>NC_134051.1:18944360-19674360 GCF_965140245.1 Athene noctua | reverse complement strand
AATATCTAAAATGAACTGTCTCTGAATAATTCAGGAGAAAACTGTAAGAATGATCTCCCACAAAAATCATCTCACTAAAACAGCATACTTCGTAAATTTAAGTAAAGTATTAATTCAAGGGGGTAAGAGCATTCTGTAAGAGCCCAACCAGATAACAGGGGCAGCGAACATTGTCTGTGATGGGAGGGCTCTTGGAAAAAACACCTACAAAATCTGAAGGATCTTTAGCTACTGAAAAGCTCCGTAAATTCTACTCATATTCCTGGGAGGGGAAAAAAAAAAAAAAAGGATCACTGGAGGCAAAGGAACAAAAGCACTGTACAGCATTTGTTTGGTTTTGTGCAAGTCCTGTAAGGAAAAGTTTAAAAGTTACCAGGCAGCAAAGCCAAGAACATTCTGCAGTGCTGAGGAAACAATGACACTCAGTAAGGATTCAATGCAATAGGGAGTTCAAATAATCAAATTCCTGATACTGTTCAGAAGACATTAGCTACATCTAAACACCAACCCTTCGACTTCTGGAGGTAACAACCCGCTGGAGTTCAGAAGTGCAGTAGCAGGGCACCTCCGCTAGAGCCTTACGGCAGGGAGTCATTTCACAGTAGTAACACAGCTGACAAATCTAAAAATATCCAAACAATCCGAAGACTGAACAGCAACAGGAGACTGGAGACATTTTATAACTATCTTTAGACAAGAACCTTTGTGCTGTAAGACTCAAATTTTAACTGGATGAGATTTCAAGCAACTGAAACAGTTGAATGTCATACGAATCCTAATTACTGCAACGAAACATGAAGCCACCAAGTCCGCCTCCTCTCAAACTAAGCGCAGCAACGGTACTAGTCTATCCCTTCTAAGCTCTCCCCATTTTTAGAATGCAAACATACACATTCATCACCAAAACCTGCAACTAAGAGTGTCAGGCATCACCAGAACGCGTGCATGCAGACTTAAATCCCCATGAATCACCTTAAGGCCGGGGGGGGGGGGGGGGGGGAAGAAAGCTAGAAAATCTAAAGCTTTTGATTTAAACATACATGAAGCATTCCAATCCAGGTAAAACTAGCAGCGACAGTCACACTTAAAGAAAAGTCTGGTTAACAGGGAATTCTGCACAACGTTTCTACTAAATGTCGTGACAAGATCCCTTCTGTAAGTAAAAACATCCACGAAAGCGATGGGCTGCTGCAGGAGACAAGCAGCAGGTCTGGCACAGACACCACAATACAAATACTGACAGCTACAAGCAACACCAACAGCAGCAGTTACAACTACAGGCCTACCCACAGCAAACCTGCATTTTGCACAGGGAATGTGGAAATGGGATGTGCGACGTCAAGCGCTACTTCACGAGGGGTTTAACGTACCATGTTTGCTGGAGTTTTGATCTAACGATGTGTTCACAGAAATGCTGTCTACTGTAGTCCATTTCCTCAACCGAGATTGTGGCTCTTTAATACTGCTCATATCCATGTTTACATTCAAGTTTGAGTTCATTCCTAAAAACATATATAGCTTATGAAATACAGACTAAACACTTTTCTCCTGCTAATTACCACTATTGTCCTAATAAACATTTAAGAGCATACTGCTATAGTTATTTCATGCTTCCACATCTCCGCTTTTGAGAAACATTCTAGCGTTTAATACAGTGAACTTACTACAGACAGAAGCTAAGCTAAGCAATGCAAAGCACTCGGAAGTTCTCAGCTGATGTCTTCATGCAAAGATGTCAGTGGAAGAAGCCGTTAGGAAGTTAGAGAAACTCAAGTGGAAACATCTAGAATGTGGCATTTTAACACCCGCCCAGCACCACCCCCCGATCTCACTGTACACAGCAGAAGTACCGTACTTTGAAGAGCTACGCTCAGCTCCAGAAGACACCTTCCTCAGCAGGAGGCTGTGTCTGTACGCATCCCTACCCAGCAGAAGTTATGTGCCTCTATCTGCAGTTACAACCTCCTTCCCGTTCTTACTAGGGCTGTTCAACAGGACGCCTGGCCAGCTTCTGACCCACAGCAGCTCAGACAAGCACTACACTACCCCCTCCTCCATTTATCCTGTCCACACTGAATATTAAAACCTCAGTAAGAGAAAACAAACAAAACCTGTCTTCGCCTGTTGTCTGTTTTTCAGCGTGTTTATCTGCCAGAGAATCAACACGATGTCAACCCAAATCAATCCCAACACCTGCAAGAACCAGCTCGGACAACGCCCACCTTTGGGCTTCGGCATGCCTGCTCTCTTTCCAAGAATCCTGAATTCACAGCCATACCTGGTTACACTTCCAGCCCTTCAGATTTATTTTTTTTATTCCTGAAAACAAACCACCACAACATTTTAATTTAGGGCCAGAGACACGCAGAGAACTTCTCAAATCTCTACTAGAAACACCTTAACTCAGCACTGGAAACTAGTGCTTAGCTTTGTTCCTAAGGCGATATTCACTGTCATGTAGAAGTTGGTTTGGTTATTTGTTTAGTTGTTTTCCATCTGTTAAAGGCATGAGCAGATGTTGAAGCCAGAAAAGCAGCCCCTTGAAAAGCCTCAGAGAAAGCGCCTTGTAACAGGACAGCTGAGTTTTAAGAAATACAACAGCTATCAACAGTCAAAGCAGAAAAGGGACAAGTCCAGTCAGTGCAGTTTGACGCCTCTCGCTCCGGCGTTTTACTGTTGCCAGAGCAGTAAGCTGTGCACAACAGAAACCTTTCTTCTACCTCTGAGGCAGCTTGCAGAGCCAGACTTCTCAAAGAAGGGTTCAAGAGATGACAAGCTGGCCCAGAGGCACGTGGAGCCGATGAGGCTAATGCCGGCCCCTCGGCGTCACGCACGTCCGCAGCTCCGCATCCGGAACCTCGGGACAAACCCCCGTCCCTGCAGACAAGCTGTAATTTAAACAGGCTTCCCACAAGTAATTTTTCATAGCCAATTGTGAAAGATTTGATACTGTTCAGCTATACTCACTATTTGACAGAAAAAGGTATTTTTAATGTTAGAAATACTTAATTCTATAAATGAATCGGGATGTGACTGCAGTTCTGGTCAACTAGAGAGAAGGAGACCCCCCACCTGCCCCCAATCTCTGCTTTTAATGAACAAATGTCTAGGGAATCTCAACAAAATCAGTTCCCTGGGATGCAAACAGGAGCTCCCTGCTTTCGTTCTGGGTCTCATGTTAACGCTAGAGCATGGAGGAAACCACACACCTGCAAGATTCTCCAGAAGACAACTTGGCAAGTTCAGCTCCTCCTCACACACCCCCCTACGCTACTATACTTGCACTTGGAGGATGCTACCAATACTCCTCTCGACTCAGTTTTTCACTAAAGGGTGAAGAAATTCCAGCAACCTACTATTTCTACCCTTAAGCTTGTCTTTGTGGCCTGAGTGTGGCTCCACTTGCTTATATCACTATGCAGCACTATTCTAAGGGGACCCCAAGGAATTCTTACATACACTGCAGATTCCTGAGGGATCTCAAAACAATCTTACATATACTGCAGGTTCCTGAAACGTGGCAATGATTAAGGTGCAAAAGCAGCTACTTAACAACAATATACAACAGTTCAGCTCAAGAAATTAAACAGAAAGGAACCTGACATGGGCAGGATGCAATGACTCAGCACAAAATTTGGTGAGAAAGTTAAATATTCCTTTCACTAGACCTAACACAGCACCTGTAATAGCTAAACAAACTTCATTTTTATGCTCTGCCCTCTGAATGAAAGCAGTAGTTAGATCTCGATGCCAGTCATCAGCAGCAACTATTAAGCAGCAGCCTAGACTCAGGCCACAAGCAGAACTCCCCGTGTGCCACATGCAGTGCACCAGCGTGGCCTGCACTGACCCACTGCCTCTGTAACACTCCACCTGTAAGCACAAGGATTTCAGCAGCATTCTCTATTAAATAAACTTCTCTACAAAGAGCAATGAGAATGCAAAGGAAGTCAGCCCAACAGAAATGACCAGATTAGAATAAAATAGAAATGCAAACTGAAGAGGACGAAAAAAACAGGGATAAGGAACAGAGGTAAATGATAAACAGTTGTAATAAGGATACGATAGCGTTAAAAAGGGACCTAAAGTAAGGAGAAAATATACAAGCCTGGAATTTCTGAAGTAGAAATTGGACAGAAGCCTGGAAATGTAGGGAGAAAGAAACAGGAGATGTTTGTATTTATAAACATTCAGACATTTTGCCTGAAATGAGACAACCATTTTTTAAGAATGCAGAGCTAAAAGCTTTCTTTCCTGGATTAGAAACACTAAAAGGGAAATCAACATTTTGTTCTAACTATGCAATTCCAGATTCATTGAAAATGTTTTTAAAATCCAAGAAAATGAGACCACATCAATGGATTCTCTGTGTGGATTCTACTTCTAAAAGTCCTTTAGCTCCAGGAATCATAACTGCAAAAGGACTTTGTGTCATCCTTAGGACCCAGAGGATAAAAAAAGAAATAAAAGGAGACAGACATTCTTTAAGAATGTAAAGCATTTTCCACCGAAATACAGACAGTCACTTCTGGGAATAAGCTCACTTGTGAAAAAATGTCTTTGGTGAAAAAGGGTAACCGGATAAGCCCCACAAAGAATTACTACTTCCATTAAAATCGCGAGTGCTGACAGGACTCCAGTCACTGCTGTGTTCAGAGGGGACAGGCGACACGAGAAGAAAGGCCACGTGTCGCTGAGCGTTAACCGCCTGCACGGAGTCAGCCCGGAGAAACCCACCTATGGGGAAGCTGCTGAACGCATTTATTGGTGATGGCCCTTTCTGTAGCTCAGGAGTAGCGTGGGGGATGACATTCTCAAGGAAGGATTTCATGGTGGGTTGATGGAGTGACTGCTGTTGAGAGGGTGGAGTTTGCTGCTTCATTAACAGGTTTGGATCAAGCTGACGGGACTGTTGCATCATCTGTTGCTGCATACTAAGAGATCGACCCTTAAAAAAACAGAGCAGTTACAATATAAATAGGCAAAAGCTTTTCCACCTTTAAAGAAAGATCATGAAACACATCTTTGGGTTCCATGCGTCTCAGCACAGCAAAACCCCAGCATTAAGCCAAGTCCCTCCTCTAAAGCTTGCCAAAATCCCATTCGCCCTCGCACACTTTAGTAGAGTTTACAACAAGAAGCGCAGCTCAGGATGAAAAAAGTTTTTAAAGACAGGTTGAAAAGTTAATAGTAAACGTATTTATTTACCTGCTGCTCCTGCTGTTGACGACCACCAGAAGGCATGCTTCTTTGATTCTGCGCTTTTTGCTGCTGAGCCAACAACCGCTAGGAGACAGTGTTTTGTGGTGGTTTTTTTAAAAACAGTTTATAGCTGACGTAAGTCTCTACTTAGACTTCCAAAGAGAACACGGAGCAACTAGCTTTGTTAGCTTACCTGTAACTGGGAGATCTGAGAAAGCTGGTTTAACTGGGACAGTTGATTCAACATGGCTACCTGTTGTGGGCCAAAAAGTGGGCTCAGGCCACCGTTGTTTGGTGCATACTTCAGTAATGATACTGGAACCTGCAAAATGGACCAGTATGAAGAGCCACTGACAGCAACGTGCCATTAGTTACACTAGATGCAAAATATTACAACCTCTGGTCAACAGTTGCCTGGTTTCTGAAACACTCACCAAGCCAAGTCGGTTTTCAAATATTTACAGAATGAATATCAGCAACACCAATAAACAGAAACTAATTTTCTGAAGCAGTATTTCGGTAGTTTACACACAGAATGTTTTGTGTACTCAGTTACCTGAGGGGATAGTAATGGAGGAGGCACTTGAGCACGTGGATTAGGCTGAGATGAATTAAGAGGTTGTGCTGGAGGCTGCTGCATGCTCCTGGGCTGTGCTGCTATATTACCAACACCAAACATACTGGGATTGCCATTCTGGGGAAAGGACGGACAGTTAGTGGCAAGAAACCTCTCCTGCCGCTTCTCCCACCCCTACACATTTGAATTAGAAGTTAAACACATGTCAATCACATAGGTAGCTAGGACGTTATATCAAAAAGTATTAAATGCTGTAAAGTAACATGCCAAGGATATGCACACAGCCTTACCTGTCTAACAGAATTCAAGTTTTGCATACCCAGCCCTGCTAGGGAGCCAAGGGCTTGGTTAGGTAGTGCATTATTTGAAGGGGGAAGCTTCATGTTTTGATTGGACATAAACTGCATGTTTTGGGACTCGTCTGCTACAATGCCATCCTGATTGGACAGACAAACCGATGCGCAACACCCAGCCAGCAAGCAAGCGGAAGGGAGAAACCATTGCCAGGAACAGAAGGGAAGAGTCACATGACAGTCCAGCACCAGCAGGAAATAGGCAGAAAACAAAAGAGATCAGGTTAGTCATTGGCACTGCAAACGGGCTACAGAAAGTGCTTAGTATCTTATATCAGTAAGTTAAAAAGAACAAAACGTATCTTACGGATTAACAAGAAAGCCCTGGTTTCCCTCTGCACTAAATGCAGAAAGCTAAGGAGCACACGGGTACTACTCAGAGGGCAGTCGGAGAAGTTTAGCAGTGCCCACCAGTAAGGCACCCACTGACCTTATCGAAGTAAGGACCGCGATCCATGGAAGACTCTTTGGAAATCTGAGGACGAGAACCAGGCCCTTTTCCAACCACACGATTGTAATCTCCGACACTGAGGCCGTGCTTATCCATCTCCATCCGCTTGTCCTGCAGTAACCCTAAGGAGAGGCAAGAGGCACGGCTACGACACTGCAGGGTTACTCGGCTTTCCAGATACACGAGAAACCAGTGTGTGCCGATGAAGAGCTGAGCTAATACTGCTCTCAGGCTAGACACTAACAACAGAAAACAGCCGTCTAGCTTTAAACTCTCTGGGCTTTACTGAAAAGGGAAACACTGAATCAATGGCTACAGACACCGTCAAACTCAGAACCAGCAAAGCATCAGATTTTGCCAGGCTTCACAAAAATATTATTCTCCGTCTTCTCTCCAAAACAAGAAAGTGCAATTGTTTAAACCCGAGTCTCCAGTTGTGAACGCTGCTATTTTTGTTAGCAGCAATAAGCACTGTCTTGGCTTTGAAGTGGTATCTGTATCACATCCCCTGCCTCTGCGTAATATTTCAGAGGCCTTTTAATTTGATTCAGCTAAGAAAAAAAACTATTTAGCTAAAAAGAAACCCAACCACCTCACAAATTAAAGTATGTGTGTTTATTAAAGCAAATTTTAAGTTATCTTTTATCATTAATTCCACTAGGCAAGCAAGAAGATCAAATAAGCAGTAATAAAGGACTCCATTAATACTTCACGCATGCAGTACAAGAGAATTACTTTCCAAGCAGGTATTTTAAAGCAAATTAAAAAAAATTTTGAAATAATTGAAATATGAGGCTTGCCATTAATATTAAAACCTAAAATTCAAAGAACAATTTCTTTACACAATAGACTATGAGCCCCAGAGTGAAAATACCCCATTTTAAACTGGAATAAAGATTGCAACTACAATAAAAACTACAATTACTTTTAATTAAATATTCAATCATTAGAATATATTGTTATTAATGTATTAAATTATGCTATTTTTGATTTGCTAGAGGAACCATAACAGTCAGTGGATTTAAATAAAAACAAAACTGTTCACAAGACATTCTACACTCAGGTTTTAAGTGTTTCTGAAATAATTTTCAGTATTCGTTCCTTAGAAATGAAAATGTGTTTCCAAGAATGAACCGCGACCAGTGCCACGAGCCAGCGTGTTATTGGGAACATTTCTGTTCGTATTTAGTGAAGGTATCCAGAAGGTGATCTAGATACTGACAGTACAAGAAACAAACCCACCACACCCCGAAAACATTCTTTCATGTCAACTTAATATATATTAAGCTTAGCTTGATTTATGGATACTACTACTATAGCAACCAGGTGATTTAGGTGTGTAGCGTTGCTCAATGACAGATTTTCTTCTCTACAAGGGCATTTCTCTTCTTTAGGGATACATATATTTAACTATATATAGCTATAACTATATATATTTTATCTATATATAGTTTTTAAAAAGTAATTTACAGAAGGATATGAACTAGAAGAGAGACTGGAAAGGAAAGCAATAAAACCTAGCCAGGTTCTCCTATTCTTACCTCCAGACATGTCCATCTTATTGCTCTGTATGGTTTCTTCTGGTGATTCTCTCTGAAGTAATAAAATGAATCATAATTATTTAACAGTAATATTTTTAAAAGCTAAACCTAAAAGATTCCTATATACTATTTCAATTGAAACCTGCAAGAAAAAAAAAAAAATTTGAGACAAATCAGATGCTGTTTTAAAGCATTTCCTCCCTTTAAGTTGTTACCCAGTTGAGAACAGGTATCTTCACCAAAATATTTATGTAAGATTATTACATGAAACATCAGACTACTGGATGAATCCCTGGGTAGTGTTTACAAAAACACTTCTGATCGATAAAAAGCTCTTTTTGTAATGAGGATGCAAAGAAAAGGGATGGGCGAGAGGGAAGACAAACAGAAGTAAAAATACTACGAAAACAAACACCAGGCTAATCAAGCATTTTAATCTTTGTGCATTGTAACTGGCACTGTACGAAGGCAGTGAAGCCAGGTAAAGGTAAATACTTACTGAAAAACTGAGATTTGTGAATTGCTTAATGAATGGATTGATCCATGTTTCATCTTGCTTATTTCCACCTTTCATTATTCCCTTAAAAACAGAAAGGAATTCCTGTGATACTCGGGAGATGTTTACCACCTACTGCTTCAGTTACATCATAAAACGTTATGAATGAAAATTAAAGCTTAATGGCTCCACTCAGCCCAGCAATCTGCTCTGACGTGGCTTTTAGAAGTGCCAGCAGCGCAGAAACCTTGACTCAACCTCCTCATTACCTTTGTGGGCATTTTTTTCATATATGGTGGCCAATTTAAAGATGGGTTAGCTTCTTGTGAAGAACTGCTGTTCCACATTCCAATCTCTACATCCTCCTCTTCCTCCCAGCTGGTCTGACGACTGCCTGTCAATGGCATATCATCTCCACACCAACTATCTTGCATAGATTTAGGCCCTGTTGTGAAAAGAATCCAGCACGTTAACATTTCACCAGCAACTGCCTGCCCTTAACACCCAAGTTAGCTTGATGTTTGCTTCAAAAGCCCTCGAAAACGTAAAGCTTCTACAGAGGCATTTCAGCATCCTCAAACACCCGGAATTCAAAGGGGCTGCAGAAAGCACTCACCAGGTTTATTTGAAGCCTGTTGACCAAGAGAAGCACTTCCCCAGCCAGAGGTGCCTGCTGCATCGCTGATGGGTTCTCCCCAGCTAGTACCAGTATCCATGGGCTTACCCCACGCTGAAGTTCCATTATCTACAGTAGTGGCTGGAGTAGGAGGCTCTCCCCAACCTTTCAAAGCAGTATGAGTTATTGGCATGTTTTTCAACAGCATTTTAAAAGCTATCTAAAGAGACTCAAATGCTTTGTGTTTTCTAGATCCATAACATACAATAAAAAGCATCTTAGTAGACATTTACATTTTGTATGAAGGTAATTACTACAACTGTAAGCTGTTCTATTAAAAAAAAAAAAATCACAAAAATACAGGTTTCATATGGAAAAAAATTACATTTTGGTAACAGAAATTTCTAAGATATTAAGTTCCTAAAGAGCTGCTCATTATATTTAAGCTACTTCACACCTAAAAAGAGAGAGAGAGCACAAAATACTTCTTCACCACCACATAAGCGCATCTGCAAGTATCATTACTCACTGCTCCCCAAACGACAGGATGAGGAAGCCTGATCTTGAGTCCGTATGAAACCATCACCCTTTGATCTCTCTTGTAGCAGCTCAATGCTTTTTTTTTTTTTTTTTGGGGTGGGGGTGGGAAGTCTTTTGGCAACATTAAGTTTTAACTGGTTTAGAATCCAATGAAGAAAAATACTGCCGTTCCTCAGATACTATTTAAAATATCTTCTGTGTGTTCTCACACCCCAGAATTCAAGTATTGCTGTGGAGTCTTTATTACTCAAGCTATTTAAAACTAGAACAATCTTCCAATCTGTACAAAAATATCAACCACCTATGAGCACTGCTGTTACTTTTCCTTTTAAAAAATAAAATGGTACTTCATTGGCACCTTCCCCTTTCCACTCTGAAACTAAAATACTCGTATATGAAGGCAGAACAAACAAATTGTTTTAAAATTAACGGAAACCACGAATTTGCATAAAACCAAGTCTTACCAGAGCCCGAACTGCTCTCCTTGCTAGACATGGCACTTGAAGACAGTAGCTGCTGATGTACCTGTGCTTGCTGGTCTGAACTGCTGCTACTGTTTGGGACATTTTTATTCCACATATTCACATTTTTGTAGTTGTATTTGCTTGGATCACCCCAAGCAGAAGTTCCATCATCAATTTCCATTTTACGGCGTATTGATTCAGGGGACGGCTCCTCCCAGCCGGTGGGTTCTTCCTCCTTCGCTGGTGCCGGCATCGGCCCGCCCAGCCAGCCCGACCCTGGGGGTTTGGTTGTGGCAGATGGTGCTCCCCAGGAGCCAACATCCTGTTTGTTCCATTCTGGAGAGTTGATTGGCTTTGATGAATCCCCCCAAACTTGAGGCTGATTGGATTTAGGAGGGTCTCCCCAGCCCTGGTTCTGATTAGACTTCGCAGGCTCATCCCATCCCGAAGAATTATTTGGGTTCGTATTATTACCTCCCCAAGTAACAGAATTTGATTTACCTGGCTCATTCCAACCAGATACTGATCTGTCACTGTCGCTACCTCCCGAACTGGATTTCTTCGCCTCACCCCAATGGTTACTTCTTGAATTTTCACCCCAGCTATCACCGGCAGAAACTGCCCAACCCTGGCTGGCCTTTTGCCCATCTACCCATCCCTGTTTGATCTTCTGTGCGTCATTCCAAGATGCCTTTTCCTCTTTGCCACTTCCCCATGATTGATTGCTCTTGACCATTACTGTAGCAGCAGAATCTTCTTCCCACCCCCCTTGGCTGTTTGACCCTTTGGAGTCTCCCCACCTTGTAGCAGACTTTGGATCTCCCCACCCTGATACAGATGAGGTATCATTATTGTTAGGGCTAGGTCTATCCACACACCCCCCTGAGCTGGAAGTCTGTGTCACAGAGCCTCCCCAGGCCTCTGTCCCATTGTCAGTTTTTCTTTCACCCCTCGGGGATGTTTCGGTATCCCAGGCAGTGTTCTGTTTGATTGGAGTCTGTCCCCAACCAGAGTTGGAAAGGACACGTGGATCTAAGTCAGTTCTGTTCACTATGCTTTGGAGTAATGCATGCTGGTCAACTTTCCTTCTCTCTCGATTCTGTCCTTCCGTCGTTACTCTATCTTCATGGCATCCAGTGCTCTCCGAACTACCTTCGCTGTCCCCCGTACCAGTTTTGGCCCATGCGCTGCTCTGCTCAGTTATCTGAGAGGCAGCAGAACTCTGGCTGTTAAGGTCATCCTCCTCAGTAGATTTCCATCCGTTTGTAAACTTCCTGCTGTTGCCATTCACGCTCTCGCTGGAATGCTGATTACTAGGCAGTTTACTCCACTCCCCATTTGAAACGCTAGTGCCAGTGTTTTGTGCAGGGTTGCCCCATCCTCTTCGACTTCCGCCAGCACTCGCACCATTTCCGCCTCCCCACGGCACGTTCTGGGAGTTGACTGTCCCTGCCTCCCACACCCCTCCTCCTTTATTCCCGTTGATTTGAAAGTTAGTGCTGCCAGGCCCACTAATGCCTGGCTGCATTAGAGTTGCATTCACAGTGTCACCATTAGCTTGGCTGTTTGGGCCTGAACATTTGTCTCCAGAGTAATTAGAACCATAGGCACCCCATGTAGTACCGTAAGATCCACCATTTTTCGCCTCACCATTGCTAAGATGAGAAATGGAAGTGCCATTTGTAACTGGAGAGGCCTGAATCTGAGAATGATTCATTGTGCTCACACGCCAGGCCCCATGCCCTGTATTATTAGGCAGTTCGTTAATCTGCACTGAACCAGCAGAGTTTGGTAAACTAGAGGTCATAAAGTTAGTAGTGTTATTTGGTCCATTCATTTCAGTGTTAAGGTTTTGAGGTTGCCCACTGAATGAAACCTTCCTTGTACCATTTACTTCAGAATCACAATTTTCCTGAAGGCTTCCCCAGGAACCATGGGCTGAACCACCCACTTTAGAGTTAATACTCTGACTATTAGATATCTGACCTATGGTACTGCACTGGATATTTGTGCCAGGATTACCACTCCCTACAGACCCTTTCAGGGCATGTCCATTGTTCTCCAATACAGGCCAGGCACCATGGTTGCCATTTGAATTCAAAGTGCTTGGATTTAACCCTCCATTTGATGAAGAGTTTATGGTGCCCCAAGCATTCATTCTATTGTTGCTACTTTCAGATTTGCTGTCAGGAGCATCCACAGAAACTTGACATGTGCTTATTATGGTTCCATGGGATAAACCCCACGGCCCATTAATACTTCCATTGCCCACATTATTGCTGTTGCTACCAACCACAAACTTATTTTGAGAACCATGTCCAATGCCATTTCGAATGCCATCATTTTCACCACCTGTGCTCCCTGAAGCCATTATAACGAGGTTTCTCTCTGACCCAGAGCTAGAGGCAGAGTCAGTGTCCATACATTCTGATGTCAACTCTGGGTCACTGCCAGTGATTGATGGCCATGCTTCTTTGTCAGAGCCGTCTACAATAACTTTATCCCAGTTTGTGCTGGAGTCACTATTTGAAGAGACTGGTCCCCAGTGAGAATTTTCATAATGGGATCCTAGACCACTGTGGTTCAGATCTAAAGGGAAGAAGGAAAGTCCAAGAGCATTATTATGAATTTAGTATTATTACTTCATTAAGCAGAAGAGGAAAAAAAGTACAAAGGTACTAAACCAGGAATTATTTGGCTTATTTTAACACTACAGCCACTGAAGATGACAGAGAAAGCTTCCTGGTACAGCTGCTCAGAGCACCACCACACACAACCCACCACACCTCTCACCAGCATGCAAAGCTGCACTCTCACAGAGAGCACAAAGCAGCACTCCTAAAGGTACGGTTCTTTTTTTTTGGCCAGAGAAAAAGGATTTTTTAGAAATACTCTGTATCACCACATACAAAGTATTTTCTAAAAACTTACACACGTTAATAACTGAAATACTATATAAAATCAAAGACATTCTGAAAGGCAGAAATCTAAACAGGATATTAAACTGACCTCGTAGTACCAATTGCTGTGTGACAACAGCCAGAGAAACACACACCTTCCCACCCCCGTTAAGACATATAAGAATTCTTAAGTACAAGTTATTTAAGATATTTTCTTTTGTACAGTAACAATCCAACACAAAAAACGATCTAAAGTTCTGCTGCCACAGAAGTACAGATTAAAAACAGTAGCTGAACTGGTACTTCTCATTTTCATTTATGTAAGAACTACTGCTTCTTTTCTGTAAGCTGATCATGCCTGGGAATCGACACACACACTAACTCACTCAAACCCTTCCTGGTTAAATACAGGCACTTGGAATATCTGCCTCAAAATAAGCGCTATCAATTTTCATCTGTCTAAAGCTTTGCTGCAGGGACCTCCCCCCAACTGTTAAATCAAAACAGTGCCACACAGGTGCACCAGAAGATGAAACTCTGAAAGTGTGAAGCATGTGAAAAATAGTAATGAACTTGGCAGCACAACGCAAGCACGAAACATCCGCGAAGTTTTTTTACTTAGTACTTGCCCGCACTGGAAGAACCCCACACTGGCGTACGCTCGATGCCTGGGTACGTAGCAAACCGTGCTTCTCTGCCCATTAAAGCATTCAGGTTTTTTAAAAAAGAAACTATCAACCTTTCTTTGAATGTTCTCTTTTTTGCCTTTACTTACAATATTCAAAATAAATGTACCTAAAGATAAAAGAGTTGCATAGCTCCTGCTCATTCTTAATAGACTTTCACAGCACATCCGACCAGAAGACGGTGCAGTCGCTGTGCCCGAACGCTTCAGGACACGGCGCCCGCTCAGGTTAGCAGAGCCAACAGCAACAAAACGCTACAGCTACCAATCCTTCATTTTCTCAAAAGCTATTTAAAGAACATTTAGGGACTGGCTGCTTTAAAAATGTAACACTAACTTACAAGCCTCTGGTGTTTCCAAGAAGCACAAGTTAACTGAAGTCTGAAAGGAAGCCACCAGCCACACCAGCTACGAGGAGGGTCAGTCCTGCACCCAAACCCCCACCCTGACGCCCGCCAACCCCCACCTACTGCTCAGTGTAAGGAACCGAGTTGCATCTACTCTATTAAAACCCTTAGTCAGAACTGCCACCTCCGTCAGAGGTTACAACATACACAAGACAGGGCTTCTGGCAGTAGCTCAGCTCTCAAACACAGGGATCATCCGGCAGGAGCCTGCTCTTAGTGCTCAACTGCAAAAAGGGTTGATGAGGTTTAGCGTCTGAAGCATGACTGACCAATCTGAAGAGAAGCACAGCTGACGTAGATGTAAAAAGAGACCTTACTTCAGTGCTTCCATCTCCCAAAAGGAACTTCAGAACACCATGACAAGCAGAAAATCCCATATTCGTACATCAGAGTGACAAATTTTAAATACTACATTATTTGAATTTATGATCTTGGTGGTCTATGAGGAAAGGGGAATGAACAAATCAAAAAAGCTTACATTTAAGTTATTATGGACAGTTTATTGAGTATCACACTGATGCGCCACAAGTTTTGGTCTATTTTTAATGTATTTTGAATCAGTATAAACATTATTCATCCTACAGTGAAAAAAGAGTCTAGCCAAAGACCCTGCCTCCAGGAGTACGCAGCTTGGAGCAGCCCAGAGCAGGGATCACCCTCTGCTCCTCCAGCAACCACGACAGGGGAAGCCTGAGAGTGTCCAGAAGCAATTGGGTAAGTAAGAGTCACGTAGTCACTACAAGAGAAACAAGGACCCTGGCACAGCAATTTGGAACAGGGAGTAGTGGAAGACGACCTGTGGCAGGTAGGAACAGCGCTGCAATAGTCACAAGTGCCTGGCAGCTCCACAGGCTGGGAGAAGAGAAGCACACAGCACCCGTGGGAGAACTGAAGACATTTGTTCAGCTGAACACAACCCAGAACCTGCCTATTAACCTGTTACTGGAAAAAAACATTGTAGGATACGAGCAACTGTCCAGCGCCGCCCAAGATTCCAAATCTCACCCTGATATTTTGAAAAAAGACATTTGACCTAAATTAAAAGACTAATCAAAGAGCTGTCTGCACTCTCACAAAGGAGAGAATCAACAGCATCAAAAGCTGCCCTAACAAAACAAAATCTTGGTTACATAAACATCATCCCAATAACAGGATCAATTTTAAAAACAACATGAAAGCGTACAGATGGCAAACAGCCTGCATTCAGTGCCGAGAAAGATAGAGGTTATGACTACAAGCCAGAGGGAAATGGTAAACAAACCCTAATTTGCACAACAATAGAATACATAAAAAAGCCTGTATTTATTAAAATTCTATTATACTAATTTAGATGCAACACACAGTTTGCAACGAGCCAATACACAAACATCCTACAATGATTAATTTCCAGTCATCCAGAATTTTATCCTATTACATACAAAACTACCTCGACTAAGTCTTTTTCCTGGACATAAACGTGTCAGTCTAATACGAGCCACTGTTTTGAAATATTCCTATCTGAATCTCCACAACCCATGAACTTCTGAGATTAAGTATACTGAATAAGCAAAAGTATTATCTCTGGTTTTCCATATCTAGCAGACAGCACAAACACACCCTCAAAACTGACAACATACTGCATTTGGTGCACAGCAAAACAAGTCAGTAACAGCCTACTCATGGTCTTCTCCCAGAAATGTTTAGAAGTTGCAACTTTTGCTGCTTAAATCCTGGGGAAAAACACAACCACACAAGCCTGAGTTTCTTAAAATTCACTAATCCACTAAGATTTTTTTTCAATAACTTGTAATAATTTAATGCTTTCTAGCTATGAGTTACCCCCGCAGGAAATGTTTGCAGGAAACTGTGTGTATTTTCTGAAGTAGTTTGTTTGTTTTAAAGTACCATCACATGGTCTAAAATAAACAGTAGGATTTAGAAGCATAAATTAAGAAATACTTGAATCTTGCTCCCTGCCTCCTTTTCCAGTCCCAGTACACACTGGTACCCACAGACTGTCAGTACTAGACCTTGCCCATTACTGTACCTCCAGTCCTTATGAAAAAAATGCATTTTAGTAAACAAGCTAAGAAGCACCTTTCTTATGAAATGACAAACCCAAAAGAATAAAATCTGTTTGTTAATGTCACCTATCCGTTTCTCTGTGGTAAAGAAAAAGGTCTCGCAGACCGTGTCTTCTTACAGCCCTCCAGCCCCAGAGCTGGCAGAGGTAGCTGTGAGCCTCCCAGCAGGGCGGGAAGGCTGCCAGGACGGGACAAGGAGGCTGCCAGGACAAGGGTGCGTGTCCCCTGCGCCCGAAGGGACCCGCCTGCTCGCTGCCCCCCTGGGCTGCCCCAGCGGGGGCTCTGGCCCGGGCTCCTGCTGCACTGAGCACCCCGAGGGAAAAGAGGGGAGGTTGAACATCACCCCCTGGAGGGCAGCCTTCAGAGGAACCCCAAGGAACGCCCCGGGAAGCGCTCCCCTAAGCCCTGCGCGTCTCAGGCAGCATGTCCCCGCTCCCCACACCGCACACGTGCTCCAAGCCTTACTCAGACAGCAAGTGCTCTTCACCAGCATACCCAGTAACCCACGTACGCAGCTGCAGGCCTTCACACACTGCTACCCCAGCACAAACTCAGCATTCAAAACAGAGGGGCCCCCAGATGTGATTTCCACCACGGTGCCGTGAAATGTCTCCGAAATAAAGCACAGGCCTGCACACATTAGTCAATGCAACACCACGAAGAGGCAATTTAACATGTAAGCATAAAGGTAAAAAAAGACATATAGTGCTTTAAAGCCAAGGTGCCACAGAGTCAAAATATCTGCTTTGGTATGAATTCTGACGTTATTTTAGAAAATTAAAAATGTTTGATTAAACATAGTTAACCAAATGCGCCATGGCACAGAGAAAGTACACTTCAGTCAGTCATTCACATGGCACATGCTATCGGAAAACATAACCCAAAGAATAAAAAAATAAAAACCAGGCAAAATCACGTGATACATGCAACTACTACAAACATATGCAGTGCAAAAAAAAAGGTGAGATTTAAATATCTGACCTGACTGGTTAGGGGAGTGGCTCACCAAGTCCCGAATGGGAGGCATGCCTACAAAAAAAACAAAAAGCAAGAAAATTACAGAAACATTAAGTAAACTATCCCTTTGAAAACAGTTCCCAAACCACCCGTTTCTTTAAACCCATTTATAAGCACCCCTGCTTCAGGAAAGGCTTCTCTCAAGAGCCATCTCTCAGTCCTGCCCGTGCTAGCGACAAGTTCTGAGGTGCCTCACCCACAGTGCTGAACACGGCACAGGGAGCAGAGCCACCGACAGCAAATCCAGCTTTAGACATGTAGCATTTAGATTTAATTATTAGCAATTTTGCTGCTTTTACTAATTATTTCCACTACAAGTTAGTTTTTATACATTTGTTATTTCGTTAACAAATTTAACATGTTCTTAAAAGTTTGATTTCTATAAAAAAGAAGAATTTATAGTCATCAAAACCAGAACCAACTTTGACCTGTACTAACTTAGAATTTCAGAGGTCAGCCCTGAAACTTAAGCAAGTTCATATCACTTCCTTGAATGACATACTTTTTCCACCTGATTTAGCAAACAGAAATAACTAAGTACAGCCCAACTCTGACTTAACCTAAGCGTGTGCATAACAGACTGTCATTTCCACTCTTTCTCTGCTGCTTCCTCCCGAGTGTCCTACAGGCAGCACATGAAAACAAAGCCAGTGTTTCAAATTCACAAATTTTACAGTTGGGAGAACACAACTGTTATGTTCAAGGCAATGTTCCCTAAATTAAGTCAACCTCCATCACTACTAACTGCAAATCCCAACTGCTCACTTCTTCCCTGGCTCCTACGACAACAGAGGAAAAAACCCTCCAGTTACAGAAAGAATCTTTCATTTCCAAAGGCTCTGACTGTAACATAATTTTGCAGCTCTGCTGCAAGACGCACAAGGATAAAGCAAGATCCACTTGTGTCAAAAGGAGGAATCCGAGTAACTGGACTAACGCCAGGAGTCTGACGGTGCTCTCCTGTTTTGTTCTGTCCCACAGTTGTAAGCAATTACTGCTGGCAAATATTTTAGTTCAAGATATAAATCATTTCATTGTGTAATAACTACCTGGCTATTCTGATGTGCTAGAAAGCAGAGAGGCAAACAAACGTACCAAGGCAGCATTCAAGACCTTCCTTACATGTGAAGTTTACACATGGGCAAACATTTCAGTAAAGCAAACAACTGAATTGGGTATGAAAATGCTCTGATAAAGAGCTACTTATGTACATTTCTTAAAATAGCCATCTTGGTACAAGACTGTATCTGTTTCAGAAGTACTACATGGCATGAGCTTCACTTATGTGTCTATTAAAAAGATATGCCAAATGTCCTAGAAACAGAAGAAAAAAAAACCCCTGAACAACCCACAGGACTATCCCTTCTCAAGCTTTACTTCTAAAGAAAGCTGGTTAATTTTCGAAAGAGAAGGCGACGGTCCACAAAGACGTTTTTTGTGACCACTAATACAATTTAAAAATTCCCCTATAATGAAGACTTAAAAACTTACTGTGGCCAGGGTAATTAAAGGAAGACTTTAAATGTAGCAGTACTTGTGTTCCCTGGCTTTTACAAACCTACCAAACAGTTACAACCACAGCTGGAACCAGGGAGAGATCCCACCCCTGGGTCTGTCAGGGAATGATGGATAAAACAACTGCAGTCATCACCAATTCCAGCAATTTTGACTTCAACATGTCAAGCCACAGTTTTTCTTTTAGCCCTAAAATACAGATCGATCCAAATAACCATTAAATAATGCTTTAAAAAAGTCAGAAACTTAATCTTCAAAGACACTCTGTTAAGGTATGAAATCTGTTAACCTGAACAGCCTGTACGTGGATATTCTTTCAATGGGGAAGGGATCTACAGATGTGTCAAATTTAATGAGATTTTTAATTGCAGAGAACAACAGGGAGAGTACCTAGAAGTTGTTGTTGGATGCTAAAAGAGGAACCATGGAGAGTGAGTAAGACTGAGACAGGCAAATGACAGTAGTGTTTCCTTTCAGATATAGAGATGCCAAAGGACATCGAGTCACTGCTGCGTGCTGCTGGGCTACGGCCACCTCCAGGCTACCTCACAGGCAATCCACTAGCCAAGACCCTGAAACCATTACAAAAACCCAGCACTGAAAATCTACTTTCCTTTACGTCATCATATACCTACAGTTCTCAGAGAAGATGACAAAAGATCCCAGCCAGACATTATTCCTGGTTCCAGTGGAGGAACGGGCTCTTTCAGCACAGAGAGAGACGGCACCAAGGAACGAGACCCTGGCGCCCAGCCCCACGTGTGGGCTGTGACGGGTTCACTGGGGATCGCGCCCGCCCAGCGCCCAGTTAAACCTGACAGGATGCTACTGACAACGCAGACTTTTTCTCAGGACGGGAAAGTGATTTGGCCAACCTTTCTCTCCCCTAAAGGCTCTCAGAACCTTTTCGTTACCAGCTGCATGTGGAGACATACTATTCAAACCGCAGAACCACTCCCCGTGCAGCAGGTGCCTCAGAAGCTCAGGACAGCGCCGCGGCAGCGCCGCGCAGGGACGCGCTCGCGGCGCCCAGCCAAAGGCTGGCCGGCCACGCCAGCACAAAACCAGCAAAACTGAGCGAAACTGGGAAGAATCCAACACACAAACGGGAATCCAACTAAATACTGGGCTGGTGTTCACAAAAGAAGTGAAAGGAAGGACAGTACACTGAAAAAACTCCTCTGGGCAGGATTAGGAGGTTTAATAGGTTGCATAAAGAGTAATGCTTTTTAAATTAGCTTACATGTGAGGTTTTATTTAAATCACTACTTGTTACCATACAATCTGGCCAAAAAGTTTCATCTTAGAAACAAGCAAGTATACGAAAGGTTTAAACCTGACCATAGACAGGAACAGAATTATACAGATGAAGTAAAAACAAAAAATTAATTACTTAAAAATTACTTCTTGGAATGGTGAAGAGTTCTATCAGTATGTTACAAAAATAATACTGGAAAGTAATACCAGAAGCATTCATCAAGGGGCGAGTGGATAAACTGCTTCCAATGTTTCGATTGTTTACTTTCGTTTTAAATACTGGTTCTTCAGGATTCAGTAATCAGAACAGCTCAAAATTTAACTAAAATTTGAAACATCAAGGCTATTTTCCAGAAATCTTTTTAACTGAAAGGGCTAGGAGTCACATCCTTTGTGGTGGTGTAGAACGCACTAAAGTTGAGAAACACTGGAAATTCAGTAGTTTGAGAAGAAACTATCTACGGGAACAAGTTGGATCACTACTTCTATGTGCACGTCAAAAATTAAATACAAATATAAAAATAAGAAAGTTTATCCAACATTTTAAGTGTTAGCATGCGTTGATACCAAATCCCTTTGAAAATCTAGATCCCTAAAAAGTAACTTTTTTTTCCCAGCTACAAATAAGACTGTATTGTCCCCAAAATTTGCTGAACTGCATGCACATTCACTGAACGGCGAGTTATGCACGTGTAACACTTAAGTTTACTAATCTGAAAAGGGTATTTGAAGAGAATGCATAACAAGCCAAAATAACAAAGGATAACTACACTTAAATAGTAATAAAGGTAAAGGCCAATCCATTTTGTAAGACAACCAAGCTTCACGTAGATGAACAAAGATGACCTAACAACAAAAAGCAATTCTGATATTCTAGACAAGTTGTCCTTAGCTGTATCTCTAGATAGGAAGAGAGAAAGAAACTCTGGAGATGCTGTTCTGAATGCTCTGGGACCTGGCTGAAAAACCCTTCCTTGTGAGATCTCTGTATCAAAACTGGATGCAAAAAAGATGCTTCATACCATGACCGTGATGAATTACTGGGACAAACACTGGAAATTCAAACATAGCAGCGGTCACACTGGCTTCACCATCTGCTCAAAACCAGACACGTCTATCGTACACCACTGGCAACGAGGAGCGACTACGGTGTCTTCAGTGTCAGCATGGAACTTGCACAAAGATGGCTGAAACCATCCCACAATGCTTGATATTAAGGTGTAACACAGGAAAATATCTTATCATGCTACAGCTTATATCCAGTATAAATAATATGAGCTCAAATATTTCAGTAATAATCGAATTTAAACTATTCTATTGTAGTTAAAGTAAAAGAAGGTACCGCCCCCTCACCTGGCTGTTTTTTGCTGCTGTTCGGCACTTCTCCGTTGGTCACTGGCTGTTTATTTGTGACAGTGCTGCCTCCTGACTGGCCGTTTAATACTTTAGGAGTAGATCCCAGGTTTGCAGCTATAACTGGTAACTGCTGACCTCGTTTCAGAAGCTGTTTCTGTTCCTGGTGTCGAAATCGCGGTGGTACTTCACGAGGAGGGTATCGAGGCAAGGTCTGCTGCTGCTGACTGTTGGCTGTGGCCCGCTTGGCATTATTATTAGTGCTGGTTACTGTGGAAGTGCCGTTAGAGGTGACAGGCTGAGGCTGGCTTACACTTGTCTTTGTTTGTTCTGGCACTACCCCCACCCCCAAAAAAAAGAAAGTTGGACAAAGTTATTCATAAGAACAGCAACTTAAAAAATTGAAGACTAAGTCAATATTCTTAGATGTGTTTATATATTATGTAATGGCAGCATTTTTGATTCAAGCTGTAACTCATTCCCCATTAAATGTTCTTTTATCCCATAATCACAGCTTTAATAGCACAGATCTGGAAGCAGAAATATGTCTTGCTATCGCTCCTACCAAAGTTATCGCAGTTAAAGTATGCTACTACTAACAACCTTCCTGTAAGAAATCAGTACTGTGCCAGTTTATTTTGGCATTTAAACTTTATTTTAAAAAATCTTTAAGTAATTAAAAAAAAAAAATCTTACTCCAATGGGAAATTTAAGTGTTATGTACAGAAAAACGTTATGATCTTGCCGGAAAAGAACAAGAGGTGAACAGGACATACAGAACGCATTGTCAAGACCCGCCTCTATCAACCCTACCAGCCAAAGGGAAACCTGTTCATACCCTTAAGTCAATCTGTTGCCAGCAGGAGAAGCTGAGAGTGCAGGTACCCCCCTCCCCAGGTTGACAGGACTGTGCCAGCATTGATAAAATACCCAACGTGCAACTGCAACTCCAAGTTATCTTTCAGCCTTGACAGTGTGGCCACTTCAAGGCAAGATGAAGGTCAAATAATCTGCAGAGGTCAGCTGTGAGCAAACACAAACTCAGAGGCTGAATAAAGGGAAACCCACAACATCCCCAACGCCTCTGCCCCAAGCAGTACCAAAGCCAAGATGGCAAGAACGGGGTGTTTGGGTGTAGGTAAAGCAGCTCAACACCCAGAAGGGACCCAGCGAGCTATGGATGTGCGTTTCTCGGCCCTACTGCCGTCCACCCCAACCACTACAAGGGCTAAGCGGTACCTCCAGCCCCTCACATTAGCGACATGTTAACGTGACTTTCCAATTTCTCGGATGAGGTATGCATAAAGTGGGTCTACATTTACAGTGGAACTTCCCGAGATACCTCAAGACTCGATCCTGACCTCCCTCAGCACTGACCTACCTACACGGTCAAGTCACCATCTCCACCCAGAACTTCACAAAATGAAACTGGCAGTTCTAGAAGTTACCGAAGGAAAATAGTTTCATCCGTGCAGCATTCCTGCTGCTAACAGCAAGGTCACAGCTCGGTAATGCAGCTTCTCCGGTGACAAACATTTAAAGAGGTTCCTCCTAGTTACAGGTCACTCCTTCCCCAGCAACACGACCCTCTCCGGGCCCGTGCAGTCAACAGAGGGGAAAAGTGACCCAGGCTGAAGTCAGCCCCACAATTTTTTCATGGAGGTCCTGTGAGAGAAGAGTCCAGGACGCAGCTCCATCGGCTCCTCTACGGTAGCGGCGGGCTGGGGAAGGGGAGCGACCCCGCGGGCTGGGGAAGGGGCAAACTGAGGCAGGCGGCACTGCTGGGGACCAGCACGGCTCTGGCTCCGCACCGCAGGGCGAGGCGGCGCCCCATTACAAATCAGGTTTCAGTTACTATAAGGCTGTATTTGTTTTCAACAATAGTTCTGCACATTGGCAGCATCTAAACGTACATGACTCGAGGCTTAAGAGCAGCATCCTCAAACCACTTCCCTGCTGTGTTCCATTTAAGTTTCCTGGCATGTCAGCCGCAGGGATATTGTTACTACATGGCTGAAAATGTAGTTTTCTGGGGCTTTTAAAATTTTTTTCATTTGTTTAAAGACCATTTTATCATTCACTTTCAGAACATAGTCATGTGAATACAACATAAAAAATAAATGAACACAAACTCCTTAAGCTTTTGTTTAAGGAATCAATTTGAATACTGTCAGTGTTACTTATGACTAATTTCTTTTTATTTCTACTATAATATGCAGTTATGTATTTTGAAAAACACATCATAAAGGCCATTAGAATAAACTGTCACCTCAGAATCTGCATCTGAGTTGTGTTTTATAGGAACATTACATTTAGGCTACTTAAGCAAAGCAGAAGAGAATACTTTTAGCCACCTCCTTGCAGTCTCCAGGGGAGAGGAGCTGCCCCCAGCCCGGCCGCTCACCCTCCACAGCCCCACCACAGCTCTGACCCAGCGCTCCCTATTTCACAGCTGACTGGAGAAGGACAGAATTAAGGAGAAGAATAGCCAAGACATAAGTCAATTTAATGTACAGAGCACAGGGAATAGGGATATTCAAAAGCTGTTAGATAAATTGACAAGCTGATAAAAATCACCAATAGCATATCAGATTCCATCAACCGAAGTCGTTAGCTATATTAAAAAAAAGAGGTAACTCGATCAGATTCCTTACATAATGTTTTGATGCATATAATGCAACAAGAACTTACGATCAAAACTGAATTTTACAAATACAAAGAAGTCTTATATCTATTTCCATTTCTTAATTTTCAAATTTCCTGGTTTAATAATAACTAAAATAACTGAGAATCACTGAGCCTTGGAGGGGGGAGTGAGGGCCATTTATTTTAACAAATAGCTAAGAATCTGTCAACATTTTAATGCACAAGCACTTAGCACATTCCTGCGGTCTAGGTACTGCAACAAGCTTTGAAATTAAAAAAAAAAAAAAAAATTCTTCACATACCGCAACCTGTGGAACTACTGCCCAAATCTTAACTTTTTCATCTATCAGCATGCCTTCTGCTGCAACTGCTTCACACCAAGTACTCTTCACAGCTGCGAGCACAGTTCAGCCTACACCCGAGGTGTGCTGACAGCCACACGCAGAAACCCACCACTTTTTGCAGCCAGTGTATCATTATCAACCCAACAAAGTAATGGCACCACTTAGGGACACATATACATCCTTTAGCGTTCTGCACACTGTATTTAAGCGCTTTTTTTTTCCTGTCAGTTTAAGTGGAAAGCACACCTCGCTCGAATTTTTTTTTTTTTTTTTTTTAAAAATCCAACACAGAACACCCCACAACAGGGTCAATGAAAGACATTCATTTTTCCTACAGTACTACTTCCATTCATGTACAATTTCTGCTCTCAGATAAAATAAAATCATTTCTATACGACATTCCATGAGACATCCAGAGTTGCAAATGGCATGCTTAGGGCAGTACTGCAACCCAGCAACGTTAGTACTTTACCGTCCCAATTGCAGCTACTTTAAGAGCCAGTGCGTATTATAACATAATCCAATGGACTTGCAGGTAATCGAATCACTTTTGACCATAAAAGCAATAAACAAGCTACGTTCTGCCAAGCCAGCCCCTAAGCTACGGCATGAACAAGACTTCACAAACAGTTTAAGAAAACTGTATTTCTCATATATTCTAAGCATTCATTTCCTTCGAAAATGTGGTAATTCTTCCCAGTATTATCAGCAAACTAGACCGAAATCTACCAGATAACAGGCTTGTAGTAAAGAATGTGCAGTTTACATTTGTACCTTAATTTCAAAGTAAATTAATCAGAAGTGCCACAGAATTCTCTTGCCTGCACTTCCCTAAGTACCACAAAGTTTTAAGCTATACAATTTATCCCGTCCAACACTTTCTGGTCCAAAACTTCTCAGTAGACTAAATAATACATTAATATTCCAATATGGCTACTATAAATTCCAACACCCCTTAATCACTGTATTAATATTCTGTTATACACAAGTTCCTTGTTTAACAGAAGTTTGCTCTGCACTTCAGTATTTTATTCTGAATCACGTTAAAGCAGAAAGATTATTAACAGACTTACAGTCTATCACAGTTAATTTACTTGACTAGTAATAGCAAGTTTACAGAAACAAGTATTAAAAATGACAGTTTTTCATAAAGAACAAACCTGCTGAAAACCCACAAAGCAGGGGATGGTGAAGTTACAGTTTACAGAGAGATTCCAAAGAAAGACGCTTCCAACTTGTGTTGCTTTCCCACTCTGCAGATTTCATTAGAAAATGGAGGAGAAGCATGGTGTCATTTTACTGCTCCAGGAGTGCTGCCTGCCAACTCCTCCTGGAGTAGGGGCCCAGTGACTTAAACTCCCCCTCCAATAAAAAAAAAAAAAAAAAAAAAATGGCAGCTGTTTGAATAACTTTAATGCAGATGGAAAACAGTTTCTCGCTCGCACAGAATCAGCGTACAAAGATCAAATCGTCTACTAAACCACACAAAGAACAGCACCAAGCTGTCATTTAAACGTTTCTTCTTGCTGCTGCTGAAGCTGACCTCTTAAAAATGTATTGTAATGCTCTCTCCCTGCATGTCATGCCCCAAAGAGTTGTCAGTGCTGGAATGCTGAAGGGCAAACAGAGGAAGTCTGGCTTTCAAGCTGACACACGTAAGATGTAGTGCTAGAATTTTCGTTGTGGAAAAATGGCCGCAGCTGTAAGCTCAGCTAGCTGATCTGGAAAATATCTGTTTGCCAATTCATTAACCCCTGAAGATCCGCACAAAGGTAAGTTGTGTGCCATTCCTACGGGTAATTTTAACAGCAAGCATTTCTTATTCTGTTCATTTTTGCTATTTGCTTTCAAGATTTAAAAGCTAACATAACAGTTTTTCCAATCAGGAAAAGCACAGTTAGGCAAGTGAAAAAAAAAAAAACAAACCAAAACAAAAAATCCCACTGACAAAAAACAGAAGAGTTAGTGTATTAGGGCAATTCTGCTTCACAGAGAAGAAAATGAATAAGTTTCCAAGGTGGGAAATATGAGTCAAAGATTTCAATTCCACACCCAGCTATTTTTAAAAGCACTTTCCGTTTCAGTGGTTGATTCAAAGTTTATTCTGTTCTGCAATAAAAGTAGTACTTTATGCCTCTGCCTTCTACAAAGCAGAGGAATTCAGAACTGCAGATTGACAGATGTTTCCAGCTCTAGCTTGTATTGTTTCGCAGAGCACAAAAGCATCCAGAACAACTAACCACAACACTAGCATCAACATTACTGTTCAAATTTTAGAAATTACTTCACTGGGGTATTATGAACATACATTAAAGTGAGCGCAAAAAGATATTTCATCTCATAGTGAAACCTCATTCTGCAGAAGTACACCACGATTACTGAAGCGAGCATGTACAACAAAGCTCAAACATTCTTAAACAGTATTTACTTTAGTGCTTGGCTTATCATTAGCTACTTGTGGCCACAGTGTGGTTTGTAGAGTCCTGTTTTAGGAGGAATTCGGGGTAAATTGATTTTGTCTGTCTTTAATAGCACTGACATTAAACACAGCAAAAATACGTATTTTGCCAAGCTAGAAGGAACACCACAACAATTGACAAATTCTACAGTATTCTCAACTAATAAGGACATTCAAATAATAGTTATTTTTTCCTGAAATACCTGGTACAAGAGCACTTGGAGGGCACTTGTCAATGTACAAATTTGTTATGCTAGCTGCTGTACAGATAGAGAAACCTTCCACTTAGCGACTAAATAATACATTCATCTCTAACTCCTGTGAACTTCCTCTTCCCTCTTAATAAAACCAGATGTATAAAACTAGACAGGTTAGAATATTTGAAATCCACAGGAATGACATACATGCATTTTTAATGACAATACTACAGTATTAAAATGCTACTTGTACCAGAAACATTTATATTAGCATCATCTTCATCACTTCCCATTCCTATTCCTGAAGAGGGGAAAAAAAAAAAAAACAAACCAAACAGCACTATTAACTTCCTCAAAAGGTCATCTTATAATTTTTTACATGCACACTGGTAGCTACTTCAGCTGGTACAAAAGCAATTTCTACCTTAGCTGAAACAACATTTTGAAGCCATCCAAACTACGCTTAAAACCGAGAAATAACCTCCCTTACCCACCCCCACCACTTAACCAGCTACTTTTCTAAAAGAAGGAACATAATTCTGAATAATTTAGAGATCCTATACTCTTGTATTTTATCTTCAGCTCATGCACAGAATAAATTATTTAAGACATTAAGGCGATGGAAACTTGGAAACTAATGAAACATTAATTTGCATCCTGAAAACAAGTAGGCAAAACTGTTGAAACAATGAAAGAGCTATGCGCAACATAAGCAACCAATTTTGTTCCTATAGAAACTCTTGCAAAAAGTTGCGTATCTGAATCTCATCATGTCTGCTCTTCAGAAGGACTGCCAGCCTGCGTTTGACAACTCTAAATTCCTGCTAAACTTCCCGAAATACCCTTTTAATAATAATGTAACATTAAAGTTGGAACTTAACAATCCCATCAGTAAACATTAGGCCTCCAAGGAGAAAATGGAGAAAATAAAAAATCACCCTCTGCCCTTGAAAAGAAAGGCATTTTCTTTCAATTTGAAGATTAGCATCAGGTAGCCCATTGAACAGAACTACTGCCCTCCTGCCTTCATGCTATTTTTAGCCATTTGCTTTTGCAGCCTCGTCCCCGATGTGACGCATGGATGCCAGCGCAGCATAAGCACACGGGTCAAACGTTCATTCAAAACGGACGTTCTTATTGACAGCAAAGTATTTTATCATTCTTTTATCATTCTCCTTCACCGTCTCTTCAGATATATTTTATTACTTCAGAACAAAACCACAGAGTTTCACAACTCATTAAATCAGGCATATTATCTTAGAGGCCTTACGGCAGGAATACACAGAAGAAAACAAATGCTCGGCCTGTACTTCAAGTGCAATTCCACGCACTGCTCCAGAAGGGGTGCTTTAAAAAACAAATTTAGAATATTTAGTAATTATAATACTCTTCCAGCAATTTTATTAAGTATTCAGCCCTGTGCCTAATGACAACCACAGACCTCCCAAGCGATTCCAGTGCCCAGCATCGGGTGGGAAGGGCCAGGTGAAGCCCCAGGATGGCTGCACGGCTGGTCCCGGCACTGACACTGCCCCCAGGAACAGCCCACAGACACTCCTGCAGCCACCACGCTCTGGCAGCTTCCTCTGCCTCAAGAGAAGGACACCCCATAACCAAACCACCAGCCTCCCGTACGCGCCACAGAGCAGAACTCCCCAAGACGCAGAACCCGAGCGGCCCGCGATCCCTCCACACAGCGCCACCACACTCGGAAAACCTATTGGTCCTGCTCAAGCTGTTGGTTTTTTCCCCCCCCCCCATTTAAACACACACACTAAAGTATACGTTGCACTTAAATAAACTAGACCTAAATGTGTCTCGTGGTACCCAGTAATGGTACTGCAGTCCTTGGCAGGCGAATCAGAGCGTTTTTTATGTGGAGAACCTGCCTCCTCCATTCCAACCCCACACGAACTAGGATGCTTCTTCAAACACACGCCTCAGTAATGGACACTTTCATTTGTTTCTTCATCCCTTCTCAAGCGCCGTGTGTCCTCTACCATTTTACTACCTTCATGCGAGAACAGCACTTCAAACACTTTTTGATTTTTCCAACAGTAATTGCATCTCTGCTAAGCAGGGCTTCCAAGCTCCCGTTTCTACCACTGCTCAAGTATTAAATTAAACCCAAAGTTCCCAGAAAACGGGGATTCAGCAAGCACTCCACACGATCACTTACGCAATTACCATTCACTTCCCAACTAACAGGTTATGGGCTAGAACTAAAGAGAAAGCCAAAAGAATCTTTGTCTGCCCTTTACAGAAGCCGGTTGGAGCGGAGATCTGTACAAAACCCACAAACATTCAGAAGAACTGCAGCGTTCCCAGCCTGGCACTGAACATCCAAGTTACACCTTTCAGAAAGCACCATCCTGATCACTGTGCCACAGGCAATAGGTCAACAAGTGACTGATATGTCTAGTTTTAACTATCAAGCATTCCCAACCCCAGCTGCACTTACAATAGTTGGAAATGAAATTTCAAAGTGACCCATTATACATGGTCACACCTGAAGTGTTAGAGTGTTTGTGTACTTTTCAAACAAAGCAAAAAAAGAGGAAAAAGCAAATAAGGAAAAGAACTCAAGGTATTAAGTATATGCTTTGTGCTGTGTAAGTAATTAAGAATGGAAAATAGGAAGAACAGAAGACTCCAATCCCTGGAACAAACCCTTAGCCATTACCCTTCTAGTCTCTTGAGGGCACAGAGAAGTGCAACTGAAGTTTCAAGGATCCCGTCTTTTACTTTTGAGAAGAGCTTTCAGGTGACACATTTGATTCAACATTATTTAAAAACACTGAAATAATATATAGAATAGAAATAACTCTAAAGTAACTTACCTTTGATTTTTTGTTCAATGGCCTAGAATAAGAAAAAAGAAGTGTCATTGATCGGGCAGATAAAGAGAAAAACCACATGTGCACGTGCTACTTCATAAAACAACATTAGCTTCTGACTTTCCTCTTTTAAAATGTTTTAAAGTTATTTAATTATCTACTTCAGAAGTGTTTCTCTAACCAGCCCATGCCTATTATTCCTTACGCCGTTTAAACGTTATAGAAAACAAATTAATGTGAAAGATAACTACATGAAACAGACTGAATTAAACTTGCAAATTAAGGTGTTTGAAACGAGTTAAAAACTGTGCCTGGAAGCAAAGAACCACCACCACTTTTACTGCAGAATATGGCAGGGGAAGAGGGAGGGACCTAGAAATTTAAAAGTAAGAAAGTAAATGCAAATACTTTAAGTCTTTCATTACCAAGATTCAACTGGTTACACCTGTGATACGGCCAAGAGATCTACCTGAATACAATTTTACCATAGGATAAAAATGGGGAGAGAAGCATTTTTTTGTATGGAAATGCACCTTACTTGTTCAGTTTTAACTACAAAACATAGTGAAACCAACTTCATAAAGGAACCCCCAAAAGCACAGATCATAGTTCTTCCTATCTGGAAGGAGTTTTCTTAATTATCACTTTTAAAATGCACTACTGCTGAAGTAAAATGAAATTTGATTTGACGTGGTCACTTTGGTAGCTGTATACAACCCATTTTAATTATGACACTGTATATATTCATAGCATGCAATAAATTTGAGATAATACTTAAGCTACGATTGCCTGTAATTAAAACAGAGCAGAGAGAAAACAGAACGTGTGTGAATGCAAGAAAAATGTATTGATTCATCGACTGATGTAAGACTTGGCTAGATTCAGACATTAGCACTGTTGTGGCCGACTACTGAAACTTTATTAATGGCTCTTCAGCGCCATCCTCTCACTTCTCTTAAGGAAATCAAGAGCATATTAACAGAAAACCCCTCTTTTTCAACTTCCTAAGCTTACAATGACCAAGTTACATACAAAAACTTAAGTTATTCTGTCCAGTTTAAAATGCACCCTCTTGCTCCCAATAAACCTTGAGCATAAACTTTTCATTTTTATGATTTAAGCTCTTAGAGATTGCTAAAAATAGCTAAAGATCAAGACGCCTGCAAAATCTCTTCTGAAGAAAATCCACTCTACTAACGGCAATACATCAGCCACCGGAATTAACAACACAAAAATAAAGCCAATGGCCGCTTACACCGGGATATCAACACACCCACACCACGTTCATTTCCAGTTTTGTCTACTTATCCCCACTACACTGACTCCCCCCGTAGCACTGCCCCTCTTCCATCTTCCAAAGCTGCCGTATTTGAGGCCACTCTATAACACCACAGCTTCTCATCAAGCTCTCTGTTCAACAACTCTGTGAAAAAAATTATTTTGAAGGCTTGGGAAGTTCCGTACGCACTGGGAACGCCAGGATGCTGTATGCAGGGCAGCTGGCTCTGAACGACGTGTTCAAAACACGTTTTTATACTGTCGCAGAGAGGAGGTGGAATGCAACCGCTGATGTCCCGCGGAAGCTGCTCGGCGTCGGGGTGCAAGCACAGAACAAACCTTCCCTAAGTGTCCTACCACTGTGATCGCAGCTGCTCCTCTACTACTCCTTTGAGTTCCGATTGTTAAAAAAATACAGTATATATAAACCCCAAGTGTTAGTTTTTCCACAGCGTGATTACATGATGACTCTTCAGTTCCTGCCATGCCTAGAGCTTACTCTGACGAGTTTGTAATCTCACCCCCTGCCCAGTTGTGACTTGAGTTAAAAATCAATTCATTACCTTGGCACTTGGCCCATGAAGAGGAAAACAAGAAAACTTAGAATTTTTCAGGTTTTTTTGCTGTTTCTAGCTATTCACAGCACCCAAAGAGACCAGCAAAGAGAAAGAACACAGGACAAGGCTTCTGGATGCTTTTTATACTAAGGTGGTATTCTCTAAAAAAATGGAACATATTTCAGCTAGGGACTTCCAAAATATATCAGTACTTGGTGCACAGTTAAATGCTTTAAAGGTTTTGCTAGAGAGCCTATAGTTGATAACACAAAACAGTATGTTCTTATGAGATCAAAACCAAAGTTAGCTTAAAAAACAGAAGGAGCAATTTTGGTCATCCTGAAACTACTCACAGAAAAGGGATTCTCCCTTCCTTGTGACCTATATTAGCAAATCCTCATTTTAATCTAGAATCAAGCCATGTCTGTACTAGGACTTTTTTTTTTTTTTTAACAGCTAAGTTAACTGGCAGTTGTTCGTGACCATGGCTCTTCAGAGGTATATTCTCTTTAATCTAGAACAAGTTTAAGCTTCTCCAGGAACGCACATGAGCAGCCCTGTGGCATCATACTCCTTTGTCCACAGAAGCTGCTTAAATTCCTGATAAATTAAGTCCCCACACTCAACATTTCCTTACTCTGAAGAACAGTCTAGCAGGTGCTCCACAGCAGCAGAACGCATAAGCAAACCTTTCCATTTCAGGCAAAGGTCTGGCCATATTTATGCTTTTATTTCTTCTACAAATCTCAGTCTAAAGCATGCCTTTCAAACTCATGAAAAAACTAAATTTTTGGAGGAGAAAGTCAGCTATGAAGAATCATTTACTTAGAAGATTCAAAATCTGCTTTCCTGTTACAACTTCTGATTAAAAAAGAATTCCAAGAGGAAAATGAGTTATAAATTTATAATTGAGGTCCAAAAATTATTATGCAGCTTTGCTGTCAGCTATTGAAAAGAACTTCTCATTCTGGAATATGAGCAAATACCTCTTCAAGGAGTATCGCTCCAGTACTGTTTCACTTGGATTTGCTGCAAGATACCTGATTTTGTACAGGTGTGCAATGAACACCTTTATTCAGGCCAACAAAAAGGGAGAGCTGACTACTGATTTTTCGACTATATAATAAATCCCTAGAATTAGTCAATGGAATCAAAGAAAAACTGCCAAGCAGGTTCACTCTGCTACCACCGCTTAGCAAACCAACTGAAATGAACATGTTGCTTTTAAAAACAGATTTACAAGCTCCTCTCAGGCTTAGAGTCAATATTTAGAATCAATGGCTGTGATTAATACATCGACAGTAAACAGGAATTCTGAAGTGTCTACAAGCATTTCTGTGATGCTTCTATCCCAAGATACCATTTTTATCCACCTTCCCTAACACAAATTGTTTTATGACATGTATCTCGATACTTAAGGATAAGAAGGTAAAGTAAGGATACAGCTGAAAGCCGCTACCTTAAAAAAATATTATTATATTCTAATAATAAATGAACTGACATTGCAGAAGTTTTTAAACTTTAAACCACTTCAAGTGACAATCAGGAAAAAGAATGGTCATCTCAGAAGATTATCTAGTCTGAAGAAACTGTACACAAAGCCAGTGAAGATGTTCAGTGTGTCAGTTAACACTAAGTAAGGCAGTACATTTAAAGCTTAAAACATTAAATCAAAAAGAAAACACTGCTGAATAGCAACAGCTAAAACAGAGTTACTAGTGATGAAAAGTAACCCATAAGCACAGGTTTTTATTTTTTAGTGTTCAACATACCTTTTTTTGAGCAGCTTCCTTCTTCTTCTTGTCTTCTTTTCTCTTTTTCCTTTCTTCCATCAACTGTTCTTCCTCTTCTTGCACTAAATCCCTGAACCACACAGTTTGTAATTAACTCTCCCACAATATAATCTGTACACACTTAGATTCATTTTAGAACAATTATTTCACAGTGACACAAAAGGAACTGGGGAATTTTACTTCTAATTGGATAATATTTCTACAGGGACTATGTACTTTCACTGCAAATCACAAGTGACAAAACTTCAAGAGCAGATGAAGTGTCAGGCTACATGTTAAGATTTTCTCTTTTTTCCAAAACGTACAGTGAAGGCTTAGACATTAATATGACTCAGAAGCCAGCATAAATTCAGATGTTAGCGAATCTCTACCTGCTACTGTGAATTTGTACAACTGAGCTCTCGCACCCCAGCTCCCCACTGGCACTTGCCACCGGCCCTGACCCAGCCCAGGGTTTGACTACGCTCACACAAGCCAAGCAACGGGCCCCTCCCCAGCCAGGCACCCCCTCTGGCATCAACACGGTGCCTAGCCAGCCAGGGAGGAATCGGCATCAGCCCACTGATCTTAAACACCACCACCTCTGCCAAGAAACAACCCGCATGCACACGTTTTCCTGCCTGAGCAGCGAGATAGCTGGCTGTGTCTGCACGGACGGGACTGCTGACGTAAAGGACACATGAACTAGAAGGAACATCAACGGAAGAGCACGGTCAGACCAGAGCTTTCAACAGCAGGGCAGTTTTACAGCACCTCAATCGAGTGACAGAACTGTAACTTTTCAAAAGTCAAAACAAAACCTCTTACATTAGTTTAAATTCACTTAATACATTTCACGCGCTAGAACAGAACACACAGCAGCAACACCACTTTCCAGATTATGTTGTTTAACAACAGACTTCAGCAAAGGCAAGGCAAAAAGGGAGAACATGGAGAGGATAAAAAGCAGAAAGAACTGACAACATGCAAGCACCCTTGCAAGCTATCAGGGTGAGTAGGAATTAACATCTGATACAAATTTCAGGATAACAAAAATAAACTTTCCTTTAAGGCCATGCTTGGAGAGATGCGGTGATTCTTGATAAGAATGAGAATGAACACACAAACAACTGACAGAAGAGACCGTGGCAACAAGCAGACAAAAAAGCCTTTGGGCTAATGGTGCAAAAAGCTTGTGACAACACGGAATGTGCAACAGAAGATCAGTCAGTTGTTTCATACATGGGAACAAAAACAATTGCTCACAGAAAGAAGGATTCTGAAGTTTAGAAAGTAACAATAAAACTGAACATAAAAGTAAAACAGTGGCAGCAGTTTGGTTTTGTTAGGCAGAGAGAGAGGGAACATACTAATATTCAGTTACTTCAAAGTTTGAGATTTGGAGAATAAAGCATTTTTATGAACTAGAAAGCCTACTTGCAAGAGTCTTCTTTGCTCTTTCAGGGTCAGGAATGCTTCCAAGTTCGAAAACTTGTAAAGTTTTGGTCCACGAGCCCTGACCATATAGTCAGGCGGATGAGATTAAAAAACGATACGTTGAAAATGTTTTTCCAGATCTCTTTCTAAAGAGTATATCCACCACACATCCCTCTGACGCCCTGAATCTTACCACCAGCCCCACCGCACACCTACCCTCTCACTGGGCAAACCGCATCCTTCAGACAAGTCCTAACTTCTGCGACACTTGGAACGGGATGCGGCAACGTTCTTGCTACCCATTTGAGTTCTACCTTTAAACTTTAAAACTGTTCTTCCGTCCCACTGTCAGATTCTTCAGCAAGATGTTGAAAGTGGTTCTCCTCCCAGTAAGGACAATGCCGTAGTAACGACACTTCCGTTTAAAGTTCAAAGCTTGTGGCCACTTGGCTACTATGAATATTAGTTCCAAACAAAAAGAGATAAGGTAGTATTTTCACATGACATTGACTGTGGAAGAAAAAAGCCAGCAATATTTAAAATATTTATAGGGCACAGAAACTTCCGAGGCTATTAACACAAGACAACAAAAAAAAAAAAAAAAAAAATCATATGATTGCATTTTGGGTAACTGAAGCAGTTTTCTCAAATCTATTTTTATTAATACTGCCAGACAACAGTTATACTTTATCTAGATGGCAAAAATCAATTTGTCTGGAGGGAGGAAAGTTTTATATTCACAAAATTAACAAGTATTTCTTTATTTAATCACAAGTATCATCTCTGATTTCTCTCTGTAAACAGAAAACCTTTGGAGCTTGGCTACATGTATCTGCAGAGCAACTAATATAAACAGAAATTGTTTTTCATCCCTACTTGACAAGATCTTTGTTCTCACTGCAAATCTGATTTCATCCTCTACTTGCTTCTTTTCCCAGTGCTCCCTTCTGTTGGAATAACACTGATTTATTGTATATCCAGCATTTCTTTTCTCCTCTACCACTTTTAGGGTGACAGTTACAAGTACCCGTCAACTCACGCTGCATGTGTTCACAAAAGCGGTCTGACGCTGCAGGTATTTCCCAGCGTAGAGCTGCAGCAGCTTTGACAATGAGCAGTCAAACAATACCAGTATTCTTTCCACCCTACACATATAGTAATGTGCTACAGACAGACCACTGCTCTAAAAAGTTTCCACAAATCAAATTCTGTCTTTCAAGATTTTCTTCTAACAGAGAACAAGCATTACTTATTTCTTCTTTAAAAGAATTGCTTCTGATGTATTGATATAAAAAAAAAACCAACCTAAAAATGGTATTTCTGAGACCCCTCTGTATTTTAGGTGCACTGTAAGACAAATCAAATCATCAAACACATCATGGCTATTCTGCATTTTAGCACAGTCTTACCTGGCTGCAAGATTCACTGAGGACGTCTTACTGCAAAAAGCAATCTTGCATTTGCAATTAGGCCTCAAAAATTGTTTCACAGACAACTAAGAGGTTAGTCATGTAACTACAGAAAACAATTTCCGTTGGCCAGTTTCATTTAAGACAATTCCTTGGATGCTTTGCAAGTTTGAGGTAACAATTAACCTGCAGTGACATCTGTGCCCCATAAGGGTGACACATTTGGCAGTTTTGTCCCTCACTGTCTTGCATCCTGAGCATCTGTAACCAAACTGATGCTGGTAACACTGACCCTCACTTTTGAGTTAATTTGGAATAGTCCAATTTTTAACAGGTAATTGGAATTGGTAAGCAATACAAGAAGCGTGTGGGTCTGAAATCAGTCTAGAAAAAATAGCTTCTATCTATCCCAGTTCATGCTGGATAGAAGACACGATCTGTTTGCAGCTGACTTCTGCACAGAGTCGCCACCGATGCGCTATTCAGGAAGACAGCACTTCCTGAAGTACCGCTGAGAAGGAGAGACCTCTAGCCCAACTGAAAAGGCCAAGTGCCATATTTTCCTCCCCTGGGCAGGAAGCGTTGTGCCTGCAGCCCTTCTCCTCTCACCATCTCGCCTCCCAGAAGCGCCAGGTCACGCTCAGGTTCCGCGAGCAGGGCCCCGGCTCACCCCAGGAACAAGCACTGTCACAACAGGCTGTCCGCACGAACTCCTGTCACCTTCCCATGACGTCCCCTGCGCTGAAGGCTGCTTGGGTCCAAGGGGGAGCGAGCTGTGATCCAGAGCAATCGTTCCGATGCACCAATCAGCCTGTTCTGGCCGCTCCTTCCTGGGGTGCCCAGCACTGGCTGTGCACGTCAGCGCGAGACGGGATGAGCTGCCAGACCTTACCCCCGGCACCTGGGAGCTGCTGCTGGGAGACACCAGCAACCAGGCCGAAACCTGCCTCTGCTAGGCTGGGGGGCCCCGGGGAAAGAGCCCGGCTCCCTCCCGACCGCCACCGCAGTTATGGGCACCGGCTGAACACCTCTGACGTGGGAAGAGTCAACACTGCAGCATGGTACATTACTGGAACAAAAGGCTTTTCACAGGATTTCTAATAACCTGAGAAGGATTCTGAGAGTTAAGAAAGCCACTAGCAACTTGTTTTGTATAACAAATTTCAGTGTGTCACACAAAAACTACATTAACTGAAAAATCCTTCAGCTTTTAGAAGAAAGCTATAGCGCTTTAAAGAGCGAGCAGAATGCAAAACAGTATTTTCACAGAGAAAAAGAAAAAAACCATCAATCCTGCTACAGCTAAATCAACAAGATTACATTTCATTTTTAGAATACAGATGCTAACAAACAATATACCAATATGTCTGGAATATTCTACCAGAGCACCTTTTTTTGTTTCCACACAGGAACAATCCAACTCCTAAATTATGACACTCTGATCATTCTATTTTCATGTATTTAAGAAAAACTGATTTTAGATTACAAAGCCAGTTTAGAAGACCTTAAGAACCCCCTAGGATTAGGATCAGGACCCTAGGTGACCCCTGAAAAGAAATCACCTACCTATACAGTTCATGACAAGTTTTTAAAAGAATATTAGATTACCATTATAATGTTGAATCTCAGTGACTGGAAAGCAAAACTAACCCACTGTACAATTAAATAACGACAGCAAAGCCCTTACTGCCTCTGTTCTTCACTGAAAACTGACTCTTTCAAGGTAGTCCTATTCCCTCTACCCTCTTACATAAACATAAGCCTGAAATACAAATTCAGATTTCCCTATTAAGTCATCACAGTCTAAAGGAGAACTCCTCAATTTCCATCTCTGACAGCTGAAAGCAAAAATTTCCTTTATTCTTTCTAACACATTCATACACAGCCCTCTCAACAGACAGCAAATGAGAGTATTTATGCATCAGATTCCAACACCCATTAGAACATATAACAAACAAGGTACATTTTTAATGCTACTCCGTGAGAAACAGAAGTGTTACGTACTATTTCCCATTTATCATCTTAGACTTTAATAGCTACCTATTCCTGCCCTATTATTTTTTGTGTACAAACTATCAGCAGCTTCATGTTACTTCACAGCACGTAACAAGAAATACCGTAGGAATCCAGCCTCACAGTAACAAGACAAAAGCAGAAAATGAACAAGTTGTTTTGCTGGGCTTTTCCCTACACCTGGGTAGATCTGATCCACCGACCTCGTACAGCGCAATGTTTGTAGCGGCACGCTTGGTCCGTCAGCTGGCCAAGTGAAAAGCAGCGACTGAGAATTCGGATTCACAACGTGAATATATAAACAGACCTCTATTATTTCCCCCATCAGCCATCCAATTTTCACTAACACACATGTACAGGGAATTTCCTTTTCCTCCTATATAATTGGATTAGCTTGCTCAAGGTTAAATGGTCTGAGCAGAAACGCAAACCTTATTTTTCAGTTCTGATGAACTGAAAATAAAATACCCACGGAATTCACATTTGAGACTGGAGCAAAGGCCTTCAAGTTTAAATAGCTTGACTTGAAAGGTGCTTTATTTTCAAGTGAAACCAAACGAAAACAGATCTTGATCTCAGGAGAGACTACACATTTGATGGCTCTGAACATAAACATAGAAGCCACTATTATCTGCATAATTTTAAACAGATTGAGTGTCAGATAAATATTTACTATTATTTATTTATTTCCTCTAATTGTGTACCTCAGCACAATTCTTGTTTATATAAGAAGAAAAAACCCAATAAATTACCAAAACACTTTCCTCAATTAAGCCATCAGGAAAAAAAAAGCACGTTTTAAGCTTCTAGGACAGTTATCTCTTTGGCAAGACAGAACATGCCTTGCGATTCTGGGTGATTTTTGATATGAAGTCTTTCACTTCATCATTATCACAATCACATGCCATTAAGTGAAGAACAGCTACATTCTTACTTCTACAGTCAGCATTCATTACTACTTCTTTGTCTTGAGTTTTGACCGTTCTAATTTTATTTTTGTATGGCTCAATTTGTAACTTGGTTTGCGAACTGGAAAAAAGCTGTCATGCTCAAAATCTGAACATTTCAGGTAATATTTACATCAAATTGCATTTTACTTATTAATTATTTTTAAAAAGTTCTATTCATCTATGATTTCAAAAGCTTCAGCTTGGTATTGTCAAAATATCTGGGCTGAAATAGACTTATTTAACCTCTGTTCTTATGCTGTGGAACAGGAGAATCAAGCATACCCACATCTGCCCTGGAAGATGCACTGAGGATGCAGTAATTAATGTCTGTGCAGCATGCTATCTGTGCTGTTTTAATATGTGAATGGGAAACACGTTATGCCACAATAAAAGTACAATTCTAGTCACCTCACTGAGGAAATTGCGGGTACGAGAAGAATTCTGGCACAAACTAAGATCTAAGACAGAGCACTGCATTATTCTGATTTGAACTCAGTATTTCTCTCTGAGCGAAAGCATTTATTCCCCGCACACAGCAAACCTCAACGCTGCAATAAAGCAGGTGGCCAGCGGGCGCTGCGGGCAGTGCCCCGGAGCGGGGTGCCCGCGCCGCTGAGGGCCGCTCGCTGGGCTCCCCGACTCTCCGCGCTCCTCCGGCGGCCGAGGCCTCCCCGCCGCCGCCGCAGGGGATGCCAGCGCCGCTCGGGACGCTCCGCAGGCGGGCAGGGAGCTCCCAACCCCACTGCCGAGCCTCCTTTCCCTCCCGCTGCCCCACAAGATGGTGCTCGCACGTTTTGAAAGAGGCTGATGCCATCGCCAGCAGCGGCGAGGCCGGGCAGGGGGCTCCCGCAGGCAGCCCGCCGGGGGCTCCGAGGCACATCTAACCCGCGCTGACTGCGCCGGGCTTTCCGGGTCACCGCGACGCCCCGACACCGGGCAGGGGGTCACGCGGGGGAGCACCTGCCCGCCGGGCGAAGGAGACCAGTTAACGACCAGCCAGGCTCTCCCCGGCCTGGGTCACTAACTGCAGGTCAAGGGCTGTTCGCCAGGCCGCTGCTCGGGACGACGCGCATGGCTCAGCCTACGCACTGACACGGGAGGCGGGAGACGCTGGTAACACACCGGCTGCTGCACCCCAACACCAGCTTCTGCCTTAGCTGCTCAGGGATGTTTACCTCCTACCCATTTACTCCATGGAGTAAACATAAAAGAAAGAATTAGAAGCAATTAGACACAGTGCCTTTTGAAACCACTCTAAAATTTCCGGTGACGAAGATATAAAATAAATTTGTGGAAAAATGAGCAAACAAATAAATCCTTTCCACCATTTGCTTTTCTTCTAGTTATAAATTAGCCTGCAGTGCCACAGGTGGAACACTGCCAGATAACTACATTTAAGTATCTGGAATTGAAAGATCTTTTACAATTCTGCAAAGACAGTAAACGTGTGTGTGAACACACTACGTATTCAATCTACGTCTGATATCCTCCACAGACTTTCAAACATACTGCTGAGACTTTAACAATTTTTCTGTATTGTGGCCTACGAGTTCCCTAATCTTTAATTTTTTTGAAGTTATGCAGTTAGATACAACTGCCAATAAAAATTATGTCTCAGTTTCTAAAAAAAAAAAGCGCTAGCTTTTCTACTAAGGCAGCATTATACAAGAATCAATTATAAAATGTGTATTTTGATTAAAAATGGATCCTCCAATTCCTTTATTCCTTTCCACAAAATACCTTACTACACCAAAAGGAGCACTCTTCAAGTTTATGGAATAGAAACCAGTACTCAGAAGTTAACGAAAAAACCCAACAAAACCCACCAGTGCCTTAAATGGAAATGCTCTGGCAACTAACACCACTCAGCATATTACCCAGGAGCAAAGAAAGCCTCAGGCACTGATAGCAAAACAAAACCACTTATTTACAGATGTCATGTATGTGTGTTAATTCTTTCCAGCCATTAACGTATAGAAGAGGTGCTGCCAAGCTAAAAATTGAAACAATTACTTCAATGAATAATTAATTATTAAATGTGTGTCAGCTACTTTTTTTTTTTTTTCTTTTAAATACCTCAGTTTTTAAATTATCACCCTAAAAGTGAAGTGACAGAATGCTACCTACCATGTCTACCACCACTTACTTGGAACACACTCATCCTTCCCCTTTCCCCTGTGCAGAAGCTGGCTCAACAGAACTGTGATCCAAACTACAAGCACTGTAAACATGCCAGTCCTGGAACAATGTGTTACAGTTCTGCCCTCAAGTTTTGTCTGAGACGTTCCCTGCTACATAAGCATACAAAAGACAAATCCCTTTCCCAAGAAGTTTATCATCTAAACACACAAGACTTCAGTAGCAGCAATAAACAATCCCTGTCTTCATTTAACAAACGCTGAACTGGAGAAGATCGATGAAACTGCTTCTCCACAATCACACTGGTCGCGTAGGAGATCTGTAACAGATGCACAAACCCAAACAACTGTTCCAGCCCAGCATCTGAACAGTAAGACCACCCATATTCTAGACTTTCAGTTTTGTTAACGCAGAGTCAAGAAGTATATTGCACAGCAGATTCGCTTTAAGTCTAGAAAAAGAAATGGTAAATGCAAGTTACCTTATGGGGATAACCTGAGAATTACGCATGACCTGGAAAAATGTGTGTAGAGGAGAAAGGAATGCATAATTTTGCCTAAGTATCTCTAAAGGTCTTGAAAAGTATGAATAGAATGCTGCCTCTCTGCAATAAACTGTTCCTGTAAGAAGTTTTTCAGGAAAAAACCCACCTCCCGCAAAACCCAACAGAAAATCAAGTGCTTAATTATCAACAGAAATGACTACATTTGTCACTGTTTCTTCACACCACTATCATTGAGCCATCTCTTTTTTTTTTTCCTGCAGCAGATAAGGAAAGCCTCATGGAAATATGATAGTTATTCTAACATGGAAGAGTAAAAGAAAATAAAATTGTACAGTAGTAGCTTAGTGGAATACATGGATGAAATCCAGAGGTACACATGATCTCAGGCAGAAAAAACTTTGCTCTCCCAGAACACAGACAGTCTGCAACCAATGCAGATGGAATCTCTGGGGCAGACACACAGGTGAATGAAAGCAGTGTGTGACTTTTCCCTCTAATTCGCATGCTTGTGAGGGAAGAGTCAACCTCCTGTGTTCAGAAAAATAAATTGTAAACGTATTTCAGATATTTACCTTCTCTCAGTTCCACATAAATGAGGCAGGAAAGCCCTGTTTACCAAACAGAATTAAAGAGTTATTTCTTAAATCAGAGGAACTAAATGGTGATCTTTACTGGTCCTGAATTTAACCAAACTTAACTCTGACATTCCTCCAGTTAATAATGGGCAGTTCTTGTTCAGCAGTAGGCTGAACGGGTGACATTTAACTCAAAACATTATGCAACAATACAGTGAGCAATACATTTATGTGAATTACTGTTGCAAATCATGCACTAATCTTATTTTTGGGACCAGGAATATTCGCATAGGACCAGGCACGTATGTGTTTGAAAGCAAACACAGACCAAATGAAGATTCTTTTCCAAAAGGCCAAACAAGCCAAACTGCTAATCCCGAGTTTAAAACGGCATCACTCCAACTGGACAAGCAAGCTGTAGCAAAAGCTGTAATACTTATCCTATCGCAAACCTGCGGTCTAAGCCAATATTCCTAGTAAAACAAAAAATATTCACTACCCATTCATTTATAAGCATAAACTCCAAAGGTGACTTACATGAAGGCGTGCCAACATCCCATGGAGTCTACAGCCTGTATATACACTACCCAATTTTACATTAAAAAAACCTGTAGCATAGGTCTATTTACCTTTCCCAGGAAACTATATTTGCTTTTTTACAATTTGACTAGGTCACTGCAAATTTAGTAAGATCATAAATAATGACATTAGAGAAAGAATGAGAGCTATCTGTGGAGTTCTACAGCACTAAAACAATTAATCAGGCCTATCCAGAGTAGGCAGGCCAGAGTCTGATCAGGCTACGTGTTCACGTGATGAAAACTCCCTCACCAAACATAAACCACTTAGAATACACGTTTCTGAAAACAGCCGGTATACTGCCGTTAACTTAAAACCAGATCTGAATCTTTTAAATGATTAAAGCCTACACCTCTGTGTCAGAAAACAGAGACCCATTCCGGATCAGAATTTACTCAGTGAACCTTGCTCTGTCCCCATCCCCCAGGAAGCAGGAGTTCAGGCAGTTCTGTAGTTTACTTTCACTTCTTGTCACGCTGGCAGGGGTGGCAGATAGTGACAAGAGATCTCTCTAAGGTCATAAAAATGTGAAGATCTACTGACTTGCTAAGACTTGCACCAGAATATCGTTTTGAACTTAGCACTCTGTCCGGCTAAACAATACAGTTCAGAAATTGCTTCTGGCATCAAATATGCACTGCGTGCTTTCCACAGAACACTAATGATTTTTTTTTTTTTTTTTTTTTTCCGCAGCATTTTGGAACCTTTTGCAGACAGATTACTTAAAGAGTGACAATTTGAAATCATTCTCTTCAAGTCCCTTTACAAATGACCTTGACATTGTATTTAAAAGCAATATGGTAAGTGTTCTTAAAGCAATATGGTAAGAAACTTAAAGATTCTATGTATTTCAACAACAAAATGGGAAAAATTGTTCATGCTTAAGCATATCACCAAAAAAAGAAAGACACACACTGACAGCAGAGGAAAGCCAATCTGTTTTCACAGTGTAATCACAAATCAGTCTGGAAGCTGGAGAATGATTAGGCACAGTAAACAAGTAAAAAAGTAAGGTACCAGAAACTAATATTCTGTCAGTTATATTCAGGGTTTCAGCATATTGCAAGTGGCCCTAGCAAAGGTCCCTTTAAAAGTTCGCTAGCAAAAGTCCCCTTAAGGTCAAATTGAAAAAGAACACAAAAAGAAAGTAGGACAAAAGTCAAAAGCGAAGAATGTAAACAACAGAAATAGGTAGAGACTTGCAAGAAAGTCACCGTACTAAAAATAAATGGTGCAGAAGAAATAACTTCTTAAATACAAAAGTGATGCATATTACTGGCACGGAATTCTTAATTCAATGTTACTCTTGAGCTAAGCAATTGAAAAAAGAAACTGCCCGTTCTACAAAGTTCTCAAATAAAAACTTGCTATTGGGAAATTCACTGCCCTTAACTCTTCACGGAAAAAGAAGCAAGGACCTAAGAGTTATATGGCAACATACAGTTTATTTGAGTTCAAAGCAAGTTTCTTGCCAAAACCAAGTACTTCTTGCCTCCCAGCAATATTTGCCTGAACTTCATAGGAAAAAAACCAAACAAATCCTTCATTAGTTTTTTTAGTTACTGTTAGGTACCACAACTTAGGACAGAAAAGTTAAATCATATTTTTTTTCAAAAACCTACTCCATTAAAGAAACTTTATTATAGAACTTGATATTGTAATTATGCAAAAGAAATAATGCTAAAAAGGCGTTTAGTCGACAGAATTAACTAAAATTGCAGAGATTTCTCCATGCAATAGAGGGCATTTTAAATTCGGGGGGTTTTTTATCCTTATAATTAACATGAGATTAAAGCTCCAGATAAAGCCCACAATGATTTCTAGCCCAAGGCCAACTCTCGTTCTAAACTGTAGGACTGAATTTAAATATCTTACCTGCTTAGTTTTCTTTCGACTTCTTTGGTAGCTTTAGCTTCCAATTCTCTGGAACAGAAAGTGGTGTTGGTTTCCATGTCAACAGTAATGCAGCACAAAGCAAAAAATAAAACTGGAGCGGGGTTAAGATACACACTGAGCTCCATATGTTGATTTGTCAGGAGGAAACGGGGAGACCACAGATTGCCAAGTAATCAAATGATATGTTTACCCAGGGACAGGGAGGCAAGCCGAGCATAACCAAAGCCAGCGCTCCTTCGCTACTACACCACCACCTCTGCTTAATCCTTTCAAGTACTTCAAGGAAAACAATTCTGCTGCATCACTTAAGCCTGAGAAGTTGTTTAAATTACAGCAGCGAGAAGAGGAAGCCCTCCTCGCCCTCCCAGCCTACAAAGATCGGCGGCTACAAAGGGCTGCCAGCTCCACAGGAGCAAACAATACCGAGCACAGGAGGTCAAAGCTCAGCTCCGCAGGGAAAACATCGCTTTGGGGCAAACGCCGCGGCCCCTCCGGGGACCGGCCCCTCCCGCCGGCTCCCGCCCGGGCGGGCACCGCTCCCGCGGGGAGCCCGCCCGCCGCCGCGCCGCAGCCCGCGCCCCCGTCCCCCGCCGCCGGCGGCGCCGCCAGCCCCGGGCCGCCGCTCCCCCCGCCCCAGCCCCGCCGGGGCCGCCCCGGGGCGCGGAGGGGGCTCCCCCGCCGCCCGGCCCCTCCCCCGCCCGCGGCGGCCGAGCCCCCCGCCGGCGCCTCAGCTCGGCGGCGCCCGCCCTTCCCGCCGCCCGGCCCCGCCCGCTACCTCATGTATGTAAAGTGCTCGGAGTCCGGCCCGGCGTGGCTGCGGCCCGGGCCCGGCGCTGGCGCGGCGGCTCTAGGCGGCCTGGGCCCGGCACTGCGGAGCGGGAGGGCCCGGCAGCTGCTGCTGCAGCACCGCCGCCATTTCCTGCCTCCTAACCCGGCCGGCCCGGCCCCGCCGCACAGGAAGGGGAACCCCGCCCCGGGCAGCACTTCCGGGGCGCCGCGCTCCCCAACATGGCGCCGCAGCAACCGCCCTAGCAACGGGGGGGGAGGCGGGCGCCCGCGCCCTGACATTGAGGCCGACCCCGAGCGGGGCCGAGCCCGCGCCAGGCTCCGGCCCCGGGGCAGCCCCTGCCCGAGCGCCGCCGAGCGAAAGGCTCTCTGGAGCCCGGCGAGCGCAGCGCCCGGGGACAGGGTGACCTTTGGCAGGGCACCCTCTGGGCAGGCGATCCCCCTCGGGCTCAGCGCGCCACTGCACATCTTGGTCATCCTGGAAAGACACACGGAATTCCATTATCTCATCAAACATCCTGCAGAAAAGGACAGTCCCTTCTCCGGGCAGTGCAGGACGCGGCACAGACAAGAACATAACACACGTTTCCGCGCCTGTTCTCGCCGGCGTGGGGCAGCTCTTTCGGGTCCGGGCGCTGCTGCTCGCTCAGCGCAGCTCCGAGCCTTGGGCCGCCGAGACTGCCGAGAGTGAGGGCAAAGGAATGTTAAAGTGTAAATAACCACCACGGAGTAAGACAGACCTTTCTCTTGTCCTTCCACTGGCGTTATTGGGCTGAGGGAGGGAATGGAAGAGCAGCCAGCACTTGCAAACCTAGCTAGAAATTGATTTGTGGGAACGTACAAGCTTAATCCGAAAAGTACACAGAGAGTTTCTACCTTCAAATACCCGAAATGAAGAGCAAAGGACGTATGAGCCACACTCTTGCGTTACTGTACTCCAGTAAAAATACCCCAGAAATTAATTTAGAAAAATCAAACCAGTCAAATGACTGACAGGGAATAATGGAAGAGAATCGAGAACAGCAACGTCAAGAAAGAGCGAAGCTGAGAGCAGGCAAAAATCCGTAGTAAACAGATCTGCGTTCTCCCAGGGACTTCCCTGTGGGGAGGGTGGAGCTGGCCTTGCCGTGAGCTCCTCTAGCCCGAACACTGCAAAAGTGAGAACTGGAAAATTCCTCAAAATGAAAGTGAAATTATTTAATTTTCACCATCCAAGTCCACAGAATAAATAATGGCAATAAAGTATTTTTTTAATATTTTAAGTGTTTTTAACATTCTAAAGTGCCATTACCGGCATCACCAGGGTAGGCAGCTTGCTTACAATACTGCTTTTGAACTCCTGAGCCCGTTTAGTGTACCTGCATTTGAAAACATTAGAGCTGATTCCTACTTCAAATTTCCAACGCACACAGGGTAAAATTAGAAAGATGCAGATGCACGCCTCGTAGCAAACTGATAACAAAAGGGTGAATACAGATAATAGGTTTCTGCTTAGAAATTTAACTGAGAAGAAATTAGTGCCACACCAGGTACACCGGTCGTGAGGGTGTATCATACTTGTAGCTAAATCTCTGAAAAACAATCTGAAAAAAATCTGTTGAGCTGTATTAGCTTTTGAAATACGCTGTCTGCTTGCGGGGCTGGGTTACTCTGGTGCACAGCAAAGCTGTCGCTGAGATGGCTGCTCGCTGGCATTCCGGCACCGAGTTCTAAAGCACTGGCTGAAAACACCCCAGCAGTCTGCACAGCTGCTGTTCAAGGGAATAATTGTTATTGTACGTGCCTACAGTACTGTTCAGGAATTTAATTTTCTTCTCAGCTCCCTTCCACTGTTCACATGGAAATAAGCATCATCCTGTCTGCACTATTAGCTGAGCTACTGAGAAAAGTAGTTTTGTTGGCATAGGGAAGTTCTTGCTCGTTTTTTTGCATCCAGCTTGCACATTATCACCAGCATTTACCAGCCCAATTTCATTTGGCCTTTACCATTCTTAATAATGCTAGTGAAAAAATGAATGCTGTTTTATTCACCTATAAAATAAATGGGTGCTCTGGACAAATGAGCAATTGTCTCTGGAAATCTGCTGCAATATCAACCGTCTTTCTGCCAGCATGAATGGAGTGAAGTGTTTTTCAGCCGCAGAAGATCCTACATTATTAAAGATGAGCATTTATGACAACGCAGCATAACCAGTAAGGGTATTTTTGTTCTCTTCTTAGAGGCTTAATAATATAGTGTGCACTGCTGTGAGGCAAACATGCACATGCATAAAGTGGTTGTATTATCTTTGATGTACTTGAAAGGGCACTGCCAATTTGAAACCGGTTTCTCGGCTTCTATTAATAACTCGTAAGTTAATTTTAGTCTTGTTTATTTTCCTTCATGTGAAAAAGTTGGGATTGTCATGTCATGGTGTGTAACTGACAGCCATGATTTCCCAACGCCTGATTCAGCTTCCTGTTACTGTTCCATTCACAGCAGCCCTGTGTTATCTGTCTTTAAAGGCACTACATTTGATGTAGGAGGACTGCTGTTAAGTCTGTCCTCAGTTAGGAAGGCTAATAAATGCATTATGTACTCCTGTTATGTCATTTTGTTAACTGTATTATGCCACTGTCAATAAAATTCATAGTCAAGCTCTGTAGCTTTCTTTATTATTTTAGATTGTTCTCTAATTTTATTTATGCACATGCTTCGAACGACTAGACTGCTGCAGCGATTGCTTCCATTCTGCCTTGTAAATACTGTGCCTGGTTATACGCTGTCAGCAAATTTGCTGCATTAACTAACCCTCTATTACCTACCCCATCATCTCCTTCTCGCATCATCATCACGATCGTACCTCTTTCACCCTCCCCAGTGACACTTTCTTTCAGCTAAGTTCTTACACATACAAAACCGGTTGGTGAACTGGGTACACGGGAGAAATTCAGGCACCCTCAGATAGAACATTTTCTCCAAGAAGAAGCAGAAGGTTGAACTTCGCCCACGCAAAAAACTGTTGGTCAAAGCAGCGGTGCTCAACAGGTCATGGCAGCTGGCTGGAAGCAGCCCGAGGTAGCTGCTCCTTGGTTTAAACCCTGCCGGAGCTGCAGAGCTGCATCTTCACGGGCTGCCTGCCCGGAATTCACATTTCACCCGTGGACGCGTCCCCTCGCAGAGCCGTTGGGGAACGGGCACCCCTGGACTGCGCTGGCTGCGCCCGCTCCCCGAGGGAAACACAGGAGGGTGGTGGTGAGCAGCTCCAGGGGTTGTCCACCACAGAGCTGTCTGAGGGCCACGCTCTAGCTACATCTTCTGAGCTTCTGCTGTCCCCTCTGATTTCCACGCTGCTCCTACGAGCGAGGCAATCCCATCAGGTCACCTCCAGAATACGGCCAGTGTTAACCCCCCACTCTTGGCTTTAGCTTTAATACGTGTTTTGTTGAGCAAAAGGTTATTTGGGAGACAAGGTCTGGGTCACCTTCTCTCCTGCTTACTACATTTTTTTGGTTTATTCTTTATTCTTTTGTGTTCATTGAAGCTTGGTCTTCTTTGCTAAGGCCCTAGTTTCTGATTCTGCCAGCACGGGGACACAAAATAACACCTCTGCACTTAAAGACACATGTAACTGGGTTGGGAGCTGCTTTTAGCTGAAGGGTGGGTAAATCCTTAACACCCATCTATGAAACACCAGCTCTTCTCTTCCTGGCGGGCTCACTGTCTCTAGGAATCACCATCTTCCCAAGCGGGGAGGAGAGCTCCGGGTACCGTGTGCAGGGAGGAGTCCGGTCAGTGCCACCGGTGACGCTTCCTCCACACCCTGTCACTGCTGTCCTCGGAAAGGCCAAGTGTTCACGTGCCTCACAGGTGGGGTAGAAGAGGGAGATGTTTGCCAGCTGGGCCTGCTGGAGCCTTCCACCCCTGCCGCCTCCCTTTCCCCGGAGAGATGGTGGTGCTTGGAAGCTGTGGCCGTGGCTCCTGGCCTCTCCCACGTCTGGTGGCCTTCCTGCACCTCTTCCCGCTGGCGGGACTGGGAGGATGAGTGGAAGAGCCGTGGTGTGGGGGGCTTGCAGGGAAAAGCTCCACTGCTTGCACCGAGCAGGGGATTGACTCTGCTGCTGGAGGGGGTGGAAGCGAGGGCTCCCTGTGTGGGGCAGAGCCCTCCCGCAGCAGCCGGCAGGTCTCCCGGCGCGGGTGCAGGCTCTGCTGCTTCCCCGCTCCAACCGCCCTGGTCTAAGGAAAACAGGAGAGTTTGGGGTTTGGGAAGTGCTGCACTGGGTGGTGCTGGGCTGCACTGGGTGGTGTCGGGCTGTCAGGCACCTCTCTGCTGTGCCTTCGCATGCCTCCGAAGCACTATGGTCATACATGACATTAGAAAGAATGGAAACAACTACTCAAGGGCAAACAGCCTGCCCTGCATTCAGGCAGCTGCCAAAGATGGATCTTTGCAGTTACATTTTCACCACTGGGTAAACATGCCCTTCTGGGCAGCGAGCCCCAGATCTCTTTTCCCAGCAGCAGCGGCCACCATCTGCACCCTGCCAGCCTGGCACGCACGCGGGTCCTCCCGTCTGCAGTTCCCCATTAACTTTCTAATTAGGATTTTCATATAATCAGAGCGAGAGTATAAGCTGCAGGAGACAGAGAAATGTACTGACTAAAAATAGTTAAAAACGAGCTGGCGCCATTTCAACGTTTTCCATCCCCTCCACCCTTCCCCTTTATCTGCAGTTTGCTGTCAAGGCTTCACGCAAAATGAAGGCTTCAGCGTGGAGTTGGAAAGCCGACATGTTAGAAAATACTTTCTGCTTAGTGTCTGGGGAAAACAAAACAAGGGGCTGCTTTTTTAAGGTGACGTGAGAAGCGCGGGCCCGGGAATGTGGAGAATTTGCCGTCAATAACCCTCTGCTGCTTGTTCCATTCAGCATCATTATACAGAAAGAAGACGCTGTCACGAGCAAAACAGATCGTTTTCAAAATTGCACTTGACTTAAATAATCTAAATGAGCTGGTCTGACAGACAAGGGAAAACAGTCTTCTCGTTAACACAGAGGCTCTGTGTGTTACTCTGCTAGGAGGCTCCTCACCTTGTTCATTGTAGAGGCTTTATTTACAGGATTTAATAACAGCTCAGCCCATGTGAGAGGTGGCGATACAAGGTACCGAACAGGCAGCGCTTACTCATAAAAACAATGCTTGCCCAGGAGCTGCTTACTTAAGTCAACCAGACTACTTCTGTTAGCAGGAACCTTTGGGTCTCTAGGATCCTTCATTAGGAGGAAAACCCACAAATGACAAAGTTGGAAGTTGCTAACGGAAAGCGTTGGGCTCGCCTTCCGAACAGACCCAGAAACCAGCTAGCAAAATCCGATGCGAAGGCTCGTGATGAAAGAGCCGGTGCCCGTTTCGCAGGCTGCAGCAGCAAACAATCGTTAGATCTGTGCTCAGGAGGAGAAAATTCACTGCCTTGCCTCCAGGCTCCCAGCGCCTTCCCAGCATTATCACCGCTACGCAGAGCGATCGGAGCAGGGGAGAGCAGGCACTCGGGGTTATTAAATGAGAATTTAATCCTAGCCTTTAAATCAGCAAAAATTTACAAAAGATAAAGAATTTCCCTGTGTTCTAAAGCTAGTCCAACTTGCTTTCCCTGATCTGCGTTTGGGAAGGCTGCCAACTGCAAAATGGAATCGCTGAGCCTGGATTTCACTCTGCATCCAGCCAATTACGCTGTCCTCACATCCCGGTCTCTTAAGTGGTGCAGTGCAATAGAGGTTTCCAAGCTTTATTTATTTACCGGGGCTGCATTGCACTTCAAAAGAAAATCACCCCGATGGGTTTATTGCGTCTTTCCCTTTTTGCTGGTTCCTGCGCTCTGCGCTGCTCGGGCATCAGCCAACACAGCCCGGTCCCAGCTGCTCACGGGGCTGGGAGGGGAGTTTCCCCCGATCCGAAGGTTCCCCGTGAGACTCTGCCACAGCCGGGGGGTCCGGCCGCCGGGTCCCCTGGGCATCACCTGCCACTGCGGCTGCCTCGGCTGATTTTGCCCGCGCAGTCTGCCAGGTCAGCGTGCCGCCGTCTCTTCCACAGGCACGGTTCTTTCTAGCTTGCTTCTAGGTTTTTGTTAAGTAAAAAAAACAATTCCAGAAAGTAGCGGGGCATTATTTGGAGAGCTCACAGAGCTACAAACCCCTGACCTTCACCACCAGCAAGAGGATGTGGACAAAACATGCAGGGAAAAGCACTTCCCCCCTTCTCCCCCTCCAGTCCCAATCATTCGCCATGGACTCGCGCAAACACTGACGTTCACGGAGGAAATGGCTTCCCCCACCTTCAGCCCACCAGCTACACCCACGGCAGAGCTCAGGCCCTTCCGCCAGGTGAATCGGTGGGTGAGACGTGAGCCAGCTCTCCAGAGAAACCTCCGGAGCCACGCGATGGACTGGAGTGCTGGAGGGGCCACCAGGACGGGAAGACCCTCGAGGGCCAATGTGGGGGCCCGTGCTGCAGCTCTCCCCTTGGCCCCGGGGATGCACACCCTGCCCGCCCAGGTGCTGTTGTTTATGTATATTTATTCTGTCCTCCATCATGTTTAACACGAGTAAGCCTCTTCGTAATCAATGCTTATTGATCGTCTAACTCAACAACTGCCCTTTCTCAACACGGTACCACATTAACAGAAGATTCCACCTATTTCTTTTGCACTTCTCCCTGACAATAGCACAAATGATTTCTACTCCGCCACAGACTGCTGCTTTTTGTGCCGGCAATATTCTCTGGTTTAGGCTTCAGAAAGCGATTCATCTGCTGAATTTCCTAATTACGGAGAATAAAATGGGGCCGGGACAGACTTTATTGAGCAGCACTGTAGACCACAGCATGAGCTCTGGCACTTTTACCTCCTGGGACTGTCTCCAGGCGGGGAAGTGTCCTCGTGCATGGTCACGTCGGTGCTGCCAGCGTGGCACTTCAGCCATCGCCGTGCCTTGGCCACGGCTGGCACCTGCCACGGTCCTTCTGTGTGACTCCAAACTCCTGCGCTCCCGTTTCTCCCAGCTGTATGTGGCCCTTGCCAGCAACAGTGCATAAATATGATGCACCTTAATTTGTTAATGATTGCAAAGGTCACTGCGTGTCCTGAAGAGCAAAAAAATCCTAAAATGTGTCTTAAATAAGGTCTTACTGTAGAGCTTATTTCCTCTGCTATATAATTAACTGTCTCGTTCCAAGCAGGAGACATGCAAACAAGTTTAAGCTTTAGGAACAGTGACTTTAATCCTCAGGTCTATGCAGAATCTAGTCTCTGGTCCTGCTGGCCTGGGTTTGCTTCTCTCCATCCGTACAAATCCCAAGTGGCTTTTCCCACCTCTTGGAGACAGTGGCTGAGGTGTGAGGCTTAAATGCAGCAGCTGGTTACAGCCATCGAATGAAAGGAAAGATTTCGCATTGTGCTTTTGAATGCCAGCCAGCTAATCCCTTACCTGGTCAGAGACTGAGGCAGTCCTTTAAGGGCAGCCTGTTAGCCTAAAGAAGCTGCTCACATTTGTCCCAGTTATTACTTATTAATCAGTCCAGCCATGATCTAATATTGTGCATCTTCCACAGCAGGTAGGATGAGCTGTGAAGCTTTGGGCTGCGAGAGAAGGCACTGCACGGCGGGCTGCAATGAGTAAATGCACAACTTACAGGATCTGGAACGACAAGCACACACACCCAGAAGTGGCATGGTTCAGGGATTTGTGCCTGCGAACCCGCTCACTGCTGGCTCTGGAAAATGGCTCCGAGTCAGTGGCTCTGACCTGCTGAGGCGCAGGTGCTCTGCTTTTCCTTCACTTAAAAACATCTGTAAGTATGGATCTGGGAACCTGGGCAAAAAAATCCCCAAAGCCCCTATTTTAATTACCTGTTCCAAGTGGCTTTTCCAGGCTTGTCCCCGCAGCCCCGTTTGCTCCCTGCCCCTGCACAGCCACCTCCTCCATGGCAGGGCCCAGCGAGGGGCACGGGGCTCCGGCGCGGAGCTGCCAGCCCCGCACGGCTCCAGAGCGCCAAGGGAAGGGGAGAAAGCTGAGACACCCAGACCCTGCGCCCCAGACTTTGGTACCCAGCAGCTGATACACCAGAGACCTGAAATGTGGCTGCCTGGCTGCCTTTTAAATGGGTGATAAGCACCAGCTGCCCCCCATAGATCTTTGTTGGTATAACCCTAATTTGTTAATTATGGTGATTTTTCTCAGGCTTCCCTTTAAAGAAGACCTTCCAACCCTGGTTTTGTCTTGGCCATCATGAAGAAATGGGCCACACCTGCACGTTACCACTGCCTCTGCCTCCTCCCCAACTTCTGCTTTTCAGATCCAGTGCCCTGGCAGAGCGGTCCAGCCAGCAGCAGTGTCCCCCTCTGTCAGAGACAGGTTCTTCTCCTTTCGCTTTTAAAAAGATGGGCAGTGCTGGGCAAGGCTTTGCCTGGAAGCGAACCAAGCCTGCTTTGCACGTGTGCTCCAGGGAGCAGCCACGCAGCCTCTCTGACAGCCACTCAGGGCAGTTTGGGCTACCGAAGAGCTGAGCTGTGCCTGCCTCAGGTGCCTCTCTGCCCTGGTCCTGCCGGAGCCCCACCAGCTCCCCAGGTCACCCCCAGGCCTCAGAGGGAGCCGCGGGGGTGGCCGGAGAGGCCGAGCAGACACCTTCCCTGCGAGGACTCAGACGCAGCGCTGGAGAGGTGCCATCTCCCAGCTGGGGCGTAGCAAACCCATCTAGGCTGACACCGTGGCCCCAGTGAAACGTGTCATGGGAACTGTAATGCTGGAGCGGTTTGGATCTCCCCATAACGATGCAGTAAATCACTCAGAAGACTGTCTGAGGTTTAGCAAAATGAAACGTCTTTCCTGCGAGACCTTTGAGGCCAATAGCTCCGTGCCCGCTTCCAGCTGCAGCCGAGGCTGAAGCAGCCCCTGTCCCAGCCCCTGTCCCAGCCCCTGTCCCCCCGCTCCCCGGCAGCGGGCACAGGGCGCAGCACGGCCGCCCGAGCTCCGGGCAGACGGAGCTGTTCCCCTGCAGTTCAGCTGGTATTTTGATTTGCCGTCAAGAAATCGAGCCCAGACGCTCAGTGGGTCTGAACACGTTATAGATGGGGATATGCAAATCTCCCTAATTCCTCCCGGGCAGGAGAGATGTTTTGCTCCAGGCATCCACCGCATTAAAACGCTGCATCACGCTACTGGGTTTGTGCACATCAGCTGAGGAGAGTTTCAGTTACCTGGAGATTAGTTTTCAAAGCACACTAATTTGAAAGTGGTCTTGTCATGGTTGTTCAAATTACTCCCAAACACACCTGGAAATGTACCTATTTGGAATGTCCACATACCAGTGCCGCACGGCAGAGGGTCACAGTGTAAAACAGACTCCAGAGTTATTCGGATAATAGAGGAGAGACCTGAGATCTGCTGCTCTGGACCGGCACTGACACCTCTGCCTTCCCTGTCACCAGATGTGCTGTGCACAAAGCTACTTCATTCCAAGTCTGACTTGACAAAAATAGCAGATTATGTCCCAAGTATTTAATTCATTTTTGCCTATTTGCATTGGCATCTCTTGCAAAAGGCCTATTTTTTTCACTTGGGCTTTTTTAAAATAAGCTGCTCTTCGTTTTCCCTACAGACTTTCTAAGATCAAAACTGAAAAACTCTTCCTTTTTCAGCACTCTGCAAAGCAAATACCTTGCTCAGAGACAGGCTGCTGTGGGTTTTTGAGAAGAGGACTTTCAGTTCGCTGTAAATTCTGTATTTTCACAACAGATCAGTTTTTGCCTTATTAAGACTATCTGCCTTGAATCATTGAAACTAAACAAAAAGTAAAGGCTGCTCTTAAATTCATGGGGGTTTTTTTTAATACAACCAGGGCAATTCTGGCCTGTTCCACTTGGGCCATGCTGGTTTCTTTTGCAGCAGTTTGGGTGCTGGTGGGTGGCACCCGGGGGGCTGGGTCCCCGGGACAGCCCCCGGCTCGTCGGGCTCCTCTCTGGGGGCAGCTGCCCACCCGCCGCGCTCCAGCCGCCGTGCCCATCGCTCCCTTGGGCCTCCCAGGGCTGGAAACCTTCCTCTTCCTCCTCCTCCTCCCCCTGCTGCTGTCAGGGGACTGGCTGCCCCGCTCCTACTGCCTTTAGCAGAGGACAGGTGGCTCCTGGAGACATTTTATTTCTGGATGAGGCTTCTACCCTTAACAAAGTCTTCACTGTTCTCCAGTCATCCTTTTCCTCCTGCCTCACTTGATGCTCTGAGAGCTCTGTGGAGGCCCCGGGGAGCACCAGGACCTCACCATTGCCCCTTCTGGGGCCCCCTTTTGTGTCCCGTCCTGGGGAAGGTCCTCACGGAACATGTCAGCCAGAGCCAAGGAACACAGCGCCTGGAAACCAGCGTCTCCACTAAACCTGCATCAATAAACCTATGCATGCACGTGCAGCCTTTTGCATATATGCATACTTAAGCAGCTGTGTAATATCATCCCGTTTTCTAAGTCTTGAACTCCCCTGGAAGCAAGGATGGATACTGCAATTAACGGATCACACCCTCCAGCAAGTTGGCTTCAACCCTCCTCCCTCGGCAGGAGCAGGCAGCCGCAGGAGGGAAGGAGCAGGAAGCTGGTGGCAGGATCCTGGCTTCGGGCTCCTTTTTCACTCCAAACAGCTTTTCCCCCTGCCCAGGGCCTGGGGTCTCAGCTACTGGGCTTTGCAGTTCAGCAAATCCAGCTGTACATGGGCCTCGTGCTCTGAAAACAGCACACTGACTGCGAAAGAAAATTTAAGCTACGCCTAGGTAGTGGGAGAGAGAAAGGAAATGTCTCCCCCCCACTTGCTCCTGCCCGTCCGACACGCTGCAGCTGGCGCAGACCCATTTCCACAGGCGTTTAGCAGCGATCTGCCGGCTGCGGGCTTTTCCCCGAGCGCAGGTAAGAGCCAGCTCCGCCGGGCAACTGCCCCTTGGCTGGGGGCAGAAAAAAAGCAAAGAAACAAAGTGTTCTCGCCCGGATTAAACCACATATATTTCTGACCAGCTATTTCACCAATAAAACAAAGGCTGCTTTGAAATGGATGCCTGGCCTGGCCGGCTGCCAGCGCCGAGCAGGAGACAAAGGCTGGGAATACAAATGTGGCGCTGGAAGTGGCGAGCCAAGGATGCCTCTGCGGCAGGGAGAGCGCGTTGCCATGGAGACACGGCGGCCAAACCGGGGGAAGAAAGGACCCGCGCTGGGATGGACTAGGAGACACCGGAGACATGGGGGCCAAGAGACAGGGGCACTGGTCCCCCCAGCGCCCAGCTGAACCCCCCGGAGAGGGGGGTTGCACCCAGGAGGCAGGACCAGACGCTCTCCGTCACGCCGGTGCCTGGGCTGTCCCGGCGGGCAGAGAAGGGGCTTCTCAGAAAGCAAATGTGCTTTAAACAGAAAGCTGGAAACTTGGGGCTTCTCGTACGGCTGCCGAGCACGGGGCTGGGCCCATGAGGGGCCCCATCACGGTCTTCATCTGGGCTCCCTGGACCAAGGGGCCAGGCAGGAGAACAGGGTGGCCTGTCCACGAATAGGTCGGCCATACGGCAGCTCTCACCTGGGCAGAGCAGAGCAGAGGCTCAGCTTGGAGGAAAAGCACTTTCTCCACACTGTGCAGCTCCCCGGGTGTACAGCAGAGAAGGAAGGCTGCCGTGTCCCCGCAGGAGAGCTGCGGCAGAGCCTTAGGATGGGGCAGAGTGAGGGCAGGGCAGGCGGGAGAGGGGCCATCCTCCGGGAAAACCCCATCTCAGTGTCACACTGCGGGTGGAAAAACTACGGGGAACAGGAGGTGAGCCCTGAACACCTTGAGGATTGTGACCAAATCCGAGTTTTATACATTGAGATCATTAGAAAGGCAGGTTTTAGTCTGTTGTAGCCATGGGTTAGGTGGTTATTAGCTTTGCCCCGGAGCTGTATAAACACACCCGTTGGGTGCTCCGATACCACCGGGAGAGGCAGAGAGGGCAGCAGCCTCACGGGCCGCCCAAGGGAGAGCTTCCCAAGGGCAAAGCCTCAAGCAGCAGCAAGTGTTTAAAGGTGAGATATAGGAATCCCACAGGGGACTTCCCAGAGCTGAGAAGGGAGCTTTTCCAAGAGCTCCCCGGAGCCCAGCAAGGCCCTGCCTGGCTGGTGGTGGGTGCTGCGGCGCAGGGGGCCGACGGGCGCAGCCTGGACGGTGCGCGGGCTGGGGGGGGGGCTGGAGAGTGCTGCAGAGCAGTCTCGGTGGCAAAACCACATCCACATCCTCTCTCAAACGGCAGAATTTGTCACTGCGTTGCCAGTGCCGTCGCCGGGGAAGCGTTATGTGCTGCCTAAGCAGATTAGAGATGTGTGTGCACCCACAGCCCGCACGGCTCCCGGGGCTGTTGGCTGGTCTCAGGAGAGGAGAAGCAGAATGAAGCCTTCAAGCAGACAGTGAAAATCGGGGGGATCCGAGGCAGAATTCTCTTCCCCATCAGTGCAAAAGCTGGGGGGAGGGGGGGAGGAATTGCTTTAATCAGTTAATGTAGCAGGCACAGACCCTGCCAGACTGAGCACACCCAGCCCCTGCAGTGCCCTCAGATTATCTGCGCAGAGATGGAACAGTGGCTGCGCAGGATGATTTCAACAAATTTTGGCCGACGGGCTGCTCATAAATGGTTTGTGGCGATGAACACAATTTGTGTGTCTGATACCGGCGCTGGGTGATTCTTCATTTAAAGCACAGAAACTGCTCCTGTGTCCTGTCCGAACAGCTGCGAGTCCACAGAAACGGCTCCTGTGTCCAGCGGGGACGGGGGCTGAGGCACCGGGCGGGCGGGCAGAGCGTGGGGTCCCCCCACTGCAGGCTGGAGCACCCCCTGCCCTCACCTCTGCCTGCCCCAGGCCCGCAGCGGGCAGGGGCTAAAGCCAGCAGAGACCGACGTGGTGCAGGGGACAGAAGGGCCACCCAGAGCTCTGCTCCAGGGCAGCACCCACCACCAAAGCTGTGCCAGCAGCATCCCCGGCGGCCGGGAGAGCTCCTGGACATCACCCTGCCGAGCCCCAAGGGCCAGACCCCCCCGCTGCTGGGGTGGACCCTTCACCACGGATAACTCGGAAGTGAATGAGAAAATAAATCCCATGCGCTTCCCATAAATCCTGAAGCTCTCACCGGTTTCGCAGAGCAGGGAAGGGAGCAGGAAACAAACCATCATTTTTTAAGCAATGGGAGGCACTCAGGTGCTGCCGTGATGAGGGCTATATAAATAGCTAGAAAGACAGATTAGACAGAACAGAGCACATTGTCAGCACACGACAAATAATAAACGAAGGATAAGAATCCCCAGGGAGGCGCTTTTCTAATAAATGACATTTTGATCTATAGCTTTAACAACACGTCCCAAGCCATCACGTGCTGAATTGGGAAAAGGAAACCCGTAACCTGCCTTGTCAGTCCTGGAGAGGGTCAGAGCCGCATAAATACATCTGCCTGGAAGGGAATGAAGACATTGACAGTGCTTGCGCAGTGACCATCCCACCAGAACTCCTTGTCAGCTTTACCACTGCTAGAAATACCCAGTTAGCTTTCTATTTTCAATATTGAACTGCTCGTGCTCCTGCGGCTGCTGTGGGCAGAGGAGCTGGTGCAGCCTGGCCCCGTGCTCCCTTTTATTCCTGCCCCTGCGGTCTCTGCAACACGTGGTGAAACAAGAGCAAAAGCAACCCGAGTGTCCTCACAGGTTAAGTGTAATTAACTCCTCCTGGCTGCAATCTGGAGGCAGGTATTTTTCCATTTAAATGAAGTCCACGCTATCTCTGCGAAGGTGCTGAGAGTCCCCGTCGTTTCCAGGTGGTTGTGATAAACCAGGATTGCCATGGCCGGGGAGGCCACAGAGCCCCGGCCCCGCCAAATCAACCAGCCAACACCTTCTCCCAGCCCTGTTAATAGCGGCCTGCGATCGGCCATCTCTGGGACTCATTTGCTCTCGTGTAGCAATCAAAACTTAATTTGTCTTATTTTAATTAAAGCTAAAAAATTCAGTAGCCTTCCATTTCTCTCATTGCTTTGCCGGGAAGAAAAAGTAAGGCCAGGAGAATAAAGTGACAGGATGGAAAGAAAAGCCTTTGAAATAAACATGCGCTGGTTCTGTTGGCTTTTATTTAATATGTGGCCCTTTTCCTAAAAGAAATAATTATGTTTCAAAACCTCCTTTCCCTGTTCAGAGAGCTGCCTCTTTCCACATTAATGCTATTTGCATGCACCATCTCCTCCTACCCTTCAATAATTTAAACCTTCATTTTTTATTCACTCAGTTGTCAGATTCATTTACATACCATATATCTATATTTAACACTGAGTTTGCTCGCCTTTTTTTTTTTTAAAACGGGAAATAGATTTCCCTTCTAATTTAACAACATCTCGGGGAGCGGCTGGCTGTGAAGAGAACATTACTTAACGTTTGTGTCACTTAGCAGAGATGCTGAGCAGGGGTGTGATGGTTCCCGTCCCTTCGCGGGGGGAAACGGCCTCGTGCCTCGGCCCGGGCCGGGGGCGCCTTGGCCCGGGAGCTCCAGGCTGCGCTCAGATATTTCCTGTGGTTTGACGACTCTGCCTTTATTAATAGCTCCATGCAATTAACGTGATTGCTGTGAAGGCTTTTTATTAATTGCTGGTTTTGTTGCGGGCGGGCTGGGGGGAGGAACGCGAGAGCAAGAGCAAGAGCATCGGCGTCCCATGAGCTGTGAAACCCCCGCGGGGGGCTGCTCCGGCTGCGGCCCCCGCCCCGGGGGGGCCCACGCTGGCCTGGCCCGACCGCCGAGGGAGCCCAGCCGGGGCTGGCACGGGCCCTGGCACCGCAGGCCCGGGGCTGGGGGCCGCAGCAGCCAGCGGGGCGGGAGGGCCGGCAGCGAGCCCCCGCGCGGGACGAGCCTCGGGAAGCTCCCGCGTGTCCGCGGGCATCCTGCACCCGCACAGCTCGGGGGCGGCCGCCTGTCAGTGGTGGGGGGCGTCTGACCATCTCTGCCATAAATTCCCTCAGAAAGCCGAGGGGAATCACCAAGCCAGGGCTCAGCTGACGTTACAGCTTCTCCCGCCCGAGAGCGTCTGGCACATCCCCACGCGCGCGGCGGTGCCGGAGCGCCGGGATCAGCCGAGTCTGACGCGTTGGAGCAGACTCTGCCCGCCACAAGCGAGGGGAGGCAACGGGGGGGACACAAACCAGGCTCCTGCGGAAAAGCAGGGAGCAAGCCCGAGCGGCAGCGCCCGCAGCGGGTGCCGTGCCGAGACCACGGCGGCATCCGCCATGGCGAGAGCCCTGAACCCGCCGTTCCCCCCACCAGCGGCAGCCTGCGCTCGCTGGGAGAGGCGGGAGCCAACGGCCCCTTTCTCCGTCCTGCCCGGGCTTCGCTCTTGGGCCACCCTGACCTAAGCACCGCGGGCCCCTCAGGCAGCACCCCGGGGTGCTGGGATCCAAACGCGTGTCGGATCTCTCCCGTAAGCGCAGTGTCGTGGGAGCAAAGGGTGATGTTCCGCGTGGATAGGCTTAAGGCCTATGGAAAATCAACAGTATTAAAGGCAATTTGGAATTTCTTATTCGTGGGGACACGAATAAGAAAGGGGGAAATCAAAGAGTCGGTCACTGAGAAGAGACTCAGATCCCCCTCCCTCATTTTCCACATTACTAGAAAAAACACTGAACTGATACCAGACAAATGAGCCCTCTGGACCCAGTTTTTCCAGTTAATGAGCTCCCCGTGCAGCTCTTCCCCGGAACGGAGACTCCCAGCACCTACCCCTTGCCACAGCCCCTAACGAGCAGAGCCGCCGCCATCTATCTCAATACCTGCAGAGGCGATGGCTCCCCCCGGCGCTCAGGATTTACCTGCCACCCCCGGCAGGAGCAGGGCGAGCACAAAGGGCTGCCCTCAGCCCCTGCCCCATGCTGGCAGGACAGGCAGGACAGGAGGGCAGGCAGGGCGGGCAGGATGGGCAGGGCTGGCAGGATGGGCAGGATGGGCAGTGCAGGCAGGACAGGCAGGACAGGAGGGCAGGCAGGGTGGGCAGGATGGGCAGGGTGGGCAGGGTGGGCAGTGAGGGCAGGGCTGGCAGGACGGGCAGTGTGGGCAGGATGGGCAGTGCGGGCAGGGTGGGCAGTGAGGGCAGGGCAGGCAGGGCTGGCAGGACGGGCAGGATGGGCAGTGCGGGCAGGGCAGACAGGCCCAGCCGGGCTCTGCACCCTTGGGGCTGCACGAGGGACCCGCAGCCTCCCCAGGCGGGCCGGCCCGGCAGCGCTCTGAGCCGGGGCCGTGCTTTGGCCGGCGAAGGGGCAGCTCTGCCAAGGGTGCCGCAGGGCCCTGGCACCGGCCGGCGCTGGAGGAGCTGGGACGGGTCAGAGGCAGCTTCTGGCCTCTCCCAGGCCTCCAGCATCAACCCGCAGCTGAGTCGGTGTGTTTGCCTGGTTCGGAGTAACCTCTTGTTTCAGGAGGAAATTGCTTTTCTCGCCCCCAGGAACCTCTTCGCAGTCTTCGTCGGGAGATTTCAAATGGACGTTAGGGTGTTATTGAAATTCTCCCTTGTAACTGCCCTCCGCAGGGCTGCGGGGAGGGAGGCGCGGGACGTGCAGGACGGGGCTCCCCACTCGCATCTCTCCGCTACTATTATGCTTAAATTAACAGGGATTTTTTTGTAAATTGAAGACTAATTTTCTCTTGGGAATAGATCATTAAATTACAGAATACTAATGAAAATTTACAGCATCTGGAGAGGGGGCGGGGGCAGAGGGAGCATTTTGTTGGGTTTTTGTCCTTTTTTTTTTTCCTGGCCCAACTGGCCGTGGCTGCAGCTGGAGGAGGGGAGCTGCCGCGTCCCGGTCCAGGAGCACGGAGAGATGGAAACATCCCCGGGGGCTTGGAGGATGGGACCCACAACCCCCCAGGCCCCCGAGAAACGCGCAGCGAGGCCGGAGCTGGGCTGCCCGTCACCATCCTCCTCCGCGGGGGCTTTGCGGCAGCGTGGGCTGCCTGCGCCGGGGGCTCTTCGCCGTGCCCATCACCCCTCGCCAGCCTGCCCTGGCGCAACCATGACCATCGCCCTGGCAACGGCGCTGGCTGGGGATGCAACGCATCGGGAGTTATTAAAGAACAGCGCCTGCACTCGCCGGCCGTATTTTTCCAGTCGAACTCAATTTCTTCGGAGCAATGAGGCTCAATAGATCTGGGAGTGTGGAAGCGAGGAGCAGCCTTTTGGGGAGGGGACACTTGGGAGCATTATGTCTGGGGGGCTCGGAGTGAGGAAATGCAGATTTCTTTATTGCTTTGATCATACATAATTTAAATATTCAAACTACTCTGGAATTCATTGAATTATACATGAATTGCACAGGCAGCATTTTTGTAACTCCTGAAAGGCATTAATTTTTTTTTTTCTCTCCCTTTAAAACCTTGTCTAAACTTAAATTTTTAAAAAAATTTTTTCAAAATCCGAATCAGTCACATCACAAATCACCTTGAAAACAGCACCCACGCCGGACGGTAATTCCGTTGAATTAATGAGGGATTTGGTGATCGCAGTTTGCTGTTGGCTGTAACTTAATGCATTTTACAGCAGCGTTCAGGGCCAGTCTAGCACGGTGAGAAACCTCCTCTGAGCCCGACCTCTGTGTCGGGGTGCTCCAGCACCAGCCAGGGCAGCAGCTGCTGTGGGTCCCCCTCCAGCAGCGGGGCTGCACCCCCAAGTGTGCCCCAGGGCTCTGTCCCCCCGCCTTTGGGTTTGTTTTGGGACAAAAAGCTCAGGGAACACTGGTTGTGCAAGGGGCTGAGCACAGGGCCGGGTATCCCAGGTGGTGCTGAGCCCCGGCCCGGGCCGGCGAGGCCGAAGAGCAGCCCCCAAGCCAAAGGAGGTTCTCCCTCAGCCAGTGACCACAAAACCAGAACCCCTCCCATTCCAGGAGCCAGAGCTGGGGACACTAATCCCAGGGCTGGGTGTGGATTAATTTCTGTCTGTATGACTGGAAAAAACATGGCTGTCTAAAAGTAACCAAGGCCAGAAGCGTTTCAGACGGACTCACAGGGCTGCTGTGGCTCCGGCTGGTTCTTCACGCTGCACCGAGAGCCACGGACGGATCCAAAATGCTGCCGGTGCCCGGCCAGCGCCCGCCCCGCGCCCACTGCCACCGCCCTGCCACCGCTGCCGCTGAGGGGCCTTCTGCTGGGCCGGAGGGTGAAAGCGCAGCCCCGCTGCCACCAGCTCGGGGAAGGGAGAGACCCCGGGCCAGCGGGTGACCGAGCCTCCCCGGACACACCAGCCCTCCTCCCTGCTCCCATTTTCCATGGCACTTTCCGTCGGGAGCGCGGGATGCGCCGCGTGCGTCTGGCCCTCGGATGGCAGCTGGAATCTGCCGCTTGGCCAAGCCGCCAGATGTTTCAGGGCGGGAAGGAATGTCACCAGATGTTGCTCTGCAGATTGCTGCGAACATGCTGCCGGGCTGGCAACACAGGCACGGCAGAGCCGCGAGGGCCACTGACAGGCAGCTCGTTGCCTTCCACGGGCAGGGAGGGATGCGGGGCCGGGAGAGCGCCGGGGTTCCGCCGGCAGCCGGGGCCCAGCCTGCTGCTTCTCCTCCGGCCCCGAGCTGGATTCCCTCACGTGGAGAGAGCAGTGCTGCTCTGAGAACCATCCCGGGTCTGCTGAGAACTGGGACTACACACAGCTCTTCCTCTTTCCCAGGAGGTGCTGACATGCAAATGCGGGACCAGACGTAATTTTTCCTGTTGCACCTTGTTTTGCTTCCACAGGTCCCGCCTGGTCCATGGCGGCGCCGTGCAGCTGCTTCCCAGGAGAGTCCCATGGGAAGCGGCTGCGGGTCCTGGTCAGCGGGGACTGAGCTGGGACACGTGTTTGCTGGCCAGGAGAACACAAGGCGTACAGCCCAGCGAGCCAAAACCTGCCCTGCCTCTGCCACGTGGATTAAAGCCCGAGTGAGACACACTTTCCCCTGGCCTGGACTGAGAACATGCCCTCTCGTTTCTGTCAGAGCCCGTAACGAACCTCCCAGGCAGGGGTGAAGCCAGGCAGCGCCTCTGTGTCACACAGGAGCTTCGTTTCCAGGGCGAACATTTTCCAGCCCCAGAAAGCTCTCTGGGGAGCAAGCGAGAGCCTGGAGGAGAAGCAGAGATACGCGCAGCCCTGTTTGCAGTCTCTCCCTAGTTAGCTCACTCTTCATTATCCTTCGCTACCCTTTTAATTTCTCTCTAAACTCAACCAGCTATTGCTGTTCAAACTGAAATAATTAATTGGAACAAAATTGCCACTGTAGGAGAAAAGAATGATTAAACCCATCCAGCGGACAATGGGGCAATCATAGCCTAAGCATCTAATTACAGGGTTAGAGAGTGTGGATGCGGGGATAATAACAGAGCCTTTTGTAAACTGTGTGGCTGGATGAGCTGGGAGGAGGGTCTGTGTTTGACTTCACTCCAGGTTTAGCGCATGAGTCCTGGAGTAAGGATACAAACGCAAGAACGAAAGATCATTAGGGAGTGAATACCCGCAAGGGTCTGCTGGAGACACAGGAGCAGCGGGAGGCACGAACACGGCCCGGCACAGCTCCGCGCCGGCCGCACACCGGGGTTGCCCAAGGTGAGAGCCACTGCGGGAGGCCCGGGGACATTGGCCACCAGGACTCTTATGTGTAGGAGCACAACTAATGGTGCGTTTCACAGTAAATTGTTAAAGCACATCGCACACGTGTGTGCCTACCTGTGTCCGTGTACAGAGGGTCACCCGTTAAGAGATACCACCAGGAATCGCACTCTCAGGAGGTCCGCGTGGAGCACGACAGCCCAGCGAGGCCACGGCCCTCGCCAGGGCTTGTGCCACAGGGCAAGCTCGCTCCAAAACCCGGCGGCATCCCCCCCGTTGCAGCAGGAGATGGGGGGTTGCCCTCCCTGGTAACGCAGCCCGAGCGCTCCCGGCCGCGTCCCTGCGCTCCCATCGGGCGGCAGCGAGGAGAAGCATCGCCGGCGAGGCCTCCCCGGGCCGCTTTTCCTTTCTTCGTTGCAGCCTGCCTGGTTTGGGTCCCACCACACAGACTCGAGGTGCCGTGACGCCCGGCCCCGCTGTTCAGTGAGCCTGGCTTGGGGGAGCCGGGACCAGCGAGGCGCGTCTCAGCCAGAGGCGGGGCAAAGCGGGACCAGGGCAGCTGGGCGTTCTCTACGGTGTGAAGATGGCGAGAAACAAACAAGTGCTCTGGGATATTCTCTGCAGCAAAGGGAGCTCGCTGGTCTGGGAGACCTCCCTGCGAGCAGCCGGACAAGTGCTGGCGCAGGGGCACGGGAGGAAGCTTTATCATGGGACCCCCAGGGATTTACGGACACGGAGCTGCAAAAGAAGGGAACGGGAACACCCCAACGTCGCGCAGGTGATGGGACACACACCTGAGTCCTGGCCCGCGGGGACCCCCGGGCCCCGCGCTCCTCCCGCCATCCCCGCGTTCCACGGCCCCGCGCTGAACCCAGCGCCCCGGGTGCGGAGCGAGGTCACTCCCCCCGAGGCGGGGGGCGATGGAGCGCTCGCCCAGCCGCCGTGCTGGCCCGAGGTCAGGGCCACCAACCACCTCGAGATGGTCCAAGCAGCAGGAAAACCAAAGAGAAACCCTTTGTTTGGAGCTGCTGTGCCCCGCCAGGCCCCCACAGGAGCCCAGTGACCAGCGTGGCTGCCCCTCCCCGCACCCTCCCTGCACCCCCCCATTAAAACACATTTAGCAGCCAATCAGGGACCTGTGACTTCCCTTAATAAAGACATTTTTCATCTCCCCAATCTCAATGAGAGTGAGTTTAAAGTGGCGTGAAATTGCAAACGGTCACGGTGCGGTAGTGGTGGAGGCTTCCCCAGGTATCCCGGCAAATGGAGTTCCAGCTGCCCAAAGCATATAAATCTTGAGCAACTCCGAGTCGCTCTGAGTAATAGTTCATTTTCTGATTTAATTTTGACTGTGACCAGAGCTTCTAAAAGGCATTTTCAGCAATGGGCTTGTCCCAGGGGGAGGGGGGCTCAGTCCCAAGAATTGAATGTGGACTAAAGGAGGCTCCTCCCTGGCCATGGCCCAGTCCCCGGGGCAGGACCACCTCGGGCAGGTTTCACTCACGCCGAGTTCCCCGGTGCCTCCCCGGCAGAGGTGGGGAGCGGGTTGGGGATCGTCCGCACCACGACCCGAGCACCGTGCTCCGACGTGGGGCAGGGCACACGCGTCCGTCCAAACTCAGCACAGATCCCCCCGCCAGGGAAGGGCTCCCCGTTGCATTTTTTCCCTCCCGGTGAGTCCTGTTGTCAGGAAGGAGGTGTAGGACTCTGAAACACAGCACAGGCTACTTCAGACACCTGATGAGAAACACAAACGCTGCTTTTTCCCGCAGATGACGCTGTGCCCGCAACCGGGAAAGGCTCAGGCGCCCTTTTGGGGTTTCCTCTGCCCCCCACGGCCGCTTCCCCGTGGGGTGGCACAGCCCCGCTCCCCACGCGTGGGGCAGGGCTCTCACCTCGGGGCTCGGTCCCACTTGCCCCAGCCGCCCCAGCCAGAGGCAGCCCCGGGGCCATGCTGCTGGTGGAACCCCCCGGCGAGAGCCCAGGGCTGCGGCACCACCAGCGCCTGCCCTTGGCTGCTGGAGAGGGGGATTCACCCTCCCCATAGCTCCAGCACAAACAAATAAATACGCATCAGGGCCTGAAGAGAGAGCTCGGCGGTAAGAAGCCTGGCTGCCGTGTCCCAGCCCGTCCTCCTTGTGCCTATTTTCGGCTGATTCTGCCCCATTTCCCCACCGCGCTGCCGGGCCGTCGCGTTACCTGCGCACGGTGCCCCCAGGCTTCCCACAGCCCCCTGTACGGGGGGACACGGCACCAGCGCCGGCGGCTTTTGGCAGCACTGGGCCATCCCGCCTGCCGCGCCGTGTCTGCCATTTCATGCGGTTCTGCACGCCCGCACACACAATAGCAAACCTTGCCCGGCGTGCAAAGAGCGCACGCCCCGTCCCCCGAGCTGCTGGCGGGGCCTCTGCCCATCTCCCGCGCGGGATCCCCATCCCAGTTAATGCACAGTTTGGCCAGTACAAGCGCGGGGACTTTGCTGGCCATGCTGGGGTGGAAGCAATGAGCCTCCTTGGCCCCGTGCGGCGAGCCCGAGCCTGAGGGCAGGGCCCGAACGGCTGCAGACAGACAGACGGACAGACAGAGATCCGTGACAGCGAGCTGGCGGGGCTGCGCGCGGCAGGCTGGGTGCCAGCCGCAGCCAGTGGCATAATTATAATCGAGGTCCCGTGCAGCCAAGCAGCCGCAGCTGACCCGTTGTGTGTCGCTCCCGCCTGTGAGTGTGACCGTGCAGCAAAACATCCCCTTGCTGCTGCTTCGGCCCACGACGGCCCGCGGCACGGGGACGCGTCAAAGCACCACGAAAGTTTTGGGTTTCACTCCAGGGTGCAAGAGCAGCGCTCTGGAAACGTCAGAAACTTGAGTGGGATCTTGTCCCTGCTTCCCTCAGCAGGCCGTGATGTGAGGGGACTGCCTGGAGCAGCTTCTGCCCACCTTAATTCCACTGGGTTTGACCCTGCACCCCGCCAGCTCGCTGTCCTGGGTCCCCCAAGGCGCGTGAGTGACCCCCACCCAGTGAGACAGAAAACCCAGGTGGGTCCCCCAGCACTGACCACTGCCCTGAGCCCCCGGCGGGGTGCTGGCAGGCCCCCCACCAGCGGAGCAGCATTTCAGCGAGAAGGGCTCTCAGATGCTCCCCGAGGGGTTAGTGAGGCTCAGAGGAGCCAGGACTGTGTCATCCCCCCCAGTTCCTGCTGTTCCCACTGAAGGAATAACTTGATGGGTAAATTGCAACTCAAGATCTCGAAGCATCACTGGGAGGACAGGACAATACCCCGTCACCAACGGGATGTTTGTGTGACTGCCGGGGCTAAATTACATGAAAAAGCAAAGAAACAAACCCTTGCAATCAAACTCGTGACAAGAAGGAAAGAAACAGCCGGAGTAAAATCAGTGTACATGCAATCAAGCAGCAACCATTGGGGAAGAAAAAGCAGCCGCCTTACTGTTCAAAGTCTTCTTGCACCAGAGGGTGGAAGGGCTCTTCTTGGCACTTAAAGGACGGTGACTCTTCTTTGACCTTAATGGAAACAAAAGACAGAAGAGGTTTCAGCTCCGCTGTGACGCCGGGAGCCGAGCTCTGAGAGCGAGAGGCAGAAATCGAGGGACAGGCTCCTCTGGCCCCACGGGAAGCCCGGCAGAGCTCGGCTCCGCTGCGCAGAGGTTCGGTGATGCTGAGCTGGGGGACCAGGTCCCAGTGCTGGCTGTGACACGCCGAGGGACACAGGTCACGGCCGGCCGGGGAGGGTGAAGCCCCAACACAAGATGGGGAGGCTGCTGCTTTTGTCAAAAATCTGGCTTTCTGGGGATCTTTTCACACCGCAGCAAAGCTGCAAACACTTTGTTCTGTCTTCACACCGTGCAGACCAACAGCAGCTCATGGGGACGTCGCCTGTGACAGGTTAAACCCACTGTGTGAACCCCCGCCCCGCGGGTGCCGCAAGCCGGCGGCGCGGGGCCACGCTCAGCACGGTTTAGATCCTGTGCTTGGAGCTTGTGAAAGGAAAATAAAAATGAGTTACAGGAACGACTTCATTGATACGCTTTTTAAGGAGTTCAGTGAGTCAGATGAGTCTCTGTGATTTATTTTAAGGGTAATTCATCCTTGCGGTGCTAAAAGCGAGAGCAGCCGCCCTGCGGCCGTGGCCGGAGCCAGCCCCGCTCTCCTCTGCCCCGCTGCCTCGTGGCTCCCTGGCACGCAAAGTGCAGCGTATGGAATTGTATTTTTCCCCTGAATGCTCTGGAAGAGAAGGAATGAGACCGAGTCCAAGCTACAGATTTTGCTGCCTGGTCTCAGAGCCAGCCACCTCCATCCAAGAACAAACACAGCAACAGAACAGGCCTGCAACTGTAATATATACAGCCTAATTAATCACATTACTCATGAAAATATATTGGTATAATTAATAACACAAGGCATCTATATTGGCCTCTGTGGCGCAGCAAATTATGAGGCAGTAATACTTGGACGTGTTGACCTGGATTTCATACATAATCCATCAAGCCATTCCCGCCAGATCGGGTCTCTAGAGACACGAACAATACAGAAATGATAATTAAACAAAAGCAAGATGGACAGCAATAGTGTCACATTAATCATTGCCAATAATGCGGGGAAGGGATGGGACACCCTGATTTTGTCCTGCGTATTCTTACACCTGTCTCTGGGCAGGTTTGGGTGTTTTAATGGGCCTAGGAGGGGATCTCTTGCGGTTCATCCCGGTCAAGAACAGATCAGGGTTGGTGAGCGAGAGCATATTGCAGAGTCGTCACCCGGGAGCAGCGGGGAGGAGGGGCTGGAGCTTCCCTGAGGATTCCGGGAAGGGGTGACCCGCAGGGACAGGGCGGTCACCGGGGAGGGAAATCCTTAGGGCAAAGGGGAGAGAGACCAGCTGAGGGAGGGGAGGGAGGGCGAAGCGCTGGGTTAAGGGAGGAGGGAGGCGGCCAGACGCATCCTTGGGGTCTGTGCCGGAGCCTGAGGGATCCCCAGAGTCACCAGGGGTGAGCCCGGAGAGACGTGACCGTGTGCCACCCGAACTGGCAGGTAATGCAGGGTGACACGCAGGACTAGTTAAACCCAACCGTCCTCCTCCTCGGACGCCGCCGTGCCACCCGTGAGCCCAGCCCGGCTGGCGTTCACAGGGCAGAGGGAAAACCCAGCGGCCACAGCTGGGAACCTTCATAAAAGGGACAATGGTGGCCAAAGGGAAGAAAAGAAGGAGAAGAAGCGGGTGTCAGCGCCGCACCCCTGCGAGCAGCAGCGCGGAGGGACCGCGGGAGGGTGCTGGGGGACGGGCAGACGGAGCGATGCGAGGCTGGGGAAGGTGCCCGGGGAGGGCTGGGGGCCGGGTGTGCCTGACGGGGAGGTGACAGGGACAGGCCGGGACAGAGCCACAGCCCAGCTCAGCAGAGCGGAGGCCGGGTTTCTGCTAAACCCACGGATGGGCGGGAGGCTGCTCCCAGCTCCCCCCGTGCACCCTGCCAAGCGTATTGACGCAGCTGGACTCCACCGACGTGGCAGGAGGCACCTGAAGTCCTCGCTGCTGACACGTATTCCCTATCCCCCCGTCCCGCTGCAAACGAGCCACCCCCTCGAGGTGATGCCAGCCGGAGCTGGTCCTGCCCTGTGCCCGCGTGTGGAGCGAGAAGGGTCTGGAACAGTTGGATCCGACTTTGTACAAGTGCCTCATAAATCGCAGTTAATTCACACTCTGGACGCAGCGGGATAAGCAGCGGGGGCTGCTGGAGGACTGGAGCGTGGGAAAGCTCCGCAGCTGCCCGGGGCCACAAAAGCTGCTCATCTCAAGAGTCTGAATTCAAACCCCGTCACCCTCTCGGTCTTTCACACGCGTCGTCCCCAGCCCCACGTCGGCCTTGCAAGGCCCCTGCTCTGCGGAGGTTACCTGGGGAGAGAGTTCGCACCCACCACCGTAGCTTACCACAGCAGGTTTCCAGAGCCCAATGCATCTTCTTTGGAGAGGTCCTCAGACACGTTTCATTGCCTTTATATTTCTTCACAGTTATCAGATCTTGAAAGACAAATGCGTGTTCAGAGGGAACCCTCTGATGAGACCTATTGGATGAGGTACGAGGGATGCAGCTGGCTGTTAAGTGAGTCTGGATTTAGTATCCCATTAGTGAGATTATATTTGGCAGTGGTAAGTAAAAGGTTCGCAGGAAAGAGATGAAAATATTCTCGATAAAAAAAGGCAATCCTCTGGTCAAAACAAAACCAAAAATAATGAGTTTGCTCAGCTGAAGCATGGCAGTGAGGAGCTCTGCATCTGCAGCGTGGCGAGTCACTGCACAATCCCCCACGGCCATACCTGGGCCTGGGAGGGCTCTCATCAAAGCTTCACCTACTGAATTAGTTTAATCATGTCTGTCATTAGTCATCTTTGTTGGAGCCCTCATTTGGAGGCCATTTAAAGGGGATTAGAGGAAATCTCCTCTCTTTATTCCCCTACAATAGTGATTAACTCTCAGGACTCACAAGACATTTTCATATTGATGGAAAGAAGCAAAATGAACCCATAACCACAAAAGCCAGCGCCCTCCACCGTGAACCAGGACCCAAAGCCAGCTTTAGAGGAGGAATTACTGGGATGACACCTGGGGTGCTAATTTATACACAGGGGAGCCACCAGTACCTGGCTGGCGACTAGAGGGCCCGGAGAGGTGTCAGTGCGGTTCAGCACGACCTCAAACGATGTCAAGCAAGACTCTGCCCCCCCGGGGCAGCTGTGCCGGGTGGAGCACTTGGAGGGGGACCCGCTGTCCCCTGAAAGGGCCACCACGGTGTCACCCGCTTCCAGCGACTGATGCCCGGCCCTTTGCTGCCTGTCTGAGCCCCTGAGCTTGTGCACGGGTGTGTACGGGTGCGTGAAAACTCTTCTTGCTGGAAAGCAGAAACGACTGTAAACATTTCTTTAAAATCCAGTAAACAGAAAGATATGCAAAAATATAATTCAGGATGAATCTGACTGCGGGTACTCCAAAATCCCTCACTTTTCGTTACACTGAGGAAAGCCTTTTGCTGAAGATGCCGTTGGTGTTTTCCCAACAAGTGGGAAGTTCTGCAGAGGAATCCTTTCCCCGAGGAGGGACTCGCCTCCCCAGAGGCGCCCGCACACACGCAGGGCCCTCAGCAAATATTTTCCAATCCAAACCGAACCAAAACCACCCGTAACAAAACGCTCGGAAGCAAACCAGGTACTCGGGAGGGCCGCAGGCCGTTGGGACGGGGACGCTACGAGCCAGGGCAGGGGGGTTTATCCAGGCTGGTTCTGTCTCTCACCCTTCGGTTCTGCGCCGGCGGCAGCGAGTGCGTGGTGGGGCTGTGCCGGCCGGCTGTGCCCCCAGCCCGGGCGGCAGCTCCGCCCGCCGCCTGCCCCAGCCGTGCCCGGCCCGCCCGGCCCCGGTGCCCCGCGAGCCGAGGCTGCAGCCCGGCTCCCCACCCGCGGCGGCCGGACGGCAGGCAGCCCCCGGACCCGCAGGCAGCCCCCGGACGGTGTTACCGAGCCGCGGTCACAGAGCGAGTCTGCCCCCTTGCCCTCGCCGCGGTGCCCCCGGCGCCCCCGGGCCCAGCCGAGCCCCTCCCGCGGCACCCCGCGGACAGCCCGGCCGCAGGCGGGACCCGGCTCGGGAAGGTCGTTGGTCTTTAAGCGCGGTTCGCGTTAATCCGGGAGGTTACTCACCCGTCAGCTGGAGGGATCTCGCCGCGAAGGCTCCTCCAGCCGCCGTCGCGGGGAGGAGGTGCGCGAGTGACCCCCCCCTCGCACCGGCACGGCGGGCCGGGGCGCATCCTGCTGCCCCGCGGCCGGAGCCCCCGCACCGGGAGAAAACGCCGCCCGCTCCCGCCGCCCGCCCGGGCACGGACAGTGCCCCGGCCCGGGCTCTGCCCCCGCCGCACCGGGCGCGGCGAAGCGCGGAGCCAGGGCGGTGGCGGGGGCCCGGCGGCCCCCCAGGCTCTGCCGGCACCGGCTCCGCGGCTTGCTGCCCGCACCAGCCCTCGCCACCGGCGGCCCGGCCGGCCCGGCCCGCTGCCGCGGCCGCGCACTAAACCTGGCTTAAAGCAAAGCGACCGCCCGTGCCTGCGCCGGAGACGCTGCTCTGACTTGGGTGAGGGCGCCGGATTTGGGTTTAGCATCCTCTGAGACAAGTCCTCGGTGCATGCTGTGTTAAATAACTAAGGTTAATTTGATTTGATGCACCACTTCATTATCATAAACAGCTCACGGTATGTCAGTCCCCTGTAATTACAGTTTCCCACAGCCGGCATCGTGTTCATTTGCCGTCACTGATGGTGCTTCCCCGCGATCACCTCACGGCCAAGCGCTTCTGCGTGAACTTCCCTGAACAGTAATTAGGTGTCATTTATTCTGTAGCTGATGGTTATACTAATTTACAAAAATAGGGGCAAGGATATTAAATTTACTTTTCATTACAGCCACGTTTGCCTCTGATGATCGGGATGAGGCTGCGTGTGCAGGAGGGCAGGCGGGGAGGAGAAGGGACGGGCGGAAGGAAAGATCCTTCTGGCGAGAGGATGCCGTGGCTGGGGGGGTCCGGGCTCTGCCGCTGGCACACGGGCACTGAGCAGCCCCGGGGAGCCCCGGCACCGGCGGGTCAGGCTCAGGGGTCCCTGCAGGGAAGCAGAGGGCAAAGCACGGTGCCAGGCACCGCACCAGGGCTGGGGGGCTCCTGGGGGGGGATTTCTGCCAACTCAGTGAAGCTGCTTGGCCACCAACAGCGGCATGAGTGGACACAGGGCACAGCAAACAGGCAAAGCCACAGTCAACACCCGTCTCCCATGGGTGGGCACCGGGCCCTTTGCCGGCACAGGCGCTGCCAGACCGATGGCAGCAGCACCCGCCTGCCAGCGGCACTCGCGGGGGATTTCACTTCCCCCAGACACCGCGGCCCTGCGAACGAACCTGCCAGCCCGCTGCCCCTCGCCGGTCCCCAGGGACCCCGGCCGTGGGCCCTTCCACCGTTTGGACATCGCCCGCAGGCGTTGAGGGCCCCGTCCCTGGGGCGGTCGTGCTGCTGCAGGACCCGCCGCAGAAACCCGGACCACCATGACTCCCCAGCGATCATGCCGGGGGGCACCCAAAGCCCCTCCGGGTGCCTCCCCGCTGCGGCAGCCGCGGTGAGCCCACCCTGCGCCGGGGCCTTCCTCCCGCTCCCCTCCGCACGGACCCGCAGCCCGGGGTCTGCTGGGGAACACCAGCGGCCCCCACACCCCTCGCTCAGCACCCCCAGTGCTAACGCCTGCAGCTGGCGTTGCATGAAAACCCTCGGGCCCGGCGCAGGGAGCCGGTGGGGGTCTGAGCACACGGCGGTTTACAGGCGGCACAAGCTGCCGGGTTATCGCACCCCAGCACGGCGGGAGCCCTCCCGAGCCCGGGGGTGAATCGCCCGCCCGGCAGCTGCCCCCAGACCCGATCCCACGCAGAGAGAAAAGCCAGGGCTGAGTCCAGGCGGTGTTTTACGTGGCGTTACAGTGACCCCAGATAAGTGACCCCAGATAAGGGACGTGAAGCTGCGGGTCAGGGCTGCCACAGCTGAGAGCAGCTACAGCCGGGCCGGCCGCCTCCCCTCGGCTGCTGAGCTGCCCTCCACAACGGGGGCCTTTCCTCAGCGCCTCGAATTTAACCCCACCCTCGTAGCGGAGGCTCAGTGCTGGAGACGCTGCTGATTTCATCTGACAAATGACTCTGCTGTTCGGCATCTTCCTTACGTGCAGCTACAGAAATGCGACGACGCTGCCCCATCCCACCGACACAGCAAAGCGGGTGCTGGGACGAATCCCGCAGCACCACATGCTCAAAACATCGGCCTGCTGGGACACAGAGGAGTTTTGTTAAGCTTGAATTAACGGCGCAGAAAAATTTAAAAGCCGCAGGTGGTGGCTACGGGTAGAGCCACAGATGCCACGAACTGCCTGACCCCAAAGGTTACAAATAATGAAGCAGCCAAGTAAAGCTGCTCCCAATGCCAGCACGGGGAAAGGGCACACAGCGTGCAGTGGGAAAACCCAGTTTGGAAAAGGAGGAATTCCCAGTAAAGGACAGGAATGCCCAGTATGCCACAGGAACACCCAGTGCAAGGAGGAAAACCCAGCACACGGGAGCAACAACCACCCCAGGAGAGCTCCAGCTCCAGCTGCTCCTGCTGCCCGGACGGCCAGTGGTGGCCGCAGCCACAGTGGCCTGGCTGCAGCCTGGGGGGGTCCCCCAAAGCCACCCCCTCTCTGGCTGCCCCCCACCGTTCCCCCGGGCCGGGCACCCGCAGGCTCCGTCTCTCCGAGCCGAGCCGTGCTCCGCGGGGGGCTGCTCCGCACGCAGGTCCCCCTCACCAGAGAGCAAACAAAGAGCCCACCTGGCAGAAGTCGCTCTCGGTTATCTTTTTTTTTTTTAGTTGAAATATCCACAGAGCTGAACCGATGGTGTTTGCACTGGCTGCGGAATTAGCAGGGCGCTAGACTGTAACAATATAAAATATATATTGTTAAAAGCCACTTAAGACTTTCTCTGGAAGGGTTTGCTGAACCTTTGAACAAGAGCCCAGGGGACAGCCCTTTATTACCGCTGTGACCGGGTCAATTACTCTAGAACTGAGCAAATTATTTATGAGGTGGTCGGCCTATTAAAACATTAACACATCCATCACTTAGCTGCTGATCTGGCTCCTGTCTTTATTGCACTGCTGTTGGGCTTGGGAATTTACTGGCATTTTATTTGGTTCAAAGCTACATTTACAAGAAAAAAACCAACAACCCACAGCTCTTACTTTCCCAGAGCCAAGCTACAGAGGGACCTTCTGGCTCCTCCAAACTCATGTAAATTATTTTTCATTTCGCCTTTTGTCTTTGTTCCTGTTGCCTTGTTGCATGGTCTAAACCGAGGCACAAATTGCAGGTCTTTAATTTGCAGAGATACTTCAGAGCGTCAAAAATCAAATTTAGCCATTACCATCAGAATCGCTATCTGTCCTTTAAGTGTAAGTGCTTGCAGTGGGAATGTGTGATGAACTAGCCAAGCCGCTCCTTTGAAAGTGATAAAGCATCAAATCTTGAGAATAAATGGGCTGTTACAGCTGTGGGCACCCCGTGGTTACAATACAGCGAGGAGAGGCAGATAGTGTTCCGCAGGAAGAGGGGGCATTTATTTCTGTCTGTCAAGACACAGGAAGATGGAGAACATACAAGGGATGGGAATTAGTGTCTTAATCTACTGCGTTTACACTCTTCCCTTTTTTAAATGCCTTTTGGCTAGTCATCTTCCTGCATCTGATATTTTATTATCACGTCTTTTATGACATTTCCAGGTACTTATTAAATCAAAATGGAGAGCTCTGCTTTGTGCGCCGGCTGTTTGATGGGGAACCTGGGGACCAGGTGGAGCGGCTGGGGGCAGAGGACGCAGGGCTGGCCTCAGCTCCGGGGGGTGTCGAGGGGCCTGGCAGGGGCAGGTTGTTGCTTCAAACAAGACAGAAAGTGCTTGGAGGGGCTGGGGCACCGCAGCAGGGGGCACTGGGGGGGCTCGGCGCTGGGGGACGGGGACCCTCCTCCAACGGGACCCTGGATGGGCTTTGCCCACGTGGGTTTAAATCCACTCCTACACCATGTGGCACCACGTCCCGGGAACAAAAGGGTACCTGGGGTTTAGGTTTAAATCCTTTCCTACACCGTGTGGCACTACATCCTGGGAAGAAATAGGTCCCCGGGTTTTAATCAGGCACAGGAGAAGGCTGGACATAAACCTGAACAAGTAGAAGCAAACAGAAAGCCCACAGAGACAATCCTACGCAGCGTGCCCAGGCTGAGCTTTAGAAATCGGGGCCTTTCAAGGCTGGTGGCCGGAGTGGACGCCCCGGGCGAGCCCTGCCTGGGCCAGGCACTGGCGCTCCCTGGGGAGTCGGGAACAAGGTCCCTGCCCAGCTCCCCCCACGCCCCACAGACCCCCCGAGCCCGGCCCCGGCTCCCGGCAGCACCGAGGCTCAGCACAACATCTGCGAGGGGGCCGGTGGCTCCCCCCGCCCAGGAGCCACTGGCCCAGCACAGGCGTTTCCCAAACGCTTGAGTTTTTTCCGCGCTGCCTCACCCCCGCACGCAGAGCGCACGGACACGGGCGGGTGCCCCGCGGCATCGCCGGGACCCTGCCAGGGCGGCTCACTGGGAGCCACGGCCACTGACCCCGGCGCAGTCGTTGCCCTCCACCCCACCGCCTGGGGCCCCTGCAAAGAGCAGCCCAGTTGGCCACCGATCTGGGGAACGAAGCAAGAGCCCGTCAGAGGGCTCCGGCGGCCGCAGTCGGCCGGGGCTCAGCGGCACCCTGCGGGCCCGGGGCGGGACGCGGGGCTCTGCCTTCCCGACCAGCTCCAGAGGACGAACGTCCAGGCCGTGGGGAGCTGAGGGCGGCCGGAGGCGTGAGGAACAACCACGGGAACTGGGCTCGTTTGGTTGAGAGGAGCAGGGGGAGATACAAAACCGTATAGAAAACCCTGCTCCCGCCCGCTGCTCGCCTCCCCAGCCCGCTCCTCTCGCCACAGCCCCTCCTGCCGCTGGGGTCCCCCTTGCTCTGGGGGTCCCGTCCATCCCTGTCCCACACAGAGGGCAAAGGCCGTACAGACCATCCCCAGAACTGCTGCTGTCCCAGGGGCTGCTCAACCTTCCTCAGTGGACAAGGAGGGAAGGACAAAGCTGCTCCTCGTGTCCCGTGTCGATAGGACGGGAAGGAGCAGGAGCAGATCTCTGAGAAAATTTGGCTTTAGCTGCAGGGGCTGTGCCGAGCCCAGGACCCCATCGTGGCACATCCCACCCGAGGCCTGAGCAGGGGTGAGGCTGCTGCCCCATGGACTCCTACCCCCCATCAGCACCCCAGAAGCTCACCTGCAGGCCTGCCGCCGCAGCATGCACACGCAGGGACCCCCCTGCTCACCCCGATCCCCCGCCAGCCTCCCCGGGGGGCTGCATGCAGCAAACTCTCCATTTGCTGGCAGCCGCCTTAATTACTGACCATTTGTTAACAGCCTTTGACGAATCCATCCTTAATTCCTCGTGCTAAGGCTGGAGAGCTGCTCTCCGGCGATTCCTGCCGCTCTCAGCTCCGGAGCCACCCGGCCTGCGCAGCATCGCCCGGGTTCTGCGAGGGCTGGGACACTCCGGGACGGGTCCTGGGTCTCTTGGCAGAGTTCTGGTGTGCCTCAGGGTCTCAGCTCTCGTGTCTGAATGTTTAGTGTCGGCGGCACCCACGGTTATGAAGCAAACTCAGAAGCAGAGCTGGCCGTGGGACCCTCACGGCACGAGGTCCGTGACGGGAAGGTCCCGGGGGCAGGTCCCTGATCCTGGCACCCGGTGGCTCCCGGCGGGTGGCTGTGTCCCCACTTTCCATGGGGTGCCTCTGCTGACCTGCAGCTCCTGAGCTCTGCAGAGCGATCTGCATGTGAACGGCTCCGGGAGGCAGCAGGAAAGCCGGGGAGAAAACCCCCCGGGGGCAGCCCTGGAGCCCATCTCCCCTGGGGGCGGGAGCGGAGCGGGCTGGGAGAACCGGTCCCAGCAAGAGGGGCCTTCGCTGTCAGCCCCAGAGCTGGGCGGGAGGGCGGCCATGGGGGCGAGGAGGAGGAGGAGGAGAGGGGAGGAAGCCTCCCTGCATAGGGGTGCTGGGGAGGACCCACCGCCCCACGCTCCGTGGGTCTGGCTGCAGTTTGGGGTGTTGCTGCGGTGGGATTTGGCCGCCCCGCCTGCCGGCCAGCGCAGCTGGAGGTTTGCACCCAGGACTGCCCCTGCCCCCCGAGACACCCGGGCTGGCCTGGGGCTCCCACCGCCTCCTGGGGGTCACACGGTGTGAGGGACCCCCAGAACCTGCCCCTGGGCTCCGGCCTGCAGCTGCCCCAGCCCCGGCACTCGCTGCTGCCCGAGCTGGAGCCCCCAGCCCCCAAAAAGCCCTTTGTAGAGGAAAAACCAACTGAAGCGACTCCACGTGTCCTCTCCCTCCGTGGGGCTGGTGGCCGCAGCCTCGTGGCGCTCACAGAAAGCGCAACCCGGGCTACCGCCCCGCGAGCAGCCAGCCCCTGCACGCCGCCGGGGCCGCGCAGCTGACGGGGATCAATTTCCCTCATTACTTATCCGCTTCGTACCACCGGGGAACGTTCACACGAGCAGGTTTTGATGGGAGCAGAATTGCTTGCCGTGAAAACTATTACAGAGCCAATTAAACGGAATAAAAATACGGGGTGTGAGCAAACTGCTACGGGGAGAGCTGGAGAAATGAGCCGGGGGACGGCGCGGCGCGGCAGGGCCCGGGTCACTTGTTTGTTTGTTTAAGTGCTGGTTCACGGGGACAGCTGGCGGCAAGTCAAAAAAAAAAAAACCCGTACGAGCAGCAGAGAAAAATTATTCTCAAGCAGCGACGCCGCGGAAGCCGCTTCCCTCCGAATTAAAAAAAGAGTTAGACTTGGGAGAGCCAGCAAATGTGAGAAAGGGGCAGGGCGGACATTCGTGCCAATTAAAAGCTTGCACAGCTCATTCCCCCAGACAAATCCCGACTACAAACACGAGCCCGTATTTACCGGAGCCGCCGGAGCCGCCTCGCATTCCAGGCGAGCACAAGGGAGCCGGCGCGGGATGCCGGGTGATTGGCAGCCGCATTCAGCAACGCACAGAAATCCCTTTTTTTGTTGTTTCTGCAAAGCATCTTTAGAGATGTCTCTGAAACATATGGCTTCCTTCAGCGGCACAAAGGGGCTAATGATTGCCCGGGAATGCCCCGAGTATTAAATATGGGATCGCTGCAGTTTCAATGCCACACCAGAACGGCAATTTGTATTCGGTGTCAGCTCAAAAGCGCTTTTCTGGATAATTAGTTCAAGGACAAGGAAAAAAAAAATAAAATAAAATTGTTACCGATGCTTAAAACTGCAGCGGCGGCAGCGGCGCGGTCCGCTCTGCGAGCCGGGCTCGGCCCATTGTCTGCCCCGCACCGCGGGCTGCGCCCGAGCCATTTTACTTTCCTCTCCCGTTTCTCTGCTGACAATGCGGGAACAAAGGCTTGTGCCTGCACGGGGGCAGTAATTCATCCGCGCCCCTCAGCGCCTGCTCGCAGCTGCCCTCTTCCCAGCGCGGCCGCCCGCCGCACCCAGCGCTCCTTTCCCATGGTCTCCAGGGAGATGGCCCTGGACCTGCATCCTAATGACGCCGCCATCGCCATCGCCATCGCCCGCCGGCCCGCGCCCGGCTCCCCCCGCCATTACGGATTCAGCCCCCGTCCCCGCACGGCGGCTGGCGGGGGGAGAGCGAGCGGCCCCCGCCCTCGGCGGGGACGTCGCCGGGGAGCGCCGAGGCCCCGGCCGAGCGCCGAAATAAAACCCACATTGTCCGAGAGCCGCCACCTCGGGAGCGGCAGCGGGCGCGATCCCCAGCGCTGCCAGCACCGACCGCGGAAGGGAGGCAGCCCCCCCAAACCCACCCCGCTCGGGACACGTCATTTTTTTTTTAAATCCCAGCACGGACGCAGTAAAAGCCGTCGGCCGCGGGGCGCCCTGACCCCCGCCCGCGGGGAGCCCTTTGTGGAGCGTCGCCCTGTTTGCCCGGGAGGACGGAGACGCCGCCGCGCCCCGGCGAGCCCACGCGAGCCTCGACGGCCGATCCCCCCACCCCGAGCCCCCCGCGGAGGGTGGCCCCGTGGCCCGTCGGGGCCGGTGAGCGGCTCCCGCGGCTCCCACGGCGGCGGGGCGAGGCTGCACGCGGCGGAGCGCCCGCTCGCGCCCTGCATGCTAATGAGCAGCGCCGGCAGAGCCGCGCCAATTAATTGCTGGAAGCGTCTGTTAACTCACCAAATGGGGAGCCGTGGTGCCAAACGGGGGGCAGGGTCTCGCGGCGCAGCGGCACGGAGCTGCCTGCGCCCACCGGTCTCCGGGCGGCAGGTACGGCTCAACTACAACAGGGCAGGTGAAGGCAGGAGACAGACCTGCTTATATTTTTGTATTTAAATTTTTTTTTTTTTTCTTTTTTTTTTTCTCTGAGCTCACGTAGCATTTAGGGTCACATGCTGCCGTGAGCATCGGTCGGCACCGTCACGTGCCCGGGGTCAGGGCTCACGTGACAAGCAAACCTGATGAAGTGCCACTACGACCCATTTTGCAGCGACCCTAAAAAACTTAGTTGTAAAAACCTAATTTATAACGGGTTAATGAAATAATTAATTTCTGAAGTAGGCTTCTAACCTTTAGAACCAAATAATTTCAGGGGGAGGGGGCGGGAGAGCAAGAGATGGGAACGAAATGCCAAGATTTCGATGAATATTTAATACACCCTCCGTGCTCCTCGTAAGCTCCTGCGCCTTGGAGCCGTGCCAGCGCCATTTGAATACCATCCTTTGTTAATAACTAAATTGACGCCTCTGTTGCTATTCGGCGTTTGCGGCTCTATCAAGCTGTAATCTGTCACGGCGAGTACGGGGGGGAAGCATCACTCAGCGAGCGCCCACCCGGCCCCACCGCGTCGCCCGGACAAAGCCTGGGGCTGGTCCCGCGGCCCCGCGGCACGCAGGGCGCTCCCCCACCCTTCCCTCCCAGACAAACCCTAATATAAAGATATATACATGCATATATAAAAATACATATATATGTATTTTTTTCCCCAGCCAGAATTAGCAGTAGGAAGCTTCAGAAGGCTCGTTCCTGCCATATTAAGCACAGAATTCTGCATTATTTAAAATTTTCCTGATTTTAAGCAGGGCACGTACCTTTCTGCAATCCCACAGACACGCATCTCCCCCCCCGCACCCCGGGACATGCCCCCCCTTGACGCCCGCGGACCCGCTCACGCTTTGGGCAAGGGCAGCGCCCGCTGCGGCGTCCCCAGCCCCGGGGGGGCAGGACACAGGGACCGCGACCGCGCGGGGCCGGACCCGGCGACGGGGGCTGAGATCTTGGGAAAAAGAAAACCAGGTTACAAACCAGCCACCGCCCCGCTGGGCGTCCGCGGAGGAGATTAAAAATCTAGTTGTGCGTGCACGCAGACGTACAAATCAGATCAATAAATAGGGACGTTTTCCCTATGAAAATCCAGCAGAACAGCAAAAATGGAAAGCTGGGCTCTGCAGCCAGGCGCTGGGCCCGGCCCCATCCCTGCAGCGGCTGCGTGCCGACGGGACGGCGCGGCTGCCGCAGGGTGCCCGGGACGCCGGGTCCCCGGTAGCCCTCCTTACTTTGCAATTAGTTTAACTAATTGGGCAACAGCTCCAGCATAATTCACTTGATTCCCCCAAACCATTAATTATTCCGCATTCAGGACAAACACGCTCTGCGGTTCGCTGCGTGCCGGCAGCTTCATTGGCATTCGCGGCACACGGCAGCCGCTGGAAAGCGGAGTCTGCGGCTGTGCCGGGCTCTAACGAACCACGGCGAGGGAACACTCGGCTGGCCACACGCCGGAGGAAAAGGGAAAAAAGGAGAAAAACAAACCCAATTTTCCTTTTGTATTGAGGCGGCTGTGTGCAAGCAGGGAAGCAGCGGCTCCGGCGCAGGGCTGCCGGGGGGCTGCGGCTCCCGCTCCCGGCACGGGCTGCGGGCAGAGCGCCGGCGGCTGTGCCAGGGCACGAGGGGGCCGGAGCCTCAGCTCCGTGGGTGCGCCGTGCCCGGTTCCGCTGGGTGATTTGGCGTGAGCTGGTGCAAGAGGAGGTGGCTCAGCCGACGGGGAGGGGGTAAATACCAGCACTGTCTCACTCTGGTCACTCAAAAGGGGTGGAAAACCATTGGGATTGGGCAACCATTGCTCTGGGTGCCCGTGGGCCAGCTCTGCAGTGCCAGCCGGGCCCATCGTCGGATGGTGGGTCCCTCCCTGAGACACGTTTGCTGGTGACCCGTGGCCATGGCTCCCGCCAGGAGCAGCTCCCTCCTGCGCGCTCCTGCTCGGGGCCAGACTGTTCCCGTCCCCACGTCCTCTTCTCCCCCCTGGCTCCCGTGGCCAATGCACGGAGAAAACCCAGCTGGGGAAGCACACAGCCAGTCTCAAGGCCACGCTGCTGGCACGGCTTCGGGGCGGGAAGGAGCTGCACCCCCTCCCTCCCTTCCCGCCGTGAAACCCCCCGTGCCAGCAAAGCGCTTCTCAGATCATCCCCAAAACACCCAGCGCTCCCTCCGGCTGCCACCCGCCGAGATCACACGTGAGTATCTCTGTCCTCGTGCCGGAAGGCCCAGGAGACCAGGATTTAACAGCTCTGGTGCCATCAGTGTGGGGGTGAGGCGGTACGGGGGGAGCCAGAGCGGGGTCCCCGGGGTGCTGCTCCATGCACGGGCCGTGGGTGGCGAGAGGGCTGCTGGGACACCTGGGACGTGGCGGACGTAACCAAAACCAAACCCACGGGCTCCTGCTCAGCCCACACCTTTGCCCTGGCCCGAGCCCCCCTCCGGGGCAAACGTGGGCCGGGGCGATGCCAGGGGTGGGCGGGCAGGCGGTGGCAGGGACACGGCAGGGTCGGTGGGGACGTGTCACCTACCTGCTCTGCGGGCGGAGGGGGAAGGAGGGGAGCGCGCCCTCTGCTCCGCGGGGCGAGGGGCCCCCACGTGCTCGGCCGGCGCTGCCCCCGCGCGAAGCAACCCGGGCGGCCGCTGCGGGCCGGCTCATTCGTGGAGGCGAAGGGGAGCGGCCGGCTGGAGACTCGGCATTTTCAGGAGCTTCTCTTCCCTCTCGGCAGAGACGAAGGAGCACCCCGGCTTCATCTGCCACTCCAGTGCCGCTGCGCTGAGCCGTAGGCGCCGTGTTACGTCCTTGAGACACAGACCGATGCCATCTGGGCAAAATGCCACGAGCTCCCCGGAGAGCGGGGAGTACCGCGCCGCATCCGAGAGCCGCGCCGAGTGCCGAGCGTGCCGCCGCGATCAACAATTATTAACTGCTTTGTGGCTGGGGCCAAGCGCGGGATGCGGGGGGTGCGTGGGGGGCCGGCTGGGCGCGGAGCAGGGGGGGCTGGCGCGCTGTTAACCCCGCGCCGGGCGTCCCTCCGGCAAGGGCAGCTCCCACGGGCGGCTGGGGGGCAGTGGGCGGCTCTCGGCAGGGCTGATCACCTCGAGGCTACAGGACGTGGACGCTGAGAGGCCTCTGCTGCCACCTCCACGCCGCAGCACCCCTGGGTGCTGTGCCCTGTGGGGTTTCCCAGCAGTCCCACGAGGCCAACCCGAGTGCCCGAGCATCCCCCTCCCATGGGACCACCACGGAGGGGAGATCACCCGAGGGGTACGTGCAGCCGTCTGTTGTCCCAGGGGAATCAAACCCCGTGACCTGCCCAGACAAGAGCAGGAGCGAGGAGGCACCCAGAGGGTTTGTCCCCACCCATGGGGGTGTCCCCGAGCCTCAGGTAGCAGCTGAAGGGCAGGTACCCCCCTCATCATCCTCACTGTGGTGTGGCAGATGCCCCACGCGGTGCCAGCAGAGCCGCTGCCACAGAGCACCACGGGCAGAGCCAGAACCAGGCAGCTGCGGCACACGGGTCCCCATCAGCACCCCGGCCACCCGGACATCAAAAGAAAAGCGAGTGAAGCACCGAGACCCGAGGAGCAGGGAAGCCGCTGGCACGGAGGGGTCACCGGTGCCTTTCCCAGGGCAGGCGGCAGCCGGAGCCGGGGAGCTGCGCGAGGCAGGGCAGGTCTGCACAGACACCCCGCTCCCTTTCTGCCACCCAGGGAGAGCAGCCTTCCCCGATTTAGGGCAATCTCCCTTAATTTAGGGAGTGTAAACCCCTCCCGGCTCCGGCCCCGGAGCAGCCGCTGGTGCGAGGCCAGCACACTGAGAACGGCTCCGTACGGAGGTCAACACGTTTTGGTGCTTGGCACTGAAACTAGAGGAGGAGATTTGTAGGGCTGCATCCCCCCGACGCTCCGGGGAGGAGATGCTCCGGAGGAAAACCCCCACGGAGGAGCAGGCTCCAGGCCCGCCGGCCGGCTGGAGGGTACCCGGGACCCGGCCGAGCCGCGGGCTCACCCCGCACCCTCCCGCCCAGCCAAACCAGCCCAGGTGACGACGGCACCCGCAGCCCCTCCGGGCCGACCCTCCCTCCCTGCTCGCACCCACCAGGGACCTGCAGCCCACAAAGTGGGGAGACAGCTCCTGCCGCGGGGCCACCCAGCATGGGGCAAATTATGTCCGTATTATTAAAAGGAAAAAAAAAATCAGTATTTGGGGAAAAAAAATACAAGGTAAGTAATAGTCCTGGCAACCCTAAGGATACTTCAGGCTCCAGAAGAGCCACTATTCAGCCCTAAGGTCTGCAGGGCTGGGTTATTGCTGAGGCAGAGCCAGCTTGTCCTTTTAACAAACTCATTTGTTTTTATGCATTGCTTAGTTTCTCTTCTTGTTTCTGAATTCGGGCCCTCCCTGGGAGCAGATGATGTTCTCAGCATAGAGCCTCCCCGGAGCCTTCCCCAGGGACTGAAGTGGGGCTCTGCTCTCGGGGAGCTGCTCCCCCACCACCTCTGTCCCAGGACCCTTCCTCCCCCTCGGTCCCAGGGGCTCTCGGAGCCGCGGGTCGGCACCTCTTACCCGTTCCTCTCCGCTCCCGAGATCCCCCGTTACATTTTCCTCGGCATGATTTGACAATTCTGCCATTACCTACATCAAAACACAACACGAGCTGACTCGGCTGGAGCACGCTGGGTCCCCTCGCCGCCAGCCGGAGGGTGTCATGGGGGTCCGGAGCACCAGCCCCCCACCTGCCCCCTGCCAAGGGGGAAAAGCAGCAGCAACACCCCAAAGCCTCGTCTCGGCAGCTCACGGCCGGTGGCAGCACAGCTTCGACGTGGCCAAAATCTGGCAAGGGGAGAAAAACCATTTTTCTGACCGACCCTGACGGGGTTTCACCAAACCTCCCTAAATTAGGTGGGTTTAGAAGCCAAACGGTTCTGCACTTACTCTCAAGAACAGCACTCGAGGCGGGAGGTTTCCTTTCCCCACTCGCCACTTCAAATCCCGACGTTACGTGCTAAAACAGAAAAAGCGAAACGTTCAGAGCGCGCTCGGGGGACGGCGACGTGCGCCCGGCACGGACCCGGGAGCTGCCGGGGGACCGGGCAGCCCCAGCGCGGGGACCCCCCCTCTCCTGCCCCCGCCAGCCAGGCTGCGTGCGGACGTCTGTCTGTCCGTCCGTCTGGCCGGAGACCCGGCTCTGCCGCTCATCTTCCCAAGGCGGAGCCGCTCCCCCCGGCCCTGCAGCGTCTCACACTGCGTTAGCGGCCGCAGCTGCGAATTGGGCACAGGGAGGATTTGCTGCAGCCCAGGAAAAAACCACTGCAAATAATTAAAATGTACATCGAGTTAATTACTGATAATAACGTATTTCCCTCTCCAATACAGGCTTCTAGCACAGCTTTTGCTGAGGCCAGCAAAGCAAAACGCTTTGTTTCCATTAGTTTTTTAAAATGAAAAAGCCTAATTTGTCTGAACATGACACCAAAACCAGCAAAACATTCCTCGGCTCCAGCCCGCGCTCGCTAACAATATCTTTGCAGTCACATACCAAGGAGATTCAATTATCTGGCAGAACATGTCCCAAAGGCATTTAGATAATTGCAAACATAAGTACAAAATCTGCCACTAATTATTAAAGAAATACCAAATAAGGAGACCAAGTGATAGAGCGGTGGCGTTGCTGGGTGCAAGTCGTCCCCAGCGCTGGCAGGGACGGGCTCGCCGGGCGCGTCCCCGTGATGCCGGGGAACCCCGAACCCGCCGAGCTGGGGGAGGCACCGCCGCAGCCCCGAGCCCCACAGCCGCCGGGGCCGGGGGGCTGCGGGGGGCCGCGGAGCAAGTCAGGCCACCCTCTTCCTGCACAGAACCAGCTGAGCTGAGCAAATAGAGGGAAAATGGTCTGAGGGGCGATGTGAGGGGTGGGGGATGAGGTTCCCCGGCACCAGCCCCACGGCCTGGGACGCACCGTGGGGTGAACCCCCAGCCCCCCGGCCCCGGGGCAGCCCCGGCCCAGGCAGGCCCCAGGCACCGGGGTCTCCACACACCGAGCATCACGGTGGGATTTACACCGAGATTTACTTTTTATTTTCCACTGTGTGTTTCCGTTAGAACCTCACACTCTTTACATCAGGATGTGGGGAAGGAAGAGATCCCGGGGGGGGAGCAGGTCGGCGCTGGCAAAGCAGCCGGAGGATGCGGCGCCGTTGCTGCCTCCTTCCCCTTCCCAACCACCTTTTGCACCGCGTGAGGCGACACGACCCCTGTTCCGCGGTGCCTGCGCTGACGTTCCGTCACCCACCCTGCAATAACAGCAATTACGCTGAATATAGGTCACAGACGATTTTTGTTGAATATTCAGCAGCTTGAATCAGAAAACAGTCACACCCAGACGGGTGGGTTTTGCTTCCTCCTCGGTGTAACAGCTACAGATTTCCTTCCCTTACGCCAGGCAGCAGGAGCGTACAAGACGCTCATTAGACAACATCAAAACACACATCAGAGCTTCAGCGAATCCCGCACCGAAGAGCGATCCTGGCCGGGGAGGGAGCGACGCTTCCCACAGACACGCTCGCCCCAGGCTCTGCTTTTCTTTGGAGCTTTTGAGAGAAAGGCTGTTTCAACGACCTAAAGCAGGGCTGCTGGGCTCAGTCCCCTGAGACGCCCAGACCCTCCTACCCGCTCCTTCCCTTCAGCCTTCCCGAGCTGCCCGGGCCCTCACGGTCCTCGGGGACACGAGGTGACGTACGGAAGCGACCCCTTGGACGAAGAGGGACCCCAATCGTAGCGCTGGCCCCTCTGAATTCAACACGAGTCTGGACGCTGGATCGAGCAGAGACAGGACTTCACGCCATCGGCCCGGCACCGTCTGTGGCAGCGGAGGAACCCCGGAGCCCGGGAGACCCTCTGCTCGCCCAGCGGCAGCGCCGGGGGTCCCCGTGGAGCGTCACCTGCCTGGCTCTGTCCTGAACTGCGAGACAGGGAAGCATCAGCGGTGGGTGCAGCTGCTGAGAGCTGGTATTTCCAGCTCCAAGGAGAAGTTGGATGCTGTTTAAGTGCAATTTAAAAAAAAAAAAAAAAAAAGAAGAAACAAGAAATATAAAAAGGAACGAAAACCAACCCCACACTATGATTTGAAAAGAGAACAAGTCTGGTTTATGACTCAGTGGAACCGCTGGTTATTGTTGCTATCTATAACCACAGGCTGCTTCTCATCCCTTGAGGTTCACCTTTCTTCCCACCAGTCCCCCCGGTTCTGTCCTTTATCCTTCCCGTGTTTGCAGACGCCCTTTGGATCCGCTCTCCCTTCGCCTCCCCAGCTCCTCGAGGCACGCCGGGCTCTGACCGGCTGCGGGACCTTCGGCCCTGCCAGGCTCCAGCAAGGAACACCAAAGGTGTTTGGAAGCAGCACAAAGCTCCCATTTCACCCCCGGCGCGCGGCCGGCAGAGCCGTCCCGCAGCCCAGGGCCGCGCTGCGGCCGGGGAGGCAGCGGGAGCAGCAGCGACGACGCTCCGTGCGCCGCCAAGCCGAGGGGCTTGGAAGGGAGCCCATGTTTGAGGGCTCCTAAAGGGAAAGCAGCTTCTCCGTGACAGCGTGTTGGCAAAAGCACTGTTATTTAAATACAACAGTTTCTTCAGTCAAAGTAAATAATAATTAAGTAAACCCAATTAAAATCAGGAACGCTCCAAAATATTCTCAGAAGCGTCTGAGCGTTTGACTGGGCTCCTGGCGGGAGGAGCACGGCTCATCTCGGAGCTGGAGGGCTCGGTGTGCCGGGGAGGTGCCAAGCACCGGGGCTGGGCGCAGGGACACGGGCGGCGGGGGGGACGGGGGTGCAGGCGGGGGGGGACGGGGGTGCCACTGCCTCCTCCCTGCCTCGGGGCTGCCGCGTATCGGCCCGTCGCGGCTTCCAAGCGCCGTCTGCTTCTGGCCCTCAGGGTCAAGGACACAACCTCTCACACGGACAGCCTGGATGTAACTGGCAGATGAGCAGCTCTGGGGGTGCAGCCCCCCCCCAACTTTCAGGCTCCCCCCATGTCCGTGGGGCACAGCAGGAGCCCTGAGGGGAGTCCCCAGCCCTGCCCCTGGGACTGGGAACAGCGGGGGGAGATTTACAGGAATCGGCCAACCGGGGAGGAATCCCAGAAGTGTCTCAAGGCGGCCCCGTGTGTGCCCCCCCCGGGGCTCAGGCTGCTGACCAGGGCAGGGGACTGGGACAGGCTGCGTGTCCCTCAGGCACATGCCACCCAGCAGGATGTGTGTCCTGTGGCCCAGAATCGTGTCCCTGCGGTGACTATTTTTTCACCATGTCCTCATTTCCACGTCGTCCTTAAAACAATGCAGAGTGTTTTCATCTGCGACACCGAGCATTTCGTTTGCTCACGCATCCTTTTGTCAAAAAGGCGCTCTCCTTTAACCAGCATGATAATAGTAACAATAATATATTTAAATCAAGCTCTTTTTGAGAATATCCTTAAAAAGCCCAGGCATTTTGGAGAGATGCCAAGGTTCTTCCTGAGCTGCACTCAGAGCAGGACCGCGGGCACAAAGCCTCCCGCCTCATTTAGTCTCTGCTTTGGTTCTCAGCTTGCAGAAAATTGATGAAGGCTGCTGGCTTGGAAACTGCAGACGTCAGATACGTTTGCAGACATCTTTATTTATTTTCCCGTGAAAACATCACAACGTGTCTATGCCGATGACAACGCTGAAAACAAAAAGAACTCCCACCCCCAGCAGACCCCAACCCAGCGACACCAGAGCCGGCCGCCCCGCAGCCCTGGGGCTGGGCTGGCCACCGAGGGCAGGGGCTGGGCCCCGGCAGCCCCCGACCACCGAGGGCAGGGGCTGGGCCCCGGCAGCCCCCGACCACCGAGGGCCGGGGCTGGGCCCCGGCAGCCCCGGGACGGCAGATAACCCTGGCGGGCGGCAGCACCGGCGTGCAACGGCCGATCGCGTTCAGTCCTCACCCAGCCTCGCCTTTACCAATCAACAGTCAGCGAGCATGACAAATAATTGTTTGCAGCTGTCATTAGCTGAAAACAAGGCAAATCTGCATATGCTTAATCTTAATTAGGCAGACTTGGCAAGGAGCCCTCGCTCCTTGCTACCAAACAACCATTTCGCTCACAACAGGGCGACAAAAGCCCAGGCGTGCGCATACACACACACACACACAGAGACACATGAAACGTGGATGGAAAAAACGCCCGCAAAAGCCTCATCCTGCCCCAGCCCCGTGGAGGGGTGATGGGGCAGGGGGTGCCCTGCAAGAGCCACCCCATCCTGCCTCCCCCCGCCAGCCCGGCCCAGCCCTGGTGCGCGATAGCGGAGCCGACACAAATAAAAGCTGAGGAATTTCGCCACCGAACGCATCGTCGTTGCTAATTATTCCACTCTCGTTTACCTCTTGAAGGAGCGGGCGCTGGCAGCCCTCGCGGAGGCATTTCCATCGAGGAGGAGGAGGAGGAGAGGCCGTGTGGAGGGACCCGCCGGGGCGGGCTCTGCCGGCAGCCCGGCGCGGGAGCGGCGCCGGATCGGGGCTTTGAATTTGTGAGCGAAGCCCTCGCTGCGTGGGGAGGGAAACCGGGTCACGGGCTCGGCAGCGAGCGCCTTCGGCCCCTCGTGCCCGGCGCTGACGTCAGCCCCGCCGAGCCGGGGCAGCACCGGCACCGGGCGTCCCCCGCGCGTCAGCAAACACAGCCAAAGCCCCATCCTCCACGCGGCACCTTCCTCCTCTTCACCATCATCCTCCTCCAGAACCCTCCCGCCGTGTCCCAGACAAGCCTGGCACGACCCAACGGGGCGTTACTTCGTCGCTGCACGGAGGAACGCAGCCGTGGCGGGTCTGGACAGGCTCCACCATCCCCTACGCGCCGCGGAGCCGGGACCGTCTACGAGGGCGTCGTGGTTCGCCCGGCACCTGCACACCCGCCCGTGTCTGGCGCTGCCAGTTCACACGTTGCCCGGGGAGGAAAGAAGCCGTGTGACCCCCCCGTGCGAAACGCCGGCCCCGAGCCCACGAGCTCTTACCTGGCGCTGGCGGGCGCAGCGCGAGCGGAGGCCCCGGCACCCCGCGCCCTTGCGGCACAGGGAGACGGGCCGAAGGCGTTGGCACGCGGCATCTGGGTAAAAAGAAGATATAAATGGGAAAATACGTTTCCTGCAAAGAAACACCACGCTGACGGGAAGCAAAGACGCCCCAGAGCAGTGCTGGGTGAGAACCTGCCCGAGACGAGCAGGCTGAGCCGAAGTCCCGTGGGAGGGGGCTCGGCCCCTCCATCCCCCCTGCGCTCCGCTTGGCCCCTCCAGACCCGGGCGGAGGGAGGGGGGGCCGTGTCTAGCTGCGGCGGCCGGTCAGGTTGAGGCCTTTGGCTTGTCTGCTGGTTTGTCTGGGCTTGGTTTTGTGGAACATACATCAGGATTGAGCACTGCCGGGGGGGCTGCAGGTAAATGCTCAGAGAGACACCAAATATTTAGCAAAAAACCAAGCCCAACAAAGTTGACCATGGACAAGAGCGAGCCCGTTATTTTCTAAGCTGGTGCCCCCCCGGGCAGGGCAGCAGGAAGCGCCTGCGCGGGCTTTGCGGTGCCTAACTTTATGTTTTATCAATTTACAGCACATTCTACACAGAGGGGAATTAAAATAAGGCTGGGAATCATCAAAACATTTCACTTTTAATTGAAATTGACTCCAAGATTATACATTAGGGAGGCTCAGTGAAAGACGTTACACCCAAGCACACTACCCTACCTGCTGTCTTTGAGACGAGCCCAGCGTGGGCTGGCCGCGGCCCCGGCGCCGCGCGGGCACGGGGGCAGCTGCGGGCAGAGCGCTCGGCAGAACCGCCCCGGCAGCTTTAGTTCAGCAAAAAGCACAGAGGTTGGAATGTTTAAAGCAGAAACCTCCCAGTGCTTTAAATAACTGTAATTAATGTATTCAACACGAGTGGTGTCAAAAACTAAGTGACAGATAACAAGGAGCCCACGGCTTCCCCTGTTTGGCATCCAGAGGAGAGAGAGAGAGAGAGAAATCCATCTGCAGACGTTTAAAACATTAAAATGTATTTTGGAAGAGACAGCGACTGCTGTGTTGGTGTCTACCACAGGCAGCCCAATCGAGGGGGGCCTACTGATGAATACTGATGAATTCTTACCACCCCAACACCCACCGAACAAGCTCTCGGCGACCCAGGAGACCCCCGGCCTGACTTCACTCTTCACCCAACCCATATCCCCCAGGACTGTGAAGCCAGGACCCTGAATTCTAGGAGAGCAAAGTGCCAAAGAGCAAAAATCTTCAGGGAGTCAATCGACAGGGAACCGCCCTCGGGGAGAAGGGAGCAGAACGGAGCGGGCAGAGCCCTGAGGACGCTCTCCCTAGAGCGCAGGAGCTCTCCACCCCCAGGTGTAAGGAATCGGGGAAGGAAGCAAGAGACCTGCGAGGCTGGGGTGGGACCTGCTGGTCAAATGGAAGGGCGAGGAGAAGCGCAGAGGCAGGGGGAGCAGGGACAGGAATCCTGGGATGGGCGGAGGGGCCCTGCCCGGTGTGTAGGGGAGGGCTCGGGAAGGCCAAGGCGCAGCTGGAGCTGAACTTGGCGAGGGACACAACGAATAATAAAAGAGCTTCTCCGGGTACGTCAGCCAGGAGGGGGGAGCAAAGAAAGCGTAACCCCGACCAGCGAGACTGGCAAAGGGGCCACCGCGGAGAAGGCTGAGGTACTCAACGACATTTTGCCTCAGTCCTCACTGGCAGCCTCTCTTCCCACCCCTCCCGAGTGGATGGGCCGCAAGACGGGGACTGGGGGAGCAAAGTCCCTCCCTCTGTAAGAGACGGTCAGGGTGGGGACCCCTGAGGAACCCGAACACACACACCTCTGCGGGACCTGGTGAGATGCGTCCCGAGCCCTGAGGGAATGGCCAAGCCACTCTCCGGGGTATCCGGAAAGTCGTGGCAGCCAGGTGAAGTCCCGGTGGCTGGAAAGAGAGAAGCACTGCACCCGGTTCAAAAAAGGGCAGAAAGGGGGACCCTCTGTCAGGGGCTTTGAGGGACCTGATCTAGTGGAAGGTGTCCCTGCTTATTGCGGGGAAGTCGGACTAGATGGCATTTAAAGATCTGTCCTGAAACCCAGACTATTCTACGATTATTCTGTTCTGCCCTCACGTGTAATGTATTTTTCAGCTAGAGAGGAGCAGATAAAGGCAAAGGCACGTTTCAGGTGCAAGAACACATTGTAGAGCCCATCTGCAGGGACCACAGCTGCAGCAGAAAATAACCAGATAAGGAAGAGGCATTATCTTCATAAAATATTTCCTATCAGATTATATTTACAAACAATCGGAGCATACGGATGAGGGTTGTGGGGAAGGATGGTCTGGACAATAGAAACAGATACGTGAAATAGAAAACGAGATGTGACAGTCGTAACTGGAAGCAAAGACCACGTCGTTGCTGAGTCCCAGGCTGACACGCATTCAACACCTGCCCCTCTCAGGGCACTGCGGGAATGGGAGAGTCTGAGCTGGTTCTCCCGTTTTTCATGTATTTGATTCTCTGACATTATCACAGAAGATTTGATCAATATTGTTGCTGAAAATTGTATTACCAAAAAAAAATATTAAAACCTAGCTCAGCAATTTTTTGTCCAGGTCCGTAAAAACAATTTAAAGTACTGGCTTAGATTCCAATTGAAATGTAAATTGCAACAGAAATCCTAACTGCACCATTCGCAAAGCAAGATTTACAAGAAAATAAGGATTTTACACACTGACTCTATAGGAATAAGCATTTCGGGGGCTGACTCTGCCCAGGCAGATTAGAGCACCGCTCACAAAGCTGCGGAGGTTTCTGTTGTTACCTCCACAGAGGAATCCTGCAAACCCATTATCGCTCGCACAATGCAATTACACGGCTGTAAAAGGGGCTAAACTTAGAAATTAAACAGCAAATGGAAAAACTCCTAAAATTTCCCAAACACAGAGCTAACTGTGTGCAATTTTTAACTTCGGTTCAGAATCACTAACTTCTCCCAGTGAACTCTCCCAGCTCCAGAGACCAACGCAGGTAATTTCAGCAGCAGAACGCGGGTGTGGGCAGGGCGGGGGCCTGGCGGGCGGATGGAGCGGGTGGAGGGCGAGATCAGCCTCTGAGCCGGCAAACCCCCTCGCTGACAGCGCGGATCGCAGGTTGGTTTGCGTTAGGTAGGAGCCACCCGCGCCCGGAGCGGAGGCACTCGGGGCTGGGGGAGCACCCGAACGCGCGGAGGAAGCAGAGGGACCCCCTGACCCCGTGGGGGGGGCTGCTTCCCCAGCCACAAACGGGGGCCGTGCCTGGGTGGGTCACCTCTTGGACCACGGGCCGTAACCAGGAGTGGAGCAACGTGACGAGGTGGCCCTGTGGCTTTTGCACCCCAGGGGTGGTGGAGCCCCAGAAACAAGCTGGGGCGGGGGGCTCAGGGCTGCCACATCCCTGCCGGCCCTCCCCACGGGGCTGGGACAAGAGCTTTGCCCAGGACCACCCTTCTCCATATGCCAGCCCAGGCAGACCCCCCCAGCGGCCCTGGCATCCCCCAGCCACCCCCAGCTAGAGCCCAGCTCCCCCGGGCAAGCCCCGGATTAACCATCTCAGAGCTGGAGCCGGCAAATGTGATCTCCAACTGGTCACGAGCTTTGCTGCCCGTTTCGTGAAGGGGTTAACTACTCACCAACCCCGGGCAGGAGTCCACTCCACTCCCTGCCTCAGCGGGACCCTCGCTGCCATCAGGCAGCGGAGCGGCTCAGTGACGGTGACACCCCCAGAGCCCGACACCGGCCACCAGCCCCCACCGCCCAGCACTGATCTCCCTTTTTAATTAGGGAGCCTCCTTCTCCCGAAAGGTGCACTCCCCCACCAGCTCCCCCAGCATCCCCCAGCCCAGCGGGACTCCAGAAAGCTCCAGGCCTTGATTAGCTCTTCCTTTTAATTAGTCTCATTTAGAGGTGTTGCTTCCTTCAACCTTGGGCTGCCTTTGCTTTCTCTTCCCGACCCGTTAACTGAACCTGGGGGGCAGCAGCCGCCTCCCCCCATGACGGGTTGCTGCCCACCACGAGGTGACCTCCCCGGCCAGGTCTCCTCCTCACCAGCCGCCCCGGGGTGTGACTGCTGCCCAGAGCTGGCCCCGCTCCCCAGCCGAGCTGCTCCCGAGCCGTGCCCCGGAGCTGCCCCACGGCCAGCCCCACACCCTGTCCCAGCCGGGCCTGCAGACAGAACGGCTTGTCGGCTGCTCTATGTGTGCAGGATCCCTGCTGAGCGGGCAGCTAAGCTCACAGCAGCATCGTTTTGTATTAAAATTCTTCCTAGGCAACCCAGTGCCAGGGCAACGATGCAAAAATCAGATCTCAGTAGAACCCATTTCAATACAAAAAACAGCCTCTAAAAACCGAGCCCCTCAGCTTGCTAGGCAAGAATACAAGGAAAAACCTGGCAACCCTTTCTTCAAAAGCTGCACTTTCTGCCCAGCCTTCAGGTTCAGTCAGGAACTTTTTAAAAAAAGTTCAGTAACAAACACTAGTCTTGGCAGATACCAAGCTGCCCACAGAAATTAATCTCCATCTTCCCTCCTTCCACAAAACCTGCCGGATCACAGATGATGAGTGGGGTTAAGCTGTGTCTAACCCCTTTAGGGTGGAGATCATCACAGACAGGACGGGCAGGCGATGCTTTTGCTACTGAAGATACTGGGATACAAGATGCTAAGGAATACACAACAATGCCTTTAACTGGTGTGGCCCCCCCGGGGGTGACATGCCCGAGGGGACCACAGGGTGCACCAACCCCTGGCAGCCCCACGCCTCTCACCCGGAGCAAAGACCAAGATTTCGCAGGCTCAGGCCCGCGCTATAACCCGGCCTCAGTGTCAGGGTCAACCTCTGCAGGTCACAGGACTCTGAGACCCGACAGAGAACAACCTTCCTCTGGTCCTTCGGATACCCCCTCAGCTCACAGACCCCCTCCGCGCCGGGCTGAGCTCCCCCCGATTCTTGAGGCTCCGCAGCCGCCGCCAGCCCTCGGCCACCCGCAGCCTCTGTCCAGCGCTTGGGGCTCAGCACCCCAGCCCCTGGGGCTCAGCACCCCCACCCCTGGGGTTCAGCGCCCCCGCCCCTGGGCCCGCCCCAGCCCCACGACGCGGCGAGGGGCCGCGCGGCTCCAGGCTGGGGGCACGAGCTCCAGACCCCAACGGCCTGGGCAAGCCCAACCACTACAGGGCATCAGATAAACCACTGGCACCCTCGCTACATACAGGTATAAAATATCCAGCCAAATTCAGATTGATATCACAACAAATAGGTAAATACATTCCAATTCTTTTCCCCTTTGAGGCCGGTACAAGGTTTGCTGCTCTTCAGCCGTCCGAGATGGAACACCACCCCTCAGTTTCCAGGCAGCCCTTGGGCTCATGCCCTTACCATCCCAGGAGAAGTTTTATCTGAACATTAACATACTCTTTTCTTCAGCCCATGATCCTGGTATTTTACTAAATTTCCCTGAAGCTGGTGACTATCGGCCTTGCCTGGTGAAGACTAAGCCAAAGCGTCTTTGCCACTGCTGTTTCAACCCCTATTTCCTCTCATTAACCAGTGGATGTAAGCCAATCCTTCCTGGCCTTCACTTTTAAAACACAAAACTATTTTCAGGGGTTCTAACTAAAATTCAATTGGTGTCCTACATTTGTTAATTTTGCCTCTACCCCTGCATGACATGACCCTGCACCTTACGCCCTCCTCTTTCTCCACGGTGCGGATGACATCCGACGCGCCTGTCGCCCACTCTGGGGCAGTTTTCTGTTTGGTCATTTCCCTTTAGATTCCCAAACCGCCGCCTTTCCTGCCCGAAGCTTTTCCAGCTCAAGAGCTGCCGCCTCTCACACGCTCCAAGCAGCCAGGCACCCTCAGCCGCGGGTTCCCGCAGGGACACGGGCACCGACCACGCTCACCTTCAGCGGGCGCCCAGCTTGCTCCAGAAGGAACATACAAAATTTAGTCACAGAGACAACATCTGTTTCTTATGTCCCAACAACAGTCGGGATGTGCTTTGCCCTGCAAAGCTGCAGAAATTCAGACAACTTCTAAACGTGACTAAGCAAAAATCACCTAATCCAGGCCTGCGCAGGCGTTTTCAGCTCAGAAAACTTGCAAAAAAAATAATCGTGAAGTCCACGTGCAGCGTAAACTACGGTCACAGGAGACCGAGACATCACCAGTAACACTGCTATAGCGCTCGAGACAGTGGGGGTTAACTGAGCATTAAGACAGGCATCAACTACAGATTTTTCAGCACAAGGTTATATAAAAATATACATTTTGCCTGTTTTGACAGAGCTATTCCATAAGGAAACTTCCAAATTTGCGCTTCCATGTAAGTCTACTAATACTCTGACCCCTGATAATAAAGCATACTTACACATTCCAACTCGAGCGAGAATCCCGCGTCACCGAGTGCTACGTTTCCTGTACTTCATTAGGCCGAAGCTCACAGAGAACGGTGCAAATCTCCAGTTTTGCACAGCCTCACCCCGAGGGGCACAGCCCGGGCGAAGGCGAGCCCCGGGCTCCGGCACGACCAGCTCCCCCCGCAGCGGAAACGCCAGGCGGGCGTTTAAGCACCATTCCCGACACGCGCTCTTTGATTCTAGGAAGTAAAAAATGTGAGTGGCTTAACTGTAAACCCTGCTTCACTTTGTGCAGAAACCACCGGAATCCACCAGGAATGCTCTGACGTGACAAGGCACAGGGCACTGGAAGGGAGAGCCAGTGCTAATCCCGGTTTGTCCTTTCGGCCACGGCAGCGCGGGACGCTCAGTCTAACCCTGGAGTTCAGATACGATCGTCACCCCCGCTGAAAAGCAAGACGAATTATTATTTCACTATTTCCGTACTGCTCAATACCCCCGTAACAGCACCTATAAACAGTGACACTTGTTGAACAAAATAGTCTCTGCAAGCAGGAAGCCCTGAAATGCTGCTTTAATTGATCGCACTCGCAAACAGAACTCCGGGGGCAAAGCCCTGGGCCAGGCACCGCTGCAGTCACCCGTCAGGCCCTTCACACACAACAAGGAGTATTTCTCACCGCCCTTTCCGACAGTCGAGCAACATCCACCGCTGCCGCTTTTTTTTTTTTTTTTTTTTAAATTACATGTCTTAAAAGTTATCGAGCTAATTAAATTTACATTTTTTTAGCTTTCCTGTCACTGTTCCAAGCAGAAGGCCGCCTTTCTAGTGGGCTTTCTTCTTCTGCCAGACTCATCTGCTGAACCCCACGTTTCACGGAAGGGTTAGTTCTGTATCAGCTTCTATTTAAAAAACCACAGAGATCTCGGTGATCGGCACTGTTGAGAGAAAATACAGATTACAGGGCATCTTTCCGTGTGAAGTGACAGCACCTTTCTAAGCACACTGGAACAACGCTGCGATGCGACAGCCTACAACGTAACCTCCTTTTAAAACAGCCAGCCCCAGCTGTTAACAGCGGCTGCATTTTTGGGGCCATCTACTACCTTTTACGATAGAAAAACAAGCCTACTTGGCACAAGAAAAAAGGGCACCTCCTGGCAGTACCTCCCCACACTGCACCAAGTTCGAAGGATCTCAAGTCCTACCAGTCTTTTCCAAATTCAACCCACTGACGTTACATTTGGTGTATCAGCCACCACAAGCGTTTACGGGCAGCTTTTTCCTGTCGCTGGGCTTTTCTCTGCTGATGTTCAGCTATCAGTGGAAATCTCATCACATGGGATAGTTTACTGAAAACTTTTTATTGTAATCAAAAAGTGACATAACAGGGCTGTAATGTATTCTGCAAATCATTCTGCTGATATTTTATAACTGATACCAGCTTCTTCTGCCAGGCAATTAAAAAAAAAAAAAAATTCGAATGTGAAAATTTTCACAGTACAGTAAACTCCACCCAAACTAATTAACGGTGGTTAAAAATAAGATGCCCCAGCAAAACCTTTCATGTTACATGGTCACAACTCACAATTCTGTACAAAATGTTCACTTTTATAAAGCTCTGATGTAAAAATCAAATAATCAAGCAGCAATATTTTAAGTGCAGCACAGGGTCTTTCATGTCATTATTTACAACGCTTGAATTCGTTTACATTTTAACAAAATTTAATACAGATGACTTAGGAATTAAGTCATTTTTTATTATCTGTCGTTCTATGTAGTGACAGATTTCACTTTTTGGTCATCTTTCTCTTTATCCTTGCTCTTCTTCGATTTTTTCTTCTTGTGTTTGTGTTTTTGGCTCTTTTCCAATTCCGTTTCGTTTCCAATGTGTTTCTTATGCTTCTTGTGTTTCTTATGCTTCTTGTGCTTCTTCTTCTCTTTCTTCTTTTTCTTTTTCTTGCTGTCTTGACTCTCTCCTGAGCTGGCACTGCTGCTGTGGCTTCGAGTCTGGCTCTCGGAGGGGCTCTGGCTGCGGCTGCGGCTGACGCTGGGACTGCTCTGACTCTGACTCCGGCTTGCCTCGGGCTGCTCGGCTGGGGCAGGTGCTGCCACATCCTCCTTCACCTTATCAACAGCCTTTTCTTTCGGCTCTTTAGGATTCTTTCCCGCAGCTTCCTCCTCTTTTGCAGAGACATTACTCTCACTGTCACTCTCGTTGTAGTCTGGTACAAACGCAGCCTCATCAGTCTCTCGAGTCAGGTCGGAGGAGAGCCGCGAGGAGCTGCTTACCTGAGGCTTGGGCTTGACGGCGCTTTTATCGTTTTGTCCAGTCATGTTCTCCTTCTCATTTTTCACATCTGGCGACTCTTGTTTTGAAGGTGGTTTATTACTGCCTGGCTCTTTCTCTTTATTGCTCTTTACTTCTGGAACGTGCTTCTCTTTCTCTTTTCCTGAATTTTTATCTGGAGGCTTGTGTTCCTCCAACGTGCGCTTGGAATCGTGAGCGGCTTTGTGATCCGACTGCTTCCGCTCACGCGGAGGGCTGTAGCTGCTCCTTTTGGCATCTCCCGCGCCCTTTTTGGACGGCTCCGCCCGTTCGTCTCGCGGCTTACTTTTCTGTGCTGATGCAGACTCTCTGTTTCGAGAGGGGGAGTCTTTTCTCCTTGCTAATTCGCTCTTTTCGTCTCTACGCTTGGAACTAGAATGATCTCTGTTGCCATCGTGGTCAGACTTTTTGTCTCGGTTTGGAGTAAAGTCTTTAGCAGTGGATCCACGGCCAGTATCATGTTTCTCTGAAGATCTGCTGTCTTTGGAAGATTGAGAAATATTTTTTCCATTTCCTTGCTCAGTTGCACGTTCCGAGTGGTCTTTTTCTGGCTGAACACTGCTCTTTCTCTTCTCAGAAGAGTCCTTGTCTGACAAAGAATGATCCCGGTCTTTGGTTTTTCCTTTCTCATTCGACACGGAACTTTTTGAACTTTTTGCATCATGCTGGGAGCTTTCATAACTTGCCTCTTTTGTAGTTTTCTGTGTTTTCTCCAAAGGCTCTGTCTCTTTTTCATTGTGTTTTACAGGGTTTGGTGGCTTAGCACTCACATTTTTTATAACACTAGCAGGTTTCCCTACATTTGCAGGCACCTGGGTAGATTTAATGTCTTCCTCTTCAGACTCAAAGTCATCTTTATCCCACTTTGACTGAGGGACCTGGATCATAATAATGACATCTTCAGCAGGGGCTGTTATATCATTATTATATTCCTCCATGGTCTTAATGACAGTTCGTTTTGTATCTGGCTTTTCTTCAGTCTTTCTAACGGGGCTTCCTCCAGTAGAACTAGTGCTAAGAGGAAAGAAGCAGACATTAGTAATGGGTGTCATACACGCACCGCCATCTTCTGTAACATTTTATAAAATGGCTTTTGTTTCAATTCTAAATCTGCAGCGTTTTTCAAAAGATGTTCCATTAAGGGAACAGACATGAGAAAGGATGAGATGAGTCCACTAGCTAAGATTATGAGCAATCAATTAATTTAGTATCTTGCTACTATACATTTAATGAACAAAGACACAAGATTATCAGATTGGGGACTGTCTGATCTGGTAATTCCTTCATGTCCTATTTCTAACAATGGCAGATAAATCAGATATACAGCCCTGATTCAACATGTAAGCAAGCAAAGAGGTATATACAAGCAAAGTTTTACCCTCACGAACCAGGGTTTTTCTCTAGAAACAGCTACGTTTTAAATAACTTTAGAATATCAGGACACTATCTTAAGTCTCCAGTAGTATCTTAAATGTTTTGAGTTTGCTTAGTCCTGCTTCTTTACACACTCAAACGTAAATAACAGCTCCACACTAGACCACTTTTTTTTCCCCCCACGTCACACAATACAGAAGACAGACCTCCAAAGTAAGTGCCAGAAAAAGCTGGCACTGAGCTGGAAGCAGCGTCGCTGTGTCAACACGGCACTGCGCTCAGAGGCAGAGTCAGCACAAGCTGCTGTTTCTGCAAGGGATCATTTCATGTCACACTGACAAAATCACCTTGTGCAGACAGGACTGTTGCTCTTGCCTTTGGCAGGGAGCTGGATTTGAAGGAAGACAGAGGGGACACCTCAGAGTAAGAATTGGGGAAAAAGGCCCCAGAAGTAAGGGTCAAACAACACGTCACCAATGAAGTAACCTTAACAGCTTTCTGTGCAGTACAGACTGCTTGTTTTCTTTAACAAAATCCGATTTTGATCCAAGTACAGTTTAACAGAAAAGATCACAGATTATTCACTCATTTAGCACAGATTTCACTGTTCGTTAGGCACCATAAAGAATTTTTCACTGGGGAGGGTGTGAAGAAAGAACAGGAAATAAAACTCTGAGGTACCTGGTGTAATCTACGAGAGTCGAACTAGATCCATCAGCTGCTGTTACTTTTCTTCTCACTTTTCCCTTCGTTTTTTCTTGTTTAACTTTGCTGCTGCTCGGCTCAGGTTTCTCAACAGGTTCTTTTGCAGGTGGCACATTTTCTCCACTCACAATCTTCTTGCCAGTTTCTCGGTTAAGTTTAATTTTTTTTGCGGGGTTGTTAAGAAAAGCAGATTTATCCTTTTCCGGAGTTCGCTCTCCTTTCTCACCATCAGGCTCAGCCTTTCCCTTCGGCGATGTTTTTGATTCAGCAGTTTCTGGTTTAGAGGCTTTTACTGAAGTGGCTTCGTGTTCTTTATCAACCTTTTCATCTGCTTTTCTTTTTCTCTTTTCCGGTTTTGCATCAGAAGGTTTGCTTTTTTCAGCAGGTTTTTTTGACTTGTCCTCTTTGTTGGAGGGCTTCTCCGACTTGGTTTCTTTTGGATGGTCTTTCTTGGCCTTCTCCTCCTTGGCTGGTCTGGTTTCTGGGTGATCTTTCGTCACTTTTGGGTGAACCTTCCGTGGGGTACCAAGAGCCTTCTCATCCTTTTGAGAGGAAGACGTTTTAACGCTGTCTGTCTTTGGCAACTCCTCCTTCACTTTTTTCACAGGAGGTTCCGTTCGAGGAGATTTTTCACGGTCGGTGTCCCCCTTTTCTTGGGAAGCTTTAGCTGGTTTTATAGTATTGTCTTTCTTAGCAGGAACAGCCGCTTCTACTTTCCGCTTGGTCTTGTCAGTTTTTGCTTTTGGCTTATCCTTCTCCTTTTTCTCCTTTTCAGACACAGGTTTGAAAGCAATGGAATCTGCTTCCATAGGCTCATCTCTCACAGGGGTGGCGTCATCTCTGCTGGGGACCATGAACAGAGAGTCTGTTTTAACATCTTCAGCTGTAACCGGCTCTCTTGGTTTTCTCACACCTTCTAGCAACTCAGCGTTGGGAAATCCTTCGTTCTCATCCCCTTTCCTTCTCTTCCGGTGCTTTTTGTGTTTATTTCCTTTGCCATCTCCCAGGGGATTTTCCACCTCCTTCTCTTTTGATTTTGTAGGATCTTTGATGCCATGGCTCTCTCTTCCAGAAGGTTTTTCAGGGTAACTTCCAGCTATATTACGGTTTCTGTGGCTCTGCCCACCGGGATAATCCTCCCTACGTCCTCGAGCGTATGGTGAATTCTCTCGTCTGGTCCCAGGTGGACCAAACCTATCTGGAGAAAAGTTCTCTCTGCTTACTGGAGGTCGAGGCTGAGTGCCAACAGCATAGCCCTTGTAAAACTTCTCATACCATTCCCTATAGTTCCTCTCCCATTCTCTGTATCTTTCCTTCTCAAAGGGATCTCTAAAGTCAACAGATCTGCCGTAGTAAGCTTTCATGTCATAGGGTGGAACTTCTCTGTATCTGTTAAAATACTCCCTTTCTCCTTCCCCTTGAGGTATAGTCCGTTTAGTGGGAGACTGGCCTCTGAATACTGGAGACCTTGACCGTGAATGGTATCTTCTGTATGGGGGTGACCTTGACCTCGATCGGTGATAACCATGTGACCTCGACCTAGAACGATAGTTACGACTCTTCCCTTTGCCTCTTCTGGGATATGGCGGTGACCGTGAGTAGGAACGAGAATGGGAACGACTAAACGATCGAGAATAGGAGCGAGAGCGGGAAGAACCTGATCTTGACTTGGAGTAGGTATACGAACTTCTAGAGTAAGATGAAGCACTATAGGGAGACTTGGACCTTAAAAGAAAAAAAAAAAAAAAAACAACACAAAAAAATAAATGAAGTTAATTCAAAACAGTCACTCTCCCCAATTTTTTTCCTCCCAAATTTGGTTTGGGTTTTTTTTCCTCTCCATATGCTTATGTCAAAGCTTCTTTCAGCTGCTGACATAATGCTACTGCAAATTGAAGAACTTGATAACATGTAAAAGTTTCTGCTTACAAGACAGAACAGCTGCTGCTTTGTTAGTGTAAAACATACAGGAAGGGTAAGTCTATTTCCACTCACTTCCACCACATGAGCTACCACAGCTATTGATTGATTTAAGGTGGTGTACACTGGCCTCTACTGGTACGTGAACACGCACATTTTTCACTACTCAGCAACTACATGCAGTGCAAATCATTTTTGTTGCAGTACGATGCAAAAAGAGCAAGTCTTAATGGCTACAGCGCAGTATCAAACAACAAGAAAACACGATTTAGCCTGAAGACAGTAAAGCTCACTTTCAGAAAGCCAGCTTAGTCTATTTAACTTCACTACGTATCTGGCAATTTGTACAGAATGCAAAATACTTGTACTGCAACCTTACGTACAGGACTATTTAATCGACACTTCTAGCCAGATGCCCTAGCTAAGTTTTGCACATACCTCTAGCTCTAACCAAGGCTAGTGACCACATTTCAAGGAAAATCGTATCTAAAAGCTTCTTAAGTCAGCCTCTTGCAATATGACTCAATGCCATTACTCTGGGAAATACACTGACAGCGTCACTAATAGCGAGCTATTCAGACTCCTGCCCAAGTGATTTGTGGAGACAGAAAACATCAGCTGCCCTGCATTTTTTCTTCACAAGTTTTTCTTTTATTATTTGTTTTAAAGAACCGTTTCACATTATTCTGCATACATTCATTAGCATCATGCCTCCTTCTCAAAGTCTTCCACCAATTTAAGATTTCCTTAAAAACAAGTCTGATCTTTTAATTCCTAAGAAAAATTTAACAATGTCAACAAAATACTAGCAAAAAGCCACCAGTCTGCAGTCCAGGTTAAAAATCTCTCCATGTATCCACATGAGATAAACAAGAGGAAATGAAGACAATTTCTCTCCCACATCTCCTCCGAAGTGCTCTGAGGTAATGGTTACACTCAGAATAGGGAGACACAGCAAATCCAGCAACTACACCTATTCAGGTTCTATCCTCCTCAGGCTGTCAGGAGGTGAAGGATGTCACTGCAGAGAAGCTTTAGTAAGAGACACCTGCTCCTTAGCAACTGCTGCCAAATTATCACTATCAGTCAACTGTAATCTCTGCCATATTTGAGCTAGTAACCTACATATGGAACTCCTCTCACACTAATCCCTTGAATCATCCAATCCCTCTAACAATAGAGAGGTGGAGTGGAACTCCTCCTGATTCTTCTAGACAATCTGCTTCTCCATTACGGACATGTAAAGCAGTTACCTGGAAAACGAACGCCTACGCTCCTTTTGAATCTTTTTATATTCCATCAATTCCTTAGCAAAATCATTTGTAAACTCATCAAGTTTGGACTTTTTCTTTTCCCTGTTAAAATAAGTTTGACCTTTATTACAATTATAGTTTGACCTTTATTACAAAAAGACATCAAGAAACAAAACATGGCCAATATGAGAAATGTATACTGCATGCAAATGCAAAAGGTGAACATCCTATTTAAGCAAAAACAGTTTAGAATTCCTACAAGTTTTAGGGAAAGTTTTAGAATTACATTTGTCTTGTTTTAGTTTTGCATGTTTACCATCTGCAGTGAAAAACTATATTGAAAAAAAAAAAAAACTACGTCATTTTTGCTTATGTCAGATGCACTTTAGTGTAACTGCAGTCCGATACGCTACCGAAATACAAAAAATGAAAAACAAGGCAACTTCATTGAGCCAAATACTTACTCCTCTTTAAGTCTCCGCTGCTCTCTGTAAAACTCCTCCCTAGATAAGGGAGGTGCTTGTGTCGTTGGGATGGTGTTTGAGTGAGCCGCTGGTACTGCTGCCGGTACCCAAGCTGATGACATGTTTGCAGGAGCTGGGGGGTATCCGGGAGGGGGGACAGTGTACCCAGCAGATGGAGGCTGACCAGGTGGGAACTGAGGAGGAAACTGAGGTGGTGGTACCCCCGGCGGAAGAGGAAGCGCGTGGGGTGGAGGAGGATACAGGGGAGGTGGAGGCACAGGCACAAAGACCGGGGTCGATGCTGGTAGTGTTGGGGCCTGAGTCCTCTGGGCGCGGTCACTGTGCGGGCGTCCTCGGTTTGTGCTGGAGAAACCCAGAAACACGTGTCACCGTGTGTTACGCTCTGCCCCGACTTTAAAGAGGAAAGCGAATGAAGCAGGAGCATGGTGCCGAGCACCCCTTGTTCTCAACTTGAGCGTTTTTGTTTTCTCTCGAGGCTACATTCACTTCCTGACCCTCACCCCCAGCAGCCCCCTCCGCCTTCTCTCCCTATACTCAGCTTCGTGCCTGTGGACAGAGGCTGCCCACGCCCAAGAGGCTCCCACCTCCACGTGCCGAGTGCCCACCGCTCCCCTGCCGCCCCCTGACACGCTTCATGCTTCACACACCTGATCCTCAAAGTACCCCTCAGAGATGAACTCATCTCCTCTCAAACGTCTTCTAACTTCTCCCACAAACCCTTCCTATGTCACTGCCTCGTGATGGTGTATTCGGTCTGTTCTTGTCCCCAGACTGTTAATTTTCTTCCTCACTGAATTTGAGATTTTATATCATCTGTGGGATGGATCCCGGTTTTTGATTTATCATTAAGATTTTATAAACGCAATGCACCCTTACAATCTATCTGTAACAAATAAACACCAAAATGAAGGACTAACTTGACACTGCGATAATAAATAAAACAGACTCCTCTCTCCCCCACTGAGAGAAAGTAGCTTGGCTGTTTGAGGAAATTAAAAATTGTCATAGAGTTAACAGCGTTGACTTTTCCAATAATTTGCTCTATCAGTACCAACCAAGTTGTTAAAGAATGCTGGAGACTGATTTCTATTGGGAAATCAATTTCTTTAGCCCTATTCAGCCAGTAATCAAAAGGGTGTCTTTCCACCTGATCTTTTAATTATATTTAATTTTTGTATGTAATTGTGGTTTCCTCAAAAAGCATTCATTTTTCAGAGCCCTCTTTTCAATTATGTACTGGAGTCTTATTTTAAATAATTCTACTGCAAGCACAGATCCCTTTTGTTAAAGCTAATTCAAACTAAGCCATTTAGAAATTAATTACAACTTTTATTCTCCACAACTATCCACGCATACTTTTTTCATCACAAATAGGCTGTTGTCTAAGTTATGTGTTACAGCCTGACTGAACAGGTTACAAGCAGTAACATACTGAATTTCTGTAGGATACTTACAGTTCCCAGCCTGGTCTGCCACCTGCTGAGCGAATGGTACTGGCTCTCATTGGATGACCTTTTGGAGTGGGCAGAAGAAAAAAAAAAATTCAGTTTACCTGAAGATCGTTTTTTAGAAGAAATTCTATTCTAAAGTTACAGTTACTTACCCGTTGTGGGTATTGATTGTCCTTGAGGGCCCAGAAGACTTGGCAATGCTGGTTGTCTTAGTACAGGAACCTGATAGCCCTTGTGAACAGATGCAAGCAGTTAGAAAATAAGCTCTACTAAAATATAAGAATCACTGCCCGTGTTGAAATAAAATTTACCTTCTCTTCCAACAAACTGCTGATTGACAGAGAGGAAGATTTAGAAAGTTCAGCGGCAGTCACCAGAGCAGCAGGAGGTATAACAGCATCGGCATCACTACAAGAAAAAAACAATTTTTTTATTATGCAAACATTGTTTTGAAATGTTACTTGAAATATAAAGTCCAAGTTATAAATGGAAAAAATAATAAAAATAAATCTCCACCAGATTGACAAAGGTGAAGTTGGCTGATTCTAAATGAAGCACTAGGAGAAGTCAGTCTGGACTAGGGGCATTTAAAGAGCAAGCCCACTGGAAAAGAAGTATTAATCTAGCTGCACGTGAAAGGATTGGGGCACGTATAACCTACACGCTGCATCTCAGTTCTGGAAGATGCAAGAACTGAAAATCTATTTTGATCAGAGATGTTTCTGTGCTAGTTCAGGGGCTGCCTTAGAGATTCTTCTGAATTCGTACCCACGGTACAGCTGTGCCTGGCAGCCTCTGGGCAGTGGCTCTTTGCATTCAAGGCGTAAAGTTGAAAGGGTGTGAACAATACTGCTTACTAAAATCTGTACTAAACAACAGCACAGATTTTAAATGTAATTTCATATGACTTCACTGGGTTGCAAACTTTGAGACTTTCATGTTTGTAAATACTTCACATCCGCAGTGTTTCAATGTTTATTATGCATCACGGACTGCACCCTGTATTGTGACTCTGACTTACCATAATACTGGTGACAGAAACAGCATAGAAAAAAGTGATGTGAAAACACCTGGTCCATTTTACCTACAACTGTGCTTTTACACTTTTCATGAAAATATTATTTCCTCAGCGCTAGAGAGAAATTAATGCACTCAAGAAGGTTTGACATAACTAAATGGTTAATTTAGGAGTTGTTAGTTGCTTAAGGTCGAAAGGCTCCTGGGAAAAAAAAGGTTCTTCTTTCAGGGGAAACCTGTACTGAATGCGGATAAGGGAACCAAACAAGAAATATTTCTGAGAAAATTCTTGCATGAGGCACACTTCCAACTTATCAAAGTGTCCTCAAAGTAAAAATAAAACCCAGAACTTGCACAATTATCTGGAAATGTCACTAATGATACATAAACTGCTAGCTGAGAAGCTCAAGAAGAATAATCTACCTTTAGCATTTTGGTGTCTGTTACGCTCACGGTGATCTGCAGATTCACTTACCGAAAAGGCCCATCTGGCTTTTCACCACGGAGAGACAGGGACACTGCTGGAGGGAGATCAGAGACGACGACAGAAGACGGGTTTACGGGCAGCCCAGCTGCCACAGGTGACTGCCCAGGGGCCAGCGATGACAAGGCAGCAGCAGAACGAGAAGCCAGAGAAGCCAGCGGGATCATCAGGGGATCCTGCTGCCGGGCGATGGCCGGCCGGAGCAGAGGCTGCAGGTTCCGAGTTATTGTTTGTCTCATCAGGGGCGGCGGAGGCGGCGGCGGCGGCGGCTGCTGCTGCTGTTGCTGCTGAATCTGCTTACGGAGCCTTTTTGTGTAGCCAGTTTCATTTTTGAAGTTGTTCACAGCCTAGGGGGAGAAAAATATTTACAAAAATGTACTACGAAACTTCAGTAGATACACGAACAAAAGCCTCCACGGAGCAGCACTGCTTGTCTATTCCTGTAAATGCTATTAATCCCCAAATAAACCAACATGCTATGAGCACATCACACCGATAGCAATGACGGGTAACTCAGAGCACCTGCATTTAAAGTACTTCAGTGCTACCACCGAATCCGAAAGCGGGGCCATCATGTTAAACAAAAGCATGACCTGAATTTGCCAGATTGTCCCTACAGCGTTATAAAGCTTCTGTGACAATAGATAATGTGTTTGAAAAGTAAACTTGGCCTTCTACAATTCACCCTCACTAAAGGAGATGTAAATTAGTATTTTCTTCCTGTTCAGCTTTTAAAAAATAGACTTTTCTTACACACAGTTTACGTAGAAGTAATCATGTTACCTGGCGTAGGAACTTGTTGGCAATTAAAGCATCAGGAGAAACATCTGTCTGATGACATGTTGGGCATGTATGTTCCTCTGACTCCAGTAATGCTGTTCTAATACCTGTGAATAATTAGACACATCAACAGTTTTTAGCCAAACTAAGGAATTTTTTGGGGTTCTCATCAATTATAAAAACATGGAGATGATTATCGGGTGAGTATGGTCTTGAATAGAGAGTGTGAAGCTATAAAGGTTCAACAGTGTAAAAAATTTCTAGTATGCAGCAAATAACGACACAGTTTTGATATTTCACTACTGTAACATTTAAAGGTGTAGAACAGGCTGTGTCTTGATGTTTCAACTAGTCTTTTTTTCCGCGATTTAGTACGGTGAGAAGTCGCCAAACTCAAGGTTAGTGAATAAAACACATTTTAAAAAAACCATTAGCAGGTTTGAGTTCTGAAGGTTCTAACCAGCTCTCCTGTGAAGAACTATGTGGATTAGATGCCCAACTAGCCATCTGCTGCAGACCACAGGAAGTCACCAGAGCTGGACATGTAATTTTATAAGAAAGAAAGGGCTGTGGACAAACTAAATGCATTTGATAACTGTTACTGTAATCACCTGCACAATTATGCACTTTTCTCATAATCCTCTGCACGTAAAGAGGATTTAACTTGAGACATAACAAAGAGAAAAAAGCTTTCTGCCTTTTTTTTTTTCCCCTTTCTACGAGAAGAGTCCTTTCCTATTTGGGGTGTACTTAAGTATTAAATAGAGCTGGTGGAATAATTCCATTATCTCCTATTTCTGCTTTCAGAAGACCAGATTTGATGGTTTGAATTAACAAACATAGGGACACTTACATTCGTCGCAATAGCTGTTTCCACAGCAGGGAATAACAACTGCATCGGTCATTATATCTTTACAAATGAGACATAACAACTCATCTGGAATAGGATCATCTTCTTCTGAAGAGGAGGACGGCTCCTCTGGCAAAAAGGGAGGCTTTTCCTTCTTTCCTATAGCATAAGCTTCCCTGGAAAACAGGGTGGAGAAAGAAAAAGAAAAAAGTTAAAGATGGCTAAAGGGAAATCTTTCCCAGCTTTGGATTTTATCAGAGAAAGATAATAGATGGAATTTTCCTCACTGCCTTCTAAAACACAGTCATTCAGTTTAAACTACTTTTCTATAGCCACAACACTAGAAGAGGGAGGAGAGAACAATTTTCCTTCTGCAGAACTCTCCCATTCATTGGATCAACTAAGAAATTAGCTCAGGCTAGAAAAATATTTTTTTGACAGCTAGAAATCAGATGAAATGAATCCCATCTTCCTTTGCCAGAGGGTAAATGTAAATTGCAGGCTCAGGATAAAGCCAGTCTCTGAGTAATTACATTTTAAAAATGAAAGAAGTCTATGTTGCAGCTTCTACAAAAGGAAATCCAGGACACAAAGCCAGAAGCGCTACCAAGTGCATTTTAAATCAGCCGCTGTTCTCAGCACACACAGTATTTTCTTAGTTTATAGCAACAGGAAAATATCAGCCTGTTTCACACATGGGATTTGATAGAAGTCAGAGGGGGAGGAAATTCTCAGTCCAACAGCTATTTCCTAAATTTTGCAAGCAGCCTTTGAAACATAAACCAGAAGCAAAACAAGCTTTCAACAAGAACGATGCCAAGGATAAACACTACTGAAATGTTTTGCAGCAATAAAGGTTCTTTGCACACCGCAAGTTTAACCAACTTCCAGGGGTATGAAGAGGGGGGCCGCCCTGTTTCAACACTAGACAGCATCACAGATCTTAAGGTTTTTAATCCTGTAATTACAGATGCTGGCCAACTTGGCTGCATTGCCACTCATGCATTTAGGCAGGTTTTCTCTCATTCACTTTTTGGTCAGTCCCTTTAATTCCATACTTACGCATCGATAGTTGGAATTGCATATTTTCCAGTGTTTGTCAGCATAGCACCCTTTGTATTGGGATCCTTCACCTCCATCATGAAACTCCTTGGAATTCCTGTGCTCTTTTTAATTCTGGGAACAGACTCAAAATTTTTGTCCTGTTAAAAGAGATGCAGACGTATCTCAAGACCCACACTTAAAATGAGATTTCAATGATTATTTTAAGCACCGAAAGCCTCTAATCCTCTCTTAAAGACCTACTTCCCTAATGAACATAGCCAGGATGCTCTGAAGGCTCGAGCAGCGTTCTGAACTCAGCTGACATTCTTCGGCTTAACTTCATGTTCCTTAAGGGTGAAATATCCCTCAGCTCACCATCCCCTCAGAGAAGAGGCACAAACCTGCTCCTCCTCCAAAGCCAATTCAGAGGAAGAGCTCAGTTCGTGCTCTGAACCCGTCACTGGGGAAACTTATAATCACCATCTATATATGCAGGTTGAATTCGTAACTCATGCGTGTACATCCAACGACTAATGTTGAATACTCAGAGACTTGTGTAATTAAAACATTCAATAGACGGGGCCAACAGAAACATCCTCTTTTACATGAAATACTGAACACTGTGAACTGTCATAAAGTTAAAAACTGAGAAAATTTTCCAGTAATATTGAAATGTATCACAATATACATGAAAGTTCACAGAAAAACATCTCTATTTAATGCCTATGACCTAGAAAAAAAGGTAGTTTTACATTCATAATTCCAGGTTTCCCTTCAAGGGCTTTGCCACACTACCATATAACATCTGTATTTCACCCTCGGAGATACAATTCTTATTATGAACATTCACATATTTGTTAGGTAACTGTTAAGGCAAAAAAACCCCAAAACACTAAGCAATACCAGATGTCCCCCACAATCTTACCCCATTTGTTGGGCAGTTCTTTATATAGTGGCCAGGTTTTCCACAACGAAAGCAAGTATAGGATGGTGGAGGTGGACCCAAGGGTTTCTTCATATAACTAAAAGGTTTTTGGGGGGAGAAAAAAAAAAAAAAAAAGGTACAGATGTGTCTCTCCTGTTAAACATCTCTACAATTTTTTCATAATCTTCAAAGAACAGATTTGACCTTATTAACACTTACTTGATTGGATCATATTCATGGCCAGACTGTGTCATCATAGCTTTTATTTTATCTTCTTCGGAAGCATTGGCTTCAGCCAGATTGGCAGTCTGTTTAACAGGTAATTATTTGACACACACATTAGAAACACATTTAAGCCCACACAGCCAAAGACAACACCACTCATCCAATCCTGTAAAGAGCAGCACAACGCTAGCTGAGGTTGCATGAAACCAGCTGCTTATATAAAATATATTTGTCCTGAAGATGTTCTGGGGAGTCCTTACGCCATTACATGATGTTTATGTGCCTGTTAACCTACTTGAAAAGAGCATTCTTGGGCACTCAAAACCTTAGGCTCTGTTTGTACCTTACATAAAGACTTGTGTAACCAATCCAATTTTCTTCATAGTGGACTGAAGCTATGTGTAGAAAAAAAAATACACTATCCAGTATTTTTAAACTTATTTTTAAGCTCCAGACTATTTAAAGGAGAAGATATCCACCGTACATTTAATTGAGAAAGATGTATGCAAGTATCATTATTTACATTTTGCAGCATTAAAAGGACACACAAGAGTCAGGGAAGTGGTTTCTGCTTGCTGAAATTCAGCTTCTGAGACAGAAGCATTAGAAGGAATCTTGTTATAATCCCTCAGCAAGACAAAAAGATTATTTTCAGTAGAAATTTGACCATCATGTGCTGTAGGCAGTCCAAACTGCATGTTCCCCCCCCTCCACTAACTTCTTCATATTAAATGATTTAACTATGATAAGCAAAACTTGCTTTTTTTTCCTGTTGCCTGTGTCCTTTTAACACACAAACTGTAATATAAACCTTATGCAGAACTAGATCTTCAAATTATTGAAGCCAGCTGATTTTTAAGTAGTATTTGTTAAAATATTTTAATTACACACTAGTCCAGATACAAGCAGGGTCTAAGGGAGTGACTGTAAATGATTTGGACCTTCAAGCACCTATCATTCAGGTCAACCACTCGTGTTTTTGTTTTTATATGCATTCATTCACAAAAGCAACCAACTAGTTTCAACATTTTATTAAATGGTTGTTTCATATACACAGTTTTTTCTCAACAGTAACATAATCCAGATCAACAGCTATGAAATCATTTCCATTAACATTTACAGAAAACTTTACAGATACTTGACTAATTTGTTTGAACCCAAACGGTTTACAAAACACATCCAAAAACCACAAAACATTAGTAGGAATAGACCAAAATTCAAATATGGCATTTAATACATAGTAATAATAAACCAGAAAACTGTTAACACATTGCCTCCATGCTAAGCCAGTCTGCCCTAGAGAGGTTAGAGTAAGTAACAGTTTTGAGCTGCTTTATGTTTTGTTCCTGTATTTTTTCTGAAATATTTAGATTTTCTCGAAAGCTTAAATGTGTACACCACTTGGACAGTTTTTCACATTTTAAGAGTAAAACTTCACATGAGTTTACAGCACCAAGGACATGTTTAGGGACAGCACTAATGGAGACCAATTTCTTTTGGCGGCTACCTTCCAAACTTTTTTTTTTTTTTTGGCCAAATGTACACAATTTTAAATTTCTGCAGTGAGAGAGGGAAGAAGTTACCAGTGGGAAATGAACTCCAGCCTTTATTTTCAGAAGAAAGACCTAGCTACTCTGCGTCAGCCCTGCCTCCTCTAATCTCTGCAACTTTAAAACTAGCAATTTAACTGGCTTGCACTACGCCTTTTCCCAAAGTGCAGTCACTAGTGCTTTCCCAGACAAAGTTACACATTGTTGAGCAAAAAATGCAAGCAGTTCCATAGCAAAACATGGCATTACAACATTTTCCGAAGGTCACATCTGCTAATATGCCACACACACACATTGGTATATTCCTATAAACAATTAGGTACATTTACACAATTTACACAGTCTGCGTTCAAACAAATTAGATCATGTTGTCCACTGTATATATACCACAATTTATGAAATTGTGCAGCATTCAAAGAATGGGTCTGTAACTGTAATGACTAGAAATTCAAAAATAGCCATGCAATTGTCCATGTTACAGAAATGCTTCTATTTTGGCTGTTGCAAACCCCCCTGGAATGTCCGTAACTTACAGCCAATTAAATTCTTCTGTAAAAATTGTGTTAGTTTCCAACGCAAAATTAACGAAACGTATGAAAAACGGTAAACAGCTTCTGAAGTGCTTCTTCTTTGTGTCTTGAAGTTGAGTAATACTGCAACATTATGTTGAGGCTGATAAGGTACTCCCCTTCTATCTTCCCAAACTGGGAACTACTCTTTACAGGATAGTATCAAAATATACACACATTTTAAAGTTAAAATAAATACTTTAAATTACTAAAAACTAAATTAATTTTTATGTTCAAATTACAACAGTTATCCAGCTATAGATGGCAGTATAAATTTAAAAATAGGAAGCAAACACTTTTTTTTTTTTAAGTATTTGACAAGAATATATATATACCTTAGTAAGCTGGGCCAGAGAAATAGATGCAGAAGAGTCATCAATCTGTTCACAAAAAATTAAACACATATTCAAGTTCTACAATCAAAACATAACAATTTAGTTAACCTCTACTGTAGTCTGAACGTCTGCACTATATCCTCTGTTACTGAAAGAGGCATTTCCAACCTACTGTAATTTGTATTTATTCAAAACAAAGTCCAAACCTATGACAGCTAAGGAGAGTGCCTATGTGGTTAATGAGAAGAAACTAAAATCACCAAACCCGCTTCAGCTCAACTCATTGCACCAGAACATCTCGGAGAGGGACCCTTGTCAAATGCTCACAACTGCTTAGAAACTGAAGGGGTAAGGAAGCTGCCAATTCTTAGCTAAAAAAGGATTAAAAGAAAAAAATTTATTTGAGAAGAAAGCATTACTACAGGAAACTTATTTTCAGTGTAGTTTGTAAATTAATCAGTTAATGTCTCATCATTTCTAAATGCACATGGTTATGCTTTTATGAACACAGCGGCTACCTGCCAGAACCAAGCACAGGCAGATCAGCCCTGAACACACACACTGCCCCGCCTGCCAGTAAGTTTAAAAATGCCAAACTCACCATACCCCACAAAACCCAAATAAAAACACCAATCCAAACCATCAGCCATAAAATTAACCCATCACTCTGTCTAGAAAAAAACCCTCCTTAAATTATTTAAATAAAAGTGCTTATCATGACAGAGTAGCCTATAAAAATTGAGAAAACGGATTTCTTCTATTTTATTAGACCACACCATCCAAATTAGTTTCGGAAGTGTGAGAATTTAATATTTTCCTTGGTATCAGATCAAAACCAATTTTTAATTTAAAAAAAAAGAGTACTAAATGAACAAAAGCAAGAATGTGTAAAGCATACTTTTGATGATGAAAAGATGGATTCAGAGCACAATCCCGTAATCTTTTTCTCCATTTCAACCACACCCCTCCCTCCCAGCTGTATACTGGAGCAGCTTGCAGGAATGGAGTCCCCAGGCCACTAGTTAGTCATGGACTGCAGTGTTTATTGAGAACTAGTACTGAAGTGCAGTTTTTCCACAAGTAAAAAGGATAACTCTTATCTAGTTCCTTTTCCAGTGTATTGAATTATATATTGCCACAAGCAGTAGTTAAGCTTATACTGGCAAAACATTATCCGAAAGACACTTGAATCACTGCTCATTATGTCTCAAGTTGCTCAGAAACATGGAATAAAGTTCCACAATGTAAATTGAACAGCTCTGGTCAAGAGGTTACTAAATTGATCAGAAGAAGAGATTAAAACCCTTCCTTGGAAAAAGCTCCTGTCCTTTACTACCTCATGGAGTGGAAGAATTCAAAGGAGCAGCTTCTGGGAAAAAATCTACATGCAGACGATTCCTCACTCCAGTCAAACATTCCTCCTCTGTGTTTACGAAAGCACATACAACATCACTGTATCACTAACTAAAAAGTTCTTCAACAGGTACCTTTGGAGAGGAACACCTGGGTCTGGAAAAAGATACCTGCTTTCTACTGCAAGTCTTACCAGATGACTCAATTTGCTTTTTTTTCCAGAACATCTTGTACCTAGTCATAGGGAAGTTTAATCAAGTATTTTGAAGCTCTGTGCTCCGTATGCCACTCTTTTTTACATGTGGAAAAACAGGCCCGTGTTCTCTCACGGCAGGCACAACCACTAGCATTCTGTGGTTTTTCAGAAGCAAACACAAAATTAGGAAAGCTCTCTACTGGAGTCTAGAGTTAAGCAGTCCAGTATTGACTAGTAACTGAAACATAACAATTAATAAACTATTAATTAGCTCTTGTATTTTTTTTAGGAAGCAGTTACTACATGGCCTGCACGCAACAGTCTAATTTCCTAATGGAGGCGATAGCACTCCTCTCTACTGAACAGTTATCAAAAGCAGAAAATAGATAACTAATGTACTATCTAGTACGTTTGCTCAACAGCCATCTTCCAATGATCCTACATTCTTGTGTCTTTTTTCCCTTTAAATTTCTGCTGAAGTATTTCCTGCCAGTCTCTCAAATCAGTCAAGTAGAAACAACATCTCCCTGAAACTTGTATACAACTCTAAGAGAATACTGCGGAATTGTGAAAAAAAAAAAAACAAACAACCAAAAAACGAAGCCCCCCCAAAACCAGAAGCAACAGTCAATGTATTCACTCCCATTTCATGCTGAAGACTTAAACAGAAACTGACATCAAGCAAGTGGGAAAGGGGACAGAAAATAAGAGGAAAAGGCTAATCTCAGTGCTGGAGTGCTACGTTTAAATGGCAGCGGTCCCTAAAACCCGACAGCTTGGCTAAACTAAATATTCAGCCAGGAAGGATCACGGTTGCGCTCGACGGTGCTAAAACAATGGACATGACTCTCTGCATTTCTGCAGCCTCTAAGGACAAATGCCAACTAGAGATCCTTGCAATTACTGAAATAGTAACACTAGAACAAAAAAGATCCACTTTCTTGCTTTGGCTGCAGTAAGAGCAGGAGAGCAGCACAAATTTGCAAGTGTAGAATGAAAACTAACATTAATGAAGCACTAACTCTTAATGAAGAAATACCCAAAGTATAAGCTTTTGTGCATCCTTTTAAAAAAAATTCTTAATTTTAATTTTGCTGTTTACTTTTTTTTTTTGGCTGCTTTACTGTTCAACTGGCAACTTGATTGATTTATTCCTACTACACTAAGATCCAGGCTCTGCTTTGAAATACATACAGAAATATGTGTATTTAAAAAAAACCACAACAAGCCAACAAAGAAAACCCCCACACTTTAGACCAAGACCTGAGTTATCTTTCAGAATAAAGCTAACTGTGTCTCCAAGACCAGAAGCCCGAAGGCTGGGGTGCTTTTACAGTGAGAGAGAGGAGTTGTGGAGAGCGCTGCAAGGCTTCCAGCTCCCTACGGCTGCCCACAGCCCCCGTCAGGTACCGTCAGACCAAACAAGAAGGGAACGTTTTTGCTTTGCCTTTCAAATGAATTAGTTCTAACTAACACTAAGTCTTCCCTCCCACTCCAGGATTTTTCCTTTTTTGATATATCTACGTTAGCTTATGGTAAGATGCTACTTAGAAATGTAATACAGACATGCCAGGGAACACACGAGGCTAAAAGAATGTTAACTTTATTTATGAACATGTGATTTGTGTTTATACACATGCTAGTAAACAAAAAGAAAAATAACTGTTTTCAAGAAATAAAAACCCATCTGAATTCGATCAAATACTATAAACGTGGTTTACAGAAATGCATTACATTAACTACTAGGGTCACTGGGCCAGTTAAACTAACTCAAACTCACAATGAGAGGCACTGATGTCCAAAAAGGAATTCGAACCAATCAGTGACAGAATTATGGATGCAGATTTAGACTTAGTGTTTTTAGGCCTACACACAAAAAGTTTTCAATTTTAAGTCGATCGTATACCATTCCATGAGATTAGAGGCTCTACTCTTCACAGAATACAGAGCCAGAGTTCATGAATTTCTAGATTAAGTTATCCTAACACCTTATCAAGTGATCAGATCCAATGATCCAGGGTTAGTGTAATGCCTCACACCATTCTAGTGAAGAAAAAGCAGTTATACTCAAAATAAAGATGAAAAATAAAAAAACACCACATAGTAATTTTTATACTATAAGGAATATTTTGAAATGCGTAGTTACACACAGTATTTGACCCAAGTGGCAAATCAAGATCTAGACCATTACCAGTCAAGTATTCCCGTGTGTCACTGATTTATATTTTAGCAGCAGATTAACAGTGTTTTCAAACCTGAAGAAAAATGCTGCCCCTTTCCCAAATGTAAATTCAAAGTGGTGGTATACTAAAGAAAGGTTTAACCTTTGAGAAATCAAAGCAGCATCCAACCCTGAAGTCACCCAGATCCACAATGTACTGCAGGCAGAAGTTCAGAAAAATGACAGGGATTTTACCCACGAAGGCACCAGGCTCTAGCCTTGTGCCAAAATTTGTATCGGATATTTTCATTTGCAGACAAACTAGGAAACTAAACTGCTTCATCAGATAAAGTGGAAAGATCAAATACAGAACTTTAGAATACCACTTTGTGTAGCAACGATATTTAAATTCACGGCAATCTGTTAAAGACATTTATGTACTCAGAGGGGCCCAAACAATATCACTTCAATTATACAGTTTTAGGAACAAATACCCAAGTATTTAAGGACACAAAAAGGAATCATTTAGCTGCACAGAACTGTCCTCAAAGCGTATGGGATATGTTGGTTTTGGTATTTGTTTGAACCCCCAAGTCAAAAGTAAGAAACAGTACCAAGTTTAACAATAATGGTTTCTCAGTGGTTTTTGATAACATTTTCAAAAACCGTTAGGCAAAAAAAAAGTATTTAAAAACAAAAGCTAAGTGATACAATGTGAAAATGGCAAAAAATACACTCCAAACAATTTTTATTGCAAGAAACAAAAAGCACACAACAACCTATACAAACATACATATTACTAGCTATAGACAGACAGATGTAGAACATGGCACCATGTTCGATTGTGCAAACCTCGAACCTACATGATCTAAAAACGATCATACATTGTCTGTACAACACAGTGTCATACAGGAAATATTCTAGCGTATTCAATATGAAATACAATGCATTACTAGGCACAAATACCAGTATTCACATTAGAACTGTGCAAATGATGGCATTACTCAGTTTTTACTATGCTCAAATACATTATATTTACAACATATACTATGTTTGGCTGGAAAATATATTAAGTTAATGTTTGGAAAATTAACGAAAGGCTACATTGTTTAGAATTAAGTGCAGTGTGTAGAAAAAAGTGTGAGATTGTGTTTTTACATACTGCTTTTGATGTTCCACTCACTGGCTCAGTTCGACTTCTAGAAGAAGAAATAAAGGTGATCAGAATTTAAAATAAAGCACTTGTACCCAACATAAAGCAAAAACCAGATTATAAACCTGAACATCAAAACATTATGTTTCGATTGTCTAGTGAATGTGGAAATTTGTTCATATAAACTGTTCTTTCTTGGTACATTCAGTGCAACTAAAAAAAAAAAACCCCAAACCCCACATTTTTACTCTAAGACTTATAGATATAGAACACAACAGTGCAAGAGGAAGTCCTCAGATATTTTTTTCTCTGCTATGTAAGTATCAAAAACATGAATTCTGTACTACAGTTTTGTGTCCTTAAATAATCAACCATCAAAATATGAAGGTAGCTTTAGCCAATCTGTATATCCCTAGCATTACAAATAGGTACCAGATACAGTACTTTAATTGCTCAGAAGGAACAGTGACAGTCTAAACACTTTGAAGTGCAAGTTTACTTAAGTGAAAAAAAAACAAAACAAAACACCAAACCAGTCATCTGACAAAGGAATAACAAAAATGTCAGCAGCACAGTCTTTACAACAGTGTTTCTTTGTGGAAGCCCAAGCACTGTGTTCAGATATCTACTATATTTAGCCATGAAAGTGCCAAAATACTAAACGTGTTACATATGCTATATTGACTAAAAATAGTAGTAGAAATGTCACCTGAAAGCAGTTTCTAGGATTTTGTGCGATTTAGGAGTCCTGTGACAAAAAAAAACGTCTTAATTGCCAGAATTTGCTTTAAGATAATCTTGAAAATGCTACAATATTTTAGGAAATATTTATTACATTTTAAAACTTGCTGAGATTCCACATACTCCTTGATCTGTATCTGCATGCTACTCGTCAGGAATCAGACATGCAACCGCTGCTATAGTGAACAAACAATTCATACACCATCCCAAGTGTCCCGTGAGCAGAGGCAATTCAAGGGCTGCTGTGGAATTTCTGTACAAATAGAAAGGCTCGTGCTTCCTGCCACTGCGAGGCCACCAGCGGGCTCGCAAGCGCAGCCACGCACCTCCTGAAGATGAGGAAGTACAAGGAAACACTTCAGATTGCCACAGAGTGGTTTCTTCATCCATTTACCTTGAAGAACACACTACGAGGCCAGCAACGCATTTTTGAAGGGCCTCTCCACCATTACAGCACATGTTGACCATTCCCAAACCTTCACCACTCTACCAGTGGTTTCTGCAGGGTTTCCAGCTGAAGGACAGCAAGCCTGTCGGCCTGGGTACGTGTCAGTGTGGAACAGCAGTGCCATTCTTCCCTTATCCCCACGTACAGGTATCGATTTGACCTCTGATGCTAGCAGCACCTATCCTCTCATTTCTGGGCAGCATTACACCACCAGGAGAGGCTGCTGGCCAACCAGAAACAGAGGATGCATCGACAAGACAGCACTAAGCAGACATATTTAAATTAACCCCCAAACCAAGGCCGTGCTTATAAGCACAACGCTGTGGTGTTCAGAATTACTTGGCAGTACCTGAAAGCACTGCAACGACTACTGCAGTAATATGCCCAAAGTTTACATGCAGAGCCACATCCATTCAGGTGGGTTTTTTTCTTGCAAATGCTTCACGGGTACCAGGATGCTGTTGCACTGTTTGTTCGAGACACGCTGTAACTCATCAGTCTACTGAGGACCAACATTAGAAAGACATGGCAAAACCACAACCTAATACTATCTACTAATTGTGGTGGAGAGGCATCTCTAAAAGGGCTGGAACACATGGCCATTCACACAGTGCGAATGCAGTGATAGAGAACTGACTGTACAAATACATAAAGAGCAGCGACAACCCTGTAGTCGGGATTGCAGCTAACACACCCGGTTCTCTGTCCTTTGTAAGTCTTAGGAATACAGAATTAAAACCTGGAGAACAGATATCACCTCAGAGTAAAACCAAACTTAGAAAGGTAACTAGTAACATCTGGTAACATGCTAAACTGCTTACTGAGTTTCAGGTTTGGAAAGGATTAACTATTCCTTCATCGTACTCACACAAAAGGCAATAATTCACTTAAGGACACTGTTCGTTTCCTCTTGCCTGGAACAGACATTGTCTTCAGGAAACTAACAGGAATCACTTATGACTGAAATTTCTTGTTTGCATGGTTTTCCAAGTGGCAACCCTTGGTCTTTCCTCTATAACTAGTATGCAAGAAACCCAGATTTGAGGCGTAAGAATATCTGCCATATCCCATCCCCCTCCCTCAAATGCAAGAAATAGTCCAACACCGAGAATCTGACTCTTTCGAGATGGGAACAAATTATAACTCTGCACTACAATGTGTATCTGTCTTTACTATAAAATTAAACATGTATGATAAGGAATCTCCCCACATAGGGGAAACAGGATCTACAGTTTGGATCTCAGAAAAATCAAGAACAAAATCAACAGAATCATGTTAAAAATCACTGCTGTTGGAGTTTGAACCTCATGTCCCAGCAGGCCTAAAAATTTAAGCCTCCTGTGGGACAGATACATTAAAATCTACCCCATTACAACAGAAGTTAACAGCAGCTTTAACAGAGATACAATCCGAATGCCTCTGTAAACTAAGATTAATTTTAGAAGTGAAACACACTGAATCCCCTCACAAAGAACATGAAGCTTTATGGGTACTTACATAACGTATGTTTTGCTGGTAGCTTTAACTCCTCCAATAGGGATTCTTCTAACAATTACCGATGAGTTCTTCGGGATCAGGGCATTATCATCGGTGTATTCTGAAAACAACAATACAGAAAAAACATTAGTCCATTTGTAAGAATGTATATTAATATGTAATTACACAGCACTTCACAGAATCCCATATAGATCTAAAGCAAAATTTTATTATAACACTGTGCTTTTCTTGTCTCGACAGTACAAGAAATCTTCAGGTTTGAGAATCAAACATAAGCAGCAAAATATTTTTATTCTATTGAAACAGTTTGAATGCCAGCAGCAAAACGGTCTCAAAGGTCACTAAAGGAGAGTCAGCTAATGCATGAGGTTCTTTCCTGATCTAACTTAAGTTGCTTTTGCTTCTGTTAGGCAACAAAACCACTAGATGTTTGGAGAGAAACAAACCACAGGAAAGTCTCACCTGCATAAACCTGATTCTGAAGTCTGACCAGCCTGCCCTGCCACAAAACTGCACTTGGCCAGAGCGTGAACACTCTGCCCATTGCTCTCGCAGCTGTTCACTAAAAACGATTCCCCGACGCCCGGAGTGCTCCAGCCTGACAGAGCACAGAAGAGAGCCGCCATCTCTGTTTCTTGGAGCTTCATCCATCAACAGCCCTTCTCAGCTGCTCAGCGCTGTACATTTAAATGGAAATGAAACTGGCAGTGCTAGAGCTTGGATCACAGAAGTCTGGGGGTTTTGAGCTTGCTTTCACAAGCAGGGCAGAACTGGCTCAAACTGAAGTGGTATCCCCCCCCTTAAGCTAATCATCTAGTCTGAATTAACCAAAGGCACATGAATTCTTTCAATTCACTTTTTTTAGATCAGAGAGACTCAAAATTACTTATGGAGACATCCTTGAAAAGCCTTTTGAAAACCGTGTGTGCCTGAAGCTATCCATGCTTTGCCTGGGCTTACACCATGTTCGTCTTTTGAAGAGGAGGAAAAAGCCTTTTCACCTTTTACGTAAGGCCCAAACAAAAAAACCAACTACCTGAGACACTCTGACTGAGTAAGCTTCAAATGCAAAGATCTCTCCATGAGAATCGTTTTTATATTGTACTTACTCAAGCTGGCTGTGACTAAATATTTTAAAGCACTGCCAGCAGCCATTCCCTGTCCCTGGCCTACAGCTTTAACTATTAGAAGACCTTACCTTCACAGGCCAAATCAGAACAATGGTCTGAAAACAAAAGGTGCTGCCTACCTAGTCAAGTTCTGTCAGGGTGGTTTTGCCCAGTGATCACAAACAAAATACAAGTACTTCACAGTTTATGCTCCGTTTTTCAGTATGTAACTCCTATAGGCAGGAACCTCCCTTACACCAAAACATACCTACCAGAAGACATCACTTACACTACGAAACGAAAATTTTACTTTTATTTCCAAATGACAGAATGATGCTTCAGAAAATAAGAGAAATAATTTAGCTGAAACTGATTCCTGATCTCTGCCCCCCCTCCCTGGGGAACCGAACAACAAGCTTCCTCTGGACTTCAGAGTAGTTTAAAATAGTAGGAGAAAAAAAGTAATACCAGAACCTTTTACGTAAGTCATACCCTGAAACCAACCCCTAGAGCTCTTCTCAAAAGGCAAATCTAACCATTACAGAGCCACCTGTCAGGAAGGGCCTGCACTGGGACTTTCTGGTGGCAAAGGAGCCCAAGTGGCACTGGGGCCAAACAAACAACTGGGAGATGATGCCGGCTGCAGCCCTGGAAGCCCAAAGCAGCTGGTTCTACCCGCTGAGCAGAGTCATACGGAGTGTTCTTTCTGGTCCAGATCACAAACCACCCGACTGAGATTTCAGAGACAGACGATAAGCAACAGTGGCTCCATAAAAGGCAGCAGTTTGCTACGACTGTGCCCAGCTGAGGGTGGTGGCAGCCCCTCTCCCATAAAGAGACTCTATATATGAGGACAGCCATCAGAGCATTTATTCGCAAATTATGCAAGCCTGCAGAGATCAACTGGAACATGCACAACGGGTGTATGACACAAGGTAAGTCCTCTTTTAGTATTTTGTGACAATTCATTGACCATTAAAGAGAAGCACTGACATGTGCCTTCTGAACAGCCTATCCTTGCATACATACACACACAGAGATGCCTATTTCCAGCCTGCTTGCCGAGTCCACAGTGCAGAGAGCTCCAGCCATCTAGTAACAGACCGAGCCTTGCCATGACTCCACATCTGCAAAGGGAGCAGTGACATCACGCTCAACAAGGCTACTTTTCACACTTGTCCAAGCAGAGCTCCAACAGAAATGTTCAACAACACTGGAAACAACATTACTGATTCCTATTCCCTTACAGCACAAGGCTTGTTTTACTGCCAGTGATGGCCAGCAAGTGGCTACTGGGCTTTGTCAATCCAACGTGTGATATAAAATAAGGATTCAATTAACTCAGAAAGCGTGCAAAAGCAAAGGAAGATTCAGATGTTACGCTGAAGTCACGAGAAGAAGAGATGTAACAGTCTGAAACTTGCCATCTATTCAGCAAGAAAACAGCATGCTTGAAGGAGTCAAGGGAAAGAAGTATTTCAAGGTAGGAATGGAGGCAGAGGAGTTAAACAATGGCTACTTCAATTGCTGCCTCACACCGACTTTGAAATCTTAAATTAACAATAGCATTAGTGTCCACAACCTCCCTCCTGAAAAAAAAGTACCAACAGCTCAAGTCATGTTGGTTTATACTGCTCTGCATTTTATACTGCTTTGCATTTAATGCACAATTTTAAAATCCCACTTCTAAATTAATCTGCAGTTCTGAAAATCTGCTAGTTTTAATAATTCCTGTCATATATATGCCATAAGTTACTGAGAAAAGGTCTTACTTTATGGCCTGCTTTAATCCACCATTTTGAGACTAACATCACTGAGAAAGCATCTCTCAGAGCACTATCTAGGGAAGTATTTTCACCCAGATAAAGTACAGAAGCTCACCAGAAGGCAGGCCTGTATGTGAAATGACAAGGAAAAGCCTTTATTAGGCTTAGACGCCTTGGTACCAGCTGCTACGCTGCTGGGGGAAGGATTTGCAGAGTACGAGATGAAAATGACTGCAAACGTGCCAGACCATCTCCACCAGAAGACAGGGTAACTCCCAAGAACACATTTCTCCCTGGCGCCCAGAGATGTGCTTTCCCATTATGTGATTTTTTTTAAACTCTGGTCTAACCGACACCACCTGCACGCTTTATTACAAACAAGCCATCTATGTAGCTGAAAGCACTGCCTTGAAGCACCCTGACTAATAGACCGGACTACTGCTTCTGGGTTTTCAGCTTCCACCAAGAGAGGTATCATGATCTCATCTACAACCGGTACACCATGGTTTCCTGAATTAGCTACTTCAGTAGGCCAAACAGTTCATGGAACTTTCATTTGCATTATTATTATACAGTACTGTGCTCCAGAAGAGCACCTTTGACAGGATGAGTCAATAAAATCTAACACACTTTCAATCATTAATCTGATTATACAGACTGCCCGATGCCTGAATGTCTTACTGGCAACTGCTTGCTGGTTCTGCTGTCGCGTTGCAGGCACATGCGATGCTGGAGACGCGGCGGTAAGGAACCAACCCGAGCCTGTCCGAAGCACCCGGCCAGGGGATGTCACCCGAGCTGAGAGCATGCCCCGGAGAGGGCCCAACCTGCCAGTGACAGAGTCAACGCAGCCCACGAGCTCCACCATAACCTCACGTTTTGCGAGCTCAACCAGGGAACTCCACTCCCTCTCTGAAAGCTCCCCACAGCAACGCTGCACGGATCCCTTTGCGCTCCGAGGTGGAACCAAAGCAATCCCCTGTGCTAGCACCGCAACACAAATTAGCACAGTGAAGGGCAAGGCTTAAAAGTTGCTTAAATGTCTCCTCTAGGTTACGGGCACAAAGTGCCGAAGACATTCCAGTAGACAGGCATCAGCTGTGACACCAAATGATGTCACTCCGAGTTAGCACAAGTCTGTTCTGAAGACATCTTACTAAAACTTGCTGAACTCAAGCAAATTGAGTTAAAGAGACAGTCTTAAAGAGCACTATTCTTCCTTAAAACTATTCATCTAAGACCAGTTCAGAGTCCAAATTTTGGTTTTATATTTTTTTGTGTTTTGCCTGATAAGCAGAATAGCACACTCTCCAAGTGTCCTCTGGAGTCAGAATGTTACAGGGCAGGACAGAGTTCCCCAGAAACTGCAGTTCTGGAGTTTGCAGGTCTTCCACAATATTGTGAGAACATCTGTTAAAAAGACAACTGAAGCAATTCAGACCAGATTAAAAGGAGGCAAGTTTAAATGCATCATTCTTAGGAAAAGGCTTTTTGAAGGGAATTCTGCCTTGAGAGAACATGCCTCGATAGTAAGCATGGAAGAGGACACCCCCCACCCCCCCTCTTCTAAAACAGGTCCCAACCACCCATTTTGCCTTCCCAGCATCTCAAGGAGAGTCCATCATACCATTTTTTTTCCCCACTGGTATTTAAAATCCTGTTTACTTTAAGCTTCTATTGATTCACTTTGTTCTTTCCAAGACAATTTCAACATTTAGTCATGACTCCTGCACAGACAAAGTTATAAAACCCCAATACTTTATGTCCACATATAGGAATTCCAAGCATTCCATTTAAGCAGAATATGCTGGTCTAGTTTTTTCCTTTATCTTCTGGAGGTGAGTTTAAGCATCTACTCTCTGATTAATAAAAAATGAAATTAACAGTTATGCATATAAACGAAAAATGTGGCACGCATATATACCGCACTGAAATGTATTCTCTAGCTTTGCTCTGAGAACCACTGGGGGACTTTTGTATTTTCACACGGAAAAACACCTTTACAAAAACTTCAATAAGCATCTGCCTCATTAATATATAATTTTAAATTTTATACTAATTTCACAAAGGTCAAAGTGCAACACAACCTACCTAGAGGAGGACCACGTCACTATTAAACAAGAGTGGCGCTCTTTAAAGTATAAAAGATATTCCTATTTTTTAACTTTACCTTTAGGCAACACCACATCTAACAATCTACTAAAACAGATGCATTTCCTTCACTGGATTCTGATTATGTAGTAAAACAAAGCAACACACTTTCTAAAACTAGTATTACGTATAGTACAGTAACACTTTACGAGTGTAATTTTTTCTTCTAAAACTCCACTTTCTGTTCCTCACGTGCCACACCAGAATCCACGTGCTTGGCCTATTTCAAAACGTTTTTTCTTCTGGCGATAATAGCTGGGCTCCACCACAGTTTATTACCATCCAACGTTCTGGGTTTAAGTCTGTTTTACACAGATCCAACTACTACAGGAGTGCTGTCAGCCAGCTGGCCGTTCAGCCTGCTAGCATTTGTGAAGCTGAAAGTACATCGGCAAGGGAAGACAGAATTCAAGAGACCCTTCTGCAGCAAAGCCCTTAAAGCAAGTTAAACATTTTCCAAAAAGCTTTGGACATTTTTACTCGATACTACTAGAAAAATCCAATGTACCTCTACCTATGTATGTTGTGCATCCCCAAGACCCCCACAACGTTGTGTTGTTAAGCCTCTTCAGACATTCTCCTGAAAATAGTTTAAATGCCTGTAGATAAACAGCGAGCTTTAGGCCCAACCACTTTAAAGGCTAGTAGTGGTGAAGTTACAGCGACTGCAGCACACATACCATTGTTTAAGTTTTAATACACGAAACAGGAAGAGAAAAAACCCACTAGTATACGTTTTAAAGACTGTTGTAAGAGTGTTACAGAACCACAGAAAAAAAAAAAAGTTAGTGTTTAATGGAAACAGTTTAAAATTCTTTTTATTTCTGAAAAGTCACATCCCAAAGTCTTTAATCACAAACTTATCAAGATGTCAGATTACCAAACTGAAATATCATACTAAGCAAAACAAAATCATTACCATCTCTGAGAATCAAGCACCATTTATTAGATTTAAAAGAATTTATGACTTCTCTAAGAAGATTTCTTACATGTATTCACCATAAACGTCCTGTCATAAAACTGCAGTATTGCCCCGCTATGGTTAACATGTAGCACCAGGAAAAAAAAGGTTAGTAATTAATTATGGACTTATGCACAATGGCATCTGAATGACGTCTTTTGTGTAGAAATTACGTTAACAAGAACCGCCAAAGTATAATTTAGATAGAGAGAACACTCATGTACAAGATGGCTTTAAAGGCTTTATAACTCACAGACACTCTTAACCCAAAACGTTGCTCGTGTGCAACTTCTACAACAGGCACAAACCCAGTTTGCCAACGCAGTGGAGTAAAAGAAGTGGAAGACAAAATTAAGTCACAAACCCACTTTCTTCGAATTAGCCATTTATTCCATTTCTATCACTTCCAGTTTTCTCCACCAGATTTCGATGAAATCTGACAAGTTTGTTATTATATGATATTTTCCCCATTTCCTTATCATTTTACGGAGCTTTATTCCAGGAAACCCAAACTTCTGCGAGCACTACACGTCGCACACGAACCACGTCCTCTTCCACGCCCATAGCTCCGCGCCTAACACACGGATCCGCAGGCAGCGGCCGGAGCCCAACAGCTCCGCCAGGCCGCCAACACGAGCCCCAGCTCCCGCGGGCGGCCGAGCCGCGTCCCCCGCTTCCCGCCCCGCCGAATCCCCGGCGCCGCTCGCCCTCCCGGTGCCCCCGCACGCCGGCGGGAGGGCGGGCTGGGCCCCGGGCTGACTCACGCTACGCGGGGACGAGCCACAAAGAGCAGGCCGCGGCGGGGCGGTCCGCGCCGCCAGCCGGGCGGTCCCCGAGGCCCCGCGCCCGCCGCCCCCACGCACCTTCTTTGGTCTGGGCGTTGGTGATCTGCAGGTCGCAGTCGGCCGCCTTCAGCTTCTCGCGGCCCATGATCTGGCGCTTGAGGTCGCACAGGGAGATGTGGAGCCCGTCGAAGGTGACCGTATCATAGTTCAGCTTTGAAGAGAACTTGTAGTGGACGCACGACATGGTCGGGGCCGGGCGGTGCCTGCTCCGCGTCGGCGCCTACCGCGGCGGACGGCGTCGCGGCCTCCGCGCCGGATTCGGGCCCAGCGAGGGGGCCGGGGCGAGCAGCGCGGGCTGAGCTCGGGCGGGCCGGCGGCGCTCAGAGGCCGCGGCGCTCCGCCATGGCCAAGGCCCCCCGCGGCCTCGGGCAGACTGGGCTTGGCGGAGGCCTCAGGGCTCCATCGCGGCGGCGCTCAGAGGCCCCGGCCCCCGCGACGACTACCGGGCCCGCGGCCCTCAAGCGATCGAGATGGGCCGCCCGCCCGGCTCCTCCTCTCAGCCCGGGCGGACGACGGGGAGAGACCCCCCGCGGCCCCGGCTCGGCCCCTCTGGCCGGCGGCGCTCCCAGGCCCCGGCGCTGGCGATGGCGGCTCGGGCGCCCCTGCCCCTGCCTCAGCTCCGCCGAGGGGTTTCCCGGCCGCCAACCGCACGGGCCGCCGCGAGCCGCCCCACTGCGCACGCGCCGCGCCACGCCCCCTCCCGCCCGGCGCCTCACGTGACCCGGCGCATTATGGCAAAAGGGCCCCGCGTCACGTGGGCGCGGCGGCCACGCCCCCCCGGGCCTTCCCGCGCAGCGCCCCCTACGGGAGAGCCGGGAGCGGGCCGGGCCCGGGGCCGCCTGTCACCCCCTCCTGTCACCCCCGCCTGTCACCCCCTCCTGTCACCCCCGCCTGTCACCCACGGCCTGTCACCCCCTCCCGTCACCCCCTCCTGTCACCCCCGCCTGTCACCCACGGCCTGTCACCCCCCCCGTCACCCCCTCCTGTCACCCCCTCCTGTCACCCACGGCCTGTCACCCCCTCCCGTCACCCCCTCCCGTCACCCCCGCCCGTCACCCCCTCCTGTCACCCCCCCCGTCACCCCCTCCTGTCACCCCCGCCTGTCACCCCCTGCCTGTCACCCCCTCCTGTCACCCCCTCCTGTCACCCCCGCCTGTCACCCCCTCCTGTCACCCCCTCCTGTCACTCCCAGCCTGTCACCCCCGGCCTGTCACCCCCTCCTGCCACCCCCTCCTGTCACCCCCAGCCTGTCACCCCCGCCTGTCGCTGCCCCGTGTCCCGTCACACCCCGAGCCTGTGGCGTCCCTCCTGTCCCCTCCTGGGGCCTCCACCACCCAGCGTCAACTCCCGCCAGCCCCTGGGCCGCGGCCCTGGGCCCATCCTTGCGCAACGTCCCGTCACCCGCCAGGCCTGTCGCCGCCCGCTGTCCCCTCCTGCCAGCTGCCAGCCGGGGCAGGACAGCCCGGGGGAGAGGCCACCGGCTTTGCAGGGGCAGCCAAGGGAGGGGATATCAAGCTTTGGGGGGGCTCCGACCTCGCGCCTTGCCCCTGGGAAACAGCAGTAGTGACCAAATGGCAGAGCAGGTCACTGCGTCCCCACTTTGCCCCAAAGGGGTCACAGCAAAGCCGTGGCTTGGTAAAGCCCCCCACTGGCAGTCACCCCAGCGGGGAGTGACCCCACACCGCGCTCTGACAGCGCGTGGGGTGGGAGAAGGACCCAGCGGGCAGGGCAGGGCTGGGAGCGTGTTGGTACCCGTGCACGGGGCACAGGTGACAAAAACAACAGAAGAAAATATAATACCCTTCTATCCTAGCGTCTGCCTCTCAAAATGTCCCATGGAAACATAAATGAATTTACAAAGCTGTTACGCCGCTGACACACAGCTGAGCATCACCCCAGTATCAAAGACATGTCTGACGGGGGGACTGATAAAAGGAGTAAAGAGCCGGTTTCAGCCGGAGCAGCTATGTTCTCTTTTTCAAAGGGAAGAATGGTTAGTCTGGACTAGAAACGAGAAAGAAATTAATTAGAACAGGGAACAGAACTTGAGGAGCAGAAATAAGGAAATTAAATGCTGTGTGTAAACAGCAAAATAAACCGCATGAGGACAGAAAAAATCATTATCATATAGTTTTCATTACGCAGGCAATGACTGCAACTTAAAATATCTATTAATGTTTTATTATGTAGATTATTGCTTTTTAGTAAAGGAGCAATTAGTTATTTCCACAAATCTACGATGCATACTTTCTTTCCAGGCATCTAAGCTTTTTTACAAAATCAAGTAATTTATACTGTGCACATTTCTGTATGAATCTTCATTTTTCCTTTACCAGTTATTTGCCCACTAATATCCTCCAGAAAATTAAATTATAAATTAATATTAGTTGTCTTCTTGTGGATTCCATATTTTTATTAATGTCATGATTAAACCCCCAACTGTTTGAAGTTAGGTACTGGTTGCACATACAAGCCATTTATTCAAACTTACAAAGTACAATCTTTCATTTTAAAAATATTTATTTTCTAATCCTCTGGCTGCAAGTCTTTACAGAGAAAACCTTCTGAACATCAGCTGGCACAGGGCTGTCTTAAACAAATCAATCCAAAGATAAGCCCATTTTCGAAGTAAAATAGTGAAGGCTTGGAAAAAACACTTCTCGTCTAAAATTTTAGTCTAGGAGACCTCTGATATCTGAACCCTATAACCAACATTTAGGGATTTTATCCACTCCAAGGGAAAAAGGATCTGGATGACCGAGGGACTGTCAGGTGTTCAGGGCCTCCAAGCTACGCACCGTCTGTGGCAAACAATTTGTCTCCTTTAGGGAAGGGGGAGTAATTTGTCTTTGGTTTAGTTTTCAGCCATCAGAGAACGGCGCATACCCAAATTACTGTTTTTCAAACCAGTTTCCAGGCAAGGCCCGGCTCAGTGGCCTGTCATCACCCGCTGTATCCGGGGGTCGGGCTGCCATGCGGGCGCTGCCATGCGGGCGCAGCCACGCCGCGCGGATCCCCGCAGCACACCCCACGCTGCGCCCTTTGCCTTTTCCTGGCTCCTGGGGACAGATGATACCTGGGTAAGGTCTGCTGGGACAAACTTCCCTCTTCAACAAACTTCAGGACAAAGTTGTATCAGCAGGGCCTGTGCCAGGTCAGCGTGCAGCCCGGCCCGAGGGGCGGCTCACGCAGCCAGGACAGAACGCATCCGCGGTGGCCGATGCTTTACACCCCCCAGCCCTGCCCAGCGCTGCCCTGCCCGGGGTTAATCCCCCTCCAGAGTCCAGCAGAACCTGCTTGGTTGCTCCTTGGGGCATTTCAGCCGCAGTGGCTGGACCTGGTGGTGATCAGTGGCCCGGGCTGCTGGCGCTAACGCCGCTCTTTCGGACCGAAGCAGGGGAAGGGACGCTCCCACCAGCACCCCAGCTGCGAGACCAGAGGAGTAACCTCCGGCAGGAGGGTGCTGAGAGCAGGTAGATCCCGACTGCCTGGGAATGCTGCTGTATCTTTACTTAGACAAATTCGTCTTACACAAAAGGTTTGCCATTCCTGCTAAACAGCGTTTACCACACTCAACAGAAGTGCTCATGTCGTAACAAACAATTAGCTTGCTGTTGCAGCACATAAGGAAGTGTTCTCAGTTATCCACATTTATAACCTGAAAAAACAAATCGTGAACCTCCTAGGGAGGCAAGGAAACACCCCCTGACTCTCAGGGGGAGCTGGGTTGTGTTCTGAAAGTCGCTCAAAAACCAGAGCAGCATTACACCCGGTGTTCTCCACACACCTGTTGGCATCAAGGCTATTTTTGTAGCTTTTAGTTAGTTCTGTAGCTTTTAACTCTTTTGCTTTCAAATGCATTCAGCAGCAAATTGTTCTCCCAAGTTCTGCAGAACAACCTGAACTGTAAGTTACCTGAGTTGTTTAGTCACTTTTTTAGGTTATACCCACACAACAGTTTAAAGAGAGCAATAAACTATTTAAAATGTAGTTTCAGTGTTTTACCATCACAGACTATTAGGAGCTGTGTAGGGAACTTCATCTCATTTCCCACTTTACTGGTTTAGAAGCACCTTATTTACGTTCAGATCTGCTGCGCTGTACTGAGCCCCTTGTGCTGAGCCGGTCCTCTGCTGCTTTCAGAGCCTTGCTCGGAGGGAGGGCTGAGGCAGAACTGTTCTGGAGTGTGTGCGGAGGACCCGTTGTACAACTTGAACCATAGAAAAGGAAACAAAAAACCCTCCTCAAAACCAGGAAGGACAAATTATTCCTGATAGCTTCTGATCGGCGTGAGCAAGTCTGTTGGAAGAGGACATGCAAATCGGCAGGTTGGCATAGTGGGAAGGATGTATTTGCATTTCCTATTTATTTGCATTTCTTTCTTTGGTTTGTTCTGTTAGGAGCAAAGACTCTACGTGGGTTTTTTTGTTGTTTTTTTTTTTTACTTTAGCCGTGAGTTCTGTGCAAGAGAAGAGAACCTTGCAGTGCCCCGAGCTCTCGGGGCTGGGGAGATCTGAGAGCCCGGGTCACCGCCGCGAGCTGAGGGCTCACGTGGCCCGTTCTGCTGGAACAGCCACATTGCTCTGGAAGTCACAGTTCCACAGCTCCGTGTCATCAGCCCGGCTTCCGAGGCAGCACAGCTGCTGTGGGCAGGCACTGGTTAAAGCTAAGCTTTAATTAAGAATGGCAACGTGTCATTAATACCCTTAAAAAACCACAACAAAACCAACCCCAAAACTCCGATTCTTATCTGCTCCTGCTCTCTCCTACTCAGCTCCTCTGTGCTTCACCTACGGACGCACCAACCACGTCTCGCCACCACATCACCCCAGCTTATTGCCACTGACAAATGACTGCATTTTGAGCACAATGATCAAAACTTGGAGCCTAGAGGGTGGTGAATGAAGTCATCTAATTAGACAAGAGGAATATCATGCAAATGTCTGCACTTTTGCACTGCTGAACAAAGGAAGACACCAGATCTTGGAACCAGCATGACAACATCTGCACACAGTCAGTAAGCACATTAGGGACGGCAACACATCACATTCACTGAATTTCCATCTTATTTCCATTTTCATATCCACAGACCATTTATGTTTATTGCCATAAACCAACACACCTCCCGAGTGTGTCACGTCCGCAGTTGCCTGAACTCTGGCTGTCTTTACTCAAATGCCCACGGACTTTAAGAACAAGAAGCAAATCATCATAATTTAGTAGAATCCTCTGCACAGTGCATTAAACCCGGAGCAGTGGGTGAATCACACGTGATCTTGACTATATTCCTCCACCTCTAAGTCTGGTCCTTTGGGCATGATGAGGATACTTCAGAGTCTCCAAAAGGTTTCAGTACGACTCGTTTCTGAAACCCAGACTAGCACTCAGATAGGGTGCCATGGTCTTCTGCGAGGTCCTCACCTGAGCCGAATCCACCCTCTGCTGGTTCCACTTCCAGGCTGTAGCTATGGGATTTGATTTCAGCTCAATTCTGTTGATTTTCCGTCTCACACAAAAGCTCAAACCTCTGGATCCAAGCCAGGCTTGTGCAGCCAGCATCTCCCAGCTGTCTGGGCAGCACAACTTCCCAGCTACAGAGCATGAAAGCAGAGAGAGTTGGATCCTTCTGGTTTTGTTTAGGACTTTTAAAACCTATTTTTTGAAGGGAGGAAGGGAATGGGATTTTGTCAAATAAAAGACAAAGGGCAGTTAACAATGGGTCGCGTTCTGCTGATGAGCACAGGAGGGATCACAATCTGTTTGCAGAGGGAGCAGAGCCCCGATCACCTGCGTGCGCCTCCTTGGGCACCTTTCTGGGTTAGGGGCAAGGCTGGGATTCCCAAGGGGCATTTTTCAACCCCTGAGATATTTTCCAGAAGGAGTCACTGAAACTTTCCAACTTCTGGTTTCGCGATTCCCAAAGCTTCCCAAGAGAGAAATGCCACTGCGAGGGCAGAGGGAGGATCCCGGCGCAGCGGGCAGGAGGGGAGGAACGTGCCCTGTGAGAGCCCCCTGGGCTACAACCCCTCCTGACTTCTTCCCTAAGACAACGCTATCAGCTGGGAAAGAAATCCAGACTTTTCCTTGCCACTGTTTAGAAGGAACTTTGTCAGAAAGGACCAAAGCAAGTCAGGACACATCCTCCCGCTTTAGTGACTAGCCCGTGTCATTGTCCTGATTCAGGACTGAGGAATGGTGGTTGGGGCACTTCCTGGTGAATACACGTGCAACGTGCTGGCCTGATAGCCCAGCTGGGGAGCTGTGAATCCTCCAGTTACCCTTGGAACAATACAGAATAATTATGGGATGAAGTAGAATTCTGTTATTTTGTGCCCTGCCAACGTCCCTAATTGAATCATTGGCCCTTCTGCTGGGAGAGCGAGGAAGGAGCTTGGCTGACATTTGTCCCCGTGCCTGGGAACTGCCGGCAGCCTGCAGGCTCCTTCTCCCCCAGAGCTGCCGTACCCCGCGGCTGCCCAGCTTGGCCATCATCTCCTTGTCTGAATTCAAACTAGTTGCCCAGATGTGGAAGCTGGTTTTGATAAAGCTCCCCGGAGCCTTCTCACCCCGCAGTATCTGCCTGCCCTCCCGTAAACCACCTAGTTAATTTTTCAGGAAAAAATCCCTTATGGTTCCATGGAAGATCAGGATCCATCTGACTCGTTCATACTGGTCAGGGCTGCACCAGCAGCCAGCCATCCCTACGGTGTTATTTATTATTTTAAATGTGAATAAATATTACAGATACCTGCGAGGAACTGTTCTGCAAATCATGAAGCGAAAGGGAGAAGAAATAACGAACAGGCAAAGGACAAAGACCTAGAGATCCTAAGACACTGAACAGCAATTTGATTTCACAGGAGCATCTTTGTTTTTTCTGGCAATGCCACATGGATCCCTCAAGATAACTGAGGGACTTAACTCTCCCTGCAGATTCGGTGCTGCTCTCGCAGATCGCCTGATGTTTTGGGATCACTTGTCCCTACAACTCCTCTGCAGCGTAGCATGTGAACAAAAATACAGTTCTCTGGCTGAAATCTGGCATCCCAGGCCATGGGAAAGAAAATTTCGTGTCGGTTTTGTCCTGTTACTGCACATGGGAGCTGGATGGGAGCAGAGGCAGCAGTGACATCAGAAAACAGCTGGCAGAGTTGTGGATCAGGCCTCTTCCCGACCAACCTGTTTATTGGGATTGTTACATGTTTGTGCTTTTCATCTGTAAATGGCTTCTCAAACGTTAATTAAGCCTTGAAGGGCAGTAGGAGACAGGGAAGTCTGTAACTCCAGAACGGCAGAGGCGCAGGTGGAAGACAGCAGTGCCCAACAGCTTCACAGCGTTCCCAGGCTCCGGATTGTGCCTCTCTCAGCCTGTACCTTGGGGATCACAAGTCCCTGCCACCCTGCGTGGCACCAGTACTTGATACCTCTGCAAAACAGCCCCTGGGTGCAGGGAAAACGACACCTTTCATCCCCACGCTGCTCCTGCCTGCCTTCCCCTTCCCCTCTCACCTCCCAGCCCCGGCTCCTTTCACCCAGGGAGCTTTACCCGCTGCAATGAAACCCACGGGTTTGTCTTGGCCTCCTCAGCTGAAGGATCCAGCCAGCAAGTGGCCGGGTCTCCATCCCCAGCTGGGCACAGGTTGTCATCCTGGGAAACCTCCGAGCCCTGGGAAGCGGCGGTGCCCTGGCTGGGAGCATCATGGTGGTGGCGTGGCCGGAGCTCAGAGCCGACTGTTCCCACAATGTCAGGGACACCCGCCCCCTCCCAGGTGCTCTGCTCAGAAAACAATACTTTGGATTTTCTTAAGATAGTGTTTTTTACCGCGGTTAGTGCCCTGCCCTAGCTGAAGATGCTCGTGGGCTCTCCCTGCTGTGCTTGCAAGAGGTCCGGGGAGGGGGGAGGTGGACTTGCACACCTTGGTGGCACCCTGTGACGGTCTCTGTGGAGTCAGGATCTTCTCACGGGCACGGAGAGCCTCCTGTCACCACGCGGCCCTGCGGCCAGCTGAAACCTGGGCTCGCACAGACCCCCTTAACCAGCCCCCTGGCGAGAGCAGAGCTCACTGCCCCACAGGCTGCTCTCGGGGCGGCACTGAGCAAAGGGCTTGACTGGGGGGGTTTTCTGAAAAAAAAAAAAAAAAAAAAAAAAGAGAGAAGGATGTTTTGTCATGTTTTAATAATTAAACATGACACCATGTCATTGTGGCAGAGACAGGCATGTATTACATCTCTTTGCAGAAACGTCACCTAAATACCAGAGGCTTTAGGAGGCAGAAGGGGCGAGGAGCCTCTCAGCAACTGAAACGTGAGCTGAGGGCGCAGCGAGGCGCCAGCACGGTGCTGAGCCAGCAGCTCACCCCGACAGCCCCCGAGCAGGGAGGGCATCCCCTGCCCAGCTCCCCGCGATTCCCAGCCCAGGGCTTGCACAGCCGGGCTGCCCTTTTCCCTGGTTCTGTTCAGAAAACCCTGGCATCCTCAGAAAGCCCACGTTTGGTGCATCATTCCCGCCTATCGGCACCACGGGTGTTTGAACCCCAAATAACAGAAGTTTGGCGAGAAAACCAAGGCTGCCAAACACTGCCAGCCCAAAGAGCCTCCCACAACCAGGCAGGGGAGAAGCGAGGCCACTGTCATGAGGAAAAATCCTATAAATGTGTATAAACACAGAACCAACAGCTGCCCAGGGGTGGAAACCTGACCCCAACAGCCACCGCTTTGGGCAGAGCGTGCCTGGGTGTTGGCGTCCTGGAAAACAGGGAAATACTTTCAGCACCAGTCTGCAAATGCTGGCACAGCCCAACTGCTTTTCCTCGGTCGTTTTCCAAAGTCCTCTCACAATTTGTAATCCACTTCAAGTTTCTGATGTTTGGAGGCTCCCTTAGTCTTGAGGGACCTAACGCTGAGGGAAACTGCAAAAGCTGTGTGGAAATACAGAAAACAAATCCAGAAAGCTGCTTTTATGTCATGGGAAACAAACAAACAAGGAAGTAAACAAGCAAAACGCCAGCTTGTAATTACCAAGAGAGCCTGTAGGTCCTGGGAGCTGACACCTCCAACACACCACACACCCCACACGCCCGTGTAGGCCAGCGGAGTTGTGCTTCGGTGGATCTGGGCACCAGCTCAGCCCCGCTCCCCCGCACCCAGGCCGAGCCCACGGGGGACCACACGGTGTGTTCACAGGAATATAAAAGTCCTAGAAGGGAGCCATGACAGAGAGAAGTAAAACAGTTCGTTCTCTGGTGCATGGGTCAGCAGTTCTCAGTCTGGGCATCCTTTGTGATGAATTCACAGAGTGTCTGAATTCATTACCCTTTGTACTAAGGAGAAGAGAACTGACCCTGTCAACTAGTCAGAAAGAAGATGAGAGCTCGTTCCTGGGCAGGGGTTTGCCATCGTCACAAAATGAATCAGGAGAGGTATAGCAGGACAGTTCCTCCCTGTGTGAGCAGTATTCCGGGGTAAAAGTCACCTTTTCTGGAATAATCAGAGCTAATTTGTCCAAGAAGCCGTAACAGCCATAAAATGAACTTCACCAGTGAGTTTCCCCGACGGAGCCTGCCCTGGCACTGCCTCTGCTCGTGCCTGGAAGCTCCTGGGGACGGAGCTCTCCCCGGGTCACGATCCCGACCGAGAGCGAGATCTCCTCTGCAGAGGCTTCTCCTTTGATCCTGTCCCAAAGCGAGGCCAGGGGATGAGCCCACCTCTGGGTCTGGCGCTGCGGCACAGACCTCCGGGACCCGACCGCCAGAGAGGCGGCAGAGCGGAGGGCTGGCCCGGAGAGCAAACACAGCAGCGCTTCTGCCCGAATGGGGGACGCAGAGGGGCACCCACTGCTGGGACGTCTCCCCTTCCTCCGGGGTATCCACGGGCTCTGGGGAGACTCCGACAACCCGCCTCGCCCTCCCCGACGCTGCTCAGCACCACCTCTGAGCCCCATCCCACCTCTCGGCTGGAGAACTCCAGCGCTGACCTTGCTGCTTAATGACTCTCCAGTCACTAATTATCCTGCTCAGTGAAAGAAAAGACAAAACTAACTCACCATTGCCACCTCGTGAAAGAAGGAGCCTGAAGCTTCACAGCAGCGGCAGCAGCACGAGATGGCTCTAGTGGCTTCCAGCCCTGCTGAGCCCGGAGGATGGTGGCCCACGGCCAGGAGAGGACCTTCACTTTGGGTTTGTCCCTGCTCCAAATGCTGTCAGCAGGGTATGGGGGGATGTCCCCGGACCCTCCACGGGCTGGGTTTTGGGTTTCCCTCTCCCTTAGGGTTTTGCCTACCCACCTCCTGCGGGCCCCTGCTCCAGAGTACGGGTTCCTGGGCTTCTCCCGAAAAGGGCCATTACGAAGTGACCTTCAGAAGATGGAGATGACCCCGAGTGTCCTCAGCGTGAGCTGGCCAGACCCCTGCAGCCGTGGGGGGCCCTCAGAGCTCTCCGTTTCGGCCTGAGGCTCGAGGAGACTGAGGTGCTGGGAAGAGGGACAGGCAAAGGTGTTGGCACCTCAACAGCACTCATGAAGTGATGCAGACCGTTACCCCGCAGTCCAGAGTCTGCGCTCCCGAGCAGGACTCCCGCCGGCCTCCTGCATGGACAGGGTCAGCCCTGCCCCACCTGAGGACGGAGGTGGAGGCACTGGAGGGAGGACACAGCCGTGCCTCCCACCACCCTCCTGGGGGACTCGAGCCTACGCTGGGGCATCACCGCAGATTCAGTGGCATCACAGCAGCCCTGGGGAAGGACTTGTGCAGCTGCCCAAAGCCAAGTTTGGGGAGTAGCGGGCAGGCCCCGGAGGAGATGGTGCCCGTGCACCTCCTGCTCCTGCCGCTGTGCCTGCCAGGGCCCTGGCTGGCAGGAGGGGAGCCGGGCAGGCTTACCCAGGGCAGGCTTACCCAGGGCAGGCTGATGCTACTCCAGCAGGTAAATGTACGCCAAAACGTGCCTCAGCGAAGCAGCCAACAGCCAGCCCCACTGCTGACAGAGCCGTCAGTAGGCTCCAGAGTCATCATGGCACTGCGCAAATGAAGAGGAGCCACGGTTCATGGAGCTGGTGTTTCTGCAGGCTCCCAGACGTGGGAGCGGGAGAACTCCTACGGCACCTGGAAAGTGTCGGAGAGGGGGGAGTCTCACTTTGCCTTTTTTTTTTTTCTTTTTTTTTTTTAAGAAAACCACCCTACCTCCCCCACCGCCCGCGGCCCAGCCCCGTTCTCCGGGGGCCGCCGCCGCCGGCCGGGCCCGGGCCCGGTCCCCGCTGCCACTAGAGGTCATTTGAGCACCGGGAGAGCGACCGGCGGCGGCGGCGGGGACCGGGCTCCGGGGTGCGGGAGTTCGGGGGCTCCGGGATTCAGGGGATTCGGGAATCCGGGGTTCCGAGGCTCCAGGGCCGGGACTCCAGGGGCTTTGGGATTCAGAGGCTCCAGGGATCCGGGGTTCAGGGGATCCGGGGTTCAGCATCCAGGGCAGCGCCATCCCCAGCTGCAGAAGCCCCCAGACTCGGGGTGGGAGCTCTCTGCTGGGTGACCCCGGGGTTTGCGTTTGCTGGACCCCCGCGCCCAGCGCCTCTGATCCCCCCCCGGGCGGGGGTCGGCAGCCCCCGGCCGTCCCTGCCCTCGCAGTCACCGCTGAGAGAAGCGCTGGTGCTTGTTACGGCCGGTGGTTTGGTTTGGTTTGGGCAGGAAACATCCCCCTGGTGCACCCACAATCACATCGAGCAGCGAAATCAGGGATGGTTCCCGCACGCGCAGCCCCGCGCTCGTGGCCTCCCCAGGGCCCGGGGGTCCCGTCGGCACGAGGCAGCGTCCCCACACGGGGCCAAACGCTGCCGGGCCACGACCCACCGGGAGCCCCCAGCAGCTTCTGCGCCGTCCCCGGGGCACCGCGCTCCTCCCGGGCTGTCCAGCGGGAGCACCGGGGGGTCCGTCCCCGGCGGGGGCTCCTCAGCCCCCTCTGCTCCCTTGCCTCAAACCTCTGCTGCCTCCCCTCATCTCCGTGCAGCCCCTTGGCCACATCCACCCGCGCACATCAAAGCAAGCCCAGCTTTCCCCCTAATTTGTAGCTTCATAATGCATTTTAAATCAGAGTTAATTAGAGGGATCCAAGGCCCCCTCTCCATATCCCCCGGAGCCCTCCTTTCCCAGCCCCGGCCCGGCCTGGCCGGCCGTGCAGAGCAGCTATCGCACGGTCCAGACGCCAAGTCTCGGGACACGGAGAGCCAAAATGGAGCACTTTGCCTCTGCAAACGCCCGGCACAGGCGGGCTAATCACTCAGGAGACGGTGCTGGGTTTGTGGAATTGGCTGACGATGGGACTGTGGTGGTTGACTTTATCCCCCGGACGCTGCCTTTCTTTGAGTCATCTTAGTTCTGAGTCTCCGGCAGCCGTTAATCCCTTAGAGATAACGGCCTCATCCAGCTCTTTCTACGCAGGTGCTTTTCCCTCCGCGCTTACACTTCAAAAAAGGGAATAAATATGAGCGAGCTGAGGTGCTGGTGGGAGCACCCCAGGACACGCCACGGGGTCACTCGTCACACCAGCGCTCGCGTCACCTCGTGGAGCCGGCCCCGTGGGGCCAGGGCTCTCGGCCACCCCTGCTCAGGGGGCTGGGGGCCTCCTGCCCCCCCGAACCGCTGCTTGGGTGAGATCACCCTGCGGACAAACCCTGCGGGTTCCTGCCCCCCCGGCACGGGTCTCCCCCCTCCCAGCTCTGCATCACCAGAAGCAGGACCCCGCGCCCCCCCGCGAGCGCTGCCCTGCCCTCAGCAAGGCCACGCAGAAATCGGTATTTGCAGCTTTTGTTTGAAAACCTGCTATGCATCCTGCGGTAAATTGTTCCCAGATTAATTTCACCCTTTGTTAAAATGCGTGCTTTATTTCCAGCTTCAATCTGTCTCCCTTAAACGCTCGTTATGCCACCCGGTCTCAAAAACTTCCACCCACGGGTACTTGGAGACCACAATCGAGCGATCTTTTAACCCGCCCTTTGACAAGATACACAGGCTCGCCTCTGTCATCTCTGGCTCTGCGGGAGTTTTTCAGACCTCGAGCAGCTCTCGGAGCTCCTGGCAGGACTCTGCAGGTCCGGGACGCCTTGCTGGGAGCACGGGCACCGCCGCTGGCCCCTGGTCCGACTGACGCTGCACAGAGAAAACCTCCTCTCCGTGGGGATTGCCTTGGTACTTCCCTGTTGGTACCCAGCGTGGGGGCAGGGGGCCCTGACTCCTGGGAAACCCTCTATTTTTTTTGGCACCTGCAGTTGGAGATGAAGCACCTGCTGTTTCCAGCCGCTCCTGAACCCAGATGCGGGGGGGAAGGCCGCCTCCTCGCTCGCAGCGAGGCACATCTGGGTGTCAGCGCTGCGCGATCTGATCCCAGCCCGTCCGCGCTCCGCTCAGCACCCACCCCCCGCCGTGGGCTCAGCACCCCAGTGCTGCTGCTCTGCCCACCCCCAGGCTTCCTGACCAGCCTGGAGGGTGGGAAATCTTCCCTTGCCGGGCCTGCCCCGCCACGGGCTCGCTGGAGCTCAGCTGGGCTGCGTTGGCCTCTTCAGGGATGACTTTCTCCTCCTGTGTCATTCTCTGTAATCAGGGAGCGGAAGCCACATTTGTATGCAGAGTTTAAGAGCTACTGGGCAATTAAATTGAATTCTAATTATTGTATATCACATATTAGCAATTTCTACCATGCTAATATTAATTGCTAACAAGATGATAAGACATATCAGGCAGTCACGATGGAGCAAGCGTTTGCCTGCCTGGGAAGTGGAGTGCCTGGAGTGAGATGCAGCAGTGGCTGCAGACGTGGGTATCCCCCAGCTGGGAGCCGTTGGGTTGGGCGTAAAACTTCAGCCTTGCCAGGGCTGGAGTTCAGAGCAGGCTGAAATTTCCAGTTCTCAGGCTTGACTTCCTCCAGAAACAGGAATATTTGCACGGTCACACCATAGGCAACTACAGTTACACTCAAGATGTGCTGAGGATCCGCCCCGCCTCAGGGGGTTTGTGTGTATCTTGCTGCCTGTATGGAAAGTTCAGTCCAAGACGCCCATGACCAGTTGGTTCCTGAGATGCAGCTCCCTCTCCCCTGTCCAGAGCCGCCCCCCCACCCAAGATGTTCTTCCAGACAGCGACAGGGAGGCGGTGGGATGGGCATGGGGCAGGAGACCCAGCTCTTTGTCCTGCTGCCATCATGCCTGTCACATCTGAGGCCGCTGCTGTAGTGACCTTTGCCTCCGCCAGGCTGGTATCACAGTTAAAATGCCACCGGTAGCTGTGGGGCTGGGCACTGGTGGCTGTGGGGATGGACACGGATGTCCAGCTTCAGCCGAGCGCTTGGGCTGCTGCTCTGGTTTAGCAGGACCTGATCTCGGCTTGCCAGAGCCGCTCTGGCAGGCTCCAGGCTGCCGGAAAGTCCTTGCCCTGTCACAGCCAACACGTTAAACAACCTTCCATCACCCAGGGAAAACCGAAGCAATCAAAGCCGAGGCAGCCGGAACAACCTCTGTGGATAAGCACATCTCCTTGGAGAGTTACTCAAGGACAGAACGAGCCCCAGCAGCTGTGAAATTAACCCAGACAGAAATCTTAAAAGGGCCTGTGGGAACCGAGAGCTGCTGCCTTGGAAGGAAACCCTTCCCAAGGAGACGGGCTCAGCTGCGAGCGCTGGTCCCTCGGTGCCCCAGGCAGCGGCTGGCCCCGGGGCTGGGCTCGGGGGGGCCTCAGGGAGGAAAGCCGGCAGCCCCAGCGCAGGGATGTCCCTGATGGCCGCGGCAGCTGTGATGCTGAAATCCTCAGCGTGTTCCTGTGCCAGGAGGGAGGAGCGGCTCTGGAGGCAGATGGAGCGGGCTGCTGTGCCGGGGGGGCTGCCAGCCCGCGTGCGGCGCTGGGGCGAAGCTCGGCAGGCAGAGGACGGGCAGGGGCTCCTCCGAGCATCCCCACAGGACTTGCAGCTCCACGTCACTCAGCCTGGGCCCCTCCTGCCTCGGCTGCAGGCTGCTGCCCAGAGCAGGTTCTGTTCACCTGGAACAATCATGATTTAATATCAGTTTCCCTTCAATGAGGTAATTTTGTCCCAAGGGTTATTTATCTGTCTATTGAAAAAAAAAAAAAAAAAAAAGCCCTGTGTGAGTCAGACAGTCTGCACTACAGACCCGTGATAAATTACATTTGGACGTATGCTAAATGACATTTACCAATAAATTTATGCAGATTTCTCCTGTAATCCTTCTCCTCCATCAAAAGTAGTAATACTTTCTCTAATGCAAATGCACTGCCAGAGCCTTGCCACATCAAACAGGAGCTGTGCTGAATTGTTAAGAATTCTAAATGATAATCTTCATTGTGCTCATGAATAATCATTTCCTAGAGACGATTATTTAACAATGCCTTTGGAAGAGCCTGACGGCTCACGCCCGAGCTTCCGTCAAGGTACGGCTGTTCTGGCTGCCCAGGTCCATCAGCTCTGACGAACCTCGCAATCAGATTTCATGGTCATTTCCCGTCCTGCTTCGTGCTTTACTTGTGTAGCACAAGATTTAATGGGCTCCGCTAACGAGCCCGGCGAGGGGCAGAGCAGCGTGCTCTGCCGCGGGGCCCGGGGCCCACCTCTGCTCCCCACCCAGCCCTGGCTGAGCCCCCGCTCCCCAAACCTTCCCTCGCGGACCCAGCCCAGCTTGCGAGGCTCCGACTGGGGTCACACGCTAAATTAAGACTGGGAGGGTCCAACACCCGGCTCAAACCATAACCGTGGCACACGTCCATGTTCTGGACACAAACTTCTGTATTTTCTCTGAAGACCCTGCAAAAACACGGCCGTGGCTGCTGCTTCAGCTTCTAATTCCATTGTGTGCTCATCAGCTGGGCCACAGGGAAAGGCTCCCGCGCGCCGGAGCCTTCTCAGGGCTGCCTTTGCGCAGCGGGCAGGAGAAAGCGGGGGGAAAGGCTGGGGCACTGGACAAGATCCGGGGGCTCGGTGACATCTCAGACATCCCGGGCTGCAACAAGCAATTACCCTGGAAAGCCACAGGGTGTCTGCAGGTGGGACGGACCAGAGGTGGCAGTGAAAACCCCAGGGTGCTGGTGGGTGGCACGCTGGAAGTGCAAAGCCCTTTGCTACTTCTTATCAGTGGGGTTTATATTTTTAATCATTTTTAAAGATGATTACATTTTGAGCAGCGATGATCTAAGCTAACGAGCAGCCTGCCACTTTGTGGCTCGGCGGGAAAAGTCATATTGCTGGAGTTGCGGGTCTTTTTTCCATCAATCCGAAACACAGACATTACGGAAATAAATTATTTCTTTTCACAGTTGTTTAATATAATTTTCTCTGTGCTGCGTTTTATGAGATGCTGCAGCTCATTAAAGTAATGATCAGACCTAGGACTAGGAGGCAGGCGATGAGCTGCAGCTGCAGCAAGCCCTGGGTGAGGTTTTACAGACAGGCTGGGGCTCTCCTGCTGCTCAGAGCTCCTGTTGCTGGGCGCTGCTGCCCCGACCGTGGGTGCTGGGCTGGGCACGGGCAGCGGGGGGGCCGGGGGGGCCCCGGCACGGAGCGGGGTTCTGCCTCGCTCCGTCCCGCTGTCAGCCCCCAGCTCGTCCCCCCGCCCGGGGGTCTGACGCCAATTACCAGATGACTTGGCTCTTGGAGAGTGGGGGAACAGAACAAGCTGCTGATTTGCAATTCTGGTGGTGGAAGGAACCGGGAGTCCCGTGTTTCTTTGGTCTCCTTGTCTTGTTTCTCTGAAAAAATGTGGAGAGTTTAGGGACCCACGAGCAGCAGCGCGGGGACACGACAGCAGCGTGCCCATAGCTTGGGAAACAGCCCTGCCCGAGCAACGAGAATAAACCCAGGAAAAACATCCAGGCTGCAGCCCAGCAGTTAGAGGCCCCTGTCTCAGGCAACAAACATTAATTCGGGGCCGTGAAGACGCAGTTCGTTATTATCCACAGAAGTTCTGGAGCCAGTAGCTGCGGCCAGAACGGCGTAAGGGGCAGCACTGGGTGGGGGCTGCTGCACCCCTCGGCGCTCAGCAGGACCCGGCTATCGCCCGCCAGGGTGGGTGCCAGGAGGGGGGTTCTGCCACCTCGGGCCAGCGGGTTTCTCATCAGAGCCAGCACAATAGTAAATCTTCCCAAATTTGCCTTTTTCACTGAAGAAACAGCTTAAATACACCCAGTCTGGGAAATCAATGTCACGCTTTGGGAGCGAGTAAGGCAAGGACATGACAGGGTTTGCAAAAAGCAGCCTCCCCCTCCTACTGCAGGCAAAGCAAGACTCCTGCCTGCTCTGCACAGCTCCCTGCCTGCTCCCTGCCTGCTCTGCACAGCTTCCTGCCTGCTCCCTGCCTGCTCTGCGCAGCTTCCTGCCTGCTCCCTGCCTGCTCTGCGCAGCTCCCTGCCTGCTCCCTGCCTGCTCCCTGCCTGCTCCAAGCCCCGATGTGCGGCCGTTTCAGTATCCCTGCACTGCTGCTGGCTCCATCCTGGCATGTCACAACTGTCCTGGCATCCAGGAGGTCCCAGTTAACCACCAGGCAAGTGGCAGCTCCAGCACCTCAGAAAGTCCCCACTGCCCAAATCAGGAGAGAGGAATGGGGAGAAAAGCAGCGTTTTTCTCCCCAGTACAGCGTGGCTGCAGCAGAGGCTGCTGGAGGGACCGGCTGGGTCACGGGCAGAAGCGCTTGTTGCACTCCAAGGGACGGGCACAGCGGCCGCAGCCTCGGAGGTCCCCCCCAGGCTAAGAAAAACTGCCCCAAAAGTGCCCTTTTTTTGCCCAGCAGCACAAGCTACAGATCTGACCTGCTGCTCAAAGTCTGTTCCCATTTGTAGAACTGGGATTTCTGCCTCCCTCGCTGTCTGACAAGATCACGCTTTATGAAACGCGGTCCAGCCCTCCTCTTGGGGTGTCTGAGCAGTACCGGGGGTGACCCTGCATCCCCGGGGAACCTGCTCCGAGGGCTTGCCGCTTGGTTTCGGGCTGTGAGACACTTAAGGACGGCACAATAGCCAGACAAAGAGTTCCTGCAGGGCTTCCGTGATCTGAGAGGTTAAAAGGCACTTGAACCCGAGGTGAGAGCCCCTGGGATGCACTCTGAGAGTGATTTAGAGCTTCTCCACCAGCCCCGAGCCAGCTGGCTTCCCTTCTTCTGCTTCCATTTATTTTTTTTAACCTATTACTGTGAAATAAATATGAAGAGGATTTAAAATTCAGACTCTTGTCCCACACCTTTCCGCCACAGGGCAAGCCACAAAGCACAGGCAGGGTTAGGGGCCCCTGATTTTACACCTTTTCAAATCAGGAGATACTTTCGCATTACCTGCTCTGCAGAGTAAGTTCATACCGGCCGTCACTGGATGAAAAATAAGCTTGGAAATGTGCAAAAACACCCCAGGAGGGCTGGGGAAAAGGAGAACCCAGCAGGTCTTTGCAGTTTCTGGAAGATGTTTGCAGGTTTGGAGGCTTGGCTTCCATTCCTGGGGGGGGGTGTGAACCCCCAGGGGCTGGGGCCGAGCTGGCTGCGGGGTGGAGGGGAGCAGGCGGGGGTGTCCGTCCCGGCCCCCCAGGCAGTGGGATGTGCGGGCAGGGGGACACCAGTGCCCACAGGGCACCGGGGAAAGCCAACAGCAAACCCCAACAGCGGCACAAGCAGAATTGAAAAAAACAAAAAGCAACAACAAAGGAAAAAAAAAACCACAACACCTGGAGAGCAGCAAGAGGGATGGCGGGCGTGGGGGAGCAGTGCTGCGGTGGATTTGCAGAGCCTGCACCAGCCCAGGCAGCCCTGGAACCCTCTGAGCTGGCCACGGGCACAGCTCTGGGGTTCAGCCAAGCCCGGCTCCCCCCAGAGCTGGGACGAGCCCCGCGCCTGCCCGGACCAGCCCTGATAACCCCCCGCGGCAGATCCACTGCTGCTCGTGTCCCCAGAGCCCCCGCGGGGTGGGTGCCCCCAGCGCCAAGCCCAGGGCCGAGCTGCTGGGACGCGGGGGCAGCTCCAGGGGCCTCTCACCTCCGGAGGAGCGTTCGGAGACCCACAGAGGTGGAGGTGAACGTCCGAGGGACAGCCGGGCCGAGCCGGGGCCCATCCAGCATCGCACCGGTGACGGGTGCTCCAGGAGCTGGGACCCCGCGTCGCCTGACGCCGTCCTGCACCTTCCGGGCACGAGGGCTGGGTGAGGGCTTCGTGCTGCGAAGCTCACGGGGCGGCTCCAGCCTCCTGCGAGCTGCTCTGACACGGACGTGGCGCCCCACGTCCTGCCGCTGTCCCCAGTCCCGCCGGGGAGCCGCAGCTCCCGTCCCTCCAGCGACAGCTTAACCCGCCTGCTGCTGCCTTCGGGGAGGAGGTTTCTAAAGATGCAGGCTGTGAAATCTCGGCCTTTGTATAAACATTTTAATTACAAGTTTCTGGGACTTCTTTCCTAAGATAAACACATTTTAATTGCAAATTGCTTCTGCTGTCTTTACCCATCCCCTAATACTGCGAGCAGCTGTTGTTTTTAATGTTTAATGAAATTGTCTCTGGGATGGGGTGGGATGCGGCGGCAGCCCCGCTCTGCCGGCTCGGGGGGGTGGGCGCCTCCTCACACAACGGGGAGCCGGGTGACACTGGAGTGCCCTGGGCTTGTCCCCACCCCGTGACAGTCTGGGAGAGGGGCAGCTCCCTCGTCCTGCGGAGCCACCCGCAGCCATGGGGTGACCCCGGCACAGGATCCACGGCTCTTCGAGTGCGGTTCCTGCCACACGTGCCCGTGCCCAGAGGGATGGTGGCACCGGCAGCGAGCTGGACCCCACCCAGCCAGGCTCGGGGACAGCTCTGCTCGCAACCCCCCCGGCAGCACCTCTCCCCCACCCTGCCGAGAGGGAACTCACCTGCCCCGTGTCCCTCCAGCGCTGGGAAGGGCTTTCCAGCCCGGTGAGTGCGTGGACGTGGGGACAGGGCGCTGCCGGAGACCTGCCCAGCCTGCGGCTCCAGCCCCGACCCCCAGGCGGGTGCTGGGGGGGCTCCAGGGTGACGGTTGCCCCGTGGCCAGTTGATGGGCTCAGCCACGGCCACCCGCGGCAGAGGGGCTGGCCCAGCCGCCTCCCCAGTCGCTTCCCACCGAGCGGCATCACAGCGGCTCCGCGGCAGCCATGAGCAGAGGCACCACATCCCCTGGGCCACCACGTCCCCTGGGCCACCACGTCCCCTGGGCCACCGCTGCCCATCCCTGGAGCTGCCCAGTGACGAGGAAATGCAATTAGCTCTTAACGTGTGACATCTCGTCTGCTGCCACTTGCAGGTCAGGCCTCTGCGGCACAAGGCTCAGCCTGCCAGTTCTGGGCCTTAACCCTGGCCTCTTGCCGCCATCAGATTAGCACAGAAATTTGCTCTGGCAGTGACAAGGGCTGTGCTGCCTCGGGCTGGGGGGTCATGAGGGCTGGGGGCTGCCAGACACTGAGTTTCACTTTTAAGCACTAAACCCCTCAGGGCTGAGCAGCCTGTGCCTGAGAGATGCCCTGGGCAGGGGCAGGGCGCTCCTCCCCGCCTGTGCCAGCGCCCGTGCCATGGGTGCTTGTCCCCATCCCCATCCCCAGCCGTGTCCCCACCCTGCATCCCACCAGCTCCCGGACCCTCCACCCCCAAAACCCCGTCAAGTGAAGGGTGGGGGGCTGCAGACGTGTGGGGCCAACACCACTGCCTTGCCCCTGCGCTCGCCCAGTCTGTGCTGGGCAACTTCCCCGCTGCCTTCATGGGCTTTGCACACACCAGGGTGACACCAAACCTTGCCCCAAATCCCTGGGGCCACAGGGTGCCGGGACAGGGAGGGGTCTTGCAGCTGGAGCGGGACATGTTGGGGCTGTTCCTGTGACGGGGACAGGGGATGTCACTGCAGCCAGAGCTACGGGTGGCAAAGGCCAAGAGGAAGGTGCTCCCAGGCAGCGAGGACTCTGACAGCAATAAAAAGTAATTAGCTGGCTGCATATTGCTGGCAAGGGGCAGGACATAGAGGGTATTTCAGACTGGGACACAGAAGGAAATCACCTACCTGCTTCGAGCTCCAGGCTGCACAACAAAAAAGCCCCCCTGTTAAAGAAGAAAGCTGAAAAAAAAAAAAAGAGCCTGCAGTTTTAAATATTTGCTATTTACTTGGAGGTTAGAGAACGCTCATTAGCCTTTTCAATTATTTCTGCCGGTTTGCTGCTAGGTTAACTGGCTTGAAATTCTCTGTGAAGATATACGATGCATTTAAAGAGTCTCTGGAAAGCCCGTCTCAGCTCCCCGGGGCGCTGGGGAGAGCACGCTCCTCATTCACCCCGGCTGGCGATAGTGCTGCTCATGGTGCTGGCGCTTTCTCCCCCATTTTATAGGTTCAAACAGCAACCCGTTACCTGCTGCCAATCCCTCTTCTGTCTGCCGTGAGCCGGGGCCGGTTAAACCGGCGCTTTCTGCTCAGCCGCGTCCCCGGCACGGACGGCAGAGCTCGCAGCGGAGCGGGGTGACCGGGGACAAGGGGTGTCCCGCAAACACCCCTGTCCCCTGGGGGCTGTGCTGGCAGCGTGGTGAGGGGCAAAACAGAGCGCTGCTCCCCACAGCCCCAGGTCCCCCTGAGCCATGGGCCACCCCGCAGCCGCCAGAGCAGCACCCCTGGGCCACCCCAACCCCCGACCCCGGCTGCCGCCTTGTCCCGGGAACAGGCTGGAAACTGCCCGACAGCGACGGGCGTGTGTCTGCCCTCCCCGGGGCCCAGGGCTTCGGGGACAAGCGTTTAGCAAGAAAATCATTAATTAATGTCACCCGCATCCAGCCTTCTCCGTGGCTGGAGTCCGGCGTTTCCCCGCGCCGTCACATCTCGGGGCTGGCTGCCGGTCCCGGGGGCTCTCAGGGGCTGCAGCGTCGCTGCTCGACTCCCGTTCAGCCACAGAATTTATACGTGAGTGTCGGGCTCTCCTGCCAAGTTTCATGACTAACACGCTCTTTTTTTTAAGGCTGGTAATAAAACACGGCGGTCGTGGCTTACATCGGTATGCAGGGGACATCCCCGTCGCACAGGACTGGGCTCCTGGGAGGATCTTCTCAGCCGCTTTACCTGCTCCTCCGAGCCGTCCGGGAGCTGCAGCCGAGCGGTGGGATGCCGGCGCGGGCAGAGGGACGTGCGGCGCGGACACACGCGGCACTGCGGCGCCGGCCGCGGCTCTGCGCTCCTTAGGGAACGGGCCGCAGGGGCTCAGCATCCCCCCGGGCCTTGGCAAGGAATAGAGGAGGCTTTAGTGTCTCCCTGGAGTATTTACTAATGGTTTTAATTGGTGAAAATGGATGAGCCTAAATACAGAGCTCCGATGGCATTTATTGCGAGCCTACTAACTACGCAGGGATTGCCAGGAGACACCGGGACAGAGCCAGTGATTAAAGGATAATAACCACTTCCACGTTTATAAATTACGCCCTTGATAGGGAAGAGGAATATTTTTAGGCTGGAAGTTGGTGCTGGGAGCTCCGGAGCAGGAAGGGCTCAGCTCCTCCGCAGGGAGCATCCCGCAAACACACCTTCTGCGGCCCCGCAGGCGCTGGGATCTCACGTAGGAAACCAACTGAGCATCCCCAACTGCTCTGCTCAGAGGGCGGTGATGGCGTGCTGCCTTTTTTTCCCTTTGCTTTTCTTTTTTTTCCCCCTTTTCTCTCTTCAAATCTTCCTTTGAAACCAAAACTTCCTGTAGTTTGAAATGGACAATCAGGCCGCTCCGGCAGCTGCAGCCCGAGAGCTTTAGCTCTTGGCAGGAGGATCAGAACTACAAAACTATTTCTTTGAGGCAAATTATGCATTCATCTAGCTCATTTGAAACAAAATATGATTTGCAATTTAACTTTCCATAATGAGCTCCTGCTATTATACCGTTTCCATAATGGCTGGTTTCATTGGAACAGATTGTTGGTGCACATGGTTTACAAAACATTTTCAATGCAAGCCCCGTTTTTTCTTATTTTAAATAGCAACAGCTGCTAAGCATGATAATTATTGTATTTCATCAAAATAAACTTACCAAGTTGCTTCTTAATGCTACTCATTGCAGTTTTCCTATGGACCTAGGGGTTATTAAAGAAGCTGAAACTTCAGTTCTCCAAAGAACGCGGCACCACTCAGTGCCTGAAGGGTTGGGGCAGGGTCCCACGTCACCGCCCCTGTCCCCGTGTGCCTCCAGCTGTCCCCCCCGTCCAGCAGGACCTGTCCCCGCGGTGTCTCCAGACACAAGCTCTGCCGTCTTTGCCCGGGTTTTGTGGCACCGGTGACATTCCCACACTCGCCGAGCACTCGGCCGCCGCCACTCCTCCCCGCAGCGGGCACCCGCCGTTGCCCCACACGGCTCCGTGTCACCTCCCGCTGTACTGTGACACCCGGCTGCTCGTCCCCTCGACTCCGGGTCGTGTGGCTCAGTCCCTGCGCCCCTGTTGAGGCTGCTGAGAGCCACGTCCTGCCCACGCCACTCCTGTCGCCCCCGTGTCTGTCCCTGGGGCTGCGGCTCCCACGGCTGCTCCCTTTTCCCCTCCGCTTCCAAAAGGCTTCTCAGCCCCCAGGAGAACCACACACCCCCCTCCCCAATTTGCCATCACAGGCCAGAGAGCCAGAAAGCCTTCAACCTGACGGCGCAACGTGGGGGTGACGCGGTGCGAAGCCCCTGGCACCGGAGGGTCCCGCGTTCCCCCCCCGGGGGCAGCCCCCAGCCCTGCCCACCCGCTTGGCTGGAGGGAACGCACAGAAAGCAGCGGGCAGGGAAGCCCAGGCAGGAAAGCCAAGGCAGGGCAGAGCCACGTGTGCGTGTCCCCACCAGCCCCGAGCGCTGCGGAGGGCAGAGCCCTCACCGGCCACCGCCGGCCACGCTGCGCCTGCCACGGGCACGCGGGCTGGACCCACGGGCTGGCGGCGGCCACGGGTCCGGCTCTCCCGCTGCTGGCGGCTGCCACCGCCCGAGTCTCTGATGGCGCAGGAGACAGCCAATGCTGTGGCAGTGGTGTGAATGCTAATGAGGCTGGAAGGAACCAGAGTAACTAAGGAAACCAAAGAGGATGGAAAGAAAGTTGCTTAATGGGAGAGCCCAAACCCACTGCAAAGGGATAGAGCAGAAAGGCGCAGCTTTGGGACAGAAATTCGTGCGAGCGAGGACATGGAGCCTTCAACTCACTTTAGTTACTGGTAAATTTGATCCTCTCTTTGTTTACACGCAAACTTTGCCAATCAGATCATCTGTACTATATATAATACAAATTCCTGCCCTTCCTTGCGCCTACGGCTCAGAGTGTGGCTGCTTCAGGCCGATGCCCCTGGATGCCACCGAGCCTGGTGCCAGGAGGCTGCTGAGCTGACAGAGATTGTCCGAGAATTGTGATGACAAGCCCCCAGAAAGGCGGAAAGGGAGGACAGTGTGTCCAATCGTGGCACTATTTGTCGTCAGCCGCGTCCTGCACTGGGCAGGGTGAGAGCCAGCCTGGAATGATTTATATCCCTGGCAGGCTCCTTTTGACCAGGGACAGAGACCACCTTATCACGGCAAAGGGAAGACTTTTCTTGATCTAAAAAAACCCTCAGTAGCATCTGTGCGAGGTGGCACCTCAGAGAAGTGGCACGCACAACCGCTCCTGTAAATCTGCTCCCTCTGATGCTGTCTGGGGACTTGTCACCAGGGACACCAACGCCAGTGACACCGTGTGGTGTCGCAGCTTCGCAGCATCGCTCGCACGGGGTGGGACGGGCTGTGGCAGGTCCCCGTGACACCAGCTGACACACGGCCAGAGGGCTTTTCCCCTCTGGAAGCACCCACCCACCCCCCCAGGACCCCGAGGGGGTTCCTGCAGCAGCGCTGGTGCCTGCGGGTTGCCCACCAGCCTGCAATAGCCTCAGGTGCTTTATTTGGGGCTGTTCCCTGAAAGATTTGACCTCCTGGAAGCCCCCAAGACCACGAACCACGGGCACGAGTGGAGAAGCACAGGCTGCAGCCAGACCTCCCTCGCGAGCCCGGGCCCCGGGCCGTAGCCGAGGACTTGCAGGGCCACACCAAAGGTCAGCCCAGGGGGCTGCCAGCTCACCCCGGGGCAGGCCATGAGAGCCAGCAGTAATTAATTCCTAATTGCACTTACCTGCAGCGCTCTCGGCCACGGCGTTCCCAGGGAACCCATCAGGAAGCACCGTGGGGGTTCCTCTGGCTCCAGAGATGCAGCCGCGGGCACACAGCACCCGTCCCGTCCCCCCCTAAAACACCCCCAGCTCCTCCTCACCTCCTCTGACACCAGCTCAGGTGGGTCAAGGAGCCTTTTCTCCTCTAGCGACTAGAGGGAGGTTAACGACTGAGGGACAAGAGTTTGTTAGCAAAGAAACTTTACTGCGCAAGCAGGTGAAATCTTATTTGTTGAAAATTTTCTGGGGAACTTTTAAGAGCTGGTTTTAGCGGCCGTGGTCAGCCAAGATCTATGGGTGTGCAGACACTCACTGCGGATGATAACGATGCTGGAGAAGCTATTCCAGCCCCGGAATGAAAGGCTGCCCTTTAAAGCATCTCAGCATTTGGATTTAGATGACAAACAGTAATGGCACCACAGAAGCCATTACTGTCCATCAAGTAAATAATAAACATGCAATATAAATCGCCTGGACTTACCTAGGCTTTCATGAGCTATTGCAAACAGTAAAAAACACCCCCAACAAATCAAAGTGAGAAAGGGCAAAGGACAATGTCGAGAACCGAACAGCCAGAGAGGCGGCTGCTCTGCAGGAACACGGGCGGAGGGAGCTCTCCTCGCAGCAAACCGCGGTGAGGTCTCTACGCTTATCCTGAGGTAGACCTGGACTTGGGGAGAAAAAGAGTGAAAAGCAAAGCTACCTGCTGCAGGCACGACCCAGCTGCCACGTCCCCTCTTTGTGCGAGTGCCAGCTCCGGCAGGCGGACAGCGGGCGGGTGGCCGGTGGGTTCCTCTGTTCCAGCAATTAAAAACCTCCCGTGAGAGGCGATTGGGAACGGAAGCCCCCGACGACCGGAAACGAAAGCCCCAGCAAGGACGGGAAAGCCACCGCCAGTCCCCCTCGGTGGGGTCCCCTGCACCCAGCGCCCAGCCGTGCGTGTCGCCCCGACGCACGCCCCGTTTTACCCACGGGAGCTGCGAGCAGCCCCCGGCAACAGCCACCATTACATCTGACACCGAAGCGACAGGCGCTGACCTCAGCGGGGCACTTGCTATGGGACCCAACTGGAGAGACGGTCTTTGTTCTTCCCATCCAGCGAGATCCTTCCACGGGCAACGACTAAATTACCCAAAGTCTTTTGCTCCGGCCTGATGAGTCTACAAGCTTGTGTTCATTTTGCACTATTTACAGTGATCACACGATGATCTGAAACTGCATAAAGGCATTGTAGGATAAATATAGAGCACTGCAGCTCCCTTAAATCAGGCTGCTCGGAAGCAAGTGTAGGATCGGGCTGGTTTGTGTGATGTGGGTCTGCTGGGACTCGGAGAAAGGGGAGCGGGTGCATCTGCATGTGACAGCCAGCCCCGGGGCTGCTGTGCCTGCTGTGGAGGTGGCTACGGCGACTGGCATAGGGACCCGTGGCCCAGCTTGCCCCCGCTTGTGGGTTGTCACAGGGTTGTGCTGGGAACGGCCCTGGGCAAGGCGGCGGGAGCCACGCGATGACAACGGGCTATCATACTGTTTATCAAGGTCTGGCGGAAAGAAAACAACGTAATGGGGCATTTGCTGATTCAATTCGTTGAATTTGAACAAATCTTTTTAATCTTCCTCCCCGAAGGATTGGAAAGGTCAGGAAATAGGCAGAATGTGCACTTTCAGGTATTGAAATTAAACTTGTTAAGAAATCCATATTGATTTGCACTTCTCTGAAAAATATTGCAGCCTCCGGATTTAGCCCGGCTATTGATTTTCTCTTCCAGGGGAAAGACATTGGCACGAAGGAAAGATATTACACGTGGCAGTAAACACCTTCAATCACCGCCCGCCCGCCCTCCCTTCACAAACAACGGCCTGGGGAGGCTGCGGCCGGCCCCAGCACTGCGACACGAAGGCGCTCGGGCAGTTCTGCAGCTGCGGCCGCGCGGGGGCTGCAGGGCTGCCGGCCCCACGGGGGGGTGTCCCCGCCGCCCCCCCTCCCCAAGCCGCCGTTTGAGGCGTTGGCTGGGAGCCCTCGTGCCACAATCTGAGCGCCGCGGTCCCGGCCGTGTGTTGCCCGGTCGCTCGGTCCCCTCTGTGCGTGGGACCAGATGTTGGACGAGATGCTTTTCGAGGGCTTTTCCACCCTAGATGACTCTGTGGCCATCGCTCTCTGCGGCTCCCCGAAGAGGGGGCGTGGGGGGGTGCTGGTCTCTTCTCCCTGGGACCCAGGGACAGGACGCGTGGGAACGGTGCAAAGCGGCACCAGGGAGATTTAGGCTGGGCATCAGGAAGCATTTCTTTACTGAGAGGGTGCTCAAACCCTGGAACACGCTTCCCGAGAGGGGGTTGATGGCCCAGGCCTGTCAGGGTTCAAGAGGCATTTGGACAATGCCCTTAATACCACGCTTTAGCTTTTGGCCAGACACGCAGCGGTCGGGCACTTGGACAAGATGATCATTGTAGGTCCCTTCCAGCTGAACTAAACCTGTTCTGTTCCACTCCTGTTCCACTCCTACTCTGCTCAGGGAGCCCAACACCCAGGGCACCCCCGATGCAGCAGCTCTGGGGACCTCTCCCCACTACCCTGACCGCTCCAAAGGTGCCTCACGCTGCCAGCCCTGCAGCTGCAAGACTGAGGTTGGAACCGGAGGGCAAAGGCACTAGACGGAGCAGTGGCCGGAGTTACGCGGCCTCAGAAACAAAGAGTCATAAATTCAGCCTCAAGTCAGAGCAAACTGTCTGTGTCTGACTCTCCAGCGCCTGCCCTGTAGCCCCCAGCATGGCGCAGGGGACGGTGACAGCCCGCGCAAACCCTGCAGCACCTCCTGCTTCTCTTCAGTTACTTAGAGGATAACTTGGTTAGCTTCAGAAAACCAATCCTCTCCTTGAAATGAAGCAAAATCCTTTCCCAACCGATCCCCCGCCTCAGTGGCCCTCAAGAAAAACACCAGCACCACCAACCGCCCCAAATGTGGCTTTAATGGCACCCGAAGGCGCCGAGTGTCCGTGTGCGTGCACAGGATGTGGCACAGCAGCGTCCTGACCCCCGGCAAACAGTTGCCCTGATTTCCCGCCACAATGGCAATAAATATATAACGATATTGATAGCGATAACAACACTTCCAGTTACGTGATTGACACTTGCCACGCCGCGGGAATTAATTCATCTTGCAGCTGGTCAGGCAGCCTCCTGGCAACTAGACAGCCCAACGTCAGGAGCCAGCCCTGGCCGGGGACAGCCGCCCGTCCCGCCAAGGAGGGCTCAAACCACGCTGGGCTGCGCCGGGGCAAAGCTTGTTGCCCAGAAAGGGGCTCCCGCGCGGCCGGGGCTCTGCTGCTGCTGCGGGTTGAGTTAAGGAGCTCACCCCGCCTGACAGAGACAAGCCGGGTTCCTTACCTGCAGCAGCCAGTGACTCAGCTGGAGCCCGCTTTCTGGAGGTTTAATTCTGAAAAAAAAAAACACCTTTCCTTTAAGCTACAAAGTGTGCACGTGTATAAAATCAGGAGGCTGGTGATGCCTCTGCGGGAATGCTCCCACCGCGGCACCGTGACCCGTCCCGGGGCCGCACCGTGCGGCTCCTGCTGCGGGCGCAGGGACAGCGAACGGCCCCGGTGGGGCTTTCAGGATCAGTCTCCAATGACCCGTGTCAAAGTGCTGCCCTGTCCGCATCGATCCCGGCAGGCCCAGCCCGAGCCTCACATCCCTCCCAGCATCCCTCCACCCTGCCCTGCCTGGGCGCCGTCGTGCCCGGCCGGGCTGCGGGGCGGGGGGCTCTGGCCGAGCACACAGACCTCCCCTGCAGGGTTTGTTGAGTTAATTATCAGCGGGGATTTAATTTCAGATCTTTGTCAAGGGCAGTCCGAGCTCCGGGGGCCGTTAGGCGAATGAAGCAAACCCCGCAGTTGCTCAGACACGGTGTTGGCAGGGCAGGGCCCTGGTGGAAGGGGAACTGGGAGCCCTGGCCAGACCAGCAGCCACGCGCCGGTACGCTGAAATGCAGCTTGGTCCATATTTCACATGCCCGTATTACCCTATGGTCGGAGTGCTACACTTCCTCAAATGTTTTTAATACACGCGATCAGCAACTATGGCAATTAAGAGGCCTCATTAGCATCTGAATCCATCTTCTGACACAACCCCCCTTCGCAGTAGTAGCAAATAACCAGTATTGGAGATGAAGCCCCGGCGCAGAGCCTGAGCCGGGCCCTGCCGAGGGGCAGTCGGCCCTTTCGGGGCTCTCTGAGGGGCTCCGGGGGGATTCCGCTCCGGGTTCCCCGCAGCGACCTGCCCGTTATCCCCAGGAAGGGTCAGGAGATGCCCCGCGACCGGCCGCGCTCCGGCTTTGGGCAGGAGACCCAGGGCAAGGCTGCCCAAAGAAACACACAACAGGCACCAGATGTTTCTCCTCTGCAGCGAGCAGGAGCGGCTCCGCCAGCCCCGGATCACCTGCGGCTGCCTAATGAGCCCCCCCAGGGCCGCCGTGGGAATCCATCACTTTTGTCAGGAGGTTAAATAAGATTTCAATTAAGTGACACATCAAATCGTAAGACCAGCTGCTTCCAAACCACCTCCATTTAGACAAGCTCTGCTGGGGCGAGAGAAGGCGGCTCAGCCTTTGAGCCGACCCTGCGGCCGGACGCAACATCTCGGCCCTTCAGCACCGGCCTCGCGCCAGCCCGTGCCGGGACCCGCAGGCAGCTGCCACGTCCCCCCCCCAGCAGCTCGGAGGGGACGGGCCCGCGCCAGCACCCAGAGAGGAGCTTCCCGAGGAGGCCTTGGCTCCCAACCCGGCATCTCCCTGGGAGAGGGGTCACTCCGCGGCTGCCCCGGGGGGGGGGACATCACCCCACCACGGCACCTTTGGGGGAAGGGGCTTTCCGAGCCACCCTCCCGCAGCGCTCGCACCTCGCCCTCACCCCGCAGCACCCCTTGAGCCCCCCCGCTGCCCGGCCAAGGCCCCCCGCCACGAACCAGAGCAGCACCACAAAGGGCAAGAGTGGGGGCTGCTCCCCCAGACCCCCGCAGCCACGGGAGAGGCCGAGGCTCCCAGGAACCACCCGTGGGACTCAGCGCCCGGTTTTCCAGCTGCCCGCATCAGGGTCAGCGCGACCCATTCAGCCAAGTAACTTGCTTGCCAAACTGGACGATTTTATTGTTATTTTTCTCATGGATCTCCCAGCCATTAGAGAATCATACACCATCCGCACGCAGCCCGCGGCCGGCGGCCCAGCCATCAGCCCAGCTTCTCCTGCAGTACTACCAGCTCAAGCGTTGCCTCCTTGGTTGTGCCCAGACAGTAATTTGTGACTCTGTGTGTGTATTAATTTTAGGGAATTAATTCATTTTCTTGCAACATTAGAGGTTAATTAAACGCTGGCTAATTGCTACCAGTCATTGGAGGAATTCTGCTCCTGAGTCCTTTCATGGCCTGAATGCACCAAAGGAAGAAAAAAAGGAAAGAAAGAAGGAAAGAAAGAAGCCCTTTCAAGACCACAGAAAATTGCAAAAGGATGTTTCTTCCAACCCGACATGACAAAATTGAATTCCAAGCTATTTAATGCATGCACGAAACGCCATAGAGAAACCCAGCCCGAGCACTCCATCCACCACGACAGGGAAAGGGGTTTCGTAACACGAGCACTCGCTACGGCACCGACTCAGTGCTTCAAACTCCGGACTTCCAGGCAATTTCGCTTAAATGTAACTACCAGATTAAGGATTCTCACAGACAGGGCTATCGCCAGCATTTCCATGGGACATACAGCTAAGATAACACTGCGATTATGATCAACATTAACGATGGAGACCTCGGGAAGCCACTGTCCCGGGTGGTGTTGGAAGCCCCGCTCAGTCCACAGGGGCAGCATGGCCAGGGTGACAGCGCAGCCCCCGTCCCCTCCCCGCCGGGGAGGGCGGGCCGTGGGGGTCCTGGTCCCACCGTGGGCGCAGCGGCCTGGCCTGGCCAGTGGCATTTCGGGAGTGAAAAACCAGCCCCGCGGGTAGGGGCACGGGGAGCCATCTGGGTTTGTCCTTAAAAACGGGATTTCACGGGTTACACCGTCACGAGGATGATGTCATGCAGCCTGACAAGACGCCCTTGCCCGCCTCAGACCGGCGTGGTTCGTCTGTTGGCCGGGTTGTTGTGCAAAGACTCCTTGAACTCTTTGGGGATGGAGTTGTGGACCTGTAAAAAACCGTGGTCCCGCTCCGAGTTGAGCAGCGTCCCCATGGTGACCTTGGAGGGATCCCTGGAGAGGGTGAACATGGAGATGTCGGTGGAGGGGATGGTGCTGAACCCCTTGCTGACGGGTGACATGTCCCGGGACCGGGGCTCGGTGGAGCGGGAGCTGGACCGCCGGCGGAAGCGGTACCTGTAGGGGGGGAGGCGGGTGAAGGCCGACTTCTTCAGCAGCTCGGAGTGGGACTTGGCGCGGATCTGGCGGTGCTTCTCGATGTACATGTGCACGGCGATCACCCCCACCATCTCGGCGATGATGAAGGACAGGGCTCCGAAGTAGAAGGACCAGCCGTAGGAGTAGCTCTTCTTGGAGTCGCTCTGCCCCGGATCCCCCGCGTTGGCCGAGATGTAGACTATGATCCCAATGATGTTGCTGAGACCTTCAGGGGAGGAGGAGAGGGAGAGACACTCACTTGAGCAGCAGGACAGGGATGGGGGACCCCAATCCCCTCCCAGCAGCGGAGGGACATGGGCTGGAGGAGCCCCTGCCCCCCCAGGGGTGCCTGGCAGGTGGGGAGGGTTCCAGGGGCCACAGACCCCGTGGGGTACCAACCCCTCTGCCAGCACCCCAGGACCAAACCCCCTCACAGACCACTGCTGCTGTCCCCAGTATCCATACCGATAGTCACATACGCCCAGTATATGTGTATATTCACATATTTTGCAGGGGCAGGAGGAACAACCCCTATTTTATCTAGAAAAGATAAATTTATCTAGAAAAGATAAAATAGTGGGGGTTTTTTCTTCTGCTTTGCAGAGCTGCTCGCCGAGCAATGGACCCCAGGAGCCCGGTCGGTGCCGGGCACTGGGGCTGTGGCCAGAGCAGAGCCAACCCGTGGGGCACAGAGGGGATCCCTCCGGCACGAACCCCAGCTCGCCGCGGCCCTGGGGGCGCAGGGAAGCGGGGAGAGCTCCGTCTCTTTTCATTTCTGGTGGAGCCCGGAGGCATTATTTGGGATCGGGGCAGCGGTGCCGCAAGGCTGGGGGCTGGCTGATGTATTCCTGGATTTACTTAATGAATCGATTATGTTCTTTTTGTTGTTTTCTCATCTGCATCAGCAGCTCCTGCCAGCCGAAGGAGGGAGAGTAATTTGTCTCTTTGTGGGGAGAAGAAAAAACACAAAATAGAGCAGTTCCTTGAGACAAAGACATTGTCATGCGATAATCAGTGGAAGCGTTGGGGAACAGTGCACAGAGAAATGAGTAATCCAGCAGGAACGGCCTCTTGAGAGAGTGATTTTCCTTGCAGGACTGTGGCAGCCCCTCTGCTTGCTGCCAGCACGGTGCCTGCCCTCGCCAGGCCCTGCACCCGCTGCCTGGCGCTGACGGAGGGCAGAGCCCCCCAACACCTGCCCGGGGGCCGGGTGACCCCAGTGGGGTGGCTGCGCTCTGGGAACCCTCCCGGGCTGCAGCACCCGCACGGAGTCCACGCGGGGCAGGGCAGGGCGGATGCTTAAAGTGCTGTCTAGCACGGTGACCGCTTGCCAGAAACCTCTACTGTTTTGGGTTTTTTTTTCCCTGCCACGAGGATTTTTCACTGGGTCGGGACAACTCACAAACCCCGGAATCCTCCAGCTCCCCCGTGCCCTCCCTCACATCCCCGCCACGAGAGCCGCCCCGCTCCAGAGCCCGCCGGGCAGCTCCTACCTGCAGAGACGAAGAAGATGCCGGCGCTGAGGATGACGTTGTGTTTGCTCTTGTAGAACTCGCTGGCCGCCACGCAGAGGCCCCCGAAGAACAGCAGACCCACGCTGAGGATGGGGAAGATGCTGGAAGCTCTCACCGCGCCTGTGGGACAGGGAGCGGGGCAGGGTCGGCCCCCGGCACCGCTCCCGCAGCGCCCGGGAAGCGTTGCAGTGCCACGAGGGTTGGGGGGCACCCAGCACCCGTCCCCCCTGCACATCCTCTGCTCATCCCCGAGCTGCTCAGGGGCCCAGCATCAGCCCTGCGAGCCCTGTGACTCAGGCCTCCCATCACAAAAGCAGTTTAAACCCTGAATTATTTCTCTTTTCCCTCCTGGGCTCTCCCTTCCAGTCTTGTCACAGCCAGCTCTAGCGATTCACCTTCCCATTACCAAACGCATCACCAGGGGTTTGGGCTATGGATGTGGCTCCTGGGGTTGCAGAACCCCCCCAGCTCTCAGCGGGCTGGCAAGGAGCAGCGCTGGCAGCCACAGGGCTCCAGAACCTGCCCCTGGGTCCCCCGCTATCACAGCTGCTTCGAGGGTCAAGAATTTACAAACGACCGCACCTGAAGTTCAACAAAAAGTTGTTTTTTGGTGTAGGGGAGAGACATTATCAAAGCGAACAAAAGGCCCACGTGATGCCGTGAGCCCGGGGCTGGGCTCCATCCCAGGCTCGGGCAGCGCCTGTCTCCGCGCGCTCAGGAGCCGCCGACCGAGCGCGACACAGGGAAGGGCCTTTTCGCCAGGGCCTGTCAGGAGTCCAGATTCCAAAATGACACTAAAGAGCAATTAATGCAGCAAATCGCTACCTGCTGCACTGAAAATACACTGTGCCTTGGTTTGGGCTCCCATCCCTCTCTTAGGGCCTTTATTAAAAGCACAGAAATACAGAGAAGCCCCATTAAAATGCCATTCTGGGGGCTTTAAAATAGACTTTTTATTTTAAAATGTGGGAGGGGGTGGGAGAAGAACTTAAGCGCTAATCTACTAAAATTGCAAACTGATTCCATTACACACATTCCCCTCTTCGACGGGTTTGCAGAGCTGATGGCTCCCTGCGGGATTAGAAAACGGGGGGTTCAGAGCAACATGTGGACGAGCAGCAGCTGCACCGGGGGGCTGGGGGTCACTGTGCCCCCGGGGGCTTCCTCCCAGCCCTGGCGAGGCCAATGCCTCCGAGGCCGCCACATGCCCCTGCTGCCTGCGTGGAGGTTTGGGTGTCCTCACGCCCCTCTTGCCATGGAGGCCTCGCAGCCCGGCGGCGCGGGGCCGTGGCGCTTCGCACGCCAGCACGTGCGTCAGTTGTGTCACGCGCCTCGGTGTCCCGGCGCCGTGTCTGCAAAGCGCTCCGGGGACAGCGCGTCTTCTCTGCGGGCTCAGCCTCAGCCCAGCGCCAGGTCATCAGGGAGAACCCTCCGGGCCCTGCCCCGAGGCTCAGCCGGCCCCCGCGTTCCCCAGGGGAGCCGCCAGCCCCGTTTTCCCCATCTCCACCGGGCTGCTGCTGGCAGAGCGCACGGCAGATGCTCGTCGCGTTCTCCCAGCGAGCACCGGCAAACCCAGCCTGGCTGCAGGGACTCGGGGGAACGGGGAGACCCCCCCGCGGTGCCGGGTGCTGGCAGCCCAGCAAGCTCGAGCTGGTGGGACCGGCCGTGGGGACAGCGGGTGCCAGACAAACGTGCCACGAAGGCGTTAACACGCTGCTGCGGCGCGACGCGGCCACACGCTCAGGTAACCCCGAGGGTCACCGCTGCCACGCAGGGACCCCAGGGGGCTGCGACCCACCAGCCTCCCGCCAACAGCTGGGTGAAGCCCCAGGTGCTGGGGGTCGGGGAGGGGGTCCCCGGGGAGTGTGCACAGGTCCCGCCACGCCACGGGAAAGGAGACTCACGGAGGAGATACTCTGCCGTGTCTTGCTCGTAATCCGCATCCTCGGGGAAGTGGTCGATTTTCTTGCACACTCCTCGGAAAGTTCCTGGGGAGACACAAACCAGGAAGCCTTCAGACCCCCCTGCGCTGGCGGGAGGGCTGCTGGGTGCTGTCAGACACCTCGGACACTGCCCCGGGGACAGGCTGGTCCCCGCTCCCGCACCCTCCGAGCTGCCGGTCCCCCGGCGAGGCCACACGTTTCTCCCTCGCGTGGCCGCTGCGCTGGGAGGAGATGCCCGAGCTGCCCTGCTCCTCCGTGGCGGTGCTGCGGGGACCTGCCGGGCGCTCAGCGGGGCACTGCCTCTGCTGAGCCCCCCTCTCCCCGCATGGACACGGTAAAGCTCTCCCGGCCCCTGCTCTCTCCAGTGACGGGGAGGTGAAGCAGGGCAGGCGCTCGCGGGCTCCCAGCACCCACCCAGGCAAACCCCTCATCGGTTCTGACAGAGAACCGACGCGGCTGTCAATAAACCTCCCGGCCTTTAGCTCTGAGCAACGTCGCATTTGGATGCAGGAGGGGAACCGCTGCACGGCCGCAGCCCAGGGCTCCCTCTGGGATGTCGGGGTCATGCCCTCCCACATCCCGTTCCTGCTGCAGGGGAAAAACACGGCACCGGGGTCAGGGATGCTGCTTCGGCAGAGCCCCCGCCCCAGGGCTCCACAGCACCAAGTGACCAGCCCAGTCCTCCCAGTCTGCACCGGCCCCTTGGCTGTGTGAGAGCTTTGACGTACTGCTGACACGCAGTATGCCCGCAGGGGCACGGGCTGCCCCGCAGACCAGGATCCTCAGAACATTTGTTGAAGTAACACCCGGACCGCAGCTTAACCTCTGAGATGTGGCTTTTTTGGAGGCGCAGGTGAGTTCATTTAAATGACTCCAGAAAGTTCCTAGTCTGTTTATCCTTTCCCGCCTGGGGCAGAGGCGGCAGAGAGTCACCAGACGACCCATCCGTACCCCATTTCCAACCTGCTGCCGTGTGTCGCCTACAGCACACACACACACGTGTGCACACCCGTGGCAGAGCACCCGAGGCCATGGCAGCCGAGGGTGGCACAGGCAGCAGCGTCACCCACCCCATGGCACCGTCCCGCCGGGAGCCCCCAGCTGCTCGTGGATCCCCCGTGATGGACACACAGATTGGAATTAAAGGCTTTAAATAAAAAATTTTTAAAAAATCCTGGCTATGCCCAGTTGCGCTTATGGATTTGCTGTGACTGATGCAGCCCATCACCTCCTGCGGACGCTGCGAGCCCGCTCCTCACGGCAGCCAAGACCCCGAGCGCGGGGCTCAACGGCTGCTGGGGCCGGCGCCGAGCTCGGCTCATCCTGCGGGGCCGGACGGGAACACGGCGCCGGCCCCACGGAGCCGCTTCTGCCTGTGGGACTCCCGGAGCCGCCTCCCCCGGTGCGAGCAGCACGCCAAGGCGAGGCTACGCACGACACTTCCTCCGCGGCACCGACGAACACTCTCCTTGGTGTTATCAATGGGGAAACTGAGGCACGGCGCGTGACTCCTCTGGAGCGGCAGGGGCAGGGCAATTCCCACAGCCCCCTCACGACACCGGCGGTCAGGCCACGCTGGCTCTGTCCCCTCTCCCGGGGGGGCTGGAAAGGACGCGCTGCCAGGGGACAGGGCTCGAGGCAAGAGGAGTCACCCCACGTGGCGGCACGGCATCAGTCTGCGCCCCGGCTCGGGGGAGCTGAGCATCGTGACAGGCATCAATTAAAACCTGGAGATGAAGTTCTGGAGGTGGCAAACTGTCATCCAAGCGGGAGACACGGCATCCGAGGGGGAACCGCCTGCTCCCGTTGCTTTGGGAACTGTGGGAGAAGGGGAGGCTGAACACGGGTGCCACGAACGGGGCTGGGGAGGCAGCGGGCACGGCGAGGACAGCAGCTGCACAGCACAGCCCCCATCCTCCTCCTCCTCCTCCTCTCCCCTTTCGGGTTTCCATCCACCTCCTCTGACCTTCTCCCCGTACCTGCCAGCACACTCTGCCCCACGCACCCCAGAGCCGCCCCCCACATTTGTCCCTTTGCTCTCCAGCCACGGGGCACATGCTGCCGGAGCGGGGCCGTGCCAGCCCGCAGCCCCTCAAAACACCCCGAGACACCCAGAAGGACGCGCAGAGCCGGTGTGTGCCTGGACGTGCCAGGTGCCCCCGGACACGTCTCCAGTGTCACCCAGGGCGGGGGGGTGTCAGCCCCAGGGCAGCGCCGAGGTTTCTGCTCTCCCGACGCCTCGGTCCTCGCTCTGGCTCAGAGCCCCGGAGCCCCGACCCGCTCTGGGGGCGCAGAGCTGCCCTCTGCCACCTTTAACAGCTGCGACGCTGCTGTGGCAGCGAGGGACACGCGGGGACCGGCCAGAGCTCCTCTGGGGACACCGCGACAGCGCGGGAACATCTCCCTCCGCAGCAACCTCCCGGGTAGGGTCGCGGGGCCACTGTTCATCATCTGATTAGTGAGGAGGAAACTTTCCCTTGGTGCCATGTGGGAAAGGAGTTTAGAGACTGAGTCAGCCCATCAGCACAGCGTGCAAATGAGAATGCTAATTTCCTCCGGCTCGATCTCTTTGAAATTCTCAGAGGCTCCTTGTGCTGCTGAGCCCCCACCGAAACCCAGGGCCAAGCATCTCCCTGCCCCGAGCAGCAGCTGGACGAGCCAGGACGCCCGGGGGCTTTGTCCTGGTGCACATGTCTGAGGTAAAGCTGTGACCGCGAGGGACGAGGGCCAGCCTGGGAGCAGGAGGCATCCGCAAGCGCAGGGGATGCAAACGCCCCCCTGCCCCGCTGGCTGGCAGGGCTGGGGTGTGGGGCTCAGCCCCCCATCCCTCCCTCCAGCCTCCCTGCTCTGCATCTGCTCTGCCCCACCGGGGTCTGCAACTTCTCCCCTTCCCTCGGCCCTGCCTGTCCTGCCCAAACACCTCCTTTGCAACAAAGAATGGGATGAAAAAAAAAAAAAAGGGATGAATAATAAAAAAAAAAATTCAAGTGACTTTCTCAGGGCAGGGGCAGAGCCTTCGCTCAGGGTTGCTGCTGCAGGATCCAACACCAACTCCCTCCTGCTGCCCGTGGTCGAGTGACAGGAGGGGGACAGCCCAGGGGGGGACACACGGCAGCATCGCTGCTGTCCGTGGACGGCTCCAACACCGCAGCAGGCGCGGGGCACCTGGGCCGGGGGTGGCACGTTTTAGGGGCGGCAGAGCCGGGGGCTCGCTGTGCTCCGCGTTGCCAGCCCTGCGCCCTGCACCTCACGGGCGGATCAGCAAAATCTGCTCCCCGCAAGGCAAAGGGGGTCCTGGCCGGGGGGGGGGGACAGGCGGGGCAGCACCACCGGCCCCCTGCTGCACTGGCAGGGGGGAGCAGCCCCGCTGCCTGCCCGGCTTCACTGCATCTATTTCACGCTCCGACATTTATTTTGGCTCCTTTACTCCCTCTGTTCATTAACTGATGCTCGTCGCCATGGCAACCGCTGAGTCACCTGACACACAACTTGCCAGCCTCCAAACAAATACCACAACAAGGCTTAAATCCCCAAGAGCCCCCCCGACCCCCAAAACGCTCCCTGGAGACGGAGCCCTGCCCCGGGGGGGGCTCTGGGGAAGGAAGGATGGGGTGGCTGCTCCTGGCCCTGGCTGGGGGCTCATCCTCGGCCACCAGCTCCCCGCGCGCCCAGCCCCTGTCCCCCCCGCGATGGCAGATGCGACTCTGGGCTTCCCTCTCCCGGCTTACAGCGGGGCCCTGCTGCAGGCAGCGTTACACCACCGGCGTAAAGGACGCGGGCCTTGTCCAAGTCCTCAAACTCTGGAGCCGCCTCCCTCTGCCCACATTTTCTGAGCAGAGGCTCGAGGCAGAGCGATGCCGGATCGCCCGCTGCCCCCGCCTGTCCCTCACCCCCTGCCAGAACGGAGGCCGCGGCAGCGAGCTCAGGCAGGAGATGTCCCGGGTTTCGGGGCTCGAGGCCGGCAGCGGCAGAAATCCACGGGGCCAGCGCGGGACTCACCGGGACGCTGCCCCGACCGGGCACAGGCTATCGCCTCGCCAGCGCCCAGCTGCACGGACGGGCTGGCCGGGGGGCTGCTGCCTCCCCCCCCAGTCACCGCTCCCTTTGGTGCCGGGAGCTGCAGCCCATCCGGCCCGCGGCGGGCCATTCCCCAGCCGGTGGCTGCGCCGCAACTCCGCGCTGCGAGCGTGAGTCACCCCGCCCCGGGTTTAATTCATCTGCCGGCCAGGAGAGCGCCAGCCAAGGCAGCGTGCTGCTGCGGTTATTCATTCCCCGCTCAGCTGTCTCTGTGGTAGAGCTGGGTAATTTTCTCTCCCTATTAGTGCGAATCCTGATTAGCCAACTTAGCTTATTTCTGCACTTCCCTGCCTGGAGCCCGATGCAGCAGCAGGCAGCTCTGCTCGCGGCGGGGGCTGCGTGGAGGAGCCTCCCCTCGCCCTCCCCAGCACGGGGCAGCTTCTCCCTTCGCCTTTTCCTGTAGCAAGGGACCAGACCTCGTCCCCTCCGTCAGCAGGGTCCTGCTCGAGAACACACGGGGCACATCGGCAAGCTCAGGCCCTGGGGTCCCCCGGCTGCACCAGCAGGCAGGGACAGGCTCGGGCAAGGAGCCACAGAAACTGCGGTGCGAAGCGGCTGGAGAAGCGCCAGCTGCAAAGCCCGCAAGATAATCCTTTGCCACGTTACATGCCCCCCCCCCGTCCTGCTCTCCTCTTCCCCGGAGCAGCATCCATGGCTGAACAACCTGCCACCACCCCGGTGCTCTCCCACAGCCAGTGCCAGAGCGCTCCGGGGAGGAGAGGAACAGCCCTCGAGGGCTGGCACTTGGGAGCGGAACCAGGCAGCCAACGGAGCGGCAACGCCAACGGGTGCCAGCACCCGGGTGAGGCCGAGGGAGCAGCGGGAGCGCCGGGGCCAGCCCTGCCCTCCCCACACCGACGAGGTGCTGGTGGCGGCGCCGGGCCACGCGTGTCCCCCCAGCGCTCCCCGCGCGGCACCGCGCTCCCTCCCACGCTGGGTTAAAACCTCCATGTGCAGCTGAGCACCCAGCAGCTCCCAACGCTGTGTGAGCTGCCCCAGCTCTGCCCCGGTCAGGTGCCACCTCGCCTCGTCCTCCGCAGCTGCCACGAGCTCTCGGCCAGCAGCAGAGCAGCACCCATCCGCGCTCCGCGCCAGGCTCGTCTCAACCAGACGGTCCCCAGTCAATCCTGAGCATCCCCAGGCACTGTGGGGAAGCCCTCTCCCCTCGGCAAATCTTCCCGGGTGTTTTCCACATGTAAGCACCGTTCGTAAGCACCGTTCGTGGCACCGGGACCGCGGGCCGTGCAGCGTGTCCCTGCCCGGTGGCTCCCGGCTGGCTGCGGCCAGCCCTGCCTTTTAAGTAATACCAGATTTAATTTGGAAGGGCTGAACTCCTAGAGCGCATTCTGCATGCGCCAGCTTTGTACAGGCATCCCCTCCCCTCCCCTCCCGCCCGGCTGGTTTTCCTCCCGCGCTCTGCGTGATGCTTCGATCCCTCTCACCCCCACCCCATCGGAGCATCCCGAGCCGCACGTTAAGTAACGGGGCTAACGCCTTCCTCCTCCGAGCCACCCCTTCTCCCCGGGACCAGGGCTGCCTCGCACAGGGGAACGCTTCCTTGCAGCAGGGTTTTGTCGCTGCTGCTTTAGTTCATTCGTGTTTCGACGTGCGTACTCTCAGCCCTGCATTTACTGGAGAATGCAAAGGCAATTAATTGATTTGATCTCAGGTCTTTTTCCTCTGAAAGCCCTTTTCCCCAGGGAGGGATGGGGGGAGCAGGGAGGGGGTTGTGAGGGAAGCACGAGTCTCGTGATGGTGGAAATACAGCTAGGAATATCGATCCTAACCCAGAGAGCCAGAAGACTAAAGAGCTCTAGTTATGGTTTTAAAATCTCATTACTTTTCATCCAGTGGAACAGTTTTCCAGGGACTATTCTGGTGGTTCCTGCTCGGTGTGCAAACTAAGGCTCAGGCTTGGGAAGATGAGCTAACACTCTTCTTAAATGAGAACAGAATTCCTCTCTCCCCTCGTGTTGGCTGGCTCAGCCAGAAGTCCTGGGGCAAGGTCACATCCCAGGCTCAGCTCCCCGCCCCTCCGGATGAATTCCGGTGTTACCCCCCGCTGTGGTTTACAGTAATGGCCTTCCTCAAGAAACCTCGTCACTCCAAATCCATCTGGAAGAAGTGGTCAGGTCATTATGGTTTAAGTTCTCTGAAAATTAATATTCATCAGAGAATCCGAGGTCCAAGCTTGGCTGGCAAGGGCCGGGGTACGAGCCTGCGGCACATCCTCAGACACGCTCGGGCTCTGCACTCCCTTGAGTAACAAGAGCAAGATACCTAAATATCTCCAAGGAATTAAAACTTCAGGGCTCATCTTTTTTTACCTCCCACCCACCTCCCAGATGCTTGGAGAGATGGAAAGAAATTCATCTTTACTCTTTCCCTTCCCCAGCTTCACGCTGCGCGAGGGATCCCGAGGCTCTTTGCACAAGGTCCCTGGTGTGAGATCACAAAGCTCCGGGGTTTCGGGTCCGTGTTAGACCCGACCGCCCGCCAGAGGCCCATGGCCACCGCGCAGGGCTCGGCTCAGCCGGCACGGGAGTGCAGGCACCGAGCCACAGCTCCGTCCTGTGCCCCTGGCAAGGGCCAGGGGTCCCAGCCACCCCCCAGCACCTTGCTCGCCTCCCACATCACCAAGTCTTCGACAGAGCCCGCTTCCCTGGCGGCACAAACAGCCTAGAAACGTGTCGGGACGGCTACGGCCCCCCCAGCCCCACGGCTCGGAGCAGCACAGCTGGGAGCTGCTCCAGCCGAGGACGCTGCTGCCGTGGGAAGGGGTCTGCCCTCCTCCCAGAGCCCGGGAATCCTCGGGGAGTCACCAGGTGAGTTTGGTGACCCTCCTAGCCCAGGGCCTGGCCCTGCTTTACACACATTTGCTTAAACACCGCTGGAGAGCAGGTAAATCACAGCAAAACTGGTGTGTTGGTTTAAGAAGGCCCCTGCTCCGTGTTACCCCCTGTAGCCAGCAGCTCTCCCCTTGTTGGGGGGGATGTCGGGCTCCCCACTGCCTGCCAGCGGGATGAATCCTGCTCCTCAGGACCAAGTTCTCCCCCAGCACATCCCCAGCGCCCCGGCAGCCCCACGCCAGCTTCCCACTGGGTACTGCCGTAATCTGGCTCCATCTCTACTTCACACTCTCTCCCCCTCTCTGCGGTGGTGGTTTGTGTCTGAGCAGAGTCACCTACACAGATATGCCTTTTCTGAAGGATTTTTTTCCTGTTGTAGAAAAAAAAAACAGTGGAAAAAACCCAAGTCAAATGAAACGAGCGCGAGAGCGAGGAGGCGGCAGAGGTGGGCTCTGCGGTGCCGGCTGGACGCTGAGCCCACCGCAAACACATGTTTGAACACACGCACAGCAGCGCAAGAGCTGAGCCCCCCCGCGCGTCCCCGCAGCTCAGGGGGTTCAGGGGGCAGCACCCGGCCCCGCGCTGCCTGCGACGGGCATCCCCGCGGGGGACACGGCGGGCGGCCGCAGGCACGGCCCCAGCACTCGCACCCAGGGCTGGACTGGGAGCTTCTGCCAGTTTTAGCCTGCGAGGTGCCGGTGATCAGCGTGTGTCGCAGAGACTTGACTCCCTCAGCATTGCTAAAAGGAAAAAAAAAAATCTACATTTTGACAGTGACTCATCATCTCCCATTCTGGAATCTGTGGGGTTGTTGCAACCTACACAAGGCAGTTCAGAAAAGCAAAACAATTCTGAATAATAGAGGAGGAAAAAAAGTTTGAAAATGATGGGTAATTTCTAGCTCTCTGCTCCAAGGGTTTAGCTTTGTTTTTTTTCATTATAAAAGTAATCAGGTAACGCACTGGAGCTGCCTTCCAGGGTCTCCCCCCACGCTCCCTTGGGTTTCCTTCCTTCCTCCCTCCATCCTTCCACATTGGTGGAGCTCATGGCAGGGGAACGCCCTGCGGCAAACCCGGGCGTTCCCAAACGGGATGGGCTGGGAAGGCCCAGGGGCTGCGGCGGGGGCCCAGGGTGGCCCCATCCCTGCGGGAAGGCCACTGCACGGCTGTCCCCGACGGCCCCTGTCTGCCAACGCCACATCCTGGGGTCGGGCTGGGGACCAGAGCCCTCCTCAGCACGTCTAAGTAAACTCTTTCATGTTTTATCTTTAACAGTGAATAAACATTGATTTTTATTTTAAAAGGTAATTGACATCCCTATGATAACAAAATGAGTGCTGGAGCAGCCAGAATGAGCGTAAATAAGCCATGTGCTAGAAATTAATGAGCTTCACTGATTGAATTTATCTGTTTACATTAATACAATTCTAGCAATTAAAAAATAATAATTTTCTGTTCGTTTGCCTGTTCGGAGACGTTGATGGGAAGAGATGGGGCAGGAGCAGGAGCCCTGGCCCCAGCTGAGCATCCCCGAGGCACCCAGACCTCCCTCTGCACAGACACAGGCAGGGCAGGATCCCGCTCTCGTTTAATGAACATTTTAGATTCACTTGGGTTAGCTGACGAGCTTCTGGGAAGGGTTTGCCTCCCAGCCTCGTCTTTGGCTGTCGCTAACAGGGGCAGCCAGCTCAGCCCCGGGACATTCCTGGATCACGGAGCCTTTTTCTAACAGGACACGGGGAAAGCGGGTCTGTGCCCCGCCTGCCAGACACCCACCCTAAGGCAGCCGGGGACGTGTTTGCGAGTAAAGATTTTTATTATTGCTTTTTATGCCTTCAGCAAGTTGTCCTTCATGATCATTCCTGCCTCCCTTATAATGGCTCTTCATTTAACTTGTCAAAATTCATGCCCTTTTCTGCTTCTCTGACTTGGATGCAACTGCCACGCATCGAATGATGCTTTTCTCCTCTCCTTTGCTCTTCCACTATAATGTTTTTTTGGTCTTCACTGCTGGCGTCCCTCTGGCCCAGCTCCATCGTGTTTGCAGCCATCGCAGCCCATCAGCCTGCTCTGGCCACTGAATAACCTCACGGACGTGGGACGCAGGACTAAACCAAGACTCGTGTCCCTTGCCAGGCTGCCGATCAGCGCCTCCGAAAAGCATCATTCACAGCCTCTACCGCTTCCATTTCTGTGTCACATCTCAGGGTGCTGCCTCTGCAGCCTGCGCGGAGTAACTGAAGTTTCCCAGGAACACGCTCGTCTCCAGCCAGCGCCGAGCCTTGTGCCAGCAAACCATCGGCAGGGACTCGTGCAAAAAGGCTCCCGCAGTGACAGCCCCCCCCCCCCGGCAGCAACACTGAGGCATTAAACCAGCAGGAAAAAGAGGAGGGAGGAACCAGGGAACAACCAAGCCCTCCTCCAGCACAGCATCAAATCGGTGAGAACAAAACCCACCGGGAAAGCAAAGGGCAGCCCCTCGGCTGCCTGCGCATCCCGGCCGCGCGCGGGGGGAGGATGAAGGATCCAGGCTCACTCGTTTGTTGGGGTGAGTTTGACCCATGTGGCGTTTCTGGGCCCTGCCGAGATCCATACGGCCAGAACGCTGAAAATCAATGATAAAACCTGCCCAGAAGCGACCAGGTGGGAAAAACAAGGGTCAAGAGGGTAAAAACCTGGGATCCTCCAGTTAAACAAGTTGCCAGTAATTCAGAGAAAGACAATCTATAGATACAGGGTGCTGTGGTGTCTGCTTCAAACCCCGAGCTGTGCCAGAGGCCAGACTGTACCAGAGGCTGCTTAAGCACCTATTTATAATAAGTAGGAGAGAAAGCTGCATTATGATGGGAAGCTGGAGGTTTCACTTCACCAGTATTAAAATGTCCTCTGAATTTCTAAAAACCTATAAATGACAATTTCATAGCTCTGAAGCGTGGCATCTAGCACAGGGGAGTGCTATTTTAGACTCTGTGTTGACAGCTGAAGGGGAATGGATCACAAAATTAAAAACTAGTTGCTGCTCAAGTCCAAGCAATCATGACTTGATTACGCTTCTTATGGGCAAACAGAGGCAAGTCCAAGGCACTAGCACATATTCCTGGCGCTCTGAAAGGTCAATTCACAGAGCAGAAAACAATTATAAGCCAAATCAGTTAGGAGAATGGATTTAAGCTTAAAAGCATGACTGTGAATAGAGAGTGATTTAAGAGTGTTTTGCCCCAAAACTCAGAACTGTGATAGGAGTTTGCATCAGTTAAAAAACTTCCTGGCTAATATGTAAACAGCTATAAAAATAAAGACATGCCCAACAAAAAGAAGAAAGGAGATATTCATAACTCTGAATATAAATCAGCAACTAGAAATTGTAGAGCGCTGATAAAGGACACAAACAAACAGTAAAAAAAACATCAAAACATCTTTCCCCAATGCATTAGGATGAACAACAACAGAAAGGAGCAATGCTATCGCCCGTCACCAAACACAAATGGCAGAAGCGTTAGTCACAGGACCGAGAAATGTTAAATAACTGTTATTACAACTGTGACATTTCATATTCAGCATATTCACATCCCAGAGCTTAAAGAGACGCGCTGGAGGAGCCGACTGAGCAATTAACAGCGATGCTCAACGCCTCGCCGGGAAGTTCCCGAGGACGGGGATGCTCTGCGGCAGGGCAGCAGCGGCGCGGCTGCCCGCAGCTCCCGTCCTCCGGCACGCTCCGGCCCAGCGCCGCCGCTCGCCTCGCCCCGCTCCGGGCTGGCATCCGATGGCGCAAGCGGGCACTCGGAGCGAGGGGACGGAGCGACGAGGTGGCTGGTCACCAAATCTGCTTTGGCGCAGAGCGTGGGAGCCCCGAGCTGGGGCAGGCGGGTGACAATAACCACGATGGCCAAAAGCGCTGACCCGCTGCTTTGACACGCAGCAGCCGGGATCGACAGCTTCGACGTTTTATTCCCTACTTCAAGGTGAAGCAGCTGCTCAAAGTTGTGACTAATAGCACGGTCCGTTTTTGAAGGAGGATGTTAATAAAGCCAGGGAGGGTTCAAAGAGGCGAGGCGGGTTGTGAAGAGCGCGGCAGGCGAGCGAGCGAATCCCTCCGTGTCCTCTGCCCTGCCTGATCTCAGCCCGGCGCCGCAGATGCCCAATTGCATCGAGGGCTGCGAAAAGCAAATCATTTTCCAAAGGAGCCCCACAGTGCAGAATATCAAGGCTAAAAATATGTAAATCACCATGGAAAGGACTGTCAGAGCTCCAGCAAGACTCGCGAGTTGCTAAAAGGCAATTTCAAATTTCCGAGCTTGCTGCACGAGGCATTAAAAAGGTCACTATTTCTGAAATAAGGATCTTTACAAATAAACACATTTGCTGAGGACTCGGTGAGTCACGCTGGAGCGCAGCACAGAGCATTTCCAACCTAATGCTTTTGACAGGCCACGCGCAGGGCGATCTTTTCATGTTTACAGTTCATCAATAGTTTTTACAGCTGCACAGTCAATCTTTAAAGCACATTTAGCCTGGGAGGAGACTCAGCAGGTTGTTTTCCTTGCAAAAGTGATATTAAATTTATTTTTTTCTTCCTCTTTTGTAGCTTTTGATTTGAAGGTAAGTATTTGAACTTCAAATACGTGACTGCCACCCAAGCACCTGCCTTTTTTTTGTATATATATACACTTCTGTCACATCTCCCTAATGATATAAATATTTGAAGTTTTCAGCGGATGCGCTAAAAGGAACTCAATCCGTCAAAGCTTACTTAATTCAGGGAATCCAGCAGGCACCACGCTGCATGTTTGCTGGTGCGGGAGGCTCCTCGCTTCCCCCCAGCCCAGCCGGCACCAGCGCTGCCCCGCTCAGCGCAGCCCAGGGTCAGGGTCGGGCGCAGCCCCGCTCGCTGCCGCAGGTACCGGAGAGCATCCAGCACCGACGGATTTAGCTCGCTGCCTGCTGGAGGCAGAGCCGCCTCCTCACCATCTGCGGGAGGGGAAGAGAGCCCCGGGAAGCCGGTTCCAACGCCCCAGATGGGGAAAAGCGATATTCAAGAGTAGCACCATAGTTTCACTCTTGGCTTTTTTTGGAGAACAAGAAGGGACTATCCTTTAGACGGAGCATTAGGAGAGGATTTTGCTGATGAACAAGTGAGTGATGCCAACGCTGCCTTAACGCTCCAAGAAATAAGATGCCTACCTATGCCCCGGTAAGCCTGCCAGAAATTCGGAGCAATTTCCACCGCACGGCACTGGCTCTGCCATTGGAAACCCCTCGAGGCTGCCCACGCTCCCTGCCCGGGGTAAGGGCAGCTACAGGAGGATGCTGCGTCCTGCCCATCACTCTGAGACTTCACAGCACCGAGAGACCCCAACACGTTGCAACCAGCTTCCCTGGGCCCTCCAAACGCTCTCCTGCCCACCAGCAGCGTGTGCAGCTCCTCTGAAGCTCTCCCTTCCCTCCTGGGCAGGGGACAGGACCACGCTCCTGGCTACCAACCCGCTTTCACATGGGTCAGACCTGGGCAAACTGCCCTGGGGGTGCCCAAGCTGCTCACACAATCGGCCTCACCTTTCCCCAGCTTCCCAAATCTGACTCAAAGCATAAAATGCTCTGCTAGAATAACTCGGGGGCTTTGAAAGCACCCCAGCCCCCTCACGGCTCCACCCTTCCAGGAGGCAGCAGAAACCAAACAGAGATTTGAAGGGGGAGAGAAATAAAACGTGCAAGACCCTGCAGTGGCTGGGCAAGCAGGTCGCCTCGCAGCTTGTGCCAGCACTTTCCATCTCCTCCCATTTTGTGTTAAACCGCACAGAACAGCCCATCCTGTCGCTGGTGAGGTCAAGTGATGTTTTGCCTTCAAGGGCAGCAGGGCTGTGCCCCGCAGGGTTATTCCTGCTGGAGACAGGAGATTCCCCCACGCACTGGGGAAACCTCCAGTACACGCTGCTACACCTGCATGGCTCAGGCCGCCCGCGCTGCCGCCGCCCCCCAGCCCTGCCCCCCCGCTGCTTACCTGGGGCTTCCCTGTGGGTTCATCCCCCAGTTCCAGCCCAGGGTCTGTTGCTTTGCCCTCAGCACGACTCAGCCCACAGCACACATCCCTGCAGGGAGAGGGGTGCCCCATGGGTGCCCTTTTAACGGGTCTGCCCCAGCTGCAGCCCAGCTAACGCTCATGGCACACACCTGCCTCGCTCCCCACGCTGCACCTGCAGGTCTGGCGCAAGGAGATGATGAAACGCGGCCCTGAGGGCAGGGCTGTGGGGACGGGGTGGCTGGGGGTGGCCCCTGCCTATGTTGGGTTACCAGGATTTGCCGTGTTATCGCTCCTCGCCCGCTCCCCTCAGGGCACGGCGCTTTGTGCCGGAGCTGTGGCGTTACCTGCCCCCGGCCCCTTCACCTCACCCGTGGCCGGGAGGGAGCTGCTTCGCTCCGGGAGCGTCTCAGAGGCTCCTCCGGCTCCTGCGCTGAGCTGGGGCAGGTGACGTTATCCCCCATTTACAGATGGGTAGCGGGGGACTGGAGAGATGCAGCTCACAAGCGTCTGCACATTTTGGGTGCTCAGCTGGAGGCGCGCAGAGCCTGGGGTGTCTCAGCCTGGGAACAGGCTCTGCGCGGGAGGTGACAGAGCCTGCGCCGCGAGCGCGGCTAATTACAACGAAACCCAGACCCTGAGGAACAAACCTCCTGGGTGCCAACGGGACATTCTGCTTCTCCTATTTTCTGGAAGACATTTCCTCATCCTGGGTGGGGGGAGGTCTGTCCAAATTAACAATGAAAATAATTTCTAACGAGTGACTGACCTTGCATACCCTGAACAGCCCTTGCTTAAGCCACAGGGCTGCTTCCGAGCTCCTCCGGTGAGCAGCACGGGCGCGACACCCGCCCTCCGCTCCCGCGGTCCCACGTGCGCCGCGGCCGGTCGACGGCGACGGTGACACCAGCTCGAGCGCCTGCGCCAGCCGCGGCCGCCGCGTGTCTGAAGGGGCAGCGAGGGGCACCCGCCGCAGCCGCCCCGCGCCCCCCGTAGCGCCCCGCACTGCGCCGCTCGCCGCCGGGGCCGAGCCTCGCTGCCTGCAGACGGGCTGCGCGGCGGGAGCGCGGCTCAGGGGCGGAGGCGCTGACACGTCTGTCTCTCACTTCAGCCGCCAGCGAGCTAGGCCAGGCGGGAACGCCATACGGCACACGTCTAGGGGGATGCACGGAGCTCAGCCAGGAGGAGCCTCTGCCCCGAGGGGACGGGCTGGTGGCCGGCAGCGGGGACGGGCTTTTCGAACTGCTGGTGGGAGGCAGCAGCTCTCGTGCTTCACACAGCAGCAGTGGGAATCGGGGCAGGTTGGGGTAATATGCGGGGTAGATGTTATCTGAAACTATTATTGGTATTTAGAATTCTTTAAAACATTCACGCTGCCTGCCCCTGCCCTCACCGCTGTCCCTGCGCCCTCGCCGGAGCACGCTCCGGTGGCAGAAGACTCGGTTCCTGCTTCTCCCCCCGGCTAAGAGGTCTCGCACCCCACTGCAGCTTTCCCACTTCCTCTGAAAGGCAGAATCACTCTTGTCCTCCAGCTCTTCACGTTGGAGGGGAGGCCAAAGACTAATACGTAGAAAACGCTTTCATCCTTGGCTGAAGCATGCTGAGGAATGACAAGAGCTTCTCCTGGCACGGAGAGACGGAGCCTGGGGGCTGCGGGAGGCCCCCAGGCACCTGTGTCGGGGGGTGGCAGGTCCCCATCCCAGGGGGACACACGCTGCCCCGCTGCCTCACGGGGTCCCGTTTCCCCACCGGCTCTGCGGCAGCCCGGCCACGGCTGGGCGGCCGAGCCGCGCGGTGCAGCTGCTGCGCCCTGGCAGGGTTTGCTCCGCTGAGCCCGGCTGCGGCGGCAAATGGAGGATTTGGCAGCGATGCCGGGCAGCCTGGCAGAGGCGGCTGGCGAGGCAAAGCCCGAGCTGCTGCGGGCTCAGGGCGGCGGGGAAGGGCGGTGTGAGATCGCAGGCTGTCTCGCGAAGGGACAGTGACCCTTCCCGGCCGGACACGCAGCCCCGGGGTCGGGCTGGGCCCGAGGCAGCCCCGGGGGACGGACGCCGCTGACTCTGGCAGCCCCTCGCAATTGCTCATGCGATGACGTCGTGTGATGCCGTCGACGGTGCTGAGGCATCAAAGCGCTCTGACAGCTGCAGAAAATAATTGTCAGTTGGATTCTAACATCCAGCCAGGCTGCCCCGAGGGGGTTCTGCTCCCTTGTCAGGAGGGAGCCCAGACTCTCGGGGGGGCAGAGGTGCCGTCCCTGGGACCGGGGGCAGTTCTGCCGGACATGAGCGGCTCGACGAAGGTGCCAGCAGCACAAGCCAACACTGATTTTAAGAAGCTAAAATCAGGAATACTTTAAAAGGGTAGTTGCTTGTTGGTGGCCAATTTGGGGATTGCTTTCCCCTCCCCTTGTGATTCCAGGCACGAACTGAGAGTAAAGGTCTAACTAGGGGGCAATTACCACATCACCAGTGAAATTGGAAACGCGAGCATTCAAGAGGTACAAACACAAATGTCACCCTCAAATGCTGCTTTTTGTCCCTGCCTTCCACCACTGGGTGTACTGCCAATGCCAACACCCCCCCCACCGGGCTCCAGTGGCCACCAGAAAAGCCGGGGGGGGTCACACATCCCCCTCCTCACCCTGCACCCACCCCGGGGTGGCCAAATTCTCCTCCTTCAATACAAACACCCAAAGCCCCCAGCGAGGGCGGTGGGGCGGCAGCGAGGGGCTGCTCCTGCTCCCGCGCCTGCCCTCTGCCCTCCCCGCCTGCCTTATCGTCCCCTTATGACTCTGTTTGATGATAAAACAACACAGCTCCTAATAACCTGACGTGGGAACAGCTCAGCCGTCCTCTGCAGCCCGACAGCGCCAGGTTTGTCTATAGATTGTGGTGTCAGGAGATAAGAGACAGGCAATATCTGGGAAAATCATCACGCAGTATCAGCCGCCCAGCAGCCACACAATCATTTCTCCTGCCTCTCCCCACGACGACTATGAAAAACCCTGATATTTTCAAGCCTGTCAAATGAAGTCACTCACCCGGTGTGCAAGTGATTTTTGCAAGGGTTAGGGAGACGAGCAAAGCCCAGTGTCCTGCCAGACGTTTCAAAAGACAGCAAAATCCTGGTGTGAGGAGACTTTTCCATCCCTTCTCCTTCGGGCAGCCCCGGTGCAGGAGGGGCAGCAGCCAGAGCTTGGCCAAAGCAGCAGGGAAAGGTGGGCAGAGGAAGGGGCTGCAGCACTTTTAACATCCCTGTGAACCCCTGGCACCGAGGCGGTGGGTAAGGGATGGCGGCTCAGCCCGGGCCGAGGCTGCTGCCACGGAGCGCGGCGAGGACGGGGAACCCGCCCCCGGGAGCCCGATCGCCAGCGACTGCAAACGACTGCAAAACACCAAGTTGCCGTAAGAGCAACTCAGTTACAATCTGGCCCCCTTGCCGGCGCTGGCCCGGAGGCAGGGCTGCTCAGGGAGCCTGCCCGGGGGTCCTGGTCCTGCCAAAGGCAGCTGGCTCGCCTCCGGCTGCGGAGCGGGAGCTAACCCCAGCGCAGAGTTCCCACGCTGTCCTCGGGGTTTTGCGGCGAGCACAGAGCGAGCAGAGCTGCGCTTGTGCCGCCTGCTCTGCAGCCCTCCCCATCTCGGGGCGCCGGGCCAGGCAAGCGAAGGCATCGCTCGGCAGCTTCACCCGCGCAGGCCGTGGCCGGGCAGAGGTGGGCTGCTCGCCACGCAGCGCGCTCCGGCCCCCCCCGACCCTCGGAACTCGATGTCCCTCTGTCTCGAGAAATCACCCCAAAGGACACGGGACAGCTTAAAGCGCAAAGCGTACCCCGGCCTCAACTTTTTGTTTTGAAGACGCTGTTAAATACCTGCTGCAAGTAGACGGTTAAAAGACAAACGTGAAAAAAGAAAATTTCGGGAAGCATCCCCGAGTCCCCAGGGCTGGCCCACGGGCCCGTGTTTTACGCCGGGGTTGTGTAACAGCTCTGGGCTGTGGGCCTGCCCTCCCCGGAGCCGCCGCAGAGCTGTCAGCACGCACACGCCGAGGGAGAAGACACCAGTTGTCACCTTGGCACTGTCATTCTTTATCACAGCAGGTGTCTTCTTAATCAAAGACGTCTCTCGAGATGCCCGCTGCTGCCGTCCCCCCGAGCGAGCCGCAGCTCATTACAGCCCCGGCGGTGGGACTGCACAGAGCGGGCGGCCACGGACGCGTCCCCGGGGTGCCTCACCCCGGAGGAAAGCTACAGAAAACTTCTGGTGCTGAGCCTGAGGTGTCAGTCAAAGCAAACCCACCCATGAACCCTCAGGAAGGGACGTGAGACCACCCTCCCCACACCCAGCACGAACCCAAAATGCAGCCAAACACCAGCTTCAAGGAACCCGCTTCCAAGTGTCAGGTCAGAAATCGAAGTGACTTTTAGGTGTTGTAGCGCGGTTGCAGCCCTTACGGACGGGGGAGCAGGGCAGCGGGCAGGCAGGAGCCCTCCTCGGTTCCTCCAGCGTCACGGGCGCGTGGAGAAACCCCCGAGCGAGCGCGCAGCCCTGCTCGCTCCCCGTCTCCCCGCGGGCGCTTCGGAGTGACTCAGGAACGGGGTGGGCACCTTTCCCCCCGGATGCCTTTGACTAACTCACCCTCGGCACCGCTCAGCGCTGATGAGCGTTAATGACAGCGGATCCGCTGCATCTGCATCCTGCCAGCGCCCGGCTGTGACTCAGCCTGAGACACTCCTCGGCAAGGTGAGCCAGGATTGACCCCCCCGCCAAGCCGGAGCCCTCGGGCAGCGGCTGAGCAGCCCCCCACACTTAGGGGTTAGCGCATTTATATCGTTTTGAAAGCAATTTTGATTTTCCTGAGAAAGGAGGGTAATGGCTATTTACGAAGTGCGCCCGGTTCATTTTTTAATGGTGAAGCCCATGTGGACGGTAAGCACCAAGACGCCAGGAGCTCTGGGCACGCTCAGCACCGCGGCCGTCTCGCCTCCCCTCATCCCAGCTCGCTCGGGCAGCTGAGGAGCATCACGGGCCTCCCCATCCACGGGTCCCCCCCCCAGCCGCTCCCGCTGTGCCGACGAGCCCCGCGTGGCCATGAGGGCCGTGCCAGTGGCCGGGCAGGGGACAGTGCTCTGGGCTGTGCCAGCAGCCGTGGGAGAGCCGAACGCTAACGGATCCGCCCGTGACAAAAAGCAAAACTCACGCAGAGAGAAGGGAAGTGATTTACCGAAGGCCACGTAACTCCCGGCAGCGGAGCCGAGCGTCTCGCCCCGCTCCCTGGCTGCTCCCAGCGGACATCACCCGCTGGCACCTCCCGGGAGCCCGCGCCAGCGTCCCCCCTCCCCGGGGAGCGCCGGAGCCGGCATCAATCCGGGGGGCATCTGCCCCCAGACCGCGGCCACGCTCCCAGCCGCCAGCCCCAGTGCTGAGGCGTGCAGTCTTCGTTAGCCATCCCTAATTATTTACAGCTGTAATGGAGATGGTGACCTTGCATGGGAAAAAAACCCACTTGAGCCTCATTCACATTCAGACTTCCACCTCTATTAAACAGTAACAGCTCTTGAGATGACAGACTCTGCACCACGCCTATGCAGCAGTAAAATGCCTCTTTCTGAGCTGTTCACAGCATACATTTTACTCATCACGTGCTGCTCGCAGGCAATGTGGGAACCAGCTCCCTACGCCACCCCAGAAGACGGGATTTTTGTCCGGATAAATGCTGCAGCATCCCAGGAGGGTAAATCCCGCACCCCCTTCTTCCCAGTGACAGTTTCTCAAGCAGAGCTGGCAGCAGCGGGCGGGCGCACGGCTCCTCTCCGGACACGTTCCAGAGAGCAGCGCGCTCCGAAGGCGCGGCTGGCACCGCCCGGGGCCCTCGATGGCCAGAGGGATTTTTATGGCTCTTGGCATTTGGCCACGTGCCACAAGAACGTGGGTCTGGAGCAGACTGAGGGTCCAGCTAGCCTAATTTAAATCTCTATTAGAGGACAGTAATTAATGCTTAGGCAATATATTCTCCCCCGAGCTAAGGTTCGGGGATTTCCTAAGGCAGAGGCTATGCCTGGGGCGTCGTACGTGACACCTCGCAGAACCCCGTGCTCGAGGTATTTGTTCGATCCTGTTTTGACCCCAGTGACACAACTGACCCCGGTGCCGGGCGCGTGGGCTGACCCCCTCCCCAGCTCTGTCCTCGCTGGGGGTGGAGGGGACGGGCTGATAAACCCGCAGTGTGGTAATTTCACCAGATATTCTCCAATGAGTAGCTGATCCCTCTTCCCCTTCACCCATCGCTACCACAGACGCCTCCATTGTTGACTTTTCGTCACGCAAGTTGACTTGATGCCTCTGAGACAAAGAGCAGACGACCCCTCCCCACTCATGTCCCCCTCCAGCCCTTGCCAACAGCCACCCCGGGGCTCTCCTCATGTGCGGTGGCATCGGCGCGCGCCGGGCTTGGCAGAGGCACCATCACCACCGCTGGCACCGCTGGCGGCACTGCGGAGCTGCACCGAGAGCGACGTGGGGAAGCGCTGGAGTGCAGGATGGGTTGTTGATGAGAATCTATTACAGACACCAACCAGACAGAGGAACAGGATGAGCAGCTCCTTAAATACCTGCCTATAATGAGTAGCGAGGAAAAGTGCTCTATCATGGATGATTGCAATCTCAGGGACATTTGCTTGGCGCTTTTAAAAATTAAAGATAATAACTTTCTAACAGAAACAATATTGCTGTCACCTTGGGGAAATTCTCTGCTTGGCCTCACTCAGAAGGACTGAGAGGAGCTGAAAGCAGGGGAAGAGCTGGTGGCTGTCCAGGGGCAGCGGCTTCCAGCCCAATTTAACACCTTCGGTGCGAACCAGCTCAGCGCAGCAGAGCCAGAACCAACCACGGACAAACCCAACTGGGGGAAAAGAGTAAATGCAGAAGCGCGATTGTTCCTCGGGAGCGAGGGCAGGGCGCTCCCCTGGTGCCCCACTGCTGAGAGGGGAATTGAAGAGTGCAATTAAAAAATTAAAAATCAAGGCTTCTGATATTGGAAGCAGCAGTTAGGACACGCACGTGGGTGAGCAGAAGCTAATGGGATCAGTTGAAATGAAGCTGCAACCGAGAGGTTTAAGCGAAAGCAGGAGGCTTCTTTGAGTCACGTTAGAAGAAAGGAGCTTTACCGCCGATGTAAATCACCCCCAGATCATGACGGTGCAACTGTCAGTCATGAAGCAGAAGTGACACACAATTATTTATTCATCAGCTACTTCTGTTCTGCACTTGGAGACAAATAGGCTCCTGTATTCTGCCAGGAGTTAGGGAGGGTGCCAAACGGCGACTGTTCCGCGTAAACGCGGAACTGGTAGGACTAGAGAACTTTCTCCCGAGAGCATTCGGAGAACGGGCTGAGAAGTTTTCTGAAGATCTAAAATGGATTTTAATAAACTTTGGCATTCTGATGAATTTCTAGAAGCCAGGGAAAGCTGGTTAATGCCACGAGTGCTGGCGATGGGCGATGGTGGGAGCTGCGTCCCCAGCATCGCCTGTGGGTTGGCTGAGGTGGGCAGCGGCAGGGAGGAACCAGGGGGAGAGAGAAATGTCAAACAGCCTTGCGGAAAACAGATTTATCAAACTTCATACATCCTTCTTGATACGGTTACAAATTCAGTTGATAAAGGAAATCAGTAACATAATATGTTTAGAGTTCCACAGGGTATTTGATTTAGCTCTCCTGAAAAAGTAAAGGACCAGTATTATGCAGAATCAACAGCGCTTTAATAAAGGGACTGGGAGGCAGATTGCAGAGATTGTACTTTGTCATCCGATGGGATATTTCTACAGAGGAGCGCCTGTTACCGGAGCAGGGTTGAGCTATAACAATGTCTTTACCAAGAGTATTGAAGAAAACATAAAATAACTGTTTTTATGGTAATGGTTTTTATGGTTAAGGAGGTAAACAGCAGAGAAAAGACTGACTGCAGGATTACCGAGTGGCGGCGGCGGGTCAGGCGGGTTCGGGTGGCTCAGTACCGTGGACTGACTGAGCCATTGTGATTCTCGGGGAGCGAGGTGCCGTGTGGGTGTAGGGGAGGGTACGCTGACACCGGCACAGAAGGGGCTCGGGGTCGCGGGGCACCACCGTGCGCGGGACCTCCCTGTGAGATGCTGCAGCTGGGGGGGCTGAAGCGGCCCGCGGGCGTACAGCCAGACTAAAAATAGGAAAATAAGGAAAAAACCCAATATTTTCCAGGCGGAAATAAAGAAAACCAGCTGGCGTGGCCACGTGAGACTCCAGTATCACAGGTTATTCCTTATGGCCAAAGGAAGTTTGAGGGGTTCGTCTCTGTTCCCAGTGCAAGAGCTGGCCCAGGGTCACCCTCAGCTGAAGCCTCCAGGACTGACCGTGGTGTAAACTGCACCAGCAGCCACGCAGGAGTTGCAGGTCAGGTGTAGAAAGGGCTCAGCAGGGTCCAGTGGGCCGCAGGGGTCAGGTGAGAGCACCCGCAATAACATGTGCTAATCTAGACAGGATTTCCCCCCGAAAACAAACCCCAAGCTCTCCAGGTTTGTCAGGGAGGAGCTGCTGGGTTGGCAAAGGCTGCATTGATGCTGCTGTGGGGGACACAGCGGGGACAGGGACAGGTCTGAGCGGGACAGCTCGGCTGAGGGTCGGCTCCGGGTCCCCACGTCCTCACACAGCCACAGGCAGACGTGTCCCCTGAAAACCACCCCACATCACTGCAGACCCCCTCGTGTCCCTGCAAACCCACCCTGTGTCCCCTGAAAATCACCCCACGTCCCTGCAAACCCCCCCGTGTCCCGGCCCAGGCTGAGCATCACGCTGTGCATCCTGCGGGAGGGAGACAGGCAGAGCAGCGCTCCTGGTCCTCCAGAAATGACAGAGCACTTTGGTCTGATGAGGGAAATGAAGGAGGAAAGGAAAAGTACCACGTCGCCTTAAAATCTGGTAATTCAAGCAGCTGTGGCCAAATCCTCCTGCTCCTTCTGCCTGTTTCACGTCTGCATGACGCCGTGGAGCCAGTCCCAATCTCTACCACGCAGCAGGGAGGATGAGGAGGCTCCCTGCGTTTAACGACGCTGAATTTAATTAAGTTTGATGAAAACCAAAGTTCTTTTACTTTCCTAAAAACAACACCAGTCTAAGCAGCTATTTCTCAACTTCAGCTTTCGCCCCGTGGGGCCGCGCCTTGCCCTACCTTTTGTATTAACGAGGAAGTCACAAACAACTGGCGACAGACAAGCCGCGGGGGACACACACCGACAGCCGCTGGTCCCGTTTGAGCGGGAAGCACGAGGAGACACGGGATCGGTATTTGCATATTGTAAAAGCGAGAATTAGGAGTCAAACGCCGCAGTTTAAAACCCAGGCTGCCCTGGCCCAGCAGCCAGGGAACGCCTGCCTGGGCTCCAGCTATTGAACCAACCAGTAATTTGTGTTTTCCAGTGTGGGTGTCTCTACATGGGTCTGCGGCGGCTTCATTCAAGATTTATCCGCTCTCGCCGATGGGCTTCTGGTGCTCACGTGGTGCAGCGGCTCCCACGCAGGCACTGCGCGGCTCCGGCTGACGGGGATTTAAAGAGCATCTGCGACGGAGCGCGCACCTCGGCCGGCTTCATGACCTGCCACGCACACCCAAGCCAGACGAGCGGCCGGACCTGGCTAATTAATTCCTCTGTTGCTGCATGCATTAACACCCCCCCCCCTCACGGTTAAGGGCAGAAAGTTCAAGGCCGCGGCGGTTCCAGCGGGCAGAGAGCGCTGCTGGGCGCTCAGGGCATCTTCTGCCCCGCGGGAGAACCCGCCCTCGCGCCGGCACCCCGCGCAGGACCGCAGAGCACAGCCCTTGCCCCTTTTCCAAGCCAGACGCAATGAGCACAGAGATCCGAGCCGCGGCGAGGCCCCGCCAGCGGGAAGCAGACAGGACCCGCTGCCCGCAGAAGTGCCCCCAGCGCTCCCCCGGCGCAGAGAGCCGCGGGGCGATCCCCGGCTCGGGGCCGCCAGCCCCGCCGCAGCACCCTCCTCCCTCGCGTGGAAGGTGCCGGAGCCCGGCCCGGCTGGGGGAAGTTTTCCCTCCCCAGCACCGCGTCAGTTAACCGCCTGCGAGGCACCCGCGCGTCTCTCCAGCAAAATCCAGGAGGGTGATGAGCAGCCCCGCTGCGGCCCCCCAGCACCAGCCCAGCCCCACGTGCTCACCCCGAGCACTGGCTGGGACCCCCCCCGCCTCCTCCCCACGGCCCCCATCGCCCCCCCGCGCTCTCACACACACGTAAGGGATGATGGAGCCTGTGCCCAGCGCGAGGCCTCGACTGTGCCACGGGCACCGGCACGGCCCCACGCAGAGCCCCGGCAGCTCCGCGCGGGGGGGGGCACGCAGCAGGGAGCGATGAGCCCCACGGCGAGCACCTGGCCCGCGGCTCCCACCCCGCACCCGGGCTCAGGGCTGTGATTCAGCTCTGAGCTCTGGCGTGGCACCGTTAAGCCCTCTCCGGAGCGTGCTGTGCCCAGGAGACCGGGGCCGCACCGGCTCCTTCCACAGCAGAGATTTATCGCAGTGAGGGAGACATAAAACATTCGCTGAAAAAAACTGCGGCCAGCAAAACCAAGAATTTTGGAAATTACTCATGCCTCCAGCGATCCCATCTTTCACAGCCCTGGCTGCTGCCTCCTTGGCTCCCTCAGCCCAAGAGGGGAGACAGATTATCTCAAATTATTTATTATGGAATTAGAGCATGATCCAAACCCTCCCTGAATCAATAAGAAAGCTCCGACTGACTTCACCGGGTTTAGGACCGAGCACCAGGAACAGACAGGGTATTTCTGCATCCGTGGCCGTGACTCACCGAGAACTTTCCAACGTGGAGGGAGCAGCGCGGCGGCCGCGGCTCCTTGCCCCCACGGTCGCTCCCGGGCTGGGGGACCCTGAGGTCCCCGGGGCCCTGCGGCACAGGTCCCCCCACGTACACAGGACATCAGCTGCTGCCGCTAATTTTAAAAGTTACGGCCCAGTGTGATTCCATCAGCCATTTTTTGCTGCGCAGGTGCCAGCACCTGGCTCCGTGCAAGCTCACGTTTAAGCCCAGCCTGTTGTTGCTCGTTTAAATCTCAAGCAGCAGCTTTGGGTCCGAACTGCCCCCAGAGCGTTGCCGGTGCTGCCCCGGGGGAGCAGCTGCAGGGCTGAAGCAACGGGGCGAAGCGGTGAGGCCGGGCAGGCGGGAGCCCGGCTGTGGGGCAACCGGGCCGTGGGGCAACCGGGTGCTGGGGCAAGCTGGCCACAGGGCAAGCTGGCTGTGGAGCAACCCGGTCATGGGGCAGCCAGGCTGTGGGGCAACCCGGCCATGGAACGAGCTGGCCATGGGGCAACCCGGCCATGGGGCAGCTCAGCCGTGGGGCAGCCGTGGGGCAGCCCGGGCAGGCCGTGAGGCGCAGTCCCTGAGGGACGAGCTGGGTGGGGGCAGCGGCTGCCCCCCCTTGCCCCGCTCCGCTGGTCGGAGGGGAAGGGCTGGCACTGGCCGTGGGGCTCAGCTGGAGAAACGTGGGGTGCGGGGGGATTCCCCGTGACAGGGACAGCCGGGGAGGGGGGTGGGGGTGTAGCTGGGGGGCTTTGCTGCCCGTTAGAAGAGCCCCCGGGACCGGGCTGGGGGGGGGGGGACGGGGTAACCTGTGGCCCCTCAGCCTGCAGCTCCTCGGTAGCTGCTGGGGGGACGCAGAGCGCGGCCGGTCCCCGGGCAGGGGGCGGGGGGGACACGCCAGCACCCCGCGGCCCGTCTCCCCCCGGAGCAGGAGCCACCCGTGGGGGTCTCCCCCGCGGCGGAGCCACAGCAAAGCGCCGTGTCCGTGCGTGGGGAGGGCGCGGGGGGGGGGGGATGCTCCTCTCGGCGCCGGGGCGGCGGGGGGGGGGTCCCGGGATGCCCCTGCCCTCCCCGCAACTTTTGGGCAAGAGCCCCCCCGGCGGGGCGGTCGGTACCTTCCAGGCAGCACGTCCTCCAGAGCCCCGAGTGGGTCATCACCTCCTCGTTCTTGCGGCTCGTGTCGTTGTCGCTCGTGGACTTAGTCCTGCACACGCCGCGCGAGTAGAGCCAGTAGTCGGTGCCCACGGCGATGGTCATCAGGCTGAAGGCGGCGAAGGCTCCCACCGTGGTGACGAGCATCTGGACGCCTCTGTCACACATCCTCATGCTGCTTCATCCTCCGGCGGCGGCTCGCAGGGGAAGGGCCGGCGCCGCCGCCCGCCCGCCGCCGCCGCGCTCCCCGCCCGGCTCCTCATGCCCCCGCGGGCCGCCGAGCACCGGGCCCCCGCCGCGGCGCCCAGCGGGGCCGCCCAGCCCCGGGGAGCCCCGGCATGGCCCCTCCGGCGGCGCGGAGCGGAGCGGAGAGGAGCGGAGGCTCCTCCGCCCTGCGCGGAGCCGAGCGCGGAGCCGAGCGCGGAGCCTCTCCCGGCGCCTCCCCCGCGCCGCCCGGCCAAGGCATCCGCGGGGGGCGGCGGGGGCGGGGGGCAGCGGAGGGCGGGACGCGGGGGGGCTGGAGGGGGGGAACGGGGGGCAGCGCCGCTGGGAAACCGCCCCCCGCCCGGCCGGCGGAGGGGGCACCGCCCGGGGACGGGGACGGTCCCGGAAGGGGGGGGGACACACACGACACGGGGGGAGCCCACCCCGGGGTGCCGGGACGGGCGGGGACTGGCCGGGGACACACACGCACGCACGACAATGGGGAGCACGTACTGGGGTGCCGGGGCCGGCACTGCCCCGGGGGGGGGACCGGGACCGCGGGGGGACCCACCTCGGGGTGCCGGGATCGGGCGAGGAACGTCCCGGGGTGGGGGGGACACGCACGACACATGGGGAGCCCACCCCGGGGTGCCGGGACTGCCCCGGGGGGGAGGGACCGGGGCCGCGGGGGGGGTCTGAGACCGAGACGGCGGGGGGGGGGGGGGGAAACCTCACGTCGGGGTCGCTGGGAGCGTCCCCACCCCCCCGGCACGGGGCAGCTCGGCTCCCCCCAAACACCGACACCCCCCCCGGTACCAGGCACTGAGCCCGGGCTGCCTGCGAGGGGCCATGCACCCCCCCGGGGGGGTTGGGGGGGGCACAGCAGATCTGGGGGCTGCCCCAGAGCCGTTGGGCCCCCCCCGGGACACCCCTCTTGTCACCTGCCCGGGGCGGACGCTGCACCCTGGGGTGGGTCCCCATCACGCTCCTTAATCCTTTGCCCCCGGTTAAAGCCCGCGCCCCCCCGCGCCGCTCTGCCGGGTCCTCGTCTCTCTCAAACATTTTTACAGCCACTTGGATGAGCTTCTGACTCATGCGACCTTTCAGACAAGCCCTGCAATACACCCTCCTCTTCCATTAAGTCTTCTAAGGGCTACGGGTGAGGCAGGAGCGAATGATTTACCTGCCCGTGCGTGGTTCCACACCTCATCCCTACACGCTCACATGGCAATACGAGTTATTTACTCCCAAAACGCAAACAGAAAACGATGAAGGTTGCCAAAACCTCAAGCATTATGAAATTAAGGGGTATAAAAATTAAGTAGCCTCCTCAACCTTGAATCAGGGCGTGCTGGTGGCGGGACCCCTGCCCCAGGCCCTGCGCTCCGGGGGTCACCCCGGTTTGTCCCCCGTTTGTCCCTCACGGGCCCTTTGTCCCCTTCTGACCGTTTCTGCTGTTCCTGCGTTTCCACCCGCGGAGCGGCAGCGCTGGGTGGGCCGGGAACCCGCTGATGAGGGCAAGGATGGAGACGCGGGGTGTGGGGCCCGAAGCATCCCCCCAGGCTGAAACACAGCGTGTGAGTTTTCTGAGGAGGGGATAGAGCTGCCCGGTTTCTGCGGCTGGCAGCGGCCCGGGACGGTCACGGCCAGGCCGTGGTGACGCAGGCTGGACACCGGGACGAGCCCCCGCGCGTGGCTCCGGGGCGAGCTGGCGGGTACCACGGCGGCAGCTCGGGGCGAGGCGCAGGGACAGACGGCGCTTCCCCGGGCCGGCGGCCGTGGCCGTGTGGCATCACGCGCCCGCGTCCCGCCACCCCCGCGGCTCCCACCGCCTGTCACCGGCCCCGGCAGCGCGTGGGGCAGAGCCTGACGCCAGCACCCTGCCCGGCCCCCGTCCTGCGCAGAGGCAGGCGTCCCGGGGAGGAGGCAGCAAAGATATCTCACACCTACAGCGAAGGGGCTGCAAATTGCATTCCGAGTGGGGGATTTTGCAGCCGTAATTGTGTTATTTTAACATAGTGTGTGTAGGTGTGTGCAGAGTGCACATGTACCGTTTCCTAGGCTTTTAACAAAGCACGCTCAAACAGAATCAAAGTCCATGCCGGCTTGTGTTGGCCCTTGCAGGGGTTGGTGGCGGGGGCACCCCTGGACCAGCCCTGCACCCCTCTCACCACTCCTCGTGGGGTCCCGGGAGTGAGCCCGGGGCCCTGCCCAGAGCAGCCACCCCCACAGGGTTTGCAGCCAACGAGAATTTGGGGACCTTGCTGCCCCGCCGTCAGACCGGAGGGCAGCGCGCTCGGGTGGTCACAGGCCGGCCCCCCCAGCTCCAGCCCCCGTCACCCCTTGCTGTTTGCTGCCTCGTCCATCACCTTCTGCCTGCTCACAGATCCGGACCCTTCTGAGTTCGGCAAAGTGGGAACAAACAACAGAAACCAGATCCTGCTGCAAAGATCGTACAACTTGTCCAAAAAAAACCCCTGTCCTTGCAGGCAAAAATGTCCTAAACCGAGATCTGTTAGGCTTTGTCCTTCCAAATCCAGCGATGAAAGCTCTGCTGCATTTAAATTGGCAAAGTGACAGAAAGTAAGTAGTCAGAAATAATCCCTAGCTGGATTAGGTTTTCCCTTGAAGGAAGAGAGGCTCCGCTACAAGGCGAGTTTAGGTCATTAGCGATGCAGTGAGCTCTGAGCCCGGCCCCGCCGAGCCCTCGCTTCCTCCCCCTGCTCGCGGGGGCTGCGGGGGGACAAGGACTCCAGAGCCTTGGGCACACGTGTTCCCCCCTCCCCGCTCCTACCAGGGGATTATTTATATCTGCATACGCTTCGGAAACGCTGGCTGCAATCGTCCGGCTCTACCGGGCCTGCAGTGGCGAGGCCGCTGTGCCCCCGCGGGGGTCTCCGGGGTCTCCGGGACGCGGCAGGACCGAGCGGTGCCACACGCCGCCCCCAGCCCAAGCGCGCGCGGCACGAGCCGGCTCGCTCGGTGTGAGCTTGGGCCGTTGCCTTCCAGCGCTGCAGCTCCCCGCTGGACTTCGACGGTTTAGTAGCAATAAAAATAGCAGGGGAGAGGAAGAGAAATCCGTTCTTGTTCAGCCTCTTCGCTGTGGGAAGATGCGGAGGGAGCGGGGAGCGGCTGCTCCCGGGGGGCCCAGGCCGAGGCGCCCGCACGCCCCGACCCTCCTCGCTCTGCTCACGCTTCTGCTGCTGCTCAGCTGCCCCCGCCGGCCTTTTCCTTCCTCTGTTCCGATGCCCTGGGCCGACAAAACGCGTCCAAGCGAGGGATAGGGGATGCCAGGGGACAGCAAACGTCACACCCCTGCCAGGGTCCCCCCAGCTGCGAGGGTACGGGGTGCTGGGCGCGGGTCGGCGGCTCCCGGCCCTGCCAGGGACACCCCGAGCCCCGGGTGCGGGAGGGGAGCGCAGGGAATCCCCTCCCCGAGGTCACACAGAGCCCGGCATCCGCGGGCAGCGCGTCTGCGTGGGATGGGGGGAAGGGAGGAAGGTTATCAAAGGGATTCCGTGAGGCAGCGGTACCACAGAAGTAATAAAAGAACAAATAGCAGGAGATTAAAAGATATTTTGTAGTCTGAGTCCAGCCGGACCATGCTGAGCCACCATAAAGGGTTTGCTGCTGCTCCGATCCGCTGCAATTTAATTGATTTGATTTAAATTCTTTGAAGAAGAAGTGGATAACGAATAATGAGGCAAACAGGATTGTAATGCAAATGAAAGAGATGAAAGATGGCTTCAGGGAGACGGCTCTTGAAGGTCAGAGCCTAACGCAAAGCTGCTGCTGGTCACTCGTTCCGGCATTAATGAGGCCGTGTTCCTCCCGACGCCCCTGATGGATGGGGGGACGGCTCGGGAGGCCAACGCTCTGCTCACGGCTGGCCTTTATTCTCCTCGCTCCAAGCGGATCGTCCCCTCGCAGCGGCGGGAAGGGTTTTACCCGGCGTGTTACGGGGGCTGCCCGTGTTACACCGGCTAAGCAGACTCCTTAATCGGGTTTTTCCAGATCCTCCGATGGCGACTCTTAACTTCAGAATTAATTAACTTCACTATCAAAAGCTGAGTCATTTGTCACAATGGTTTTGTCATTAGCTCCCATAATTAAGGAAAGTGTCACAAACCCAAAGGTTTCACTCACACCAGGCAGGGGAGCTGACGCTCGGGAGCGTTTCCAACACGCTGGGAACGGGCACGTCAGCGAAGCTGGGGAGGGGCTCGACCGGGCACCCCAAAACCCTGCGCCGGGGCCGTGGGGGACCCTCCTGGGATGGCCCCGCAGTGCACCCGGCCCCACAGCTTGGCCAGGGGTTGGGGGGAGCCGCAGAGGGGCAGCAGGGGGGACAGCAGGGGCTGCTGCTCGGGGCGGGGAGCCTGGCCAGGTGGGAGAGACGAGGACACCTTCTTGCCAAAGGCTCAGTGGAATCCCCCAAAGGGAGGAGGAAACACCCTTCCTAACACTCCCCCTGCGCCTCCTCAAAAAAAGCCGATTTCCTCGACGGAGAAAAGCGGGTGCGTGCCCTGCAGCTCCCCGGGTGAGGGGCAAGAAGGTGCCTGAGGGCAGGAAACCCTTCGCAGGCCCAGGACCCACAGACACCGGGGGACTCGCAGAGCCCGGCCCACCGAGCCCCCCCGGCTCCCCTGCCCTCGTCGCCGTGGCTGGACCCCCCGCGCCGGCCGCTCACCCCCGCAGCCCTCCCCGAGTTACAGGGACCCAGGAGCCAGCGTCATGGGGTGCTGGGAAGAACATCTGCAATAGCGTTAATGAACTCAGCTTAATTAGCAATTCACTGAAGATACAACCCACCTGCACCTTCCCTCCCCGTCCATGTGTAGCTCAAGGCGCAGCCCCAGCCGCAGGTCCCCAGTCCGGGACCCGCGCCCAGGCAGGCTCCATTTGCTGACACTCTCTAGCTGTGCAGATACGCAAAAACTGCAACATCTCAGCGGTTGCTGCTTCATCGGGGCTCAGCAGAGCCCCTCCGGTGGCCAACAGCCAGAACCAGGTTGCCGACAGCCCGTCTGCTCTCCCCCGGCACCCCGCCAGAGTCTCCCGGGCAAAGGAAGTCAAGCTCTTGGGGTTTCTTTAAAATTATATATTTTATTTTTTCATACATGCAGCAAATAGAATAAAGAGTATATGCCCATCTAAAAGGAGGTCTTTATGAGAATCTTTTGACAACACAGAGCAGGTAGTCTAGGATGTAGAAAAGTCATCAAATACTTGCAGGTGAAATCAAATTCACAAACACAAACCGGTCAACGATAAACATTTTCTTTTTTTTTTTTTTTTTTTTTTTTTTTTCCCTTTCCTCTCCTTGTTTTCATTGCCACTTTGAACGTGATCAGAAATAAACAGCTTGGATGACACTTCCATGCATGGAGCAAGATGCCTGTTGCTTCTTCTGCTGTTGCAGACTCAGTGGCTCACCCGCTTCTGCAAGAGCAGAGAAGCTGCAGCACTGGTGAGTACGCGTTCCTCCACCCCGGGGCTGCACGTGCTGCCAGCTCGACCCTTTGCGCTGAAACCACGCCGGACCTTCACCGGGACCAGAGCTCCTGCGATCCGGAGTCGTCAGAGCGCGTCTGCTGCCCAGGGCGCTCGCTCAGCCTCCCACCCCTGAGACTACCTACGGCTCGGCCCCGCCGCAAACTTGCATTTATTTATTCAATGGATTCAAGGGATCAGTATCTCCTCTGGTGGTGGCTCTCTTACCACGAGAAGGCTGCTCAGATGCCCAGATGTCCCCCGGCCCCGTGCCGGTGCCATCGCGCGGCGGCAGCCCCCCAGCACCCGGTGGCTGGGGGGCAGCTACGTCTGGGCAGCCCAGGCTCAGACTGGCCCCAAACCGCTGCGGAGTGGCCACATCGGGACCGGCTGGATCCCGGACAGCCACGTGCAGCTGTAGGATGGCAGAGTCGGAGCGGGCCAGGGTTTCCGACCCCCCCTCGCCTGCCTGTGGCCTCACGGCCCTCGGCAGAGCCCCGGGCCCAAGCAGGCGGCCCCGGCTCTGCCCCCGACCTCGGGCAGGTCCCTGCCCAGGCTCTCCTCCGCTCTCCCATCTCCCCACGTGCCACGCCAGCTCTCCAGCAGCGCAAGCCCCGCTGCCACGGGCACCCGGCAGCCTCCCCCCTGCACCCCAACTCAAGCCGGGCTGAGCTTTAGGCTGGGAACAGGGACAAAGAGCCGCAGACCCCTCGCCTTTTCTTTGGCAAAACAGCCAAGTGAAAGAGCGGGACGTGCCCCGGGAGCATCGGCATTTGCAGCCTGAACATCCCCGCAGACAGGAGTGGGACTCGGCTCCTGCACGCGGGTATCCGGGAGCATCTCCAGATGCTGGGGAAGAAATCCTCAGCCAGCGGGTAAATGGAGCGGTTACTCCCTCGCTCAGGAGCTCAGCCCTCCTGCCCCTGGCCTTTCTCACACAGCTCTCGGCCTCCTTCACAACGCCCCGGCTGGCTGCAGGAGCTGGGCAGGTTCTGCCGCTCGGAGTAACCACTGACCAGCAGCGAAGGGGCCAACACAGCCCCTGGGGGGGTGTGGGGGTGTCTAATCCATCCTGTCCCACAGGGAACCCCCCTGAGGAGCCTGAACCCCACTTACCTGCAGCGCCCAGCCAGGGAGAAAGGACCAGGACTTGCCACCCTTCCCGGGTGGGGTGACACTGTGTCCTGGCTCCTCGGTCCCTCTGCCCGGGGAGGTGCAGGGCGCTGGGTCCCCCCCCGTCACCGCTGGACCCCGCTGCCAGTCCCAGCACAGCCAGGCTGCTGTGTGGGACGCTGGGCTTGCAGTCACCCCCCCCAAAGCACACAGGTGCGGGGTCGGGGTGCACCCTGCAAGCCCCGGGGGCTTTTTCTCTGCTCCGTAGCTGCAGGCTGAGGTGCCCCCGCTGCCCCCCCGAGCATCCTTCTCCTGCCTCCCTGCTGCTGGTCCCCGCACCGCCCCGGGGGGCTGGCAGCGCGCTCAGGGATCGCTTTACTGGGCTGTACCGGTGCCCCGGAGCGCCCGGACACTGGCTAACGGGGCTCTCCTGAAGCCTCCCAGCTCCGAGCACCTTCCCAAAGCCCCGCTTTCCCCATCCCGTGGTGAAGATCAAATCATCAAATGACAGCAAACAGCGAGTCAAGCGCTGTCGCTCTGCCCTTCCTCGGAAGAGTTTGTACGAACTTCAACGTCCGTGCCGGGCCAGGCAAATCCCATTTTACATTTTTCCACAGCAGGTTATTGAAAATACAGAGTTTGGCAAGCAGCAGAATGGACACTGTTGGAAACACTCAAGGTAGGAGTCCTGCAGGCAGGACCCAGCCCTTGCTAAGCTCTCCCCGCAGCACAGACCCAGCCCCGCGCATCCCGAAGCTGCCTGGCAGCACGGCCGTGTGCCGGCCCAGCTCGCGGCGGTTTGGCAGCGCCTGCTCCATGCAGAAGTGTCACCCCAACACTACACAGAAATCCCAAACGGAAAAGACGTAACTCCCCCCGCAGCAGCCCCTGGGTGTAACCCCGGGGTGCCCCTCGGCACCTTACAGCAGCATCCTGGACAGACCCCGGGAGCGGCTTCAGAGCTGAAGATACGGAAATTAAAAACATTCACCACTGACGGAATACTAATTCTGCAGCAACAGGTTTGAGTTACAGTAATGTTCATGCTCTGAGCATCAGCTGTGGTCTGCAGAGGATGGCGAGAGTCTTCTGAAACATGAGCCGGAGTTACGAGAACCCTCACCAGACACGAGCCCACGCGCGCGGCTGCCCTGGGCTTCGGCTGATGCAGAACCTCTCATAAACCCACTCGTCAATCTGGCACAATTTGCAGTTTTTCTGGGTTTTGTTTTGTGTCCTCCAGCCCAGGTCAGTGCCCAGACCACGGACTGACACCCCCAGGTCACCGCCTTCAATTTAATAACGGGGCGAGGACACCCGGCCGGCGGGACATCAGCTGTAGCTTCTAGCAGCCTTTTTTCCTCAATGAATCATTAAAAGAAGAAAATAATTTCAAAAGGTAGAGTTTGATCTTTATAAAAGGTCTATAAACCAGAATTTCCTTTATAGGATTCCTCGTGATTCATAAAATTCCACCCCCATTTTCCCCCATAGGCATGGAGTAATGCGTATTTACATTAGAACTGGTAGTGGTTCAGAAAATATACATATGGGGTGGTTTGGGGTTTTTTTGCAAACCAACTGAACTGGTGTGTAATAAGAGAGGGAAACCAGCCAGCGACTCAAAGGATGCTCATGCTCGGGGCTCACCCTGCTGCGGACCCAACAGTGAGCGAGAGACGCCCTTCAGCCACCGACGGGCAGCTCCTGCCTGCCCCTGCCTGCTCCTGCCCGCCCCTACCGCTGCCCCTCCGCCTTACAAACAGCTGCTGGAATTGTCTCTCCCGATTCAGAGGTTTTTCAATGATGCGGAAGGTCCTGGATTACTGATTAAAACCCCCAGGAATTTTGGCTGAAATCAGGTAAATCAAGATGCCTCTAAAATTTATGGGTTGTGAGCCTTTAAGATAATAGCAGAGGGTGTAAAGTAGAAAAGTTACCGTTATAAATAGCCCTCAGTACAGCCCTTTCGTAGCGGGCGTATTTTCAGTTGGTAAATTGTAAACCGAGAATATAAATGTGTTTTGTTTTGGTAGAATATTAATATCCTTTACAGAGCTGTTAAATTTTGACAGTGTCTGTGAAAAAACAGGAGAAAGATTTATGAGAGTGCTGACAGAGTGTATCAAAACTGCAAACTGTTCCAGATGTTAAAAAAAAAAGAAAAAAAAAAATAAAATCCCACCTTTCACTTAGAAAAAGATTTGCTCTGATTTACAAGAACTGGCATGGAATTCGTTTGGAGTCTTAATGCCTGAGTGTAGGAAAGGCCGTATGGCGAGGCGCGGGCTTGCGGGAGGCGAGGGAGGAAGACGGCTTCGGTGAGCCAGGCTGACGGTATATACAATGCATTTAAAAATATATGTCTATAAGCAGACTTTTCCACACTGATCAAATGTATCCATGTCTTGAACAAAAGGCTCCTCTAAGACAAGCTCACAGTCATCGCAAGCTTCAGCACAACGGTTTAAGATATCAACCATGCTTAGCATTCAACAGAAACGGTTTGTGAGTAGCTAGGGTCACTGGAATCTCAGCATCCGATTTCAAAAAATTACAAAGACTGTAGCAATTTGGTATATTTCTGTTCAAAAACTCTATTAGTCACCACCAACTATAGTTCCTAGAAGTATTACTGACTGTTAACTCGAACCCCAAACATCTCCAGCTAGGGAAACCAAGCTAGCGAGTGGCACAGACATAGAAAGGCCTCCTAAAACAAGCGGTCGGCGTGTTTCGCATGAGGGTGTGTATGTCTGCACTGCTAACCCCGGAAGACTAGTGTCGGTATGTACAAGGCGATCTGGAGTTTCGGACTGCGAGGAGAGGGCGGGCGGCGGCTGCGCCGCGACTACACGTTAATGACAAACTCGGGGTTAGTGTAGGAGAATCCAGCAAACTCGTTCTGGTCCAAGTTCATGATGAAGAGTTTGTCCGTGGGCGTGAGCTCCACCGGCTGCCGGGTGAACTCTTTGTCGAAGTTGGAAGTGTCGCGTTTGTCCTTCTGTTAAACGGAAAGCACAGAGTTAAACGGGGCGGGGGGGGAGCGCGAGCCGGCGAGCAAGCGAGCGGTGGCAGCACCCAAGGGCGCATGGCCGGGAGAGTCGGGCCGTCCCCAGGGAGCCGGGCTGTCCCCAGGGACCTGTCCTGTCCCCAAGAGAGCCAGGCTGTCCCCAGGCTTCACGCCCATCCCTCCAGATCTCCACACCGTTTCCAAAGCCGCTGCCGCTGAGGAACACGCACCCCGACAGGCAGCAGCAGCCCCTGTGCAATAGAAGCAACCCCACACCAAGGCAAGAACGGAAAAACACCAGTTTAACGCCTTAAAACACAGAACCAGACAGCGAAGGGACACGATGAGAGCACGGGGTGTCGGGGAGGGCTGCGGCGCTCCCGTCCCTCCTCTCCTGGCCGCTGTAAGAGAGAGCAACAGAGCAGTTTCTCAGCATGCAAAACCGTCACTGCAAACGAAGAGTCGCAACACAGAGGAGGAAGGAGCCTGGAGGAAGCAACATCCCTCGAAACGGAAGTAAACACTCAATACCATTTCAAAATTTGCACCAAATAATCAGCTGTAAAAGCGCCTTTTGCTTTAAGCTTGACTTTTTACAGAATGACGTTACGATACGGTATTGACCAATGCAGTGTGAATTGATTCGAGGATTTGATTTGCTCCAGGGTTGTACGTAGAAAATACACAGAAGTTCAAAACCTCAGAGAATGAAAACTCCACACGTGCAACCGTTTATCACATTCATTTCACCAGAAGAACGACTTTGCAGCTACATCCAACCCAAAAGAGAAAAAAACAAAGTTAGTTGTGACTAGTGGGGGTAACCTGCTCGTGGCAGGGCAGGGCCCGAGCGCGTGCATACGTCTGCGCTGCCGGGGGCCAGGCCTCCCCCCGCAGCACCGTGCTCCCCACCGCTCCTCCACCTCCCCCGGCAGGCGCAGCCGCCCCCAGGCCAGGTGGGACCTTCCCCTCTCCTGACACAGGCGGGACCCCGTCACAAATTCAGTGTCTCACAAAAACCTGAAAAACGGTCTTTTTTTTTTTTTTCCCCCCCAGATTCTGCCTTTGAACCGAGGCCCCCGCAGCACCAGGAGCTTGCCTCTGCTCTGCTACGATGGGAGATTCCCAGCTCTGGCCGATTTGGCCAGCTCATGGCACAGAGCCCCGAGCGGTAACTGCGGGGGGGCCCTGCCATGCTCGCCCCCCAGCTGCTCCGCCAGCAGACACGCGTGTGCCACAGGAGGGACCACGCGGGACGGGTCTGTGCCCGCCCGGCCGTCCTGCCCCCGGCTCTGCACCGACGAAGCACCCGGCGGGTGAGACCTCGACCCCTCACCGGCACCGTCCGGGGATGCTGGGGCAGAGCCGGTGTCAGGAGCACGGCCGGAATACGGCCGAGAGTCAGGTCAGATCCTCCCTGTCACCCTCTGCCCAGGCCAGGAGCGTCACACCAAAACTGCAGCCGGATCGAGCCTCTGGAGACGAGTCCCGAGGCCAGCGGTGGCCCAGGGCCTCCACGGCCGCTCCGAGACCGACCTTGTCACAGGAGTCACCCTGTGGGGGTGGCTTCAGCCTCGCGGGGGGAAGAGCAGAGAGCGAAGAGAGCCAAGGGCGGCTGCGAGGAGACGAGGTGGGAAGAAAAATGGGGCTGGAGCTCAAGGAACAAAGAGAGAAAAGCCAGAGAGGAGCCGGGGCGCGGGCGGGCGAGGCTCCGATGCTCAGGGCACCAGCGCCCGCGGGCCCCGGCCTGACCCCGAGCAGGAGCCGGGGCTCTGCCTTCACTTTTGGTCAAGTGACCCCCGAGAGCTGGCACAGGCCCCGCAGGGCTACTCTTCCCCCCCCCAGACAGAGGAAGAGGCAGGTTTGGGGGCACAGAGCAGGAGCGGGGAAGGGCAGACGCGGTGAAGGAGCCGAGTTCAGGCGCAAGTTCTGCCAGGCACAGGGCGAAGCGGTTGAAACGCAAGTGTCAGCCCAGCTGGGTGGAAGGCAGCGTCCTCCCGGGACGAGGGGCCGGCGTGGAGCAGAGGCGCTGCCCGTCTCGAAGCAGCTGCAGGGGGGGTCTCTCTCTCTTGCAGCCCCAGCACGTGCAGGAGGACGGAGCTGACGGTGGCACCAGGCTCCTGCCCCGCTCCTGGGGGGATGCTGAGCCGACCCAAGGGTTCCTGAAGGCCACATCCACCCGAGCCAAGGTGTGCCAGGAAAACACCGGCCTACCGAGCCCGGAGCTTCTCCCCTGCAGGAACGCGGTGGGATGCTGCGAAGGGGAATGAAACGTCCCCATCTGCTGCTGGTGCAAAGTGCCACCGCGGTCGCCAGCCCTTCAGAGTGGCCTCTGCTGCTGGCACTAGAGAGGGCGAGCGCCCAGCCCGGCAGCCCTCGGGTGCCCAAAAATCCTCGCTGCTTTTTGGCAGCAGAAGGCTCTGGCACAGGCTGCGATGGGCCGGGGAGGGGGCTCAGGGCAGCCCACCCCCCCCTGCATGGGGGGCAGCTCCCCCCCAAGCCCTCCAGGGGCTCTGCAGAAGCGCAGCACCAGGAGGGCCCGGCTGTGAGCGCAGCAAAGCGGGGTTTGCTGATTTCTTACCTTGAATTTTTTCTGAAATTGGTGGCAATTTGGCCTCTGTCAAAGATGATGAATAGCCTGGGAGCAGGTAGGGAACGGCTACATGGATCTGGTAAACAGAGAGAGGGGGAGGCGGGGAAAATTCAAGGCTGAAAATGCTTTCAGCAAAGGGCTAATGGACTCTGGGAGGTGATGAGGAGTGCAGGAGGGGACAGGAATCCCCCCCCAGAACCGCCGCCACCTCTGAGCCCCCTCCCCGCGCCGGGGCTGCACGAGGATGCCGGGGAGCAGCTCCTGCCAGCGCTGCCGTTCGGTGCCTTCCCGCCGGGTTCAGAACCGCAGCAATCCAGCAGAAGAGGATTTCCAAAGGCAGAAGGGAAATTCTGCATGCACTCGGAAGGGAGGTTAACAGGAACCTGTAATCCCTCTTTAGCTGAAACTGCCAATTGCTTTTAACAGCTGCTCCTCCGAGAGCGCACAGGCAGGGCGGTGAGTCACCGACACACGGCGCTGCCTCGCCGAGAGCCTCTGCAGTCCCCAGAAAGCCGAAGCGCATACCGCAGTCGTCTCTGTTCAAGGCACTCAGAGATCCCCAAGCGGCAGAGCTCCGCTCGCCTCGGCAGCGCCGTCCTCACGCCTCGAACCGTCCTTCCTCCGAGGGACGTCGGAGAGAAACTCCTCTCCCCGTCGGCGTCCGAGCGAGCGGCGTCGCTGGCTGCGCAGCCCAGCTGGCGCGGAGGACACGCAGGCGTTTACTCTCTGCTTGGAAGATGCTCCCAGGACGTGGCACCTCGGTTGGGGACAAACGCTGCAGAGGACGAAGGGGCCGTGGCTCCGCCGGGGTGCAGGAGGCTGCGTTGGGCCGTGGGTCGCTGCCTGCGCTGGTGTCTCTGGGGACCCGCCAGGCCCCCGAGCCGGCATCCCCGAGCGGCATCTCTGCGCCCACAACTGTAGAAACTCATTATTGCCAAACACATGCAGGTTTCTTTGACATTATTTCTCACTTTTTATTTTATAATCAGTATCGGGGAAAAAAAAAAAAATAATGGCACATTACAACTTAAAGCAGATTGATACAGTGACAGCCCACGAACATCTGCAGAATAGTATAAAAGGAAGCTGCATGATTGTTACTGTTTCAAGAGAAATTCATCCTTCCTGAAACTTCTTCTTTGATGCCAGAAACAAACTTTAGGCCATTTAAATATCTAGCGGCATTTTTTTAAAAGTAGGACTATTCCTCGAAACAAATTTCTTTACAAGCTTCAGATCAGAATTCACAATACTGTTCAACGTTAAATAGCATCCCGTTTGTGTTAATACCATTTTTTGACACATTTAAAGCGCAGGTAATAACTCATTCAATCGCTTTGGCATTTGAAAGAAAGAAAAAAGTTTTGCTATGAGAACCGATGTCGTGTGGTATTTACTAGGGTGACCATGGGTTCGAAAGCATCTGCAACAGCTCTTTCAAATTTCCTGTTTACAACTGGATAGGCTTCTTCTCATTTAAAAAACGGTGCTTAGAAACTGCTCAATCAGGAGAAATCTTTGCGAACAGCAGACCCAGCCGCCCCAACACCTTACGGCTGCTGCTGGAGCCCCGGCGCAGGGAAGGGCCCAAAGCCGTGCCCGTACGAGCCTACGGCGGCCAGGGGGGCTGCGGTGGCCTTCGGGCAGCAGGACGGAGCTACCAAAAACGCCAGAATTGGCATTTCAGCTCTTCGGAGCAACCGCTGGGCTTCGGGCTTTGGGAGGAGCCGAGAGGCTCGGCCGGCAGCGCCCGCACTGCGGGTGTGTGTTCACACCAGGGAAAGGTTTCGTTAAAAACACTTACTTGTCACTGAGGCTAAGAAGGCTAAATATTAAATTTTCATTATTATATTAAAAGACTAGAAACAGGGATGAGCAGAAAGCACATGCTGGAGAGATTTCTCCTCATTGCCACAGCCTGCACCTCTCCGTTAGCCAATGAACCGTTTTCATTTTCTACAAATCCAGTGTCCCAAAAGCACGCTGCAGTGCCCACCGCACATCACCCACCCTTCAGGCACGCCCCAGATCATGTGAAGACATTTCTGGCTTTGAAATATGGTCACTCTAGTAGTGGTACTAAAGAAAAACCATGAATGCAAGTTTTGCAATGGAGAATGTCACCACAACAGCAGTTGGGACTGGATGATAGAGATGCAGGAATGAGATCTACACAGCTACTTAGCTCTTGGCTTCAGGTTTAAAAAACTCAGAGTTAACAAAGGAAAATCCTTCGAATTCTGACTGGTCAATGTTCCTGATGACTTCCTGGTCAGGAGGTGTTAAGACGGGTGGATGGCGAGTGAAAAACCGGTCGAAGTTTTCAGCATTGCGTCCACACTATGAGAGGGGAAGAAAAGAACGTATGGTGGGTGGAGAAAGAAGCGTGGGGGACGCGGCTGCAGCCACCCGCCCAGCCTCGCCGCGCGCCGCCGCTTAGCTCGGAGCAGCAATGGCAGAAAAGAAAAAAAAAAAGGTGCAAAACAGGCATGAGCTTTGTTAGTCGCAAGGCCGTGGTACCTCATGGCACAGCCGGAGACCAGCAAAACCCTCTGGCTGCGCCATGGCAAGTAATTGCAGGAGAGGAATGAGATGGGAGCGCAATTACTTGCTGCCGTCCCCTGCCTCCGCGCTGCTCTGGACCTGCTCAGGCTGCGCCGCGCTTCTGACAGACCCTGCAGCTTCCCCCGCTCCTCATCCCTCCCTTCCCGGGGGGCTCAGAGGCTCCTCCTTGCCCCTGCTCAAGCAGGGAGCTCAGAGCTGCTGGCCCAACGCTTAACCGCGGGCACTCGCGCCCTGGAATGCCCAGGGCTGCTCCGTCCCTTCCCGACGCGCGCGTCGGACCCAGATGGTCCGTGCCGGTGGCGGCCGATGCTCTCCGGCACTCCTGGAGTTCTCCACGGCAACTGGGCAAGGCTGGCTGTCCCCAAAACCCTGCCCGGCTGTCCCCAAAACCCTGCCCACAGCGGCGTTTTCTGCTCTTGCCCCCGAGGGCAGCTAAAGCCAAGGCCTGCCTCAGGCAGGGCAGGAGTCCAAGAGCACCGGCGAGCTCTCTGCAGCCGGCAAAGCCAGACCAGAGAGGAAACCGAACGCCCCGGAGTCTGGGCGACCACCGCCCCGGGTGGCCCGGCAGGAAAACACGGGGCTTGGAAAGCACCCGAGAGCACCCACGGCTCGGGGCTGCCGTGGAGCAGCGGCCTGGCAGGGCTGCGGGCTCTGCAGCCACAGCGGGGCTGGGAGCAGGGGGACGTGCCAAACGCCGTATTTAATTTTCTGAGCAATCAAAACAAGAGTCCTGTAACTTCCCGCGCTGCAAGTGATGATTCAATGTAATGACAGCACTAGCGAGGAACGGGCGGATGCCGGGTCACTGCAGCAGCTACGAACTGGGCTCAGCTACTGCCTATCACACACGTGTCACACCCCCACGGCTGGCTCTGCTCGAGGGCTGGCGAACCCTCCCTGCTCTCGGTCTCCTCGGCCTCTTTTCTGTGAAGAGATGCAGAAGCCAGCACCTCTCGGTCCCTCAGTCCTCCCCTTCCAATTCCGCATCCATACGCTTCAAGTGCTGGGACAATTTCTCCTGGCATTTAACGTTCATTTGCTAAGGAAACAGATTTACATTTGTAATAAACATCAGACTAAATATAATAAAATATTGAAGACAAATCCATGTAAACTTCAACATTTCCCAGCTCCTTCCTCTGCCAGAGAGGAGGTTTCAGGGAGGACAACGTGAACATCCATCAGGCTCCAATGGCATGTTCCTTTGGCAGCTCTTACATGTTCTTATAGCGCCAAGTGAGACACTTATTATCCCCAAGTCTCTAACAAAAGTTCAACGGGTAACATTTGAGTTGATTTAACTCTAGTTACTGCTGTGCTGACGCCTCTGAGCCCGTCCTTCCACCCCGCTGTACCTCTCATATTTCGTAAGGCCATGTCTCAACCCACAGCACATTTCTAGTCTGGATTTGTCAAGCTGCTGCTCCCAAGCACATCTCCTGTCTGTCACCAGGAGCTCAGCACTAGGTTTCTAACTCAGCACTCAAACTTACTTGGAGGCAGTTTCCCCCCCTGCATCTTTTCTCGGCTGCTGTGGCCACACACGCCGCAGCATCAGCCCCACTGAACGCAGCTTCTGCCTCTGGCCCCAGGGCCGAGCCCACAGCTGAGCCCAGGCGAGAGCAGATGCTGCCCTTGCTGCTGAAGGTTACAATATGGTTGCTCTTTTTTAAGTATTTTGATGCAAAAATGAGTTGGTGCTGCCCAGGGGAGGAGTTAGGCAAAAAAAAAAATAATCCAAAGACAAACAAAATCCCCTCAAACCAAACATGCAAACAGAGTGCAAAGCAGTTCCCCAGGAGGGCACTGAAGCGGAGGAGGGCTCCCCAAAATGAGCCTGAGAAGCCTTTTGGTGCAGCCCATGAAGAGCATCGTGTGGTGGGGGAGAACCTGCCCCAGCTGCCCTGGGCCGTGGCCTCAGCACGATGCCGGAACAACTTTGTGGAAGTCCCTCATTTCAAACACGGGGACCCAAATGGAGAACGACCTCTGCAAAGAAAGGGTGAGGCACCAGAAAACACAGAGCCAAGGTCAAGTTAACAACAGAAGCCCCGTAAGGAGACGACGGGGAGCCCAGGGGGCAGCCTGGCAGCACACAGCTCGGGGTCCCTCTGTAAAAGCCCGACGTCTCGTACCTTGCCAATCCCTGACCGCTGCACGGGCCCCATCCCGAGGCCATTCTCCACATTTTTTCTTCTCTCTGAGCACCTTATTCCCGAGAGCAGCAGGCACGTGCCAACTAACGGGGGGTGCCCATCTCCTGGGCCGGGGTGCAGGAAGAAGTTCTGGCGACCTTCCCCTCGCGGCTGCTCCGGCGCTGCCCGGCTGACCCCAGCCCACTGTCCCCTTGGCCCGGGGCGGTGGGGAGCAGCCCCCCAGGCCTGCTCAGGGCCAGGCTGGGGCAGCCGAGCCCCCAGACCCTCCCCTGGGGGGTGCTTAGAGTGGGCACTGTATGGCTGGAGGGCTCGGAGGCCGGCAGATCCCCCTCCCCAGCGCAGTGGGACAGCAGCGACGCTCAGGGGCATCCAGAAACCAACAGCGAGGGCGTGCAACAAGCCCCACCGTAAGGAATCTGACCAGGACCCGTCACAGCTCCAGTTTGTTCGGGAAGAGCCGGTCGCTGCTCCAGACCACGCAGTCGAGTGCAGCTTCAGTCTTGCACAAGCGTGGTTTAGATGTTTGACAAGTCAGCAACAGTCAAACGCCTTCCTGAAAGCCATCCTGGGAACGTCAAAACAGAAAATAAATTCCCAAAATTGAAGTTGCCAGTTCCACGAAGCCTGGGAGCTAAAGCCATGAAACAAAGAGACGGGCCTTCCGGGGCCACGTTGTCACTAGTCTTCCCCTTCGGCACCAAGATAAAACAAACTATGAGCAAGGTGACCGGGAGAGACTGGAGTGCTTAAGGTTATCAGTGCAGTAACACGAACACAGCAGGGTTTACCTCCTAAGGAGCCGCTCACCTGCAGAGTTTATCAACTCCCAATATGCAGTGAAAGCCTTACAGTGCTTTGAACATGGAGCTGTCACTGCCTATTAGCTTCAAGAGATCTTGGTGGAGACATGCAAGGCGCTTCATCTGAAATGTCTGACAGCACCAGCCTCCTTTCTGCCATAAAGAAATGTGCTGTCTCTTAAAAAAAAAAAAAAAAAGAAAAAAAAAAATCAAATAAGAGTCACCCTGAAGATTTAAAAGTAATCCTTGTGAAATGCTTCATTACTGAGATAGAAAACATAAGTATATATTTAATATGTATATTGGCAAGGAATAATTCTCATCATGATGCAATAAGGCAAAATATGTGGATGGAAAATGTTAAAAGTTGCCACAGTATTTCATACTAGGCATAGTATGAAAAACCCACAGCATTTCATGCCCAGATTTGTGAAGTTTGCAGACTTTCTGCTCAGGTGCATAAGAACTTGTCCTGGTCAGGACACCGATCCACACAGCCTCCTCCGTGGGAACTTCCACATGGATAAAATATATCCTGTCAGGCTGGAAATCGTGTTTGGGTTCACAGGGGCCCCACCCAAGCCCAGTCCCAAGGCTGCGACACGCGTCCGTGCTGCCCGGCCCGAGCTGCCCCCGCCGGCTCCCGGGCACGGGGCAGGTTTCATTCCCGGGGCCGAGGCCCAGCGCTGCTGGAGTTCCAGACACAAGGTCTGGCCCGTGCGTGTGACAGGAGAGGGCGAGAAGGCTCCAGGCTGCTCCGGAGGGCAAACGGGGGCGATCTGCAGCAGCATCGTCTTTGAAGCTCCCGAAATTCGGTTCCTCGTTAAAGGACGGGGGACATGCTGTATACATTTTTACATTTATCTAAAGCCACGTTGTGAAAAATCTGCCTCATTTTAGTACTGTATTAATGTACAGGCATCACTCCACCCTGAATGGAGAAAGGGGGAGGGTGGGAATTTATCTTACATAAATCCCCAATGTGTCCTGTCTAATATTTATAGCCAGCACAGAATGACTTTTTTTTCGAGCTGCAGAAATAAAACTGTCAACTTAGAAGATAGCCTTTTTATTTTATCAGTTTCTAGCTTGATTTCAAATAGAGAAAAAAGGCGTAATAAAATATTTTCCATTGATCCCTGAGATGCAATCAAAGATCATAAAAAGCCAAGGATGGCTGTTCTCCTGCTGCGATGAAGCCCTCACTCCCAGCGCTGAGGAGAAGTGGTGGGCTGAACACACCCTTGATTTCCCAGTTTTTTGGTGCAAAGCAGTGGTACAGCCACAGTCCCACTGGCCTCACAGGCGCCTCTTGGGCAAGTCTGACCTTCCTGGTGCTGCTCTGGGTTAGACACCCGGCTCCCTGCCACCTGAGGGAGGATCAGGGCTCTCGGACGCTTCTGGGAGGAGACGCCTTGTGCTTGGGGGAATTTGGCTTGAGCAGGACTCTGGGGCCACACCACGGGCCCCTTTGTGCTGGTCGGGAAACAGGGAACAAAGGTGCTTTTCGTTCATGAGCATCTGGCTAAGGATGCCAGAGCCCAGCTCAGGATGCTCCAGCACATTCACCCTTGTTCCAGGCAAAGGCTGGGAGTGTTCCCTGTGAGGGTTTTCTGATGTAGGACCCTGGTTTTCATCTCTCTCCTACGAACAGAGCCAAGTTGCTGCCCAGTATACTGAAAATATTGGCTGAATTATCAGAAGGGAATCTCAGAGAAAGTCTTTACAGGACCCTGAGGCTACCAGAGCAAATCTTGACTCAAGTCTGAGAGGAGATGTTTAACCTTAACACATTCGGCCACCTCCCCACGGCACGCTCCTGCCCGCGGTTGGCCTCCTCAATCCGTAAATCTCATCTAATTAGGAAATTCCTTACGCAAACATCTGAACTCACCTTGTAAAGGCTGAAACTAGGGCTACAAAAACGCACATGCATGAGAACCGGAGCTTTTATACATCCAGGTCTATAAATGGCATTTTAATATTAATTAATTCAAAGCAGTTAGGGGAAAATTAATTTATGCAATTAGAAATTATTAGATTAAAAGCAAATTTTTTTTTTAAAACCACTGTCCTGTTGTGAGTACTGTGTGCTGCCATATGATTTCAACGCTTTCAAAATGAGGAGACTTTTCAAATCACTAGGCTTCATGTAAAGTAAAGGAGTAATTAGATACCAAAAACAATAATTATCTCAATGAAAGACAGAGAAAGCAGGCAAGTGTAAACACACTTCCCGGGGTAAATGCAGACCCACGAAAGGAATTGTTATGCACAAGCCAAACCACGGAGCAGCCAAGCACAGCCCCATGTCAAAACCGCCGAGTTTCTGCACACCGAAGACAACCCAGACCCTGATCTGTCTCGTTACCGTCTCTGTGATAAAGGTTAATCAAGCACAAAGCAGGAAGCAACACGTGAACTCCTGGGAAATTATTTTCAGCTCCAGAACGTAACACCCAAGCCAGGCAGAGGGCTGGAGTCTCCGTTTTCCCGTTGGTGTAAAAGGATGCAGGTTTCTGGGACGTGACGTGGGGCCTGTCCCGGCCACGGGGATGGCGCAGAGAAATTTTGAAGCTTTGGCTTGCAGAAAATCCCTGTAACCTTATCTTTATAGAAGCTCATTTAAAAAGAAAAATGAAAGAAATAGACTTAAGCCAAGGTAAAGAGCCAGGCTAGCACAAAGGCCCTGCAGGAAGGGCTGAGGGCCGGGAGCAGCACGCGGCGCCCAAACCCAGGTTGTCGTTTCCGTGCTGCTCTGATCCGCGCTCTCAGCTGGCATGAAAGGAGCAGCATTTTCCAGCACAGATGCACTGCTGTTGAAATATCAGCTATCAGCAGGTACCTGAGATGTCTTAATCCTCCCTAAATCCTAAAACAGCTGTGCCTACCTTTCTGTTAATCTCCCTGTCCTATCAAATGTGAATTTTCCCCAGCGCCAGCCGTTGGGTGAGACGCAACGGACGGCAGCTTAGCGTCCCCTTCTCAAGGTCCGGCATCGAAAGGATTTTTAAAGAAATAAGATGTTTAAAGCAGGAAGAAATTTGCACATTTTAAAACATCAAAAAACAGTAAGAAAGCACTTTTAGCAGAAATCAACTGTTTTTAACCGTAAAGCCCCACACAGTAGGGCTGTGCCACAGCCCAAGGCAAAGAGCGTCGCTGGGGATCTGCTCAGGGAGAAAGGGCAGGCGCAGAGGAGGGACGCGGCAACAGCTTCATTAGCAAACGAACCCAGAGGTGGGCAGCAGCAGGAGCCAGGGATTTCAGAGGAGCGGGGTCTCACAGAATAAGCCCCCCCGAAGCCCCGGTGCCTCCCGACAGGCTCTGGCTGCGGGGCAGCGTCCCCCCAGGGCTGGAGCTCACCGGCTCGTGTCTCGGCATCCTCCGAACACGGGCGGGACCCCCCCCCCACCCCGAGCCAACAAATCCCAGCGTGTACAAACAGCCCCAGGTGCTTCTGCACCATCACACTTTGGTATCAGAGTTCACGACTTCCCAGTAGCGCCTCTCCGACGGCCTAATGGCCTGAAGATCCCTTTCCTTCCGAGGGAAAGGAAAGCAGGCAGCGATTCGGGTCTCTGCGAGCACCACCAGCTGCCTACCAGCACCCCGGAGCTCCACGTTCCCGAGCCAGACAAGGAGAACGGGAGACGTTTCTCTTTGCTGATGCAGAGGGCAGCTCAAGGCCGTGCTGCACAGAAGCAGCTCTCAGCCGCGGCAGCGAAAGGCTCCGAGGACAGCACGAAGGCAGCACCGCACAGGAGTTAACTTTGTAAAAACATGTCTGAAATTAAAATACGCGGCGCCAAGCGCACGCAGGGCATCGCTGGCAGACCTGGGGCGAGGAGCTGACCTCCCCCTCGGCAGCCGCTGCCCCATCCATACCGTGTGCCGGGAGGGAGACGAGGCTGCGGAGACTCCTGCCAGGCCCAGCTCATGGCAGGGTTATTCGTATTTGATCAGTCAAGCAAGGAGCTGTAGAAGGGAAAAGGCTGCTGGAGCAGAGAGGCATTCAGAGGGAGCAGAGCGGAAGGAGCCGAGCACCCCACACCAAGTGGATTCCCCCTCCACGATTTCCCTGAAAGCAGAGTTTTTCCAAGCACTGAAGGGGTCCCTCCAAAAGAACAGGTTTGCTGTAAAGCAGAGGAAAAGCTGACGTGTCCCAGGTTGTTAAGGGCAGCAGGGCAGGGGAAGGCTCAGCTGAATACCTAGAGCCTCCATCTCTAGGCTCCAAGCTGAGACCCAGGATGATGGGTTAAGAGGGTGCAATGTTCCCACCTCGACCACTGGGCAGACATATCAGCCATGCAAACCAGATTTAACTTTGGACTTCCAGTTTTCTGTAAAACACCAGACCCAACTAGGGCACAGCAGCCAACAGGCATGCAGGAGGTGGAAACTTATGAGTAAGTCCATGCCTTAAGGACCTGGACCACCACAGAGAGACCCAGAGCTGTGAGCCTGCCGGTCCCGACAGCGGCGAGGAGACACAGAAATCCAGGGAGAGGTGGCCCTGTCCCCCAGGCTGCGCGGCCACTGCTGCCCGCGCGTCCTCTCTTGGGAAGGGCAGAGGGACGCAGCAAAACCACATCAAAAAACCACAGTTTGCAGGCTCGTGCTCTCGTGCTGCTTCAGTCTGAGCCTCACAGGCAGCGGGAGATGGAACCCGCTCTGCGCCCCGCCCCGGCACGTGTCACTGCAACGGCGGCAGGACCACGGAGCAGGCAAGCAGTCTCATTTTTTTTGACAAATAGCTTTCAGATTACTCATGCCTCCACCTCAGCTTCGCTGCTGGCAGCTTATCTCCCCCTCCAGCCCCGCGCTCCCAGCACACACAGCAGCCCTCTCGCTAGCGGAGCCCATCTCAAACAAGGAGACGAGAGCCAGCAGCCGCGTTCCCCTCGCTGCGGAGCTCCTCTCCCCTCCTCTCCTCCCCTCTCTGCCCGCACACCAGCCAGGCTCCAGCTTTTCCACCGCTCCACCTTGGAGAGAAACTGTTGAGTGAAATACAGCTCCGTGGCCAATTCAGACAGACTATGGCGCTGAGCTAGATGTTGAAATAAAAGTCGAGATTAAAAAGGAGAGAGAGACCTGTTCAGCTTGAGAAGAAGGGAGGAAAAAAGCCAACAGGACGAGCGACCCTTGCGATAACAGACAGACAGCGCTGCAAGGCCGGTAAATCCGTGAGCGAAACGCGGCGTTTCTACCCCTGCAAGTCAGAGCCAGACAAGGCGCCGCAGTCCCCCCGTCCCAGCAGGGGTCTGACACGGGCCACGCCTGAGGAGACGTGATGTCTGACGCAGAAACACGGTACCTCCAGGCCGTGGGCAGGACGAGCCGTGCCGGCACGTGTGCCTGGGCGAGTGCACCCACGGGCCGGGGGGAGAGACCGTGCGGGAGAGAACCCGCGTGCGGGAGAGCGGGAGGGCAGAACCACGCTTCACGCGGCCAGACTTACAGCCTTTGGCTTGAAGGGGGGCTGGATCTCCTTGCGCTCCAGCTTATCCCAGTCGATGTAGCGGAAGAACGCGTGCTCCTTGATGTCCCGCTCCCCTTCCGGACCACAGCCCAGGCGCTTGGCAGGGTGCTTGGTCATCAGCTTGGGGAGAGGAAGAGAAGAAACAGTCACTCACAGGGTGTCCAGCTGCTTCCCAAAATGTCCACTTTGAGAAGTCCCCAGGGTGCTGTGACACCCCCAGCTCCCATCTCCTCTGCTGCTCTGGGGCTCCAAGCAGAGGACAGAGGGAGAAGCCGGGGCAGCTCCAGGGTCAGGGAAGGCTGACAATGGCTTACGACAGCAGACTAAGCAGATCGCAGGTACACGAGCACTGGGTGGGTTGAGCACAATCCCCCTTTTCCTCTGGTTCACCAAGAATTACTGTTGGGTAATTACAACACAGGCACCGCTGCAGCCTCCCCAGCCTGCTACAATGGGGGACCGGGACGCATGCAAAGCTGCTGAGTGGTCCCTATGCTGGGTAGCCAACTTTCCAGCATCTGCAAAATTAATTTTAAAGGCCACTACCCGTTTAAGATGAACAACCTGCCCTCAGAAACTTTCACCAGCCCTAGAAGCTGAAGCCCCACTTCTCTGGCGCCACGGCAGCACAGACGACAGCTGTATTTCTAACGAAAGAGTCGATTTGGAGGAAGAAAGCACAAACAGTCCATTAAGGTTGTTTATCATCTAAACTTCTCCTCTTCACTGGCTCAATAACAAAAGTGAAATGGGCCACGGGAATTAAGGGCGGCTGTACAAACATTAATATCCTGGGGGCATTGTTCAGAGATGAGACGGAGATGCCAGAGATTTGTAAGACACTGATCAGCACGGAGAACACGAGCCCTACACCTGCAAGGAAAGGGCTACGGGATTAAAAGCTGGGCGGTTAAAACCGACCCCAGAGCTGCGCAGAGGCTGCAGCGAGCCTGACTCTGTGTCCCAGGGACGTGGGTCTGCAGGAGTCCCCCCGCTGCCCTCCTGTGACCCCGGGAGGGACGGGGCACCCATGGCTCTGCGGGAGGGGCCACCCCACCGGCCGGAGAGCTGAGAAACCTCCCCACTCCTGAAAAATAAGGTTTTTATAAGCAAACATCTTCTGACAAGAATAAGCCCATCAGCCCAAGCAGCCGGGCGGCAGCCGAGCTCCTCTGCCCCGAGGTGTGAGCGTTCTGACACGTCAGCCCCGCCATCTGTGAGTGCACAGAACAAACCCGCTCAGGGAAGCTGAGCTTTAAAAGTAACGCTACAACAGGGAGCTGAAAGCAAGGAAAACCCCCAACCCTGACAGAAAAAAAACCCAAACAACAAACGTGAAGGAAGAGCGGAACTGCTAACCACGCTGCTAGCAAGGAGCACTACAGCCACGGCCAGCAGCTGCGAGGGCAACCAGCCACCGAGCGGCTGATGGAGCGAGGCCTCCCTCAGCCCCCCACCCTGGGAAGCCCATCAGCAAACACCGAGGGACCCCCCGGCTCCACAACCCAGACAAGGGATGTTCCAGCTTCCACAGCGCCCTGGGCACACGGAGGGGCGTCTGCCCGCTCCGGCTGCGGGCCCTCCCCGCCGAGCCTTGCCACCGCAGGGCTTCCACGACACCCACTTCGAGGTGAGCTGGGTGCAGCCAAACAGGATCTTTGCATCTCCTGGGCGGGCTCCGGACAGAGTCCTGACAATTCTATCAGGTCCTGCTTAGCTGTGCTGAAGCAGGTGAATAAAAAGCATCCTGTGACTCAATGAGGCTTTTCTAACCCAAGTCCCCGACAACGCGAGAGCCCGACGTGTGCTAAGAAACCAATGGAGTGATTTGGCTGCCACGACAAATAGCTTCGCCTGCTTTCAGCAAACATGAAATCTGCTCGTGGGGCTTTTCTGTTAACTGCTGACCCTGGACACCCCGACACACCTCCAGCCTCTACTGCCCGGATCGTTCGTGGCCAGGAGGGGAAGCAGGGCTGTGGGGCAGGATCCGTGCCCCGCCGCAGCTCGCTGCGCACAGAACTGAGCTGTGAAAGGCCCCGAGAGCGCCGCCGGGACAGACGTGAGGTCGCTCCTCGGCCGGGGCAGCCCCGCAGAGCCAGCGACAGGCCGCTCGCTGCCCCGGCCCCACGCGCCCCGCTGCGCTTCCCGGCCCCGGCTCCCTCCCGGGGGTCAGCGATGATGCCCAGGCTCCCCCCGAGCGGACCGTCCCCTGGGGGGGAGCCCAATTCCCCCCCGTGCACCCAGGGAAAGCGTCTACAGCTCTGCTGGCACCGGCTGCACCTCACCCACCGCGCTGCCCCGCAGACCCTTCTGACACCCCGCTAAACCCAGCTCGTGCTCTCCTCAGTCAGCTCCTCCAGCCGCAGCCCAGGTTGGTACCTGCTGCCGGGTGCTGGGAAATCTTCTGCACAACCCCCCCCCCCCCCCCAGGACTGAAGTGTCGTGGTTAAACCCCCCAGAACACAAACACACCCCGAAGTCAGAGCAGCTCGGCCAACTAATGAATCCTCTCTACCTCCTGTACCCACCCGTAAAGCCGAGCAGAGCTGTACCACAGTGCGGTTATTCTGTATTTTCAATATACACACCCAGAAATTAAATTTTCTTGCCTTCCTATTGTGCTTTTATGCATGTGAGCATGAAGGCACCATCTGTTATTGATATATAGGACCCCATAAACATGCAGATTGATTCTCCTGGCTTACATAGGATAATCACTTAGCTTTGTTTGTACTAAACAGGAACAAGTTGATTTAATCCCCTTACTAACACAGCAAAAACCCTTCAGGCTTCTGCAGATAAAGAAGGATGCTTCAGACCAAACCACCTGTAATGGTACGTCCGATGTCTGGAGCTCAGATACAGGAAAGCCCAAGCCTGGACTCAACCGCTTCGTTAAACCGCAGCGTTATTTTTTGTCTCTGGAGGGCAAGTGGATGCTGTATCTTGAGGGGCTTCATTCAGAGCTGCACGTTGTGCACCAAGAGGCAAAGCTGACCCGATGTTCTCTGTCCACGCGGGATGGGAGCACACGGTTCGGGGCAGCAGCCCCCGCCAGGACCATCCTGCCCGGGCTCTGGTGCCTGCGCCCGCTCGGCACAGCCCAGCCCCAGCTCGGTGCTTCGGCCCGAGCCAGCAAACCCCCTGGCAGGCTCCCACCTCCCCTCGCAGGGCCACGGCACACCCGCACCTCCGAGGGGGCTGCGGCGCTTCTCCCAGGCAGCACGGCCAGCGGAGACACCGCTCAAACTACCTGTGCGCTTCACTGCGGCAAACGTGCCATTTTCTGCCTCTGCTAGCAGGCAGGGATGGAAGAGGGGGCTTATATTCACAGACAATCTGTTCACCTGGAAAGGGCTGCTTTGCTCAGGCACAGTCAAACTCCTCCATCTGGGACGGGAAAGGGCTGACGGTTTGTGCCAGCGCCCATCTGCACGCGCCCGCACGCAGGAACCGGGAGCCTGGCTCCTGGTAACCAGCCCAGAGCTCAGCTGAGCTCCTGCACCACGGAGAGAGCGGCTCCGGCATCAGCCCTCGGGGAAAAAAAAATCCAAGTTGACAGCAGAGGAGGGAAATGCTCCATTTGATCTGCTAATTGATGCTGACTGTCGACTCAAGGAGCTGTGTTCTGGTTAACTCTCCATTTTGCTTCCCAGCCAACGATCTCTGATTAACGCTTGTTTCTTGGCTCGGGCCGATACAAGGCTTTCAGGATCAGATGCTTTTCATCTCTGAGCTGTGCAACAGTAAGTGATGACTGGCACCGGCACGCTGGAGTGAAACCGCGTGGGAACAACAGAATTGTTTTGGAGAGCATGGCAGTGAAATACCAAACCCATCACATTTAGGAGAAGAGGTTTCTCCAGTTGCTCCTTCTCTGGGTTTGTGCCCTCCTGGAAGACTGACCATGCACCCACACAAACAGCACGGCCTCGACGCCCCTGCAGCTCACTGAGACATATTTCACCGTATTCCAGGGGAAAAACGTAAATACTTCTTTTCCAGCTTACTGACAGTTCTTCAATACCCCACATATTTTTAATTAAACTTTCTGCTGTAGCAGTTTGGTGGCGGCAAAGAACGTCATGAGTTTTTATGCGCTCCCCTGAAAGAACAGTTGTACAAAGGGAACCACCACTTCACTGCAAAAAAATAAAGAGAATTTATAAAGGACCACGCTCTCCATGCGTGGCTAAATGTCCTCCCATGCAGCCTCACATCTCCAGAAGTGAGAAAAGCCGTTACAGCTACACCCAGCAGACGTTTCAGTCATGGTCTCTCCTTGTCTATTTACAGCATTCACATTTGGACTGATGCAACAGCAAACAAAGCCAACAGTGGGATTCATCCCTGTTCCAGCCTCCGCTCCCTCGGGCACGCTGGGGATAACACGTTCAGCATCACCAAGCACCTTCCCCCCCCCTGCCTGGCCAGGGACACAGTGGACTTTCCCTTTATGTCCCAACTACCAACAGCAAGAGGAGTAAGCGAGGGTGAGAAACTTTCTGGACATTCTCCCGTCGATCACCAGCGTGGATTCTGGATTTTACCACGTTCTGCTGCGGGTGGGTGCCAGGCGGCCCGGAGAGTGTCCCCTCTCCAGCCCCCCGGGGGGGGGGGGCACCTGCACAGCTCCCCCCCACGGGACAGGCCAGTGCTGCTCTTTCACACCAGCTCCAAATCCTGGCAACACTGGAAAGAGGCTTTGAAATGCCGCAGTGGGAGCGTTAAGCACGAAATGTGTCATTTGTAGACAGAAACCCTATTTTGAGGTATAGAACATTCAGATATTTTAAATATTAACTATTAAAAGCAAACATTTTTTAAATTCCTACACAAACACATATTTATAGCCCTGTTTGACACTGGCTGGCTGAGATGAGGCTCAGTCCCAAGCAATAACCGCATGCATAATAACATCAGGACCTAGCCAGCCTTTATTCATCACAGCCCAAATTAATTCAGACTGCATTTAAGTCTTGCTTAGGCCCAGTCCATTGAGAGCTCAGGGCACTGGGTGACACAGAGCTTCACTGCAAATTAAGCGATCTGATAATGGAAATACTGCCCTGACCCAGCAGCGATGCACAGCAGCACCGAACTTCAGGTGCTGCTAAAGGGCGACTCATCAGAGCTGCACGGAAACCTCTGCAGGACGGAGGCTTTGTATGTGATCTCAGGAAAGCTGTTCAGAAATCACATTCGTTTTCACTAGGCATCGTTGTTCTTTTCAGGCAAAGATGCACAAAGCTCCCCCGCTGTTTCCTAAGGGGGAGGAGGGGTCTCTGCGAGGTGCCCTCAACTCCCACATCCCATCCAACGCTCCCATCTCCTCCTGACCTTCACCTGAGCAAAGGCAGAGCAGCCCTCCAGTCCCACCCGTGTTTCTGCTCAGTGTAGCGTAAAGCAGAGAAAGGATCTGGGGCTTATTTTTCTTTGTTTTTAGTACGTACACAGGCAGTAGCACAAGTTGTGGTTCTAGGAGCAGAGAGCACGGGCACCAGAACGCAACCGAGTTCTGACAGATTCCCCTCGCGCTGGGCACCCGCAGTCCGACCGGGGCAAGGGGGGCAAGGGCCCCCACGCGTGTGGGCCTGCCGGAGGTGCAGGGACAGCACCGTGCCCACTGGCTGCTCCCAGCCCTTACCCCTTTGCAGATGGCCACTGCCTCCTTGGACATGGACTTGGGGTAGGCGACGTTGTGCTCCATGATGGACTGGAAGAGCTCGTCCTCATCTTCCCCCTCAAAGGGAGCCTAGAGCAAAGCAAACAGAGGGTCAGCGCCACTTCTCGATCCTCGAGCTCCTGTCTGCAGCCACGATCCTCAGGAAACCGGCCCCGGCCGCGCCACGCGGGGACTCGTGTCTCAGCATCGCAGCCCCCGGGGCTGCACCCACGGCTTCACCCCCCGCGTGGAGCAGACACCCCCCCGCCGTGTGCCAGCAACTGAACAAACTGCCCGTCAGCGTCCGCTCACAACGGAGCTCAACACCATCCCACAGGAATCAATTAAAATTCAATTACCTGGCCAGCTAACATTTCATAGAGCAGGACTCCAAATGCCCACCAATCCACGGACTTCCCATAGGGCTGGTAAGCAATTATCTGAAAACAACACAAACAGCAGGATTACACTCTCATTTTTAACCTGTTGGCACAATGCAAACTAATTTCAAGCTGTAGTCCACATCAAAAGGGCAAGGTTATTTACTGAGACACCAGTCCCTGAAACGGTGGGAAACTGCAGTTATAAACAGAGCACGCGATAGGCAAAAGGTTCAGCAACTTTAAAAAACCATCAGCCCTCAAACATGCACTAAATATTAGAAAAACCCCCTAGATTATTCACTGTGATTTGAGACAGATCCATTCTGATTCAGACAAAATTCAGCATATGTGTTGTGCTGTTGCAGACTCGTTGGAGCCGGAGCAGCAGCCGTTCCTGCTTTTCCTGATGCACTTAGGGATTATTTTTTTTTTCCCACTGACTTCAGTGCAGTTGGTTTGAAATAACAACGCAGAGTGTGGCCCTGAGTGGATGGTACGTGGCCCTTTTAAAACAGACTTGCAGCATATGGGAACTCAAACCCCTCTGCATTCCCAGCTGCCAGTTTGCTTTCTATTATTTACTGCAGAGCATCCTTCAGAAAATAACCTAATAACAGTCCTGCCCTTACCCGAGCGGTGTGGTTGCTTTGGAGTTAGGATATAACTTTGGGGTTTTTTTAAATTTAAAAATATCAATATTTATTTTGGATAATATGAATTTTTTATATCTTCCCATGATTTACTCCCAATTTCATGGCCACAGGACCCCGCAGCAAAGCCCCCCCGCTATCGCCCGCCCGCAGAGCGAGGCTGTGTCGGTGGTTGGGGGCACCTGCAGCCGAACCGGGGTGGGGGTCGGTCCCTGCCGGCGGGACCCCACGTATGGAGCAGACGGGAGGAACCAGCCCGGGAGGGTCCCGGGGTGTCCCTCGGCTCCGGCCCCGCGGCTCAGCACAGCCGGTCACCAGCTCCGCACCCTCGGCCCAGGGCTGCTCCACCGGCCTCCCCCGTCCTTCCCTGCCTTGGCACGGGGGTCCCGCCACCGGCCGGGCTCCTGCGGGCACCGTTCTGCTCTGAGGGGCCTTTCACGCTCTGGTTTATTCGCTGGGTTGGTGCTGACGGGTGGAATTTCAGCGGTTGGGGTTTGACAGGCCTTGGGCTTTGCCATCTGTTACTTAATGCAAAACAATTACGCAATTTATTCATCCTAATTACCGAATTCTATTCCGCGAAGATTCCTGTACTCAAGTGGGAATGCAAATCGTGTGCTAATGGCAGGAGAACGCCCAGAGCCAGGCGGCTCCCCAGGCCGCCACCCCCCGGCTCTTGGGAAAAGGCCCCGCAGCGCCCAGCGGGATCTGGCCTGGGGGTGCCGCCAGGTGCGGGCGAGGGGCTGCCACCCCACCCAAGAGGGAACGAGGTCCATGCCCTGCAAGCAGCGGCTCCGAGGCACAGCGAGACAACAGGAGCGACACCAGCCTCCTCCCCGCCCGTCCCAGCGCGCCGAGGCCGCGGATCTCCGGCCCGCCGGGCCCGCGCGGCCTGGCCCCACCAGCCGCCGAGTTCCAGGCCAGAAATCCCTCGCCCAGCACGCTTCAAATTCCTCCCACTTGTTGTTTCCATGATTTCCTGTGCTCTGGGAAATTTAGGTGCGAACTGTTCACACCACAAAGGCCTTTAAAAGGAACTAGTACTTAGGAGAATTCCTCGCAGAGCAGCAGCCTCTGTAAGCTGCAGCCGCCAACTGCACGCGAGGGAAGGTCAAAGCCCAACAGCTGAAGAACACGTTCTGTTCAGAGGAAATTACACACGCGGGGTCATTTGCGCTCAGTCCCCGTCACCTTGGCACGCAGAGCTGTACCTCAGAATAGAAAAAGCCCTAAAAATGGGTCAAGCAAATCACAGGACATTTCTACCCTGAAGACACGTTGGCTCGAGAACGCTGCAGCTCCCTGACGCGAGGCAGCACGGAGCAGCAGAGGGGCCCTGGAGCGGAGCCACACGCAGGGACCCCGGCTCTGCCACCCAGCCAGAGACCACCCTGGCACCGTGCCCCCCCTTCTTCTACTTACAAAGTAGGGGATGTGCACATTCCCTTTTTCTGAGACCCACTGGTAGCAGGCTTTAATGCCATTCCTGGGTACTGTAGCAATCTGCATCCTAATTTCCCATTTTCTCTTTTTTTTTTTTTTTTTTTTCCCCCAAAAGAAAAATAGGGCAAGCAGAAGAAAGTAAGAATTTAAGTGATGATGCTCAGCCAAATACCAAGAGAACTGGTCATCTGTCCTGCTCTCCAAGAGTATTAATCACACACAGCAGCTGAGGCACGTACCAACAGGACACCATATTAATCTTGGTACGATGAGGATGCGTAATAACGAGTAATTAAAAACCTCTCTGGCAGCAACAAAACACAACATAGTTTAGCATACAAGCGCATCTATGTCCTAGCTAAGAGAATCTCTTTCTCTAAAATATTTAAATGAATAAATATTAATCTCATCATTGAAAATTCAGCAGAGTGAGGAGATTTTAGAGGGATATTTTTATGTTAAGGGAACAGACATTTGGGAATAATTACCTACCTGAATTTCACACGTCTGACATTAAATTGCACCCATATAGCACTTTAGGTTAAGTGTCATATGTGACTCCATCTCGTAAGTAATAACCAAATGCAAAGTAATTTTGCAGCGATCTAGAGCTGTAGGGAGGGAGCCTCTCCTCATCAGACACACAGCCCTTCGCTGCAAGTAGCAAGCTGGAAAGATCTAAAGATTTCCACTTCACATGGAAATATTATTCACTGATAATTCCGTTTTTCCCACCGGTCCTGTTGCGCTGGAAGCGGCTGTCACACGCGGCGAGAGGCTCATCCTCCTGCCCCAGAGCGAGGAGCAGCCCTTGGGGGGTTTGAGCAGGCCAAGGACCGGACAGGGGCGGTGACACCAGCGGCACAGACATGGGAGAAACACCCAGAGAGGGAAAACACGCTGCAGGGAGAGCAGCGTGGAGGAGCCGCTGTGCTCTGAGGCAGAAGCAGGGCGCGCCGCCGGAGAGGCAGATCCGCCATCGCTGCTGCCTTAAAGGTAGCCCTGGGGGGACAGAGCGCGCCGAGGGGATGGATGAACTTTCCAGGCTGGCGGTGAATTCACTAATGTGCCCGATGCAGTCAGAAAGCTCCCAAAGCAAGGTCACCCCAGGGAAAAGAGCATCAGGCCGGCTGCCGAAACACGGACGGAGCATGTCCCGCCCTTCCGCGGCCCCTACCTCGGGCGCGATGTAGTCCGGAGTGCCGCAGAAGGTCTTGGTGGTCACCCCGTCCCAGATGTTCTCCTTGCACATGCCGAAGTCCGCGATCTTTATGTGCCCCTCGCTGTCCAGCATCACGTTGTCCAGCTTCAGGTCTCTACAAAGCGAAAGCAAAACAGTGACACAGGAGGCCCCGCGTGACGCCACCCAGCGCAGACACACGGATCCCGACTCCGGCTCTCTCCTGCGAGTGAGCTCTGGCTTCGTCTCACACCCAGGCTCTTTGTAGGATAATGTTTGGGGAAATGAGTAAAAATAAGTCAGAGATCTGTCAGGATGAAGTGTTTATTTTACTTTTAACCCACAGGAACACCATGCTGGGCAAATTACTTTTAAGTGTACGACAGAAAACTCATCTAGCAGGGAGACAGATTTCATAGATTTTTTTTTTTTTTTTGGCGCCTATGAAAATCAAAGTATATTTAAAGCTCACCAGCAATGAGGAGGGACCTACTCAGCAGAAGTCCCTGCATCACCTATGCTACGCTCCCCCATGAAAACACAAATCTGTGTTTCTCTGATCCCCATCCACAGTGTGTCTGTTCGTTATGCCCAACCCTGCAGGAGCTTTGCTCTTTAGCACAAACTGTGGAGGCAGTTCCAGCTGCAGAGCTCCCTGTCCGGCTCCCAGCCCTGACCAGCCTCCCCAGAGGACACCCAGAACACAATGAAGGTCAGTTTTGCAGCAAAACCTCAGTATTTCAGGCGCAACTGATACATCCCCAGCCACGTAATTACCGTCCAGTTCTCTGATCTGTGCCGTGCCTGGCTTATGTTCTGTACAGTAAAGCAGGACTCAAAGGTTTCCATTTTGATGTTGGAGCATGTCTGCAGGATTTCCCTCACCCAAGGGCGACATTAGGTGACAAGGCAGGTGACAGAGCAGGCCAGGCTCAGTTGGCTGGGTCCCTGCAGCCCTGCCTGGCTGCACACCCCGTCTGCACGTCAGGGTGACCCCTCTGCGTAGCGACCCCCGGCTGAACTGCCCCGCAGGGACCTGCTGGGCAGAGCCGCGGGGCCGCACGGCGCACGAGGCTTGACTTTGCTAGGCAGGAGCCCAAGAAAAGGAACAGCATTAATTCCCAACTTCTTGCTGTTTTTTGAGACCGTTTTTCCCAATTATTGTGTCAGTGCTTAGAAGCCTGACAGGCCAAAGGCAGACGGACACGAGCCTGGATTTGAATTCGGAGGAAGGAAGGAAGACGAGGCACTGGGGACTGGCAGACCTAGAATCTCTCTGTAGCAGCTTGATGGCAAAAAACATCCCTCCCGTCAGCTCTGTTCCACTTCTTTCATCTTCGGAGCAGTCTTCAGCATCTCATAACTTCAGTAGCACAGCTGGCATTTCTTTTTGCAAAGCAGTTAATGGTATCTGACACTCATTAGGATGCTCTGCTCTACGCGGGGCTCTGGGAAGGCTCCCGAGCGGGGAGCGCGGCGGCACACGAGCCCCAGCAGCCTCAGAGCCCGGCCCGGCCCTTGGCAGCGACCCAGCTAACCCGGGCTGCTCTAATCACACCGCGAACGGGACAGAAGTGTTCGTGCCTGAACCAGAAGTGACAGACTCGCGCTGCAGATCTCAGAACAAGCCATTCATAAGCACTTACTCCAGTGTTATCGGTAAGAGACTAGTGCCCTACAGCAAAGTACAGGGCTCACCACTGGTCCCTGCTGCCAGGGAGCATTTGTGTCACAGGAAGAGAAACACGTGAAACAGAGGCAAGAGAGGAACCAAAGCTGCCTCCCTACGAAACGGGGACACAGACAAGAACCTTCTCAAAACCCAGTGACGCCACGAGGCTCCCAGCTCTGTTTCAGGCCAAGCCTGACCTGTGGCACTAGCAGGGAGCTGAGCCCCATGGCCAGAGCTCCGCCGAGCTCCGCAGTGGTCCCACCACTCCGGCTGTGGCTGGAGCTCTCTGGGGAAGAGAGGAAGGAGGAACTCGCTCACCTACCGATAAATGATGCCTTTGCTCTGCAGGAAGAAGAGGCCGATGGCTATTTCTGCTGCGTAGAACCTGAAATGAAAGATTTAAAAGGCAGACTGATAATTAAAGGAGATGAATCAAAATGAAAACCTTTCAAATCCCATTGCGCTAAATGAAACGCGTCAGGCATACATGACCAAAGGATAAAGACTGCCACAACATAAAAACATGAGACAAGTATCACAGGAGAATGACACAGCCCACCCTCTGCTCCTATCAGGCAGGGATGCGATCAGGTTGCTGTGGGCTAGCGGGGGGCTGTCACTTCTCGTTACACAAATTCTCATTAAGCGAGGGCTGGGATCTATGGCTGTTCGTTACCGTGTGCTGGCAAGGCAGCTGCAAAGTTATCTGTTATCTCGGGGAGGCCGTGGAGATAACACACACCACCACTGCTTTCTTTAAAGAATATTCTGGGTCTCAGAGGATTCTCCAGAGTGCAAAACACTGGTTCAATCCCACCCGGGCTCTGCTCACTGTTTGTGGTTTTTATTTAAGCATACAAAGGCTTTCATCAACACATTCTGCTCTGTCCAGATCACAGGGAGCCAAAAGCCACCCGTGAACACTCGGGCTGGCAGCGGAGCTGAAGACCCGGCGTCCCTCTGATATCCTGGGGAGGGCCCCGGGGCAGAACAGGGCTGTGCTGGGTGCGGGGCTCACCGGCTGCTGCCCGTGTCTCCCAGGGAGGCTCCAAACCTCCCGCCTGGAGCTTTTATGAAGGTCAGCTGTTTACCTACCAACAAGTGCAACGTATCCCGAAGATGAGCTGGAGGCACCAACATCCTTGGCACCAGGCAAAGAATCATCCTGCACCTTCCGATTCCTGCCGCCCTTCCTTTCCCCTCCCTTTCTGCCCAGCACTTGCACCACAGACGCCCGTGGCTTGGACTATTTATGGCAAAGGTACATCAAATACCTACCCTGAAGGTGCCAAACTGGGCTACTGAACTTACACAGCGTGTGGCTCCTTAAACCTCCCAACCTGCTGGATCTGGTACATTAAGTCCCCACCATTCACGTACTCCATCACAAAATACAAGCGATCCTAAAGGAAAAAAGCCAGCAGTTAGCAGCGGAATTATTAGAGCAGGGAATCTGCAGGGGTCAGAAATAAAGACCAAGGCAACTGACAGCTCCAGGCTGTATTTTTCATAGCAACACAATTCTCATCACTGCCCTCCCCAAGGGGTGCAGGCGGAGCTCGTGTTCATCCAGGGTCCCTAAGACAGATGGACTAATTCCTCTGCAACGCTCTGGGCTCCAGCTCCGCACTCCGCAGACAGATCCCACGGAGAAGGCAAGCAGAGGGATCCCTAAAGCAGAGGGTTCTCGCTTCCCGTTAATAGATTTGCTGTCGTTCCTCACGGAAGCCGTTCTGCAGAGTGTCTGACCAGACAGCTCCGTGCTGGAATTTCCCCGGGCACTGTGTGGATTCGTGCACAAGGGACGTGAGCAGCTCCTGCAGGGACCAGCCTGATGTGGCTGAGCACCGGGAGGGATGAGCACCAGCAGCCCCCCCCCGTCAAGCTGAGGGGGCAGGAGAAGGCTGCATCCCCTCTCTTCACTCCTCCCAGCCTGGGCTGAGGGTGCGCTTAACGTTCACACATGGTTAATTAATTAAGAGCAGAACAAGCAGGTCCATCGGTGACTTTGAATCAATTAAAACACTCGCAGGTAGGTGCAATCACAGCCACCTATCAGCACACACTGACTTTGCCTCTAATGTGTAAAATGCACTTTGCTGCCATTAATTAAGACTCTCCAGATTGAAGCACCCCTCCCTCTTCCACAGTGTGGCAGCCTCATAGGTGTGGGCCTAAGAAACTCCCAGGTAAGTGTTTTTCTCCGCGCTGCGCTCTCCGCAGGGAAGCCAAGCCGTGGGCAGGGGCAGGCTCGTGCCCTGCCCTGGAGCCGCCGTGGCCGCAGCGAGCGGCCGGGGGTCGTACACACAGCACCTGCATCGCTGCGAGCGCGGGTCCCACTGGGTGTAAGCCCAGTCCTCTGAACGCTGCTAGGGATTTGAGCACGTGCGGGCCATCATCAGTCCCAAGGAGGGCAACGAGGCAGGAAGCAAGGCCTGAGTATTCCCACAGGGCTCAGAACCATGGATTAATAAAAGAAAAGCAGCTGGATCTTATCATGCCACCTCTCGAGCTCCAGCACGAGCCCTGCAAGTCTGGGGAGACCCAAGATCTGGGCAAGCAGGAGCTTCAGTCCAGCAGCACCTTTACCCCGAGGAATCCATGCCCTTGAAATGCCACTTTCCTCTGATGTTTCACAGCTCTTTTTTTTTTTTTTTTTGTTAGTGGGAAATGGCTGTGAAGAAAATCATGCAAGACTGCCAAAACCACCAACCTAAACCACTGCAGGACGTTTCTCAGGGAGGGAGAAGCAACAGCTCCGGCCCACCGGAGCGCAAGGGAGCGGGACACCGACTGCCAGCCAGCAGACATCTGTGCTCCGACCTCTGCATGTGTCTCCTACGGCTGAGAACAGCAAAGCGCTGCGTAACATCAGGCCCGAGTCACCCTCCTTACAACAAGTGACTTTCTACAGCCTTCAAAAACCAGCTCTGGGGCCTGGACACACAAAGGTGTCCCTGGGCTGGCCCCAGCGCTGGCGCGCGAAGGAACGACACAAAGGCTGGAGAGCTTCAGCCTGGCAGAATTACATAATAATTCATAATATTTCCCATTCTTCATTTCCTCCTGAAATAAACCTTGCCCTGCTTTTAAGACACTAAGGACAAGGAGCCCAGAAGATATGCAAATGTGAGCATTACCATAATAAGGGCTACGCAGTTACTTGGGTAATGGGCTCCTCCTGCCCGGCCCCTGCAGAGCCCACCCTGACAGCCCCCTCAAAGGGAATCAAATACCCTACTAGGGGGCAACCAGGCTACGGAAAACGTGTGGCACTGATGGGGTAGAGAAGAGATTTCAGCTCATCAGATGCCTGGGAATTTCGGAGCATCCCCCTCTGTAAATGACTGCCTCTGCCAAGGCGTTGAGCCCGTTCAGCAGCGAGGGGCAGGCAAAGTCACCTTCAGCAGCCACCGTCACGCTACTCACCCTGCGACAGCAACTGGAAAGCAAAGCAATATCGTGCTCGTTTGCAGCTGCTTCCTAAATATATCGATCAACTTCAAGGAGGAAGAATATTAAAAGGATGGTCTCTTGAAACAGCCAGCTGAGCTCTAAAAGCAGGATCTGAGCTTTCCTCATTTGGGGGGAGAAGAGAATGCTGGTGCTTCAGAGAACAAACCCATGATGAATAAAGCAGCCAGATGGCTGGCCAGCCTACGGGCTGGGAGCGAGGGGTGGAGAGGGAAAGCTGTCCTGACTCTTGCCAACGGCAGAAAAGGACGAGCTCTGCCCAAGCCTGGAGCATCCCAACTCCCCGAGCCACAGTGAGTTACAGATACATAAATACCCCCCGCAGCGCTGCACACAGAGCTGGTAAAACACACACACGTCCCTTCCTTGGGCAGCCAAGGCACAACTGCCGGGGCTCCTTCCCCTGCCGCCCTTCTCCCCCTCCTCCCCCTCATGAACCACCCGACGGGTCCTGCCCGACTCCCCACCGCGCCCGAGAGCCGAAGCCAGGCCAGCAGCTGCGCTCCCCGTCCCCCCGTTATTTATCCCTTCTCAGTGTCACTGCTGCTGCCGTGCTCTTGGCTGCTGAGCCCCAGAGGAAGGGCGGGCGTCAGCAAAGGCCTGGCTCAGCTGGGGACACCCAGCTCACCCTCCTCCCAGAGGCCCAGGCGCTGGTCAGGATGTTTTTAGGGCAGAGCACCCCAAAATCCCACAGCCAGCCCAGCACGGGGCTTCTCGTCCTTCAGACCCACGCAGGAGCTGTCTCATTGCTCATCTTCACTTTCTCTTTAAAATGCAGATTTTGGGCTTTTCTCTCTCCCACCAGACGCTGAACAGCCCCGGCTGAGAAGTGTGCTCTGGACTGTGCTCCCAGAAATCAAAGTGCTTTGTGCCAGCATTTGATAATACACCCTGCTATACATTTTGATTACATTACAAATACGATTACTATTAAGCTACTATAGGTCTGCCAGGAATAATCCTGCGCTGACTCACTTCAGATGCCAGAGAGATGCTGTGTGAAATAGCTTCTCCTGCCACATTTTGATTACTGCGCTGCAAAGCTGGTCTGCAGGCTTTAAATACACTAAATGTGTTTGGTAAATGAAATTTTTGGGATAATATTAAAATGTAATCCTCCTGGATGGCATTGTCATCGTTCTAAAGGACTCTGCTGATTCCCTCTCCCGGCTCCCACTGCCACGTACCTGGAGGTTTTCATTCACAGGCTGCTTGATGGCTGGGCAGAGATTGCTTTAAAGGTTCCCCGTCCCCTTCCTGACCCCCCCTCCCCGCTTCCAACTCGTACAAGCTCAACCACATGCCCATTTCAAACAGAATTTCTGCCGTTTGTACTGGGTTTCATTCTCTACTCAGGTTTTTGACCGTAACAGTGAACCCTGAGAAGAAAGCGCAGCACTCTGCTATTGAATCATAATGGACATCACAGGCTGGGGGGGCCACCCGAGGGGCTGGGAAATCACATCTAACGGCATCCAACAGCTCCCCGATGAAAAAATCTCAGGGGTGCAGATGCTGTGTGTTGCTGCCTCCAGTTTAACACACACACGTTTTGCTCACGGCAGCGAGTTGGACGCGTTGTGAGGTTGCCAAGGCAGAAAAATCACGGCCACTTTTGCAAGTGTAGTGAGGTATATCCAGAAAAGAAACACAGAAGGTATGTTTTAGAGAAGCTAAAACACGTGACCAGGGCAGAAGTCCCTACAGATCCATCCACACAGCTCCCAGGCACCCTGCAGCCACCCAGAAAGGCACTGCTCCTGGGTAACTGGTGGCACTGGGTCTCTCTAGAAGAGGGTTTCTGCCCACAAACTCGCCACTGAAGCCAAGTGACTAAAATGGGGTTTGTAAAGTGTCAGGCTCCCCCAGCTCAAGGTTCAGGTGCCAGCGGGGTCCCTGCTCCACGCTGCCCTTTGCCTGGGGACCGGCCGCGGCGCCGGCGCTCACCATCGTCTGAAAGCAGGAGTGGAGCTGGGTCAGGAACGGCGGCTTCCCGGAGAGAGCCAGGACGCGCTTTTCAACCATCGTGCACTCTACGTCGTCGTCCTGGATGACAACGTCCTTCTTCAAGATCTTAACGGCGTAGAGCTCGTCCGTGCCCTTCCTCTCCGCCAGCATCACCTGCACGAGGGAGGAGACACACACAGGATAAAGCAAAACGTGGATCTGCGATGTTTCTAGCTCGCCACCGCCAACAGTTAAAAATAACAGCTTGCCTATTATCCCGTGGCTCCCATTGTAACTCTGAAAAGGGATTCAGGTGCCAAATGATGCAGAAAGCTACCAGCGGTATTTCCAAAAGTATTTAGGCCCCTAAGTCTGACCAGTCACACATCTCCCCCCTCACCACCCAAGCGCCTCGAGGAACCCAGACCAAGGGGTTTGCTGATGCCTGAGCCACAGGTCACCCTTCACCACCTCTCCCCTCCGAGCCAGGCCCTGGTTTGGCACCCCCCGGGCACAAGCAGCATCAGGGAGGGCATCAAGAGTTTGAACAGAGAGTCCATCAAATTACAAAGTGGTAAAAGTGGAAACGAGTCGGTATAGAGCCAACAGTAAGAACATCGAGATATTCTCTGTCCCTCAACACACACGGTGATCAAACCCCACTCCGTGCCCATCCATCACCAGTCAGAGCCCCTCTCGTGCGGAAGAATCCATTCAACCTCCCATTTTAAACCAGTTTCACCCATTTGCAGGTTTATTTATTATAATAAATGGGATGCGCTGGTTCTGCTGGGGCAAATTTCCCTCATTAATCCCATCACCACCAGTGAGGTTCCCCAGACCGATCCACCATGCTCCATCAGCGTAAGCTGCTCCTTGAGCTGCGGCAAAATAAACGGACTCTGAAACCACATTTTCCTTCCCATTTTCCCTCCTCGCACTCTCTCATCACGTTAGATCTGAGCGCTCAGTGGAAATGAATTGCTTTCCACTTGAAAGAGTCTGCAGAAATCCTCCAGTCGCATCAGGAACAGGAGTTCGGGTGTTTTGAAAATAAATTATGAGAAGTCAACATCAATAGGGTGGAACTGAAATGCATTTCAGACTGGAGCAGATTGGCAGAGGAAACACAAGAGGGTCTCAAAGGCGACTTTCGAGACACTGAGGACAGAAGAATTAACTCTCTTGTCAGCCCCGGGCAGATGACACGGCGCTGGGAGCCCCCCCAGAGCCCTGAGCCGGGGGCAGAGCCTGTCCCGGCGCAGAGCAGCCTTCTGGGGTTCAGGGGGACGGCGGGCCAGCCCTGGGGTGACAAGACAGGGGACACAGCTCGAGGACAAGGCAGAGGACACAGCTTGAGGACTCAGGTCTTCGGTGCCCACCCGCTTGTGGTGACAGTAACGGTGCTCGGGGAGGGCCCCTCCTGCGAGCACCCGCTCGGGCTGGTTTGGGCCCCGGCTGCGGCGCAGCGGCCGCTGGCTGTCCTTGACACGCTGCTTGTCAGGATTAGCCAGGAAAGGCACCGGGGCTCCTCGGCGCCAAGTGCTTTGGAGAAGCCACTGACATTTACATTTTCATCAGCCGGGCTGGGATTGCAGCGGCCACACGCCGTGCTCCTCCGCTGGCAGGGCTAAAAACCAGACTGACAGTGTGTCAGAGACTTCAGTAGCTGATTTATTTACTCGCTGATATTTGAAGAAAGTTGAGAACCTGGAGCCCGGAGCAGCTCAGCTGCTGTGGTGCAGCCCAGCAAGGCACAGGCACTGGAATCAGATTTGTGCTTCATCCTTTCCTGCTACCAGCTCCCCGAGGTGCCCTGCAACAGCCCCTCGCACCGAGCCCAGGAGCTCGGCAATCCTGAGCGCCCACGGGCAGGGACGGAGCGATGCCCTGCCTGCACCCTGCCTGCACCTGCGGGCAGACCCAGCGGCTTCACACCGAGCCTGCACCTCTGCCCTGGCTAGGGATCCGGCGCAAAACGAACCATTTTCAGTTCGTCGCCTCCATTTACCTTCACCATTTTTAAAAGAGTTGAGATTTACAAGTCACCATCTACAGGTGCTAAAAAGCAGGGCTGGTTTTTAAGTGATAAAAGCAGACGGGCTTTGGCCATCCAAAGTTGGTGCAAAAAGAGAAACGACCACTCCAAGAACACAGTTTGTGGGAAGATGAAACCTGTTACCTGGGAGTAAGTGCATTATAGGCACTTACCGATTACCTACAGACCTGTCTGTAAGCCCTCCAGAGAAAAAACAACTCAACCAGGGAATCTCTGAGCCTGGCGTCTGCTACGGACCCCGAAGGGACTGTGCTGGGGCAGGGGGTGGCAGCAGGAGCCCCCTCTGGAAGCAGAGAGTGCGGTGCCAGGCAGGGCCCGGAGAGCACCTGGGTGCTTTTCGAGACACTGTGCTTGGAGGCTCTCGGGGAAGAGCGCGTCGCTGTTGGTAACGCAGCGTCTGTGGGGATGAACCCCCAGGAGCCTTCCCTGGGGGTACCCACAGATCAAATGCCCAGGTAAAACCAGCTGCTGGGGAACGGGGATCGGCTGCGGGAAATATCTCTGCAGGGGAGCCGAACGCGGCGCTCGGAGCCTGTCCTGCGCCGGGGGAACCCCAGGGAGCGCCGTGGGTGCCACCAAGACGCTGGCGCACGATTCCCACCCGACCCGGGGCACAGCCACTGCCGCCCCCCCAGCACACTCGTACCATGTTAAATGCCAAAAAACTGCTCTAGGGCATATCCAGACACGCTGCAGCTTCCCAACGCCACGGCAATCCCGGGCCCCAGCTGAGCCAGCCAGCCCCGCGTTACTGAAATGGAAAAGGCAAAAGGACTTTGCAGCTGCCTGCAGATCAGCTGCGCGACACCCGCAGCGAAGAGGCCAAGTGGGAGCGTCTGGGCGCGCGCGGGGGGATGCTGCAAACCACACGTTGCTGTATTTCTCCCTCGCATCTGGGCTGGCAGAGCGAGCGGCTCCAGGAGCGCACGTGAGGCCAACGCTGCTCAGGATGCGGCAACCCCGGGGGGTTTGCATGTGCCCAAGGGACTGCACGCGCCGGCCAGGCGAGAAAATACCTTCTGCACCCTGAGCGGCCGGCACGGCGTCTGCACTGCCCCGAGCAGGCCTGGCCCGTTCTCCGAGCAGAAGAAGGGGCCGTTTGCAGCCTGGGAGGGGTTACGTGTCTGGCTCCGGTGCCGTTCTGCTCCGAGCTCGCCTGTGGCAGCTCTGCAGTGCGGTGCCAGCGCGGTGCCAGCGCGGTGCCAGCGCAGCAGCTCACGGCCAGGAGCCGTCCCCTGGCTGCCGGCATCGCAGCTCCGGGGGTGAGCAGGGCACGGGCACGGCTCAAGCCTCAGGAGGGGGACAGCCCCCGAGGAGCGGGCTTAGCTACTGCAGATCGTGATAAAGAAGAAGAGCGGGACCTATTGCACTGTAAAAATAAAAAGAGTCTAAGCCTCGAAGGCAGCAGCGCGGTTTGCAAATGCCCCAAACGGGCTGCGCACAGGATCCACCCCGGGGAGGAGGGACCGCGCACCCAAACCTCACCCCGTGCCCAGAGCACAGCTCTGCGAGGCAGAGACCGAGCCCCTGCCCGAGCGCGGCAGCTGCCAGCCCTGCTGCCACGATTCACACCAGGAGAAGAGGAAAGCGTCTCACAGCTTCAGGATGATCACAGGACATGGAAATTGTCTCCCATTGCGCCGTAATCCCTAACTGCAGAGGCAAAAGAATCAGCCCTGCTCAGAAAAACACCATAAAACCCCCAGAAGAGATTGACAGCTTGATAGCATTACAGATTGATTAGCTGCAAAAATATGAGCAAGCCACATAATTTAACTCTCCTCTATTTATATTACAGCAAAGCAAACCCAGGGTGGGCTGCGCCAAGTGCTGCCACCTTCGGTCAGGGACACCTCCCGTCCCCTCGCCTGCCCAGGGGGCTGTCACCGCCCCCCCTGTCACCAGCCACGGCTCCCAGGGGCTCTGATGCACCCACAGCTGGGGGGGCAGCGGCGGGGGCAGCCCAAGAAGACCCAAACCCACCAAGGAGCACCGAGGGTCGCCGGGGGCTGAACACGCTGAGCCAGGACCACGCACGCCCGAGCTCCTGTTCCTGAGCTCTTTTCCAAACCAGAGCAATTTTCCATCCCCTAAACCTCGATGCCTGGCTCTGTGGGGACCTCCATCTGCCAGCTCACTCGCTGGAAAGTAGCCTGCATTCTTTTTTTAATTTTTTTTTTTTTTTGGTGCAGAAAAAGCTGATGTTTAACTTGATTTATTCCTATAATATAGAGTATTTGTTTGGGAACACGCCAGCATAATAACTGGAGATATTCTGATGCTGAATGTAGAGAAAGCAAGTTGATTAAACTCCGCCGAGGCCAACACGTAAGTACCCCCGACCCTGGACAGCTGTAGCGGTGGAGAGAGAAAATTATTGAGCAGTAAATTGGAGGTCCTGATGCCAAAAGGTGAACAAGCTGATGCATGAGTCTCACTAGAACAATTTGGTGACACTCGAAGGGCTCCCGCGGGCTGTGTGACCCCTGGGGGAGGGATGCTGGGCCCTGGAGAAGGGCACCACTGCCAGGGGCACGGCGGGGGAGCGAGACCGGGCAGCTGGGCTCCTCTCCCCGAGCGCCGGCACGGCACGGGGGCAAGCACCTCTGCCCCGCTCCTTCCCAACTCCCGGCACCCCCCTGCAGCCAGGCGGGCTCTGCCGTGCCACCCCGCTGTCCCCGGGCCGGGCAGTGGGACGCCGGGCGGGAGCCGCGGGGGAGCGGGCACACGTGAGGGTGAGGCTGCAGCTAACCGTAGAAACCAACGTGCTGTTTTAATAAGCGCTAATTAGCATATTTATAACATTCTGTTCCAGGGAACAGTTTCTGTCACACATTCCCTTATATAAGCCGACTGAAGACTTTGCTAATGTTTCTCAAATTAAAAGAAAGAAGATGAGCATAAAACCCCACAACTACAGAGTTTCCAGATGCCAGGCACAGACTTTAAAAGGGATTAGGTGTTGGGAGGGAGAGAAAAGGGGGCAAAAGCGACGCAGAAACGGGGATATGTACACGTTACTGAGCGCGCGGTGCACGGGGCCTTCCTGCTCCCCCGGCTGCCAAACTGCAGCACCGATGCAAAACGCAGCATGGCCGGCGAGGGAAGGGCTGGCTGATGCTCTGGGTGCTGGGGACCATCAAGAACTCCCCGTTCTCTTGTCACAGATGTTTCAGGGGATCTCTGAGCTCTCCGCCTCCAGAAAGGGAGCAAACATCCGCCTGGAGAGGCTGGGACACCCCCCGCCGAGCTCAAACGCTCCTGGTGCTCAGCAGGCGATGGGTGAGCCTCGCTCCCCTGGCACCCCCTCCTCGCCTCTGCCCCAGAGATGTGCCCGAAAGCAGAGCAATGCTCCCCACAATTAAGGCAATTCCCTAATGAGGGCGGCGTCGGTCACAGCAGCTCACACCTTCCTGCGGCTCCGGGCCGCGACGCCCGAGCAGCTCCCGAGGACTGGGATTTCTAATGGAAAGCGTGACAAAGTTGGCAACACCCCAAGAAAAATGAAGGCTCCAAGTCACATAATTACTAGAAGAATGAAATTCTGTTACCACTCATAACCAGTCTGGAAAGTTAATTAAAATGTTCACATATATTTGCAATTATTAGAGAAAAAAATGGCCACATAAAAAAAGAGCTTTGAAGACACAGCCCACGCCCTGCTTCCCAACAGAGACCGTGTGATTTCTGTGATGCTCTGATCAGACATCTCAGGCCTTCGTCACTGTGACCCAGCAGCCACCCAGGCCGGAAAGGAGCCAAACTGGGCTCCCACCACTGGGACACCAGTGCTCCCAGGACAGGCCGCACTGGGGGAGCCGCAGCTCAGAAACGGTAGAAACGTGTCTGTGAAACACAGAAAGGGCAAAGGCCCCTGTGGTACCGCACCTTCCCGAAGCTTCCTTTGCCCAGCACCATCAGGAAATTGAAATCCGAAAGTTTCATCCGATCTCTGCTCCCGTTGTTGTCGAATTTAGAAATGGCATTTGTGGTCTTCTCATCCGCAGCCTTGGACCCTGTTCCAATCTTGGCTCTCTGCAAAGACGGAGAAGGGACAGGGAGAAAAGAGAAACAATGACTGAGAACAGCGTGGAGAAAGGTCACTATACAACCAGGCCGTGCTCCTGAAATCCCGCGTTAATCCGCTCTTTTCCAGGTCAAACCTTGCCCTGAGCTGCGGGAACCTTTTCCCTAAGCGTGGCACCGAGAAGGGCCCTGGAGACGTTACCAGCCCCAACACACCGTGGTTCGTCTGGGTCCCAGTTAACCTCTGTGAGAGCAACTGGGAACCACAGCTGGAAACCCTGCGGGCAGCAGGACACGGAGCCTGTGCGCCCGGGGAGCTACCCCGTAACGTGTTCTGGGTCACCCGAAGCATAAAACAGGGGCTTAAATAAGCTTTGTCTTCTCAAAGCTGACTTCTGTCTCTCACCCCACCAGAAAAGGACTGGTGAATATAAATATATTAAGGTAAAATACAGAACTTTTTATCCAGCTCCACCTCCGTTACTATCTGATATTGAAGAGAATTGCACTCCCGTGCCAGTTCAGGCTGAACGTAGGAAGCTACAAATCCATTTTGAACAAACCAGAATAGAAAGCACTCCTCCTGCATCCCCAAGCAATCGCGCAAGCTGCTGCAACCACAATTGCTTATTAAGGAGCCTCACAAAACCCCCACATTTTTAAACACAAAATCTCATCAGTGGCTCAGCACCTCCTCATTGGTCCAGGGGCTATCTAATTTGCTGAACCACAGTTTGTAAAAGCTATCTCACGATTTATTCGGTTTTAATTTTTAGAAATATGCGACAGTGTAAGGCTTGCACTGAGCTCAGTCTAGCATGAAATTCCATTAACCCGATTCCAGCAGTTCAATTTGGCTGCTGCTCACAGCTCCTCCAGATAGGAGCCGCACAAGTAATCTCCAAGCCTTTGCTGCTGCTAATTGGTTCTTGCAAGGTTCTGCGTGCTGTAAAATTCTCCATTCAAGGTCACCTGCAGCACCTGCAAACATCGGAAAAACTCCTGCACTGAAGACTAAAGGAACGCTCTCCAGGCTTTGCAAACATCACAACTGCCGAGGCAGCTCTGCCCCGGGGAGGGGGCTCAAACCACCCAAGAGGCAGCGGCGAGCGGAGCGGCACGGAAACGGGAACGCAGCCCCCCCTCCCCGAGGACGAGGGCTTCTCCTCACTGCGCTCCCCAGGCTCCTGCAGCGGCCCCAGCAGAAGGGGATGCCCAGGCGGAGCATTCCACCACGGACCAGCTCGGGTGACAACAGCAGAGTCCTCGCGGCTTTGGGGCGCGCCCCGCCGGTCACGCCAAGGGTGAAACAGCCACGGCACCACGCGGCTCGGCGCGGCAGCCCCCCAGATCCTACCCAAGTGAAAAATAACATCATCTCCGGTCAGAGAGCGCGCGCCGCCCCGGGCACTCAGCGCTGCCCCCTTCGCCGTTCTCGAAGCCGAAGCTGTTGGCTCTGGCACGAGCGAAGCTGCTCGTTGAACTTGGCCAAAGAGGATCCAGACGTGGGCGACCGAACACGGGCGGCCTCTGCGCCAACACGCCGCCAGCCCTGGGGCGTGGGACGCTGCCCTCAGCGATCCCCCCCCCCCCGCTCTGTTTCAAAGCGATCTCCAAAAGAAACGTGTAGTCATCAGCAGGCAAAACAGTCATATTCTGTGAAAGCTTCCTAAAGACTATCACAGCTGAAAAACAATCTTGTCAGATCAGATCTGACACTAAATTAACCTCTGTGAAAACAAGCAGTAATAAAATCCAAGGGCAATATTATGCTTCTACGAAGTGACACGCAGCAGCACCTCTCCACGCCGCCGATGTGCCCGCGCCTCTGCGGCCCGGCAGCGCTGGGGCTGCCCACAGCACCCGGTCAAACACCAAATCAGGGGAGGTTCTCAGTCCTAAGCAGGGCAGAAAGGAGCAACGCAAAGAGGTGGGGAGGAAGAGGATTTTCATTTGCTTCACCCCAGCAAAGCGGTCAGCGTCAGGCCCAGCGGTACCAGCGGTGCCGGCGGACGCTCGGGCGAGCACCCGGCACCCAAGCGCCAGCGCGACGTCAGGTCCCTCCCGCTGCCTCCAGCTGCTCCCGAGCCCGCGTGTGAAGAGGGCCGGCTTCAGTCAGCCAGTCTGGCACTTGACCTGAATTTGCAGCATCACGGTATGTTCACGGGAGACGAGATGAAGAGAGAAACGCAACGCAACTTCCCTGATAAAACAGGCTCAGCGTGTAGCTTGGCCAAGAGGGGGAAAGGTCTTTCCAGGAAAAAGCCCAAAATAAGAGTCTGGGAGATGTAAAGATCATCACTCCCAAGTGAAGGGTCTCACTTTTGCTATCGAGCGTCTCCAATTTCTCCCTCCAACCAAGTACAAAAGTCCTTTAACCTGTTTTTAATACACTCCTGATGCTCACACAACCTCAAGACCTCTTTAAGGTTTACAACTGAAGCGTGCCAAATACTGCTCACAAAATTTTTTTAAAAAAGCACTTGACCTTCGTTATCCAACTCCATTTGTCATAGCTAATTTACTACATCTGAACTTATGCAATAGCAGCTGACGTTCACATCTATCAAGCTGTCCCAGCAAGCGGCTGATAAAGACTGAGCAGAATTGGCAGGCGATGCAGCGCAAGGCTCCCCGCTGCGCTTTTGTCTCGGGACACTTTCTCGTCAGGGTGGGGAGGTGCCCGCTGCAGGCAGAAGGCTGCAGGCAGCGCAGCAGCAGGACCTCGGCCAGGAGCGGCTCCACGGGCTGCCAGGCAGGGGCACTGCTCCCCCCGCAGCTCTGCCAGCATCCCTCTGTCTTCTGGTCCTTCCACCTGGGTGCTCTTGCCATGCGAAGTCCGCTCAAAATAGAAACTCATCACTCGCCCCTCAACTCTGTCCCATTGATTCCTGCCCAGGAACGGGCAGGATCAAGCAGCACTAGTGCAGATCCACTGAAGGATTCCTTTTAGCCCTCATCGCCCAAAAGGCACCTTGGCTGCTCCAGGGCCCCCCTCGCCCTCGGGACGCCAGCACGAGCCGTCGCGCAGCCGGCCGGGATCCTCCTTGCAACACTGACCTGCTCACAAAGGGGAAGATGCAGCGAGGTGAGGGTGCAGGTGTGCTCTGGCAGAGTGCGGTGATGCTTCTGGGCAGCGTATTTTCGGATCTGCAGACAACTCACCATCTGACTTCCAACACACGTACCGTTCTAACGCCGCTGGAACGTCACGAAATGCAACAAGAAGCAGGGAGGTAGCTCTTTAGAGACCACTGGTTGTATGCCAACTGTTGTATTAAAACTCTCCTCTTTTCTTGGGTAGTGTGGAATGTTATATATAAATGAGATAAACATGAGATTAAAAAAAGAAAGAAGGGAAAGGAACTAACTCTCCAGTCCTGGGCTGCACTTATGGAGTTCACGCTGACAGCCATAAGGGCAACTCTTTTATTGTCTGCACAGCTCATCTCGCGTACGTCTCCAGATGTACCACAGTCATTCCCAGGGTTCTGGGAAGGCTTTAGCTGTACCGAAAAATGGCAAAGACCCATTAATTCAGTAATATCCGGATCAGTCCATGGCTTATTGAGGAGGAAACAGACATTTCTCCTTGCAGCCTCCTGGGGAGCTGGACCCAAGCATCACGGAAATCTTTCAGAGCCTGGCAGGGAAACCTCACCAGCTCCAGTTCACCCCGTGCAGCTCACTCGCTGACACTCTCAGGCGCTGACAGCAGCTGGGCTGGGCAGCCCCTCGGGGAAGCCCAGGTGTGATAACGCTCTGCAGAGCCTCCCTGAAACCCCGTATCCACAGATACTCAGTATCACTCAGAAAAGCCTAACGCTTTTACGTCCTTGGCTTTTCACAGGGCTTTAACCCAGATGAGTTGATTCACATTCAAAAACCAGGGCCGTGCAATTGCTCCGCACACACCAGACTGGCAGGGACGAGCCCACACCGAGGCTCCGGCCGCGGGCAGGGCTCCCCTGAGCCCTCGGGCTGGTGCTGCTGCTCTGCCCGCAAAGCGAGGGGCTGGCTCGGACACGGCAGCGTCCCCCACTCAACCTCCCGCCTCTCGGCCGCAGCCGTCAGCCCGTGGGCCGGCCAGCACAGACTCCAGCCTCAGTCCATCAGATTACCCGGGCCGAGAGCAGCGCCGCACGCCACGGGAAGGATGTCACTCAGGTTACTGAAAACTGACCCACGGCTCACAGGTGCTGCCTTAGTGCTCCAGGCTTCTGCCTCCAGCAGCCCCGAGGCCGGGGACCCCTCGGTGCAAAGCGCCGATGCCACGTGCTGGCTCACCCCGCGTCACCCCCTTCACAACCCAGCCCGGTCCCAGCGCCCCGGGCAGGGCACAGAGGCTGCCACAACATTTAACAGCTAAGAAAGGGTTTCTGTCTGAGACTCGCTCCAAATCCTATTATATGAATATCTTAATTTATCTTAGTTAATTATATTAATTCATAATCAGCAGCATGACAGAAAAAATAGATGAACAAATCCGATTATATGGCACCTCAGAAGGAGGGTAGAACTGCTGTACCAACAACAGACGCCGTGCTGACACCAGGAGCACGGTTCCATCGGGTCGTCCCGGGACAGCCCGGATTTTCATCCCCCTTTCACTGGAACAGTGCTGGAAACACACCAGCCGAAGCATCTCCTCTTCCAGCTACGCCAGACGCGTTTTGGCAAACACAAATTGCGAGTTACGTAACCCTAACAGGCAGACAGACGTCGTCTGAAACAACGCAAACGAAAGGGGGATGTTGGCTACGCTGCTTGCTTTGCAGCTGCTCAGAAGCGGTGGGATTTCTGACCCTCCGACCCGCAGGGAGCAGAGACACGGGATCCAGCACGCTCTTAGCAGAGCCAAGCAAGCATCACACAGAACCCCGCACTGTGCAATATTCTCTGTTGTGTTTTCAACCTGATGTCAGTGCCAAAGCATTATTTCCATCTCCCTCATCTCCTCATCCACCAGAAACGACTGTCCCTTTCCCAGCTTATCCACAGCCTGGTTCTACCACACACCGACATACACGTGCGCAGGGAGGTCACTGTGTTGTCAAATTAGAAGAGAATATTCCAGAAGGGCTCATTCCGTGTGCTACGATTAAAAACCATCCTGTCAATCCCATCAGAAAACTGCGTCTGAGTGAGCCCTACGCTTCCAGCTCCCTTCTCTCCCCTGCCCTGGTGCGGTGCCGGGACCCAGCGCTGCACCAGGAGCGAGGCAGGAACCGCTTGCGGATGCATCACAAACTTCCCATTCCCATATGGGCCTTGTGAATTATTTAACGTGGCCAAATCATTGCTGGAAAGCTTTGAATCTTCAGAGTGATTTTCTTTTTTTTTGTTAAATGAAGCTCAACAGCTTACCCTCTGGACACACCGCTCGAAGCTCGTGGTCCGGAGAGCCTAGGGGAGGACCAGCCAGTGGGTGCAAAGCAGGGAGAGGGAGCAGTGATGGGTCATACCCTGCTCCGTGCTCCCCGGGCTGGGAAAGCCCCTTGCCAAGGGCATGGCAGGCAGCGAGGAAACCCCCGAGTTCCCAGGAAAAAACAATTCACCTCAAATTTCTGCCTCAGTTCCTCGTTTCCTTCTTCTCCCTCAGGAGGCACCGGGACGTTGAAATACTCCCCCTCCTCCTGGCTCAGCAGCTTAAACCTGGAGGGACACAGTGAGAACATCGGGTCAGGAGGGTGGGCAGGGCTGCAGGCAGGAGTGCGGGCAGGCAGGAGTGCAGGCAGGCAGGACCACGCTCTGAGCACAGCTCTGCCTCCACCGTACTGGTGTCCAGGTGACCCTTCCCCAGGTGAGAAGAGCCCCCCAAACCTCGCACCCCCAAACCGCCCCACTCAGCCAGCTCCCAGGCGCACACCCGAGTGGAGGGCTGTTTCTGGGGACCCCAGCCACCGCAGCCCAGAAAGCTCATCCACAACACCGCAAAGCACTGACGCCGCTTCCAAACCATGAGCCTGACCCCAAAACCCACAGGGAAAGCTCCTCTTCCTCCTGACAGCCACGGGCACAAGCGTGGGCAAGCTCCTTCCCCACCAGCCGCCCCAGGTGCCAAGGCAGGCAGAGCCTGCTGGCGCCCACAGCCCCGAGCACAAGGCCAAGACGTGCACCAAAACCAGGATAAAAAGTTTAAGTGACCATTATCACAAATCACGGAAATGTCGTTCGGATCTGAGGCGTTTCACACAGCCGCAGGCAAAGCCCTGTTTGGTGGAGCCCTCCGGCAGGGCAGGCGGAGGAGGGTTTATCAGCTGGGTGTTATCTGCAGAGGCTGCGCTCAACAAACAAAGCACTGTTTGCATAATACAGGGACAGACTCTTCCTTTGAGCTTGTTTTCTCCATTAACCGCAGTTGTTTAGGGATGAAATATGCATCAGAGCTCTTCTGGAGTTTATTCCAGCCAAACGCTGTGACAAGGAAAATTACTTGGATCTCCACTTCCATGATTTTTAAAAGGCTGGAAAAACGATCAGACTTTGGGCTGCGTCAGAAGCCAGCAGCGACCGACCCCAGCCGACACACGCGCGTCCTTCCAGGTGACTGGAAATTTGGGGGGGAAGAGACAGTTTTCTTCTTTTCCCCAGAAGAGAGGCCACGTCTCAGTGAGGGGCTGTGCCCGGCAAGGCTCGCAGGCTGAGTCCTGCCACCGCGGGTAACCCCAGGCTCTGCCCAGGGGTAGCCCCAGCTCTGCCCCCCAAACTGGGGGTGGCCACTAAATTCCTCCTCCCCGCCCCTCTCCAAGCGAGACACGGACAGGGACAGGGACACGGACACGGACACAGACACGGACACGGACAGAGACACGGACACGGACAGAGACACGGACAGGGACACAGACATGGACAAGGACAGGAACAGCTTCTGCAGTGGAAGAGACAGAGTCCAGGGCGTTTGCTCAGCTGGTGGAATGCAAATTACTAGCATGCAGGTTTTGGTTTCCAGAAGACATGTAATATCTATTTTCAATTATTACACTTGACATGGAAAGGTAACACAGCTCTCAGGCATCAGTGGCTGGGGAAAAAAAAAGGGAACTAAGGCGGCATGTGTCCTGCTGGGGGAGATAAAATGGAAATGAAGGGACCCATTCAGTGCGGGTGTTACAGACCCACCACGCTCACCTTTCGTATGGTAACGAGTGAGGATAATTACAGACTTGGGTAGTTGCTCCTTTCGCTGAGCAGTGCCCCTCAGCACCGGCTCGGGAACGGCTGCCCCCGCCACAGGTCACCACTCCAAGCGTGTCCCCCCGCCCCTCCACCCGCTCACCGGCCTCCCCAGAACAGAAACTGGGGGAATCCAACCAGAAATGCAGGGAAATGTTTGCTCGGGGAGCACCTGGCGGGTGATGCTGTTTCCTCCCGAGGCCCGCACCAGCCCCCCGGCTGCCATCGCCAGGCCCCCGAGCCACCCTGCAAGGGGCAGGAGGACACAGAGGGGGGGACACGAAGCCAGCCCAGGCAGGGCGCTCAGACGCTGCTGTCCTGGCACCCCACAGCCAGCGGTTCTCAGGGGTCGGAGGCGGAGCAGCTCCTCACCCCGGTGCCCCCGAGCAGAAGGATGCTCAGGGTGAAGTACGACGGGCCCCCACGTCTCCCATGGCGCACAAGAAGCTCAGGACGGCTTTTTGCCCACAGTGTTTCCGGAACACTTGCAACTCTTACCATCCATCGACTCCTGACTTCTGCAGCTCAGAAATCCCGAAGGACAAGGAGCCCATGAAATCATTCCTGCTGGTCAGATCCCAGTCCCAAATCTCCACGGACAACCGCCTGTCTTTGTCCGCCTCTTTCAGTTGGCTGGAAGAGAGGAAAGGAAAAGGGACTGTTTTCTTCTGGAGGCCGTCGCTGCACCACCACACCCCTCCACGCTCCGTAAGAACACGGACACGAGTTGAGGAGATGGTCTCCGGTGACGTCCAGCTCTCTAATATTTAATTTCCCAACCACAACCATTTCAAACGGAGAATCCAGAGTTCCTGCCCTGAAATGCTGAGCTGTGACCAGGGTCAGGGCAGAGGTTTGAGTGTTTCTGAGTCACACTTACAGGAGCGAAAAGAATAATTTCTCAGTTGAATCAGCTTAATGTCTCTGAATAATTAAATCAGAGCAAATACAACCACGTTAATTCTTAGGGGTGAGAAAAATTAGTTTACAAGTTTAAACATTTTTCTTGTACTTACAATTTAAATGTCTCGTTCCACTCAGGATTCAGGGAGCACTTGATAGTTTTGGTCTTCTGTTTGCTTTCATTTTTGGGGTCAGGGATTAGTTTAAGCTTCACGTAGGGATCTGACAAGCCATTAGGATCCATAGGAACTAGGTTTTTAGCATCTCTTACTGGGGAAGAGAAAAAGGATTAAATTCAGTATTCAAACTATTAAAATACTGAATAATTGACAACTTCCCTGTGTGCCAAGAGTAAGTGTGAAAATAGTGATTAAAACCAGAATTAAAACTGAATGTGTGCAGACACGGACATGAGATGAGAAATGACATACGGTTATCAATGCAAAGCAAATACAGCTCTGATGGACAAGGGAGGCTGAAGGATCAACTCAAGGGATTATTTTCACTTTGATAAGATGATTTGTTGTTTGCCCTCAGTTTTAAACAGTTTAAAGCTGCTCTGGTTCCTCCTGCACCCCAGTAAGCAGCATTGCACTGATTTGCATCTTTCTGTTGGGAGAGGTGGGAGCGTGGGGACGGCGCTTTCCATCAAGAGGAGAAATAACAATGCAGCTGCTGCGAAGAGGGGCGAGCAGGCACCGGCCAGACCAGCGCAGCGGCCGGGCCCAGCGCCGAGCTCTCCTGCTGGGGCCCCTCGAGCTCGGGGGGTGCTCGTGGGGAGCGGTGCAGCAGCATCCCCCTGCGCCGGGAGCTGGAGCGTCTCCTGGGGGAGCAGGAGCAGAACACGGAGCAGGAGATGGGGATCAAACCTGTGGGCGACCTTGAGTGCTTGTAACTGGATTGCAGCTTTGACAAATTAAATGCAGCCGGGCTGATCTAAGTCTGCTTCCCCAGATTAAATCAAAAAGGGTCTGTCTTCTGGGAGAAGAGTCTTATCTTCTCTCCAGCCCGAGCAAAGATATCAGAGATGGAAAGTCTGATGGGACATGATGGAGCAGAGCTGTCACCAGGGGAAAATCTGCTTGTGGGAAGTCCAGAGCAGAAACTCCCCTCCCCTGCGCTGCACCCAGCAGACCCAGCTCCCGTGGGGGCTCTCAAACCGCCCAGGCCTGAGAGGGCAGCACTGCCCGAGCTGCAGTGGGGGCTCCCCCCCGCCACAGCACTGCGGTTACAGAGCCCCCAGCCCCTCCTGGGCATGGCAGAGTGCCTGCTGGCAGCCCCCAGCATGACACAGCAGGCTGTCACCACCCCAGGGCCAGCACCCACCTCGGGCATCAGCCACGGAGGGTCACCGGGGCACAGCCTCACCCCGCAATCCCGAGGAGGAGAGGAGCCCCGCTGCCCGCGCAGCGCTGCACAACGTTAGAAGATACTTCCAGAGAGTCAGCAAGAGTAATAACAACTGCTCGCATCCCAAATCACCAGTAAAGTGTTTCTGATGCAAGGTTGGGAGCCAGGCAGCTTAGAAAAGCAAATTAATGCTCCAAAATCTGCAATCTACTGCCGTCCTCCTGAATCATCGCCCAATTTCCGGCTCCACGGAATAAAACTTGTAGCCAAAATCCAAATTTGCATTTATAAACCAGCTCATTTATCAAACGTGACACCCTTGACAGCAGCTCGCAAGACAGAGAGAGGCACAAGCCTGCTGGGAATCACCCGCTGCCCGCTTAGGGGTGCCCGGGGAGCCCCATCGACTCTGCTGGATACTCCTCAGGCTCCTGAGACAGGCGGCCACGGGAGCCAGAGCTGCCTCCTGCCCCTCTGGCCGGAGGGGAAGGGATGATTTCACTGCTGGCGGCCCCAGAAGCAGCGATACACCATGGCCTGGCCATGGGCTGGTCGGGTCTCTCTGCTGGGAGGCCGAGGTGGGGTCAGGAGCTCGCTGGGGTCAGGAGCGAGGAGCAAGGAGTGAGGAGTGAGGAGCAAGGAGCGAGGAGTGAGGAGCGAGGTCGCTGTCTGGAGGTGGGGGAGGCCGCGGGGGAGGCCGCGGTCCCTGTGCACCCCCCTCCACAAGCTCTTGAGGTGACAGCGATCTGGTTTTCCCAGAGCCCTTTGTCTCTGGGCACTGGGCACCGCTCCGAAATCTGCCACCGTTCCCCAGGAGGGTGCTGGGGGGGTCGGGGACACCGAGGCATCCTAAAAGCACTCGTGAGAAAACACCCAAGGAGGAGGATTCACCTTTCCTCTACCAGAGAGGACCGAGGCTCAGAATTTCTTTAAAAACACAACAGGTATCTCAGAGAACAGTAAAAACCAGGCCCAAGTGGCTTTCAACCTCCTCCGGTTACTGCCGGTCCGTTCTGTATGGCAGCAGGTCTCCGAGCCGGGGCCAGCGCTGTGGGGACCGTCCCCCCAGGGCCCCTGCGCAGGGAGGGGCCCCCCAGCAGTGCCCGGGCTGGAGAAGCAACAGCCCCGACGTGTGTCACCTGCGCTGGCACCGCCTCGTCCGCAGCTCCGCGCCCAACAGCCGGTGACTGCCGCGACACAACCCGCACGAGTCCGTTTCTATAACCTCCCGACAATTATTTTCATGTGTCATTTCATAAACGAATCTTTTTTCTTTTTTCTTTTTTTTAAGTTTGGATATAAATGCCAGCTCTGCACTTCAGAGGACACACAGGAGTTATTCTGGGGCTTAATTTGGACTCTCTGTCAAAATCTTCTGCGCAGAGCTCTGCGCCATCCAAGCAGAAAGACTTGCAATCTGCCGTGTGAAATCTTTAAGTAATGAGTTTAATTTCCAAGGGCCCCGCCAAGGTTCTGCACTGATACAGCTGGAATGCCTTCCCCTCCCTCACCCCTTATCAGAGGAGAACACGTATTTTCTCATCACTGTTATAAGCTTTTATCTGTGTCTTTTTGATAGGAAAAAAGGCAATCATTATAGCCATGTTCTTGAATTACAAAACAAAAAAGTGTATTAGAGAAAAGTCCCCCAGTAGGTCCTGCCAGGGCACCACCCGACTGGCGAAGAGCCCGAAGGAGAAGCAGCTCTCCCAGGCTTTGTCAGCGAGCAGCAGGACCCGCGTCTGCCCCTCGCAGGCGTGGGAAGTGCCGTGGACAGGGAACCCCCGCGCCAGCCCAGCGCCCCGCCGCGTCCCCCCGCCCGCAGCCTTTGTGCCGCTCTGTCCTTAACTCCGCGGCGGGTCCCACCGTGGCCGTCGCAGCCGCAGGAAACTGTCCTGCTCCTCGGCAAGCTCCTGCCTCCACCCGGGCACAGGGCAGGGGGGTCCCCGCCTGCACCCCCTGCGCTGCCACGGCACGGGCAGCGATGCTCCCAAGTGCCCTGCTGAACCAGGCTTTTACTGCCTTTTATCACCTTCACGGCTTTACAATTATTATGAAAACGTATTTTCCAAGACTCTGACCACCTGTGGCACGAGGAGATGTCAGAGCCTTGGGGGAAGACGTCATCCCCACGTTAAAACAGACAGCCCAGGTCCTGCCCCAAGCTCCCGGGGCAGGCACGGCCCACGCTGGTGACCATCGCTCTCCATCTGCCCCGGGGTCAGCAGAAATCCCGGGGACCCCCCACCCCCCGGCACAGCCACGGCAGGAGCAGCAGAACTAACCCAGGGGCTGGGAGCTGCCGCTCGCTCTCGGGACTCAAACCGGGCGGCGATCCCTTACAGAGAGAAATGCAAAATTATGTCACGCGGAATCAGTGCTCCGACTCTGCTTCACATCCCACCGTCCGGTCGGCCAGCGGAATGTCCTCTGGAGACAGATGAATAAGCCTTCATCATTTATCAGCCCATTGTTCTCTCCTTTAAGGAACAGGAAAAGTAATTCCTGACCCTCATAGTCAATCAGTTTATGCCCTGAAGCATGAGATTTGATTACCTCATGTTATTATCTCAGCATGCAGACCTAAAAATTTCATTAATGGGAATAATTTTATCTATTCATTTAAAAAACCAAAAGGCTTCTGCTCGACCTTAAGTAACTTTCTGACTTTTCAAGCAGAAATCAACAATTAAGTGAAAGAAAAACAAAAGCCTTGAGAAGCGTAGTAGCGATACTTCGCGTCGGGAGAGACGTGCTCCTCTCCAACCGTTTATGGCATTTCTCTGACAGTTAAATTTGATGTAAAATAGATTTACATCTGTCATATCCTGACAGTTTTGTGCATCATTAAGAGGCAGTAACATCATTATTAATAGTGATGAGTAAGCGTATTACGATCCCATTTAAAGCAGCCGGTCTTAAATCACGCTGGGTGCCGAGCCCCGCCACGGCTGAGGAGCTGCCGCCCTGGTTCCAGGCTCCGCTCGGGGAGAGGCTCCAGAAAAGTCTCGGACTTCACCTGATCTGGGGGGATCCGGGGTGGGGGCAGCACCCACGTCCTCCTCCGCACACCGCGGGGGCCTGCGCACGCTCGGCGGGGACACGTGGGTGTGCACACGCGTGTGCAAGGGAGCACTCGGCAGCAGCTGGCGGGTCCCCCCCGCGCACTGCACCAACGCCGGGACACCCTCGCTACCCCGGATAAATAAACCCGATTTTACACCAATTCCTTCCCCCTCTCCCCACCCTGGCTGTGTTGGCAGAACGAGCGCCCTGGTGAAGCCTCGGCACAGCAAGACCCGTGGTGTGATGCTCGGCCGAGGCTCTGCGGGGGCAGCGCGGATGCTCGGGGAAGGGGGGGGGATATTTCTGCGAGGAAAAGCCTCTCCCCTGCCCGGGGGCACTGCGGGGAGGGTAGTGCTGGCCTGGGGACACTTTGCCACGGGAAGCAGATGGCACCCACTCCACCTTGTAGGGCCAGGGCAGGTAGCGCTGGTGGAATGATATCTGAATAATTTACTCCGCAAAATTTTGCAATAGTTTCCAAATAAATTATTCAGACAACATCTTTTAATTACCCGGCCAGCTGTACCTGTAGGAGCAGGCTTGGGAGGAGACACTTCAGGCAGTCACATCCCCAACAGAAAACGTGGGGAGAAGCACCCCAAGAACGGCTGCCCAAAGCAGGGGGCGCGCAGCCCTTTCCAGCAGCTTGTCCTGCACGGCGGCTGCGCGGGGAGGCAGCGCCTGAGGCAGAGCACAGCCCTGCTCCCGGCCTGCTCCCCACCCTGTCCCAAAGGGACACCCCACACCCGGGACAGCCCCCCCCGGGGGCACGGGCAACGCGGTTGGCCCCGTCACCTGCCGGCGGGTGGTACCCAGGTTTCCATGGGAAGGAGAGATTAATATGCTGGATAAATAAAGACCAGAAAGTTCTTTGCTAAATATGCATTGCCATACGGGGGTTCGCTTTTATGTTAAAAAAAAAAAAAAAAAAAGCCCACAACAAAACCCACTCCTACCCCACTCTTAAAGACAGCTTACACCGGCTGCCAAATCCTTTACCTTCATCTCTGAGTCAGCGAGGCCGCTACGGCACCGTCAGCGCAGTCAGTTCTGCCTCCCATTGCCCACCAGAGACAAAACCCTTCCGCCAGCCTGCGCGTGGCCAGGAGAGGCCGGAGCTCAACCAGCCCAGCCCAGCCCAGGCACCTCGCCACGGCCTTGGCCGCGCCGGGGGCACCCCTAGGGCACAGCCCTCGGAGAGACTGTGGAGCGGGGAAGGCTCTCGGGGTGACCCACAGCACCCATCTTCCTCCCTCCAGCAGCACACACCGTCCCCGGCCGGGAGCAGCTGCATTCCAGTGAGCACCCAGCGCTCGGATTAACACCCTCGTGCATTAAAACATTTAATTAATGTTCTGCAGGAGAATATATTTGCACATGCTTATACAATAGGAAAGTCACAGGACTCATTACGGCTGCATCTTCCTGGGCCGGTGATTATTAATTAATGCACTTCCAGCTTGTTTATCTAATCACAGCATAATTGGTTTCAGTTTTGGTCAATGTTTTACTTCATCAGCTCAGTAAATAGCAAGGCTCCGGTCCCGGCAGCCTCTGCAGGCACAAAGGGGCTATCGGCTGCACCTCGCACCCCGGGTCCCGGCGGGGCTCTCGGCTCTGCAGGAGCCACCGCGGAGGTTGCTGAGACTCCCAGGAGAGACGATGGGACCCGTCACCATCCCCACGCTCCCGCAGCCTGTGCACGAGGACAGGGCGCACGCGGCTCTCACACGTACAGGCCAAAGTCTCCTGAACACGCTCAGTCCTCTCCATCTCCCATACGGGCCCTGGAAGTTGCAGCATAACCCAACGCTACATCACACAAAACCACGGGGTTTCTGCATTTTAGTCCCTGTAGCCCGTCGTTTCCCTGAGATAAGCGACGAAGTGCCCGGCCCCCAGCTTGGCGCAGGGACCCCCCGACACGCAGGGGAGCAGCAGCGTCCCAGCAGGGTCCCCCACACAACTGGCTGCCCCCCACCTGGAGCAGCGACAGATTTAACAGACTCCAAGCCCAGCCTTCATATTCCCTCGCTCCTCCGTTTCCCAAACTCCAATATTCACATCTCTTAGTACGACAGGCTCAGAATAATCTGCATCGGGAAGCTTTTCTATTACGGAAGCAAAACTGTGCAACGCCTTGATGACATTTTAATTTGCTACAATTTCCCACTTTATTCAGCAGTCTTTTCCCGCTAATAAGATACTTGATCAAAGCCTAGACCAGAACACAGACCGTAAATGTACATTTGCCCTTGTCTGACATCGGCCACTCGCTGCCCTGCCACACTCCCCCCCACATCTGCCCCCCACACAAGGCGGTTTGGACACCCCCCGCCTCAGCACCCTGACCCCCGCCCCAGCCAGACCCCCCGCGCCGGCGGGCGCGGATGTGCCATCCCCTGGGACTGCCGTCGCCTTCACGAGTCTCCTTGTTTCCTTCAGCAGGAACTGTGGGTTCCTGTTGAGCCCAGGGCCGGGGGAGAGCGGCACCATCTCACCGCGCCGCTGCCCTCGGGCTGGGCTGCACCTAAACCTCCATCCCAGTGGGATCCAGCCCAGGCACACAGACAAACCCACACCGACCGGCTCCGGGGAATCCTCTCCTTGTATTTAAGGCAAAGGCGAGAGTTGTAATGATCTTGGAGCCAGGTAAAATAACGTCAAGGATCTGCAGACTCACTGGGTGTAAATAACCAGAGTCCCCGAGTGACCGGCGTAAAAACCGTGCGAGCCAATGAAGCATCTTTGAGTAGCACCCTGTATTGGGTCTGGCTGAACTGGAATCGGTTTTCCCCTATAGCAGCCCTCACGGTGCTGTGGTTTATGCTGGGAGCTGCAGGGTGTTGATAGCACCCTGGTGTTGTGGCTGCTGCTGAGCAGTGCTTACACAGCACCAAGGCTCTTTCTGATATTTTCCCCAGTGGGACGGGGTGGGCAAGATCTTGGGAGGGGACACAGCCAGGACAGCTGACCCAAACCGACCAAAGGGATATTCCATACCATATGACGTCTGCTCAGTATAAAGCTGGGAGAAAGGAGGAAGGGGGTGGGGTCACCCTTGGTCCTCCGAGGCAACTACTACGCGTATTGGAGCCCTGCTTCCTGAGAAGGCCCAACATCGCCTCTTCATGGGAAGTAGAGAATAAATCTGTTTGCTTTTGCTTCCGCGCGCGGACTTTTGCTTTGCTTTGCTTATATTAAAACTGCTTTTGTTTCACCCACAAGGGTTAGTTTATCTTCTTTCCCCTCTTTACCCTGTTGAGAAAACAAAGGGAAGGGGGGGGGGGGGAAGTGATAGAGCGACTTGGTGGATACCTGGCATTTAGCCAGAGTCAAACCATCACAGTCTATTCTGGCGCCCAACGTGGGGCAAAACAACGGCAGTTTTATATTAAATGTGCTGTAGCTATAGTAGTTATTAAGCAACAAGCTCTTGTGCTGGTCACGGGCTTGTTTATTGCGCTGCTTATCTTTATTTTGTTAAGCTCGGGAACATGCTGCAAGGAATCGGGAACATCATGAGTGGTTTTATTTTGCAGGCTCCCGAGGTACTTAGTCATCCTTATGTTAGTTCATTGATACTCTTTATTAATGCTGTTCGCCTGTTGTGGGTTGTGTGGAGCTCGGTATGCTCTTGGTGTAAGAGAACGCAAATTTTGAGTGAATCGGTGCCAAAATGTGCTCTGAGGCGGCCTGTTCCTGGGTGGCAGGGAGAGTGGAAGGAGTTGGGCAGATTCCTAGGACGGTTATCACCTCCTGTAGCCTGGGATCTCACCCCTGAACAGGCAAGCAACCCCACAAAATTGACACATCACCTGATAGAGGGGTGCCTTGCCTATCCCAATGAGAATCAACAACTTCTAGCACTTTACTGGGGCCTGGCCTGTGCTTACCGAGCTGCAGTTCAGCACTCTCAAAGGGCTGTGGTTGACATGGGAACTCAAACAATAACAACAACAGAGATTGCCCCAGTAGTAAAAAAGAAACAATGGACAAGGAGAACAACAGGCCCATACCCTCGATTAATAAGGGAGGAGAAAGAGGAGGAAGAAGCTGGTCCTTCAGCAAAGGTATCAGAAGAGGGAATAACAGAACTGAAACAGGAGGCAGAAACTACCCGGTCCCTGACGTCATCAGAACTGCGAGATCTGCGGAAAGACTACTGCCGCCAGCCGGGTGAGCGGATCGCTGCCTGGCTGCTGCGATGCTGGGATAATGGGGCAGATGCTCAACAGCTAGAAGGTAAGGAAGCCCAGCAGCTGGGTTCCCTTGCTAGAAATCGAGGAATTGAAAGGGGAATTGGAAAGGAGACAGCAATTTGCAGTCTGTGGAGACGGCTCCTTTCAAGTGTTAAAGCAAGGTATCCTTTTAAGGAAGATCTTATGGACCACACCCCAGGGAAGTGGGCTACTGCAGATGAAGGTGTCCAGTACCTGAGAGAATTAGCAGTGATGGAAGTCATCTGTGGTGATCCAGATAATGATGAAGCCCCTAAAAATCCAGAGGATGTCCCATGCACACGGGCCATGTGGAGGAAGGTGATAAAAGGTGCGCCATCCTCGTATTCTGCCGGCTTGGCCGCAATGTACTACCCAGAAATGGATGCAGGAGAAGGACTAAGATGTACGCCAACTGTGGAGGCAGTCTCTTCCTGGCTTCAGAACTTTGAAGAGAGTCTTGGTACCTCCTCATCTCTACGGGCGAGTGCCCTGGATGTTAGGAGCTCCCCAAGAAATCATTTCTCTTCTGTCCCAGTCAGGGGGAAAGGAAAGCCAAGGCGCATGACACGTGGCGAACTCTGGTTCTTCCTGCGCGACCAGGGGGAGGACATGAGGAAGTGGGATGGTCAACCCACCTTTAAGTTGGAAGCACGTGTACATGAATTGCGAGGAAAGACCCCTGCCAACAAGAAGACATCTAAGAAGGTTGCTAATGTAGCTGGTGTAAAACCACAAGGAAGTAACCAGCGATCTCCCAGATACAGAAAGACTGAGATCACCTCCCTTGATCCTGAAGAAGGAACCTCCGGCCTGGCACGGCAAGAGTCAGACAGTGAGTACTCCGACCAAGAACAGGAATAGAGGGCCCCTGCCTCCAGCCAGGAGGAGGAAAGGGATGATCGGGTGTATTGGACAGTGTGGATTCGATGGCCTGGCACATCAAATCCACAGAAGTACCAGGCTTTAATTGACACCGGGGCACAATGTACACTAATGCCGTCAAGTTATAGAGGGGCAGAACCTATCTGGATCTCAGGAGTGACAGGGGGCTGTCAAGAACTATCAGTATTGGAGGCCGAGGTTAGCTTGACTGGGGACAAGTGGGAAAAACATCCCATTGTAACTGGCCCAGAAGCCCCTTGCATCTTGGGCATTGACTATCTCAAGAGGGGATACTTCAAAGACCCAAAAGGATACCGATGGGCTTTTGGTGTGGCCAGTGTGAATACAGAAAAGGTAAAACAGTTGTCTAATCTGCCTGGCCTCTCAGAAGATCCTTTTGTTGTGGGACTGTTGCAAGTTGAAGAACAACAGGTGCCAATTGCTATGAGGACCGTGCACCGACGGCAGTATCGTACAAACCGAGACTCTCTGGCTCCCATCCAAGAATTGATTCGTCAACTGGAGAACCAAGGTGTCATCAGTAAGACACATTCGCCTTTTAATAGCCCAATATGGCCAGTGCGAAAGTCTGACGGAGGGTGGAGGTTAACAGTAGACTATCGTGGCCTGAATGAAGTGACGCCACCACTGAGTGCTGCTGTACCAGATATGTTAGAGCTCCAATATGAACTGGAGTCAAAGGCAGCCAAGTGGTACGCCACAATTGACATTGCCAATGCATTCTTTTCAATTCCTTTGGCAGAAGAGTGCAGGCCACAGTTTGCTTTCACGTGGAGGGGTGTCCAGTATACCTGGAATCGACTGCCCCAGGGGTGGAAGCACAGCCCCACTATTTGTCATGGACTAATTCAAACTGCACTGGAAAAGGGTGATGCCCCTGAACATCTACAATACATTGATGACATCATTGTGTGGGGCAATGAGGCAGAAGAAGTGTTCAAGAAAGGACAAAGAGTAATTGAGATTCTTCTGAGAGCTGGGTTTGCCATAAAGAAAAGCAAGGTCAAGGGACCAGCACGAGAAATTCAGTTCTTGGGAATAAAATGGCAAGATGGACGCCGTCATGTGCCATTGGATGTTGTCAACAAGATAGCAACTATGTCTCCACCGACCAACAAGAAGGAAACACAAGCTTTCCTAGGACTTGTGGGATTTTGGAGGATGCATATTCCAGGTTACAGTCAGCTTGTGAGCCCTCTCTATCAAGTGACCCGAAAGAAGAACAATTTTCAGTGGGGTCCTGAGCAGCAACAAGCCTTTGAGCACATCAAACAAGAGATAGCTCGAGCGGTAGCTCTTGGGCCTGTTCGGACAGGACCAGCTGTGCAAAATATACTTTACACATCAACTGGGGAGCACGGACTCACATGGAGCCTCTGGCAGAAGATACCAGGTGAAACTCGAGGTCGGCCATTAGGATTTTGGAGCCGGGGATATCGAGGATCAGAAGCCCACTACACTCCGACTGAAAAGGAGATACTGGCAGCATATGAGGGGATTCGAGCTGCTTCAGAAGTTGTTGGTACAGAAGCACAGCTCCTCTTGGCACCACGGCTGCCTGTATTACATTGGATGTTCAAAGGAAACATCCCTTCTACCCACCATGCAACCAGTGCTACCTGGAGTAAATGGGTCGCGTTAATCACGCAACGGGCTCGACTGGGGAAACCCAACCATCCAGGGATCCTGGAAGAGATCATGGACTGGCCAGAAGGTAGAGATTTTGGAGTGCGGCCTGAGGAGGTGGCTCGTGCCCAAGAGGCACCGCCATATAACGAGTTACCAGAAGATGAGAGGCGTTATGCTCTCTTTACTGATGGATCCTGTCGTGTGGTAGGAAGCCATCGGAAGTGGAAAGCTGCTGTGTGGAGTCCCACAAGACAAGTCGTTGAGGCCACTGAAGGAGAAGGAGAGTCAAGTCAGTTCGCAGAAGTAAAAGCGATCCAACTTGCCCTAAAGATTGCTGAACGGGAAAAGTGGCCAGTATTATATCTCTACACGGACTCCTGGATGGTGGCTAACGCCCTGTGGGGGTGGCTACAGGAGTGGAAGAAGACCAATTGGCAGCGCAGAGGTAAACCCATCTGGGCTGCTGCATTGTGGCAGGACATCGCTGCCCGAGTGGAAAACGTGGCTCTAAAGGTGCGTCATGTAGATGCTCATGTGCCCAAAAGGCGTGCCACTGAAGAACACCAAAACAATGAGCAAGCAGACAAAGCTGCCAAAATTGAAGTAGCTCGGCTGGACCTGGACTGGGAGCGTAAGGGTGAGCTGTTTGTAGCTCGATGGGCCCATGAAACATCAGGGCATCTTGGCAGAGATGCAACGTACAGATGGGCTCGTGATCGAGGGGTGGACCTGACCATGGAGGCCATCTCACAGGTCACTCACGAATGTGAAACATGTGCTGCAATCAAGCGAGCCACACGAGTAAAGTCTCCCTGGAACAGAGGGCGATGGCTGAGTTTTCAATACGGTGAGGCCTGGCAGATTGACTATATTGGACCACTGCCACGAACACGCCAAGGCAAGCGCTACATACTCACCATGGTAGAAGCAACTACGGGTTGGCTAGAAACATACCCTGTAAATCATGGCACTGCCCGAAATACCATCTTGGGTCTTGAAAGGCAAATTTTATGGCGACATGGTACTCCTGAAAGAATCGAGTCAGACAACGGGACCCATTTTCGAAATAATCTTATAAACTCCTGGGCAAAGAAACACGGCATTGAGTGGGTGTGTCACATCCCTTATTACCCACAAGCGTCTGGAAAGACTGAAAGATATAATGGACTGTTGAAGACTCTGTTGAGAGCATTGGACAATGGGGGATGGAAGCATTGGGATATAAATTTAGCAGAAGCCACTTGGCTAATTAATACCAGAGGATCTGTTAACCGTCCTGGGCCTGCCCAAACAAACCCCCTTCATACTGTGGGAGGAGATAAGGTCCCTGTAGTACACACAGGGAGGTGGCTGGGGAAGGCAGTGTGGATTGCTCCTCCCTTGGGAAAAGGCAAGCCCACTCGTGGGATTGTCTTTGCCCAGGGACCTGGATGTACTTGGTGGGTAATGCGGGAGGATGGGACTACTCAGTGTGTGCCTCAAGAACATTTAACCTTGGGGGGAAAGTAATCTGTGGGATGAGTTGTATGTTGCAGGAAGTGATGGAGGAAGTAGGAACGATGAAGAGTGAACCAGACACGTGCAACGACGACCCAAACCTAGCCGGTGCTGGAGTCCAACGGTCAAGCATAATTCTGTCCTGAGCATCTATCTTGACAGATGGAAGCCAAGACACTGAACATCTGAAGAAGTGAAGAAAGCTTATGGAATAGATAAATGAGTATTATGTGGGACCTGGGCATTACGTAAATGGTATGGAATAAGGGGTGGAGACTGTATTGGGTCTGGCTGAACTGGAATCGGTTTTCCCCTATAGCAGCCCTCACGGTGCTGTGGTTTATGCTGGGAGCTGCAGGGTGTTGATAGCACCCTGGTGTTGTGGCTGCTGCTGAGCAGTGCTTACACAGCACCAAGGCTCTTTCTGATATTTTCCCCAGTGGGACGGGGTGGGCAAGATCTTGGGAGGGGACACAGCCAGGACAGCTGACCCAAACCGACCAAAGGGATATTCCATACCATATGACGTCTGCTCAGTATAAAGCTGGGAGAAAGGAGGAAGGGGGTGGGGTCACCCTTGGTCCTCCGAGGCAACTACTACGCGTATTGGAGCCCTGCTTCCTGAGAAGGCCCAACATCGCCTCTTCATGGGAAGTAGAGAATAAATCTGTTTGCTTTTGCTTCCGCGCGCGGACTTTTGCTTTGCTTTGCTTATATTAAAACTGCTTTTGTTTCACCCACAAGGGTTAGTTTATCTTCTTTCCCCTCTTTACCCTGTTGAGAAAACAAAGGGAAGGGGGGGGGGGGGAAGTGATAGAGCGACTTGGTGGATACCTGGCATTTAGCCAGAGTCAAACCATCACACACCCAAAGGGAATAAACTTGCTTTGGCAATTTGACACGTCTCGGAGCACGGCTAGGTACCCAAATTTTGTTTAGCAGGCCCAAAAGATGACTGCTCTTTTGTGAAGCAGCTCAAGCGAACCGACCCAGCCCGCGCCACCGGCGAGAGGCAGAGGCCTGGTCTGGCCACCCGAGGAGAAGCGGCAGAGCCGTCCCGGGGCCGGGCTGCCCTCGCTCCCCAGCGATGCTCAGCTCGGGCAGCCCCCAGCCTGCAAAACACCACACTGCTCGTGTCTGCCTTCCCAGGAGGGAGAGACTCGAAATACTGTATTGTGAAAACCACAGCATTGATGTAAAGAAGCCGAAGAGCTGGAGAGAATCCTCCCCAACAGCCTCCCAGGGGGCCCCCACGGCAGCTCAGGTCGCTTCCGAGGAGGCTCGTGGACCCGCTCCCGGCACCGATCGCGAGGACGCTTCGTCGTGACTTAAACCAACGCCTTCAGCAGGCAGAGCTGCTGACGCCACCAGCCAGTCCTAGCTGGCTACTTGAGGTTTTCCAGCCTCACACTCTCATTCCCTGGGTCCAGTCTGTTCAGCGCTTTTAACTCCAGCCAGCCCAAATGCACAGACATGCTGGACAGCAAAAACCACGCTTCTCCTGCTGCTCAAATCCATCTTGGCTAATTAGGCTCAAGGCCAAAGCCTGGCTCCTTCCAGGATGCTGCAGAGGACGCCTGGCACAGCCGGAGCCGCTCTGTGCCAGGGACCAACAGCCAAACCAAGCCCACCGAAAGAACATGCCCAAAGGAGTGTCCCCCGCAGCTGGTCTCCCCCTTGCACAAAGCAAAACCCCGAGGGAGGCAGCAAGGGGGTCGGGGGCATCCTGGGGGCCTGGCTCCTGCCCCAGCCTTTCGCTCCGAGCCCAGGGATGCTGATCACACAGTCCCCACACGGCTTGTGTCGACGCTTCACAAGAGAAGAACCCTTGCCAAGAGCACGCATCTAAGTGCTTTGCTGGATGAGCTGCAGATTGGTTTGTGCCCTAATTAACAAGGCCCTCGGAAACCTCCTGTGTTTGGGAAACCGCCTTTGGCTGGTGGAGCAGCGGCCGCTGTCCCCAGCACGGACACTCCACAGCCCCCCCTCGCCGAGCCGAGGGTGCAAACCCCCAGGCATTAGGAAGGTGCCATTTATTTGTCCAGGTGCCCGATCATTAGAGCAAGCCAGGCATTTTTAATCAGCAGGAACACCAATAAATCCCAGCGCTTCAGCAACCCCCGCGCAGGCAGCCAACGGGGCTCCGGCTGCAGCGCGAGCGGCGCTCCCACGTGCCGCGGCTGCCACCACCCACCCCAGAGCCGGGCGGCTAATTAGGACGGGCAGCTCTGCAGGTTCTGGGCTGTGCCAGACCCCAGCCCCGGTCACCCCCATCTGTCCCCCCCGCCCCGGGCCCTGGCCGGCAGCGGGACGGCCGCGCTCGGCCTCACGGGGCTGCTCTCCGGGCGGGCAGCAGCCAGGGGCAGTGCTGCTGGCTTGTTAAATCACAGGCAGCTGCTGGAAGTCAGCCTCATCGAGCACAAGCCAGGGCATATTTTGTGGATTTTGAGAAATCCGGGGGTTTGGTTACTGGTTTTCAATCCCCTGCTCTGCCTGGAGCCTCACCGACCGCCCCAGGAACCGATACAGATGCTCCTACCCTACAGCTTTGAGGTTCCTGGCTCTTCAGAGCTAAGAACGGGTTAAAAATATTGACATTTGGATCTTTCTCATATTATTATTATAATTTTACAATCTCAGTGCTGGCAGACCGCGCCGTGGGCAGGCCCACGCTGTGCCAAGTGCTGTTAAAAAGCGAAGCGCGAGCACAGCCCTCGCTGGAGGGAAGCACAGCCCAGGGCTGACCCCGGCACTGCGCCGTCCCCGCAAACCCCCGCTCCCTCCTACCCCGGGGTGCGGTTTGGGGTGAAAACTGCACCTCGGGGCACCTCACAGGGCCAGTTTGCCAACACGTCTCCTTCTTTATTCATCTTCATTCCGCGAGCGTTCGCTGCGCTGGCAGCAGCAGCGTCTCTGCCACCACGCAGAGCAGGTCCTGGATAACAGAGCACTGCTGGGGCAAGTCACCGTCACCTCCAGAAAGGGGGGAGCACAGAGATGCCATTTTTCAGGTCGTTAGCTAAGCAGACAAGTCATTCTGAGCCAAACACCACATTTTGTTTAACCAAAAAATCTGTGTTTTCCCTTGGAAGGAAAAGGTTAGCTTTCCAAAGAATAAAAGACAATTAAAAAAAAAAAAAAAACAGAGAGAGAAAAGAAAGAGACACTGCTGAAAAGCATTTGGCAAATTCCTGTCAAATTTGTCAAGCTGATAAAAAAATAAAAGCATCGAGCTCATCGTCTCCGTTGGCTGTGCCCGTGCTGCCACCTGCAGGCACTTGTCCCTGCCCAGCCCAGCGCTGCCTGCCCTGCCTGCCCCTTCCCCAGCCTGGGGACCCTCCCCATCGAATACCCCGGCTGGGAAAGCTCAGCGCATTTCTGGGCAAGGGTCTCCACACCCCGAGGGACAGAGAGGAGCCCCTGCCCCAACACCAGGACCCGCGCGTTACCACGCAGTTGGCACCAAAAGGTGTCGGGGCACCACGAAAAGCCCCTCAAAACCAGCCCTGCCCTGCTCCAGCCCAAGAGCTCCAGCACTGCAGCGCCCGCGCTGCCTGCGCGCCCCCGGAGACGGGAGTTGAGGGGAAACACCGAAATCCCGTGTGAACTCTGCCACGGGCAATGCTGCCCGCTTGCGCGGCCTGAGCCGCTGCCCGCCGAGACGGGGACACGCCTGGCACGGGGAGGCTGCGTGCCCCAATCCAGGACGGCGACGAGTATTTGGGACTGGCCGCAGGGGTGGTGGGAACTGTGGCTCCTCCGTCCCTCAGCGCAGCCGGGCCGTGGAACCCCGGCCCCAAGGTAAGTTGGTTTCTCAGACCGGATTTTGCTTCGCAGAATCCTTTTCCCCCTTCCCCACTCGCCTCCGTGCTCGTTTGTGCTTCCACAGTCAGTTCCCCACCCCAGAGAGCTTCCAGCCCCGCTGGGGGAGCGGGTGGCAGGGGGGAGCAGCCGGGCTTCCAGCTGCAGCGCCGACCCCCCAGCCCCAGCCCCCCAGCAGTGGGGTTCATCCCCCCCCACGCCGCCAGGCTCGGGGGGCTCCACCACCCGCCCGCCCATCCATCGCCACGCCGTCGCTCCTGGCCTTGACAGAAATCCACCTCCTGCCCACCCCAAACTGAAATTTCTGTGGAAAATGTGTAAATGGCATTTCCCCCAGGATTCTGTTCCAGCAGAAGCCCACCTGCTAGCTCAGCCCGCTGCCCCCCAGGCAGCAGCCCCTCTCCCACCATGGCCCCCCCGGCGTGGCCGAGGCAGATCCTGCAGGAAGAGACACGGTGGCTTTGGTGGCACAGACCCCCCCGCGGGCAGCCCGACGCCCCGGCCTTGGCACAGAGCCCCCCCGGCACAGCCATCAGCCACGCCACGGCCCTTCCATCCCCCGGCCCCCCCACGCCGCTCTGCACGAAGCCCCTGGCCGCTCACAAACCCAGACCCCCCCTCTGCAACACACCCTGGCTGCGACTTGAGGGCCAGCTTTTCAGGATCTGGCCTCTCCCTGCCAGCACCAACCCCGTCATTATTTGAGGGCTTTGTCTTTCTGAAGCAAACAGCCCCCGGGGGGGGTTGGTGGTGTGTGGAAATCTCAGTTGACCCCCCGGAGAGGAGCCCAAACCCGCCACAGCACAAACCACAGCGCCCAGTCGCTCTGCCTGCGACTCCCACATCTCCCGAGGGCGGGGGCCCACGTTTGCTTTGGGTCTGAGCAGACTTTTCCAGCTCTCCTCCAAGTTCTGGAGCAAAAATCGAGAGCCCCCCTTGCCTGGAGGGGCAGGAGGGAAGGCAGGGCTCCCCACCTCGGCTGCCAGCGCAGCCTCTCCTCTCTCCAAGCGCTCCCACTCCTTCATCAGCTATGCGGCAGAGCTGGAGAGCACAGTACGTTTCCCTGCCTTTCTGGAAAAGCCAACAGATGACATGTTTTCACCAACACCTCCATAAAGGGCCAGAAATAAAACAGTCTTTCAAACCCAGCTGAAGAAAAGAAAATCCAGCTGCACAGAAAGAGGCCGGGGGAGTTTCTGCCCTGCCTGGGGAGCTGTGGGAACGGGGCTGCGGTGCCAGCGCAGCGAGCTCTGCGCCCATCGGCCTCCGCCTGGCCTCGGGCAGAGCTGCTGCAGGGAAGGTGCCCGGGGAGCAGGAATTCTGTGAAAGGGAGTTCTCTGGGGTTCGTCGAAGCTCTTCCTTATGGACAAATAAAACAAAAAATAAGTTTAAAAAAACCCACAACAGGTTTTTTTGATTTTTTTCATCAATATTTTCAAGTAATGTGGTATTTTTCTTGAAAATATTTCTGACTGCTCTCTAGGGCAGAAAGGAGCCTGGCCCTTCCCCGCACACCCGCACCCCACCCGAGCGTTTCCCTACGTGAGGCTGCTCCCCCCGTGCGCCCCCTGGGGCAGGTCCACGAGGCGTAGGACCCGCCGTGCCCACCGCTGCCCCCGGGCTCCCGTCACCCCGGGGAGGGGGCTGGCTCGGGTCACCCCTGGCTGAAGCACAGAAGGGGCAGACGGGGCCGGTTTGGGGGAGCTGGATCTCGGGATGTTCCCAAGCAAGAAGCAGGCAGCCCGGAGCAGGCAGCCCTCGCCAGCCTCGCGCTCTCGGGGGGGCAGGTGGCTGCCAGAGCGCAGCGGGACACCCCACGCGGGACGCTGGAGTCCCGACGGCTCCGGGAGGAACCACCCAGAGCTGGTGGGACGCAGAGAAGGATCCGGTCCTTGCCATGGGTGCCGCCAGGCCAGCACCCCCGGGGCGGCTCGGAGGGGTGGCTGAGCGTCGCAGCGTGGGCACGTAGGTGGCATTTTACACCCCGTGGTCTTAAAACGCATCCTGCGAACGGCTCGGCAGCTCCCTGCAGAGACCGTACCTGCCCGGAGCTGCCTGCGTGGGCAGAAACCTCCTTCCCCAGAGCAGCGCGGGGCTCAGCTCCGCCGCACGCTGCCAGCCTTGCCCGCAGAGCCCTCCCCGCCTCCCACCCCTGCCAGCACCCGCACCCCGAGGCGCCGGTCACCGGCACCCGAGAGCCCCACCGCCGGTCTGATCGCTCCGTGCAGGGGGCAAGAGGATTTACCAGAATGTTACAGGTCATGGGGGAAGAGTCTGGGAACTCAAAATCCGAGCGGCAAAAGCCTTTAGAGACAGGATAATCCTGTTTTGTGCCACAGACCAAGAACGGAGGAGTTCCAGGACAAAGGAAACCGGGATGGGGGACACCGGGCTTGGCCGCCGGTGGCCGTCCGGTGCCCGGGACAGGAGCCCGGCGCTGCCTGCAGCTCCCCCGGCCCCATCTCCCATCGCCTGGCGCGGCCCCGGAGGCGGATGCCGCGAGATGGCACTGCCACTCCGTGCCTCCGCTGGGGACGTGCCCACGCGGGTGGCTGGATCCACGCCAGCCCCCCAGGGTGCCCTGTGAGCGCTACGCCAGGCGCCAGGGAAACGTGCAGAACAAGGGTTTGTCTGAGCCTGTCCCAGCACCTCTGAGCACCGAGCGCCTCGGACAGAGGGGGAGGCCGCGGGGTCTCCAAATCAGTGGAAGAAGGTTGCAAAGCTCTAGTTTGATAAAAGGACCATCCGGGATTCCCACCAAGGCCCAGGTACCTTTAAGAGCATGGAAGGAACATCAGGAAACAGATGGGCACGCTACAAACACACTTTTTCACAGGGCACAGCTAAAGGAAAGAACTTTCTGTCACCCCTCCTCAGGGTGCTGTGGATGCTGAAATTTTACACGATTCAACGAGCAGTCTGAAAAATCTGTAACCGTAAAAGCTCTTTAGCACAGACTCGGTAGCCCCAGCCAGCGCTTGCCAGAGGGCAGGAGCGTGCCCGGAGAAGGCTCAAAGCCTCGTCCTGCCTTGCTGAGCAGGCACAGGCCAGGCACTGCACCCCGGCCCCGCCGTGGCCCGGCGCACGCCAGCACCGAGGGGCAACCGGGCGGCCCCGGTTTTGTCCTGGGGTTTGTCCTGGGCCGCACACCTACCTACGACGGTGAGCACGTCCTTCTCGATGTCAGCCCTGATGTATATCCGTCCCCGACGCTCGGTGTGGTCCGTCCCGCACAGGCTGGGGACGTTCATCACGCAGCGCTTGTGCACGTTCATCATACAGGCTGCGGGGTGGAGAGACAGGAAGGGATGCTCAGCACCGCCGGCCCCTCTGCCAAGGCTCAGGGGGTGTCCAGAGGGGCTGAGGGGGGAAGGATTTGTCCTCCTTTTAAGGGAGGATGTTTGTGAGGGCTTCTGGGATAAACATGCAGCAAATGGACCCTCAAATGCAGCCGGAGGCTCTGGCAGAGCCCTGCCCGGACACGGGGACCCACCACCCCGGCAGTTTTGGGTCTTTACAGAGCCTTCAGCCCTCACTCGAATTGCCTGAGTTTTGCTGATTTATCCAACTTCTCTCCCGTCACACCCCTGGTGCAACGCTGGATTCCCCAGGAGCTGATAAGGGGCATTAAAAATGACCCGCGTATGTGTGGGCATATATACACATATAAAAAATTTATATAATAAAATATATAAATATATATATAAAAATTTATATTGTAAAGAAATTCATTTCCACTTGCTAACATTTTAAAGGTGATAATGAATACGCTGTTCCCACAACAGTCAGCAAGCTTCTATATTTATGAGAAAGGCAGCACATGGCGAGCAGCAGAGTATGCTGTTCCCGCAGACCGCGCTGGGGATTCACAGTCCTTTTAAATAGGAACGTACAAGATTAACTCGGAAAATAACTGATCCCTCTCTGCCTCCTCTCCCTCTCCTTTCATCCTCCATTTTCTGCTCTTGTACAGTAATTCCCCGGGCCCTGCTGTGCCCGAGGTGAGGGTCGCGCAGACCCGAGCGCTCAGCAGAGCCTGAGCCACGGCAGCAGCCCCCGCCGCGGCCACGGGGTGTCAGTCGGAGCCGGCGCTGCGGAGAACCGGGAACGGAGGAGATGCTGGGGGGTGAGGGAGACACTGGGGGGGACGAGGGAGATGCTGAGGGGGGGGCGAGGGAGATGCTGAGGGGGGGGCGAGGGAGATGCTGAGGGGGGGGCGAGGGAGATGCTGAGGGGGGGCGAGGGAGATGCTGAGGGGGGGGGCGAGGGAGATGCTGAGGGGGGGGGCGAGGGAGATGCTGAGGGGGGAGCAAGAGCGATGAGGGCAGTGCTGGTGGGGGGATGAAGGGGACGAGGGTGATGCTGCAGGGGGGGATGCAGGCAGGATCCCCCCCAGCCAGACCCCTTGCCCTCCCCTCTCACTCCAGGACTCGGGGGGGCTCCTCACGAGAGGCGAGAAGGTGCCCACTCGCGCCCAGCCCCTCGGAGCCAGCAGCAGGCTCTGCGCTGGTGGCAGAGGGGACGGGGTTTGGGCCGCAGTGCAGACGGGCTGGGAGCCCCTGCCCAAGGCCTCGGGGTGCCCCCACTTCTGCCACCGCAGCCCCCGGGTTCGTCACTTACTGTCACATTTCATCCCCTGGTGAATGAGCCCGTAGAGCAACGACCCGCAGTGGTCACAGAAGGTGGGGCTGGAGTACGTGTGGATTTTAAATTTGTGTTTGCTCCGGGGATCCTAGGAGGAAAATAAAAGATAAAAGATTATAAACTTGCATTAAATATTGGCAAGGCCCCACCGCTCTCCACATTTCACATGCCAGCTGGCTTCGGAGGTGCTGTTAATGGACTTCAGTCAACTGCCACCGACTGATGTGGACCTTTTCCAACAGTCGCCAAGATCCAGCTTTATTACTCTTTATATGTGTTGCCATAACAATGAAAAAGCAATGCACTGGCTTGTCTGGGGATTTATTGTTTTTAAATAACTTGGTCTTAGCACAGAAAACACCAGGTGAGATCGGTACGTAAGAACCAACATAAGGGCTGGACACTACTCAACTTCCACGTCAACCCAGTGGGGTAACGCAGAGAAAAACCCCCATGGTTTCCATCTATATTAAGACTACCCAGTAAACATCTTTGTGCGCTGGTGCCAACCCTCCCCAGCACGCTCCTAGGCAATCAAGCTGCTTAGGGTATACTTTAATATTTTGGGCTTTCTTAAACCCAAGGTCAGACTTTTCTGCAGCAGCAAAACCAGGAGAGCCCAGTTTATCCCGGACACTGCAGCCGTGCACAGGCACCTTGCTAACAGGGCTCCTGGACTCCAGGTTAAAGAGCAACAAACTCAAATGAGAAACAGCCTCTCAACAGGGAGACAGGATCAACCGCTGGGACAAACGACTGAGGCAGACCAAGGATTTGGTATTTCTTGGTGTCTCCCATGCGAGACAAGGCAATTCTGCTCGAACCTCCGTCATGCGGCCGAACGCAGAGCAACTTTAAGCCAACACAAAGTTCCGGAGGAGGCAGGACGAGGGGATCCCTGCTGCTGGCCCCGCCAGAGCCGCGGTTTCAGTGCCCGGGGCTGCTGGAGAATCCGGGGCAGCAAAGCTGGGCCCCAGCCCCAGCCCCAGCCCCAGCCCGGTCCTCCCTGGAGCAGCCCCCGCGCAGGGGGCAGAGCCGAGGCCGGGGGGGCAGCTCTGCTCCGGGGGGCAGGGGGCAGGCAGCCCCCCCGGGTGCGCTGCACGCCTGGTAGCAGCACCCAGGCAAGGGGGAGGGCTATGGCAAGCTGGAGCTGGCTTCATTTCATCTCGGGTTAATTGTTTAAGGGTTAGGGACGAGGCACAGCTCCTGGCGCGGTCATTTGAGCTGACTGGGTTTTTAATGGCCTGGAAAGGCGCCCGGGGCATTAGGAAAGACACCTTTGCAGGGCACTGTGAGCTCCGTAAATTAATAAAGAGTCGAGTCAGAACTGAGCTCTAACGTAGCTGCCAATACACTACCTCCCCCTGAAAGCAGTCCTCCTCCCGCTATGGCACCGAAGCTGCATTAATCACTAATATTCTGCATTATTTCACAGCATCGCAGATAACTCCAGCGATACCAGAAAGGTGGAAAAGGAACGGAGCTTCGTTTCATTCCATCTGTGAAGCGCAAGGGATTAGGTATGCGCTTCAGCAAACAGATTGTACTTTAAATTTAAAATATCTCACGTTTTACCCTAAACAAATTGCCTCCAGACACAGAGTGCAACATGCCCCTGTGTGGCAGGTTGGTGCCAGCTGCGTCGCAGGGCAGCTGAGGGTCGAGGGCTCATGATTAACCTGTCTGCTGGACACCCCCCGCTACCAGAAGGACAGTTCTCTAAGTGACACTGTACATCTGAAAGCCTCTTGCATTCCCCAGGCATATAAGAGAGCACAGGACAATGTAAACCTGGATTCGAGGCTAGAAGAGGAGGCAGGGAGAGAACTGCCCCCCCCAGAAAGCTTCGGGCAGGCAGACTGCAGGCAGCTGGGCCTCGAGCCGGGCAGGCGGCGGCGAGGGCAGGGCTGGCAGGGTAACCCCGAGCTCTGCTGCCCGGGGCACCACGACAGACCCACACACCTTCCAAAGAGGCTTACAGGTTTAGTCAGATCCTTCCACTGGACGTGTTGTAAGCCCCTGAAAACTCTCCCTGCTTGGTTTTATAACCTGAGCTCTGTCTGTAGGGCAGGTCAGGAGCAGCCCCGTAAGCAGCTTTGCTGGTACAGCAGAGCTCCCTCCTCGGGGGGAGCCCCCTCCCCGCAGCCCGACGCCTGCAGGCACAGCGCAGCGCCCACAGGCCCGGGACACCCCCCCGGAGATGAGGCACCCCAGAAAATGAAAAGCTTTCTGTTGGCACCGTCCCAGGAGAAAGGAGGCCTCTGGTTGGACGCCAAACCACGCGTCCCGCGGAGCCCCCCGCCGCCCAGGAGGGCAACCCCGGGGGTGGCCGGGCACCGGCCGGCCACGCGGACCCCCCGTCGGCAGCGGGACGGGGGCAGCTCTGGCAGAAGCCGCGTGCCAGTCAAACCCCAGCGTGTGACACGGGGAGGAATCGCCCCCGAGTGCTCCAGTTTCTGTGTTCCCTTCTCGAAACAGATATTCCTGTTTAGGCAAATGAAAGCTTTAGTCATTCATAAAAAACACAAGCTCAATGCAAAATGAGACGAGTTCCACTTCATGCGAAGGATGTTACATTCCCACTGGAACTGAGACTTAAAAAACCCCGAGCTAGAGGAGCGAAGCGTGCGCCGAGCCGCGCTGCGGCGGCAAGAGCCTGCTGGCACCCGAGCGCCCGCAGGCTCCCCGCAGCTCCCTCGGCACCCCAGGAGCAGGGACCCTCCGTGCGGGGGGAGCCGGACCCCTCATGGGGGCACCTCGGGCTTCGCCCTCTGCTCCCACCCCCGAGGGGCTGCTCTGGGGAGAGCCAGCACCCAGAGGGCCCAGAGGGTGGGGGGTGATGGAAGCAGCGGGGCAGGGGGAGGCAGAGCCCCTTCTCTGGCTGCCGGGGTGCCGGGGGTGGGGGCCCGTTTCACCTTGACTGGTGCTTTAGAAGGTGCCAGAAACTGGAAATTCTGGATATCATTTTCGAACAAGGCTGAAGTCATTTTACAAAGAGACTATTTTTGTACCACAGAGACAAGGATGACGAGATCACTGCATATGCAGATGCTGAGAAACTTAAAACAAGAATGGTTAAAAAGAAGTTTGCCAAGAAAAGGCGCTCCTCCTCCATCCTACCAGCACGTCCCTGAAGAACAGGGCAGAAAAAGCTTGCTTTGGAGCAGAACTGGAAAATGCCATGAGGGGTGTTTTACTGCATTAAGAGGCTCTGACCTTTCCAGTCAGCGCTGGCACAGACCCGTCACCCTGCGAGCAGGGGGATGTGCGTGTGCCCCGGGGGCCCCCCAAGGAGGGCTCTGAGAGCCAGGGAAGGAGAGGAGCCGCCGCCTGAGCTGGTACCCTGCGAGCACCCACCCAGCAGAGGCAGCGGCTTCTGCCTCTCAACTTGACAGCAGGTTTCTGGTCTGAAAAGAGCCGGTACAATACTGCAGCCCCGACTTACTGCAGCCCCCATTTGCGGAGCAAAGCTCGCAGCCCCCGGCCTCCCCCAGAACCTCACACACCTCCAGCTGCTCCGACCCGAGGCGGCCCCGGCCGTCCCGCCGCGGGCACAGGCAGCTGCGCAGGCTCAGGCTGACGGCAGCCCGAGCTCTCCCAGGAACGCAAGAAATTTGATTCATAGGTGAGTAATCAACTCATGGCCTTCCAGGCGCTCTGGGCGCAGCCCAGCCGGACCCTGGCTCGGGCTCAGCCATCTCCTGAGCCTCCCTCCAGGGCCGTACGCGCCGAACACGGCGCTGATGCAGCGCCCGCTCTCCCCGATGGAGATGCTGGTGCACCGCTTACCGCCGACGTGCAGGCAGGCAGCTGGTGGCATTGATCAGATTGATAATTTATTCACAGCTCACGGCAGCGAGGAATCCGTGTGCTCCTCTGCGGCAGTGTCAGGCCGGCGCTGGGCAGAGGCTCGTCAGACGGCAGCGAGCCAAGGCGCGAGAGCAGAGCGGGGCGGCGCGGCACTGACTGGCAACAAGGGCGTTTTGCTTCAGCTATTTCTCACACAAAAGTCCGTGTCCTGGCAAGGGCAGCAGCCCTCCGTCGCACCCAGAATTGCAGACGCTGCGCTGGATGCCGCCGGGGCTTTTACCTAGTTCTGCGCCACACTGAGCTTCGCGCAGCGTGGGCATCGCCTCTCCCTGGGGCAGGGAGGAGGCGGGAGGCAGAGGGAGGACCAGACCCTTCCTCAGGCCCCGCGGTCTGAGCCAGAAAACATCTTTAAAGCATGTCCAGCTCTCTAACATTAGTCACAGACGAAGGGTGCTGAAGTTTCTTCTGTTTCCTCGTGCAAACAAACCCCGCAGGCCCCCGCTCCCGTCGCTCTCCCGGGGCGCTTGCCCTTGCGCAGAGCCCGGGGAAGGGGCCAGCCCGGACCCACACCCGGGGCTGGTGCTATTTTAATCCCACGTACTGACACCGCTTGCTGGACTCTACAGAACAGCCAGAGGTTTGCTTCAAGATTATGTGGCCCTGCTTTCCCCATCTCACTGCAGAGGAAGCTTTAAACGATCTCTTCCGAAGAAGAATTAACACAGTTCACGTTAAGAGACTGGTTTCAAGTGCATTTCCCAGCAATTTAAGCAGCGTAACAGCAGAGCAAATACAGCAACAGCTTTCTGTCTGCACCTAACCAAACCCAGGCAGCGGACACAAACCCAAGAGCCTCACCATTTGCTCTGACATTTCCCCTGGGGAAAATCCCCCCTGGTGTGCAGGGAACAATTCACAGCAGAGACAGAAGTGGCCTGACAGGGACTCTAAAGGTGATGCCACGGGGAAAAGCCTCGGGAGAGAAGGGGTTTGTGAGGGGCTGGGTCAGGACCTGAACGAGACAGCTCGGGGCAGCATCCTCTTTCTTACTGCACAAGAAGCCAGGAGGTGGGGGGGGAAGATGAACTGCAGCCTCCAGTGACCGGGACCCTGTGCTTTCAGCAAGGACAGGCTGTTGGCCACTCGCCTGCCCTGTCCTGTCCGGGAGCTGCTGCCCCGGGGATGCGCCTCCTGCCTCCTCCCACCTGCCTGCACAGGGCTGGAAAAACACCTTTGGTGAGAAACAGCTCCAAATCCCAACAAAAACCAGGCAAAGGAGTTACGGAACAAGAGAACGAGAGTGATGGGTTTTTGTTTCAATCAGAAAAGCTGTGATAAACCATAGAGACTCCGCTGAAAGAAGGTGACGCACAGGAGGAAAAGCCAGGTCCTGCGCAGGGCAGGGCGGCAGAGGTCTGGGCTACCTTTTCTGTCAGGACTGTAGCTCGTGGGAGCCTGCTTCAGCATGCCACATTTGAAAGATGATTGACACAGCCACAACAGCGACACCAAAACCATTTTTCTATCATTTACAGGATTACAGGCACAGAAAACCTTGCACAGCGCAGGGCCTGAGGGCACGGTAGCACAGGCAGCGGGACGCAGGCAGCAAATCTGCCCAGACCTTGGCTGCGGAAGGGCAAGCGGTCCCCGAGCCCGAGCAGCGGCAGGGAACGCGTCTGCAGGCACCAGCATCGCGGCTTGGGCCGCTGCCGTGTCAGACACGCGGCCGCAGATAAAACCTGCCCTTGACGGCTTCCAGCAAGTCAATACATTTTTATTGACAAAAGATCTCATCTGCTAGTCAGACAACTTGAGAGATATGGATGACAGTTATTCTTCTCTTGCTGCTGCCAACGCCAAATAAAACGCACTCTTACTGAGCAGCAAAAAAAATCCAAACTCAGCTTTTTTCCCTGAGCAACATCAGCATCTCAACATCATTTAGAAATGCTGTTATCTTTCCTGTGCCTTCAGAGTCATTTTATCACAGTGCGAGCTCTCTGAGTTGCCTGAAACAGCACAGAGACCCCCTAAAACACCTCCCGTCTGCAGGACTCCCTTTCTAGACCCCCCCCGCCGGTGCTGCCCGGGGGGGCACAGGCTGCACCACCCACCTCACCGCCCTCCCCATAGTTCTGCACAAACCCAGCTCAGATCCAGCCGCTCGGTGCCCAGAGCCAGGGGCAGGGCACGACCCCTCTGCACTCTCCAATCCCCTCCTTCACGCCCGCCAAGGCTGCGGCCTCTGGTTAACTGGACACACGGCCCGAGAAAACAAAAGGAGAGCTTTTCAATTACAGGGCTGAAGACATGTGCAGGCTGGCAGGAGAAAGCTGGGCTCCGGCAAAGCCAGAGAAGCACCAGAAGGTGCTGGGAGGGAGCAAGGCAGATACATCTTCATCCCACGGGATCTGTCAGCGGCGCCGGCAGGAGCAGCGAGCATGTGCCCTCGCCCAAGGGGCAGATGGCACGCCACCAGAGCTGGAGAAGTTAATTAGCAAGACAAAAGCAAGCAGCAAGTTGCAGCAAGGATGTGTGTGAAGAGCTGCCTGTGCACCAGACCCTGGGCACCCCCAAGGTCTGCGAGACGCCAAGGAGGGATCGGGGTCCCGCTCTCTGGGGCAGAACCTGGCCAAGAGGGTGCTTTGGCATCTCAGGGAGGTCGTGGCTCAACGGGCATAGCTGGAGGAAGGGAAGGCAGCTGGGCATCCCACCGCCACCCCGACAGGCCGTTTGGTGATACCCCTCGGCACTACCCTGTGCCACGGGGCCACCCAGCAGAGGTGCCCCTTCCCCTGGAGACAAGCCCAGAAAGGAGAAACTTGAAGGAGCTGCTAATTTTCAGGTAGTACAAACGGCGTCTTCATTTGTTCTGCTGCTGACATCTCACTGCTAATTGCTGCCAGCCCACGTTTGCCCAAATGCTCTAGAGAAGAAGCCGAAGTCGGGGAAGAGGAGCTGCCCCCTTCGCACCCCGCCGCCAGCGTCAGCCTGGGGCCGGTGCTGCTGCGCGCGGAGGGGTAACGGCCACCTACTGATGCTGCCAGGCAGCTCCTGCCTCTAACGGCACGCGTACGGCCCCCGCCCCGGGAAGGGCCTCGTCTTCTGAGAGAGAGCGGCAGCAATACTTCCTTCAGTACAAACACCCGACTCTGGAGCTTTTCGAGAAAGGAGGAGCCCAAGACAAAGATGAAACGATTCTGCCTCCAGCAAACAAGAGCGTGGAAAGACTAAAGGTGTCGTGGTGATAACATTAGAGAAATCCTCTCCTAAAGCTGAAAATGGTGAAAAATTAAATGCAAAATTGAGATGAAGCTACATTGGCCCGTTACCTTCCTAGAGTAGCTCTGGTATTTATTAACGCATCCTGATTAGATGACCTTTAACAGGATAATGCAAAGAAGGTCATTTTAATGATTATTTTGTCTACAATTTAAATAATTATGCATTCTACTAATAGCTCCGACTATAATTAGGTTTGCCAACTGGATTACATTACACATGCCTGACTTCAGGTCCTGAAGACCTTGCCATATTTCAGAAAACTTCAGCTTGAACAGTCACGCTAGCTCTGCCTCCTGCGAGAGGAGAGCACGTCACGAAAACCAGCAGAGCTTAATCCCGGGATGGTGGCGTTGGGCTGGCCACCCTCTCCAAGTTTTCTCTCTGGGGATGCTGGGGAGACCTCAACGTCATCGACGCGAGAGCTGGCTGAGGCTCGGGGCTGTTGGAGGAAGGCAGGCCCAGCCCTGCTCCCCAGCACAGCCGGTCCGGTACCAGAGGCACTGCCCTCGGGTAGCCAGCGCTGTGTGACGCACACGCCGTCCTCGGCAATGCTGCTGCCCAAAACACAGGCCCACCATCACACCTTCAGCCAGCCAAAACCTCAACCCAAAACCTGCCACGACTTAAGAGCAATCCAGCAGGAAAGCAGCCCCGCTGTCTTCAGTACTAGAATTTATAGCTACAGCTTCATTCTCTACTGCAAAAAGCATTTTTTACTTTTTTTTTTTTTTTTTTTACTTAGAGTTCCTATCACATCTGTATAACCATCCTCCTCTCCTAGATGGAAGATCCCTACTCAGCAGGCTTTGCAAGGTTAAACACACACACGCTCACGCCCTCCTCAAGGAGGTTCAAACAAACACAACCAGCCCAAACAGAAAACTGCTCCAAAGTAGGACTAGTCAACAGTAACAGAAAGAGACTTTGACATTTCACCGCTCTCCGTTACCTTGTTATGCTCTGAAAAGTGTAAAATGCCAGCCTCCCCCCAGGGTTAGCTGCTTGATACAGGCACAAGCCACCATCCTATAACGCACTTAAGCACATACTTAACTTCAAACAGATGAGTTGTATTTAAGCAACTAGTATTACTCAGGTGTTTAAAATTAAGCATCCATATATGCCATAAGCACTTTACAGGATGCAAAATGTTTTTCTCCTTGATTCTCAAGGAACTATGAGCTACTGCAAGAAAAAGAGATCAAGGAGCAAAGTCAGAATATTTTTTTCTTTGAATACATTTTCTTTTTTTCCCTGGGCTCCATGACTAGCATACTAGAATAGAGCAGCTCTGGGGATGAAAACCAGCAGCCAGCTGGCATTAAAAGCTCCAGCCCAGGCTGGGATCTGGCGGGAACTGCAGCATCTCTCCTTCGCAGCCAGAGCCGCCTCTTCCAGCCGCCGCTCTGCCCCTGCAGATGCCGAGCACGGGGATGCCATCTCCCTGAACAAACCTCTTCCCTCTCCAGCTCGGCAAAATCACGTGGCCCACCGGAACGACAAACATGCTGCAAGGTTTAAACAAACGCAATAAATTAAACTCACTCTTTCTGCTAGATTTCACTGGGTATTTGTATTTGTGAAAGGAAAGACAGCCAGATTGCTGCACCGACTGGAAAAGCTCAGAGCTGTAACCATTACAACCTAGATGCTACCAGCATTTGACATAATTATAGGTCGCTCCGGAGTCATGCCGTGGTTATCAGCAACAACAGAGCAGAGGAAAACTCGAGCTTTGCATCAGTTCAGAATGAAGCCCGTGTCCTCGGCTCATTCCCGAAGCAGACAGCACACTGCTGTTTGCTGAAGTAGTTTTCTGTCTCCTGATTCAGTGCTCCTGAAGGATTATATTGGTGTATGAAGCTTGATTGCCAGTGCAGAAGGCACAAGGTTTGCCCTGCATGCACCCCAGTTACACCCCAGGTGACAGCCGTGCATGGGGACAAACCAGAGGGTCTCCCAGCGGGCTTTGTCAAATGACCAAAAATCCAGCTACAGAAGTGCCATTTTTGCTCCCTGCTTTAACTCCCAAGCATCTGCATTCCTCTCCTCGTTTCCAGAAATCATGTATTAAAAATTAATTAACACCAACTGGGCAGCTTTTACCCATCTGCTCGATGAGCCGGGGGCAACTCTCACCCAGCAATAAAAGCCAGTCACAGAGAATTCGATCAAGGGCCTTTACGCACGCCCCGGTATCGAGTGGCGCCTCTTAAAATGGGACAACTGAGATTTAATTTAAACCTTTCCCTTCCCAGGCAGAGGCTGCCCACGGTAACCTGCAGCCGCAGGGCAGGAGGAGACACGTGTGGGAGAGACCTGCTGGGCAGAGGCTGATCGGGGAGCAGGACTGGGCTGTCCGAGGGCTCCCCCAGCCTGGAGAGAGCTGGTGGGGAGAAAAAGAAAAGCTTCGCATCCCCCTGCAGTCAAAACGCTGCGCAGAAACAGGCGAAGCATCTCCCTGGTACCTGCTGCCTCTCCTGCCAGCTGCGAGCTGCCACCCAGATGATGAGCAGGGATGAGAAAGCGGCACCCGGGCGGGCTGCCCAGCGCCCCAGCGAGGCTCCGGAGGTGGCATCTGGATGACAGCCCCGCTCGCCCACTGCCAAACTCATTTTCCTTGAGCAAGGTTAAGTGGTTTCAGCGTTTCCATCTCCCTCTGCCCTGATCGCCTTCGCTGGCACCTTTTCTGTCGGTTTTGCACCAAACCGGGGAGGGTTTCTAGCTCTGTTGCCCCAGAGCACCCACCCAGCCGCTCCCGCGGCAGCGAGGGGCCACACGCAGCCACGGGGCCAGTGGCCCCCCACCCTCCCTGGGTGCCCGCAGCCACTCAGCCCAGGGGGGAGCCCGGGGGCTCTGCTCAGACAGCAGCTCCTTCCACGCTTACATTATGTATAAGGCTGCTTTAAGCGCAAGATTTCATCTCTGCATGCTCAAATATCTAAACGGACATTTTTGGATATATCCCACACACCTCCCGAAGCCTGGACCAAGGTCTGCAGGGTGTCAGACCCGCACGTGGGTCTCGCTGCCCTTTTCTTCATGCGTTTTAGATGACAGAGAAGAGAGCGAGCGCCAGCGTCAGAGCTAAATCCACAGGGCCAGAAGGAATCTCAGAGCGTGACGTTACTCAGCAGCACGGGTGGCTGTAACGCCTCCAGCACCGCCGGCTGCCCGGCGGGCGCAGGGCGGCGGACAGAGGGGCTCTGCCACCTCACCCGCGGCCCGAGCGCCAGCGCACACGCGTGTGTGCAAGCCCCTTAGAGTGCCTGGATGGCCAAACTCAACTCCTGGGGAAGGGATCACCTCCCAGCCTCTCCTCCCTGCCCCGTGCCCTCCCCAGCTCTCCCGGCCCGGTTTCAGTGGGTGCCCACTGCAGAGGAGCAGCCGCAGGGGCAGCGAGAGCAACTGCCCAGAGACAGCAGCACGGAGGCGTGGGGGGCAAAGCCATCGCGCCCCCGCCCCCACGGAGCTCCACCCACCCCAAGCACCGTGTGGGCACCCCGAGATGGAGAAAGAGGGATGCTTCAACCCCAGCCGAGCCTCGTCCTGTGAGCGGAGCGGGGAGCCCCGTCCTCGAGCTCCCTGCGAGCCACAGAGCGAGCGGGCAGCAGCTCCTGTGCCGCAAGACCCTGCTTGCTCCCAGCACACCAAAGACCTCAGGGACTTGTGTCCTGTGGCCTGACACTAGTGTCACCCTGCCACCCGCCCCTGGGGTCTGCTGTACAGAATCACAGAATCATCCGGGTTGGAAAAGCCCCTGCAGCTCCTCCAGCCCCACCATGACCCTCCCCCTGACCGTTCCCAACTCCCCCAGATCCCTCAGCGCTGGCTCAGCCCGACTCTTCAACCCCTCCAGGGATCCCGGGGACTCCCCCCTGCCCTGGGCAGCCCATTCCAAGGCCTCAACGTGGAGACCATGTGGAGATGGGGCCCGCGGTGCCACAGCGGCTCCAACGGAGGCTGCGCAGGAGGGAGCTGCCAACACCCGGCGGCCACAGTTCAGGCAGAGGGTACAGCTGACACCCCGGGCCGGGAACACCCCGCCGGCTGCTTTGGGGTCAGGGGGCTCAAACAGGGACCCAGCAGCCTCTCCTGACCTTCAGGTTCACACAGACTTGTTACAGTCTGCAGGGCCAGAGTACTCATGGATGCATTAGCCTCTCTTGGGTTGGCATCTCCTCTTCCCCTCTGCTAATTCTGAAGGTTCAACAGCCACCGACACACCACAACTAGCAGCAGCCCCTGTGGAGAAGAAAGCCTTCAGCGAGGAGAGCGACAGTCGTGTGCGAAGTGCCCAGGGAGGGGGGATTTAAGAAGCCATTTTGACGAATCGTCTGGTGGGAAGTGGAAATAAAACTGAGCTTATCAAACTGTGCACCAGCCCGAGTCTGGAAGCACCCGTTCTCGGGGCTGCCCCGGCAGCACCCCCAGCACCACACTGGCAGGACCCAGGCACTGCTGCTTCCAGCGAGCTGGAACACACCTACCAGGGCAGCTCAGCCTGTGGGAAACAGCCAAAAGCTTCTTTATCAGCTTGTTACAACGAACACTCTGCCAAGCATCCTCTCCGGAGGTGGAGGAGCTGTCAGGGAGGCTTCAACACGTCGGAGGCGCCGCGCTGTGCACCGGGGCTGGGGGGCTGCGAGCGCACGTGCCCCCAGAAATCCGACAGCAGGGGCTCAGGGGAGAAACGGGGTTTTGCACAGGCAGGTCCCTTGATCAGCCACAGGCTGGGCTCGGCTCTGGGATAAAGTCAGTGCTGTGCTGGAGCCAGAGCAGTGACCGGGTTCAAGGGCAGCTCTGGGGACGTGGGGGGTGTCGGGGACTCTCCCACCCCGGCCCCCTGCCCGGGGACCCCAGCAGCTCTGCCGTGGAGCTGCCCAGCGGTTCTTTGGGCCCAAAGTCCAGCCAGATTTCTCAGATCCAAAGCAGAAATGCCCCAAGCACACTCATACAGGAGGAGAAACCAGAGAAAAGGGGAAGCCCCAAGCCTGCCCTCTGCTTTGGCTGGAGCAGAGGTGCAGTTTTGGTGAAGGATCCCAGAGCAGGCTCAGCCCTTCCCCTCACATCCCCCCCAGGGGCAGGGGCAGCCCTGCCCGCCGCTGTGCCCGGCAGGGGCTGCCCCCGCAGCTCTGCCCCTGCCCCGCGAGCTGAGCCCCCTCCCCAAAAGCTCCCACTTACACCACCACGGCGGCAGCCCCGCTCCGGGCAGGGTGACTGACAACGTGTGTTTAGCCTCCACCTTCAGCTGCCTGTTACACTGCCTGCTCCCACTGGTTCTATTTTTAAGGGTGAGAGTTGTGGTGCACTGTCGTTTCCCCAATTCAATCTCTTTTCTCCTAGCAGTTCCCCAAATTAGCCAGTTTCCACAGGAAAACACAAAAACTGCCAGACAGACCTGAAAGGCGCTGGCAGAACCACGCCGAGGAGCCTAAGCCAGCTCCGCTCCGCTGCTCCAGCTCTCACTCGCCCCCGAAAGCCCGGGGATCCACCGGGAAAGCGAGCCCTTGTGAAAATGAGGACGGGGACTCAGACAGCGGGCATTTGGGTGCTTTTCTGGTTTTTTAGAGAACGGCAGCGTTTTCCAAAAGTCACAGCGAGACTGGTATTTCCCAGTAACTCCTGTCCCTGATGCCGCTGCCCGGCCAGCGCGTGTTTTCTGAGGGGGTTGAAGCAAAGGCAGCGACACTGGCCACACAAATCGCAAGCGACCATGAAACACGCCCCAGGGTTGGGATTTTTTTTCCCATTGAGAAGACCAAACATATATATTGGTTTAATTAAACCTGCAAGATGATATAAAACAGGCTTGAAGAAAACCATGCGTGCTTTCAGGGAGAAGGCCCCGGGCGAGGAGCAGGGGTGCTGCAGGTCCGGAGCCCCGCGCCGGGAACGCCGCACGACCGCGGGGCCACGGCGCGGGGCAGCCGGGCCTTGGTGAAAAGTGCCGAGCTGAGGGGCAGCAGGGACAGGCACACTCCCCGGGGCTGACTCTAGTCTAGCGCAACAGGAGGCGTCAAACCACAGCTGATTCTTTCAGGTATTTCTCTTGTGACAAAAGGGATTGATCAAGGCCTTGAAACAAACCCCGCCAGAAGAGAGAGTCCCCTTCAGCTCAGGGCACTCTGGCCAAAGACTTAAAGCAGCTTTTAACACCCAGTGCCTCATGCATGTTAATTAACCCCAAAACTAAAACCTCGGTTCGGGTGGCAGACCCTGGAAATGTCATTTTACCGATGGGGAAACTGAGGCTGCGGCTCAGGGGACTGAAGGGAGACGGGGTAAGGCTGCAGGCTCAGGCCCGAACAGAGACGTCTCTGCATCCCTGCAGGTTCTCCCTGCTCTGCTGAGAGCACGTTAGTGGACGATTTGAAAGTGTTTTAAGTGTCTCCAAAATACATGAGAGCCCACACAACTGTGAATAACAATGAATTAGAGATGCCGGCGAAATAACGGCACAGAAGTGTCGTCAGCTGAGAAAGCTGCAGGAACATCATCTCCAAACTGCTGTGAAACACGGCGATCCACAACCCACCGCTCTGTGCCTTCCCTCAGAGCACCAGAGCGCGTACTTACATCCGAGGCAGGGCCTTTGTCAGCACCGGGGCAGGAGAAGGTAACGAACTCATGGCACCGCTTGTGCACGACGAAGCAGCAAACTGCAAAGAGAAGACAGGGACAGCGTCAGGGATCGGCACCACGTGAATCCAGAGCTGCAAGAAATAAAGAGCTATTACGTCTGATTTATGAGAAGAGGCATACAGGACTCTAAGCAGGCTTCTTTATAGTAAACCTGCCGCAGATTTTTAAACCTTACCGAATATCATCAACTGACCAGGCATTTCAGCAAAACTAAGCAGAAGCAAAATGTTGAGCAAATATCAAAGGCGGGCTGAGAATCCTCATGTTCTCTTTGAGCTCACTGTCACTCGCAGCACACGCTCTGAGGTCACCGCCGTGTATAAAAAGAGGGAGAATCTGGCATTCGTGGGTATCTGAGCTGAAAAGTGCATGTGTCCAAAAATGGAAGATTGTACCGATAGGAACAGGTGGGCAATTTTCCTCCCACAGCTCTGCTTTTCCTCAGCAACTCCACAGCCTCCATTTGCCAGACCAGAAGACACGTACGTCTTCCTCTCCTCACGCACGCATGTCGATGACAAAGTCACCCTTCTGGGAACAGCACAGGAAAATTAATCCCAACGTGCCATTACCCAGACTTTCAAGCGTAAGTATCCGGAGCTAAACCCACACCCCTTAAACCACCAAACCCTTACAGCACATGCTAATCTCAAGCTGCCAGCAGTATTTTTCCAGTCTGTGCAGTCAAAGTGTTGTACTTAAAGGCTAATTTTTTCCCTAAATGCCAAATAAACACCTTACTTTCAGAGACAGACTTTAAAGAGGCCCCTCGGCACTGCAGGTGACCTCAGCTGGCAGCCCAGGTCCTTCCTGGGGGTCTCAGCCCCCCTCTCCCTGCAGCTGGGGGTGGCTCCACAGCTTTGAGAAGCTGGGGTGCCCCAGGCCTGGGGAACAGCGGCACGGCCTCGCACCCCGCGTCACCCCCTCCTGGGTACCGGCCCCCCCGATCCCACCGTGCTCTGCACCGCATCACGCCCCATCCCGAGGGACGGGACCTCCGAGGCAACGCCGTGCAGGAAGGGAGCGCACGCAGGCACGGGGCGAACCCAACAACCGCTCATCCCGTAGGCAAAGCAAAGCTGTGCTTTGTTGGGGGGAACCCGGGCACCAAGCTCAGCTCTGTCTCGGGGGTCCTTTATTTGCCACGTCCTCTTCCCAAGAGCTGCGGTTCCGGTCGCTCTTTCATTTAGTGTAAGATGAGATGCACGGTCTACCCGGGTTCAGAGACACCGAGCACATAAACCAAACGGAGCGGTGCAAAACCGAAGCGGGTTTCGGTCGTGTCACTATCAGACTTTTCCTAAAGAGCAAGGAAAAGGCAAGTGATGTTTGCCATTAAACTCACAATCCCCTTGTTGTGCCCTGCTACATCCAGCTTTAAATCGATTTTCCTTTTCACATTTTTCATTACGAAAAAAACAAACCCAGAAGGTTTGAGAGGCACAACAACTGCCAAGAACTCTCTCCTCATAGGACCTCCCACTTGCTTTTCTGAGCCTAACAAATAAACATTTTTTTTTTTTTAAAACATCGTCCACCATTTCTATCATTTGTATACAGAGACAGAGCATCTGGGAAGCAGGAAGGAAGAAATTAGAACTCTATTAGCAAAGATTTGTCCTGAAGTGTGCGTATAAACTCAATCAGGGTCCGTGACACGCCGGAGCGCAGGCGCCGTCGGGAGGTTGCACGCTGATGCCAGCATCTAGGCTGTGGTGAGGGATTCCCAGCGGAGCTGGAATAATTTCAGTTCAACAGAAGAAACAAGATTGCGACTAGGCTGAACCTCCTAAGGCCGTTCCTCCATGCCAATATATGAAGAGGCTGCAGGATGCCAACCTGGCTCTGAAGAGTAGGTAAAAGAAAGAAAAGCAGGTCCTTTGGTGCTTCTCCAGCTCCTAAGAAGCTTCTGCGCTCTGGGGACAGCGGTACTGGTTCCTCCCTGGGGAAAACAACCTTCCTGCCTTTGGGGTGACAGAAGCTGGAGAAGGAACAAAGCAGGAGATGTCCGTGCCGGGCTGCCCGTGGCTGAGGACTCGGCTCTGCTTCGCCCGGTGTGAACCAGGCGCTGGCAGCAGCTGCCTGGCACCGAGCACCCCCCCGGGCCGGGCTCTGCTCCGCGGGGTTTGGAGAACACGGCCACCACCAACCCTGTCTGATAGGCCCCGAGGGAATGGCTTCAAGCTGCCCAGGGCAGGGTCAGGCTGGCTCTGAGGAAGGATTTCTGTGCAGAAGGGGCTGTTGGGCGTTGGAATGGGCTGCCCAGGGCAGGGGGGAGTCCCCGGGATCCCTGGAGGGGTTGAAGAGTCGGGCTGAGCCAGCGCTGAGGGATCTGGGGGAGTTGGGAACGGTCAGGGGGAGGCTCATGGCTGGCCTGGAGGAGCTGCAGGGGCTTTTCCAACCCAGATGACTCTGTGATCTCTCCCACAAGGCACGACAGCCACGCGAGAGCTGACCGCCTTCCTCTCCCAGCACCCCAGCCCGCCCCACATCACAACAGATCTCCTTGCCCCACTCTTCCCGTCTCCTAGCAGCCCCACCTCAGGCCCTGCACTGGCTGTTTGCTGAGCTGAGCCCCACAGCAGCTCCCTCAAAATCCCTTCCAAGCCCAGGCAGCCCTGCCAGCACCCCCCGATGCCAGCACCCCCCCAATGCCAGCCCGATTAATTTCTGTCCCTCGCAATAGCACCTTCACCACGCTGGTGACTCCTGCTTGTGCTCACCCCTTCGCTTCCCACAGCGGCTCCCCTGAACAGGGCAAGGGCAGGCTGGCAGCTTGGCTTTACTCTATGGAAAGTCAGAAATGCAACTTTTCTATTTTTGCTCTCGCAGAAAGCTGCAGTGCTTGGATCTGAAAAGCAACACTCCTGGATCCCCGCTGCGCAGACACACCGGAGCAGGGCCCTGCTCTGGCAGCACATTCACAGGGATGCGTCGCTCCCCCAGAGTCCGTGTTGCACAGCCAGGAGACAGCGCACATCAAAGCTGTGGGTTTCAACTGCACTGGATTTCAAAAATTAAAAAAAAAATAAAATCAAAGTCTTACATTCTGCTGTGAATGAGAAGAATCTGCAGCGGCGTTCTATACTCCGCTCATTATAAGTTATGTTGCCAGGGAGGAGTCAGGTGAGGAGAAATTAGGAGGGAATCCTAAGAAGCAAGGGAAAGGCCAACACAGGACTGATGCTCACAGAGGTGCGAGAGGACCGGAGCAAGAGAAGTGCACGTGTGTGCACGCAGCCACCCCGGGCGAGCGCTGGCTCTCGCCTCGCCAAGACACTACGAAAGAACACACTCGTTCTACTTTTTCACTTGCATAAGCCAAAGAGGTGAAATGCCCATTTCTAGTGGCAACAGACTACAAAGTCGGTGTCGGAGAAGCTCAAAACCATCCCAGATTTTTATTGCAGCCTCTCCCCCATATTCTTCCAAGGTTTCACCGAAGAGTTCAATTATTAAGGATGGCATTAAATATACACACACAGGTAACAACACCTCCTGCCCCTTGAGCAGAATGCAGGCAAAATGCAGTATTTTCTCTTCAGTTTGCAAAATAATTGCTGTGTGTTCAAAACGTTCATATTACAGCTCAATTAAGCAAATGACACCCGAGTCACTGCAAGTCATCTTTGTGGCAACTGAATTTTTCACAAGAAAGCCCCGCAGTGGGTGCTCACAGAGATCGTAAGGACCCTCCGCTGGAGGATGGCGAAGCGTAACACCTCCCCAGGCATCCAAAGCGAACGAGAGGCTCGCTGCCGACGGCGCAGCGCAGGCTTTGCGCCCGAGGCTTCGAAGGAAGCTCGGCAAGCCTTGGAAAGATCCATCCAAACATGCCACGCGCGCTCAGGCGAGTACTCAATCCATGCAGGAAAACAGCCAGTAGAATTACACGGGTACAGGAGCTTAGGCCAGTAATCTGCCTTACCTCCCAAACCCGCACCCCGAGGCGAGCAGAGCTGACAGCTCTTCCCCCCGTGCCTGCCCCGGAGCACCAGGCTGGGAAGAGGCTGCTGCTCTGCGCCGGCTCCCCTCCAGCGCGGTGCCAGGGCGGGCAGGACCAGCCCTGCCGTGCCACTCCTCCTCTCATCACACTTCAGCATTTCAAGCCTGTACCTTTGTCAGTTTAGAAACTACAGCACAAGCAGCAGCTTTCCCGGGTTGCTAATTAGACAGTTAATTTGTAAATCGTATTACATGGATAATAAAGTTATCAAATCCTACTGGTGAGCTACAAATGTCCTGAGTCATTTATATACAACAGAAATGAAACATTAACCTTTACCATTTGTTATTGCATAATGCAAGAATGTTTACTGGCCCTAAATTATTCTTTATAGCTACCTCCGCTGCAGGCATCTGGGGAGACATCTCTGTCTTGAGGAACCGAAGGGTACAAAAACCTACAAAAGAGGCAGAGCCCTCGAGCTCAGAGACTCTTCACAAGCCTATGAGACTTGCTAGAAAACACATTTTTAAGAGCAGCCCCAGCACGGTTTCCTGAGAAATCCGGGGAGACTTGCCCCAAAGCATCAGGGCAAGATAACACATCTCCATTCCCTGTGATTCTGACGCAGTTTGGGGAAGAAAGGTCTCCTAGAAGGTTCGTTTTCAGAGCTAAGAAACCACAGTAGCAACATGGCACCAGGGTATTTTGAAACTCTAGGAACTAGGCTTATTTTGAAGGATGAAAAGAGAGAAAATGCTAACAGTGTTGCTTAAAAAAATATATGTATACTTAAAGGCTTGTTGGCCTAAACCACTGCTCAAAAATCCTTGAGAAAAACCATAAGGCAGTTTCCCAAACTGATCGCAGAACCTTGCCAACCAGAAAAACCTCATCAAAACGCCTTCCAGGAGGATGAAGCTTGCGGAGCACGTGTTCGGCTGCACCTCCAGCACGGGGAGGGACCTCCGGGGCAGCGAGCGCAGCGCGGCAGTCGGCAGAGCAGCCCTGGGCTCCAGGCTGCTGACAGCCAGCCAGCGCAGGCTGCTGAACGCAGGGAGACAGGCCAGCAAATTAAAGCTTTATTCAACAGCGCGCGGACGGGAGCCACTGTACGTTTGCGTGTTTTGGAACAATGCTGCAAATTATGGCAGCAGACAGAAGCCCCTGGGAAGTGCTGAGCAATGGCAGGAGGGACAAACCCAGCACTCGACTGCATTGCACGGAAATAGTGCTGCAAGAAGCGAGGTAGAACTCCCCTAATTGCTGAGGATTTTTGTCACCCCGGACCCACGGCCCGTGCCCGAGATGAGCCGCAGGCTGGGCGCTGATCCGGGCGGTGACACCCCTGCACACGGCCGCTGCGTTTGTCCCCGCTCCCCGGCAGTCCTCCTGGGAGGCCGACAGGCCACCGGCAACAATAAAACCGTCACTGAAAGTAAAAAATAAGAGAGGCCAGACCTTGACGTTAACCAGAGCGCAATTAGAGAGGAGCAGGTGCCTCCAGCGCCGTGAAGCAGCTCGGGGAGCAGGCAGGCAGGGTTCCAGGTGCCTCACCTCGAGGCGTGGGATTGCGGATGGGAACAGCCCGCTCCCGGCGTCCTGCGCCCGCGGAGCTCCGGCACGCCGGGCTCTCCGCACGGGGCTGGGCACACACCCGGACCCGCCACGGCACCGGGCAGAGCCACTAATAAGGAATTTTCCTGCAGCTGCTGCAGCTTGTCACCGGCGTAGCCAGTCCTGCAGGAACAGAGTCCCCTCGTCCCTCCGACGCTCCCAACAAAAGCAGCAAAAACCTCCTTGTCGGAAGGGACAAGACAAGACGTTCAAGGTCAGCGTTTACACCCCTCAAGGCTCGCCAGGACGGGCTGGGCAGGGGGATGCACTCGCCCACCCCGCGCTCTCGGGGGCTGCGAAGGAGCGTGGTCCCCCCGTTCCCGCCTGCCCTGCGCTGGGACCAGCCCCAGCCCCCGGGGCTGAAGCCCACCCGTGCGAGGGGCTCCCACGGCCGACAGCCCGGGGCTCTGCTCTTCTCCCACGCAGCGGCCCGGGGAGGAGCAGGAGCAGCCCTGGCCGTGCTGGCTCTCCCCACTGATGAGCAACGCAGGTATTGCCGCCTTTCTCACACCTTCCTTCTCCTTCCGAATATTTTATTTTCTTCTGTTTACAAAATGTAAACAAATGCAGAAGAGCTTCCCCACCATATGCACCACAGCTCACCTCGCACGCTCCGTCTCCATTCGGATGCTTTCCCAAAAGCAGACAGTTGGGCAGTTTGCCCAAAGATACAACAATGCTGAAAGATTCGCTCTTAGAATACAAAATCCTTCCCAGGCCGGTGGCTTCTGCCCAGGAAAAGCCCTTTATCAAAGCTTTAAGCTCCTTATACTCGCATCAGGCTACTCGGGGAGCCAGCCCAATGTGAACACAGCTATTCCCAGGAAAATCAGAGCCCAGAAAAGTCTCAGGGTTAGCATTTTATGTGCGAAGTCCAAGTGTCTGAGACTGCTGAGCCCATCCCAGGCAGTAGCAGCAGACCCAAGCACTAGCCGGGAATTCTCTGCCTGGTTCTACCCGCTGCCCGGAACGCTACGCAGGGCAAAAGCGGTTCTCGCCAGGACACACATTTCTCCAACACAGCAGCCAGTCCTGCTCAGAGCTGGTATTTAGGGGCCCCATTTCTCCAGAATCCTCTGACCTTTCTCTGGATTGGATTTTGGGATGCTAAAAACACACTACAGAGGGAAAACTGCCTTGCCCCCTACCCTGGCCATGCTGCATGGATCCGCTCCGCACAAGGAGCCAGATGACTGCCAAGGGTGACGGATGCTGGAAGCAAAGCAGTGGCGTTGTGCCCCCGAAGCACCGCATCTCCACGCAGCCCAGAAACGCCAGGAGAGCCCCAAAGCCGCCTCCAAGCTGCAGCAACCCCGACACAAGCTTCTGGCTGCCTGCACGGGGCCCTGGCGCCAGCCCACAGCCGAGGGCTTAGAAATGCCAGGAGAGCGCAAACCTGCAGCGTCCCTGGCAAGCAAAGCAGGGCTGGCTCGAGATGATAAATCATTTCCTGACCCCTGCACGCTATCGGCTTGGAGCCTGCCACATGAGATCTGATTAGCCTCATCTCCCACACGAAACGTCGTTAGCTGGCAGGAAGGTATCCAGCCCTCCTCAAAACCCCAGACGCTGTGACAAATGACTTCCTGCAGGAATGAACCCTGCCTAGCAACTCCATGCTGCACGGAGCGGCGTTGCCTTTTATTTGATCTCCATTTGTTGCTCTAATTTCATTGCATGAACTCCGTGTCCTGATGTTCTGAAGAAGGGGTTCATCAATTTTCCCCCGAGTCCTTCACGGAATGAGTAGTTCAGTGGGGCCACCTGGGATGCCTCCCCCTGAGTACATCTCCTCCCCGAATACACGTTCCCGCGGCAGGGAAGCCCCTCGTCCACCTCCGCCGGCCAAGGGAGAGCTCTGGAGGCACGGAGAACAGTCTCAGATACTGTACGTCAAGTAAAGCAGACAGATGGAGAGGTAACAGAGAAAGAAGAAGGTTCAAGCAAGATTCATCTAAAAATCAAACCCCAGGAGGACTTAAACCCTCCTCAGAGAGCTGATGGAGCCATGATTTAGCAGATGGTTCTAATATCACAGAACTGGAAGATTATTTCAAGCATATCTCTTAGCTGCTCCCTTACAACCTGTGGAAATTCTCATTTGGATAACGCTTCCACTTCCTAAATAACACAAGGTTCAGGAAACAGCTTGGAGTTTGGATTATCAGAACTGGAGAAAACAAAATAACCCCCCAAAAAAACATTTTCAAAGGAGCTTTGTGTCGATCCACCTCTGCTGGGCAAACCCACGGGGTCAGAGGCATCGGGCCAGCTCTGCCCCGATGACAGTCCGAAATGCACCACAGGCAGCAGTTGCCCACAATTTTCCATTCCCACGTTGAAAAAATAAGACTCGCTACATCAAAACAAGTCAGTGAAGCACAGTAATCATAAAATAAGGGGAAAGAAGGTTTCCAGGAGGGGAAGTCCTGAATTTCTGACAGCACTTTACAGCTTTTAATCACAGCGCGGAGAGACAACAAGCTAAAATTTGCCTCGTCTGGATTTAATCCCCAGATTTGGTTAAAAGCTTTCTGGAGTTCTTACAAGACAACAAATATCTTCAGCTCCTCACCAGACTTCAGCGGTTCTCCCGTTGTCAGCTCCAGAGAGACACAATAAAAACGTCCGTGCTCTGGGATTCTGGGACTGCAGTTCTCTGCAGAAACCCACCGGGGAGCCGGGGATGACGGGGGGTTACGGCGAGTCCGGGCTGATGATGCACCCGCTGTGGGTGTTTGCTCGCGGGACCCAAGGATGAGACGCAGAGGGCCCTGCCCTTACTCCCTCGGTCCGTGCCCGCCTCTGCCGCAGCAAAACCCCAAGGACCGACGAGCAACTTCCATCCCTGGGAAGACAGCGGAGTCTGGCCGATGGGCACTGGTTAATGGGGGGGAGAGAGGCCCCCGGGGAGTGGGGGCAGAGGGGGAGATGCTGCTGATGCAGGCAAAAGCAGGAGGGCGAGAAGGCATTTCTGCACGGTTTGGGTGCCTCACAGAAACAGAGAGCTGTTTTTCTTCAGGAAGAGGAAGAAAAAGATAAAGAGCGAGCGAGACATCAGGCTTCTCTTCTGCAAGGTCTCACCAGCCACATTTCTCTAGAAGACTCTGACTGCCTGAACAGCTACAAAGATTTTTCAGTCCAAGAAAGCGATTCTTATGCAGACCAGTTAATTCTGTGCTAACGGCACAAAGAAACCGTCAGTACCGATTTGAAGAGGCCCAGCCTTGCAAATTAGTGCTGAGAAAGCTGTCATTCAGTGCCAGGAAGATAAAACTGCATTTCCTGGTATTTCTGAAGTAAAAGCAGCAGGATGTATTTTTTTAAAGCTACACAATCTTCCAGCCATTATAAAAGCAATTGGTACTATCCCTTCTGCTCCCCGGCAGATCCCATCAGCAGTGCCCAAAGCAGGGACTCTCCCCCTCAGGCAGGACTTTTGCCCGTCGTTATTCATCCCAGACTGGCTTCTGGAAAGGGAAGGAGCGCGGACACAAACACCTGCAGGATCAGGGCCTGCCCCGGGCTCCATGAGCCATCCCCGACAGAGCAGCCCCTTGGCTGACGCCGTCTGCCCCTTTCCCAGGGAGAGGAGGATGCTCCTGCTCCTCCCGGCCCCCCAAGGCCCTTCCCCAGTGCAGAGGGAAGGGCTGAGCCTTCCAGGCGAGGAGCTTGGCGATGGGGATTATGTGTCTGAAGAGCAGGAATCCTCTCTTTTCTGCAAATCCTTGTTGGGGAGAGGGCACACTGAAATACCCTCATTTATTCCGGCTCCTCGCCTGCCTGTACACCCAGTACCAGCTCAGAGCATTATGCTCACATCTCCCGTTCACTGGGGAGTTCCCAGTTCTCCAGGAAAACCAACTCCTTGCTCCTCTGCCTGCTGGCTGTTTGGGAGGGGAAGAGGGACAACGTCAGCTTTTGAACGAGGCTGCGTCTGCAGAGGCCCAGGGTCCCGCAGGAAGAGCCCCCCTCTCCCAAAGCCTGCGATGCCAGCAGTGCCCACCGCCCCGCACCCCCCCGCCGGGCTGGCAGCGACTTCCAGAGACACAGAGACATTAATTTTACATTAGAGAGCCTCGTCCCGGCTCAGACTTTAAATACTTCATCAGCACCTCTCCCATACCAAGCTGTAACAGAGATTCACTTTCAGACTGAATAATTTAGCCCTGTGCACCCTCCTGGCTGGCGCGACGCAGGCCGTGGCAGCCGCGGCTCTGCCAGCTGTGCCGGCAGCGGCTCGGTGAGCCCCGCCGAGCCCCCCCGCCCCGCCGAGCCGGCTCAGGGAGGGGGCACCTCTCAGCTCACACCAGGCTCTGGCACAGGCAGCAGGACTTGCCATAACGTCCAAAGTTGGGCAAGAGCCTGCTGTGCAAGCCTGGCTTTGCCCCGTCCCCAGCTCCTCCGAGAATTACAAGTCTGAGGACTCCCCAGGAACGTTCCTGTGTCACTGATGCCCCGGGACAGGGAGGAAAACACATTCAGGCACAAAGGGGTTTCCTGGGCAGGATCTGGGCTGCTCCTCAGGCGGGATTTTGGAAGGCTCCTGCAGATGCTGTCGCCTCCTCCTCCCCTCTCTCCTCCCGAAGCTCACGGATGACTGAGCCTTCAGCTTGCACTGTCTCCACGCTCTGGTGCTCCTCCGCGTTTCCACAGTATCTCCCACCCATGGCTCAGCACGGAAGCACCCACCTAATTTCCAGGATCAGGCTGGCCTGGATGCAGCCACCGAGCCCTTCCCCACCTCTCCAGTGGGAGACTCTCTGCTGCCCGTAGCCCTCACCACAGCACTGCCCACGCTGCCGCGACGGGGCAGGACACCCCGGAGAGCTCCCGACACGTCCAGCCAGCAGCAAATGGCACTAAGTCCCCCCTCCACTCTCCGACCTCCAGCGAGGTCTGTGGAGGGTCGCAGCAGCCCCAGTGAGCTGCACGTGCGGCCCTGGAGCTGCTGACTTTTCCTTATGCTCCAGTTCCACCCCCGAAAGGCACCTGCGGTTCAGACCCCCCCAACACACACCTGTAAGGCAAAAGCTCATCGCTCCACACAGTGCAAGTGATGCTTGTGAGCACTCACTTCCCTGCGTCATTTTGGCCTCAAGCTGCCCAGGGCAGGGTCAGGCTGGCTCTGAGGAAGGATTTCCGTGCAGAAGGGGCTGTTGGGCGTTGGAATGGGCTGCCCAGGGCAGGGGGGAGTCCCCGGGATCCCTGGAGGGGTTGAAGAGTCGGGCTGAGCCAGCGCTGAGGGATCTGGGGGAGTTGGGAACGGTCAGAAGGAGGGTCATGGTGGGACTGGAGGAGCTCCAAGGGCTTTTCCAACCCAGATGATTCTGCGATTCATTTAGGGACTTAAGAAAATACAGCCTTGCAGAACTGTACAAGGGTAGAGGGAGAGACCCTACGGGAGATGGAGGGTCAGGCGCCTGCCCTGCTCCAGAGCTGTCCCCTCCTCCCAGGGTGCCCAGGCCCACGCGATCTCACCCAGCAACCGGGCACCGGAACCGTCCGATGCTGCCGACGCGTTCAGGTGCCAGAGGGGGGGTACAACTGGCACGGCTGGCTCCTGGGGGTAAGACCTTGTCAACAAAAATCAAGTGAATCCAGTGGCTGCAGCATCCAACACAGCAGGGGGAGGAAGGCCAGTCTGCTGTTCACTCCTAAAATAGACATCTTTAATATTCCCTTTTTTTTTTAAAGGGGGTTAAATATTTTGAGTCCAGCCATGAACTTTTCCAAGGATTTGAGTACATGTGAACAAAATATCCAAAAAAAAGTCTGCAGCTTTTATGTGAAATACCAGTAATGAATTGACAACATCCTCTGCATGACAATGAATGTATTGAAGCCAGGCGGGCTGAGGAACATCAATCATCCCCGGCAATATAATGGGTGTGGGTGGGGAAGGGGACGGTGACAGTGATAGAGCTCGGATTGGGGAAAGATCTTCGTTCTCCCACTGCATGTACCAGAGAAACACCTGGAGCTGCACCCTGGCTGCAAGGGATGGGGGGGGCTGCAAGGGTGACACTGCTGGCCTGGCTTCTGCAACTCTTGCTGGCGCAGGGTTCACCGCACGTGGCGGAGGGCAGTTCCCTCCACCCAGGAGAGAGCAAAAGTCCATCTCCTGCCCCCCCTCCAAATTGCTCAGGCCAAGAAAGCTGCTTGGGAGCAGTGGGCAGAGCGCCCCAGCTGCCCCCACACCCCGCGGGGCGCCTGTCCCCGAGCGTGCAGGTACGCGGCCAAGTCCCACCACAAAGCCGGTTGCTGAGCGAGCGCCAAAAGCCCCTGGCGGAAGGGCTGGCCTGCAGGAACCCTCCCAGAGAGGCTGTCTGCAGCCCGGCGCCCCGGCAGCGCACGCAGACACCTCGCTGCACCGCTCGCCCGCTCCCCAGACCCAGCCGCTGCCCGGGACGCGGCCAGAGACCGCGTTCAACGCCACGAGAGCGCAGCTGACAAGGTATTTCCCTGCAGGAAGCGTGCAGGAATCGCAGACGCCTCTCTTCTCTGCTCCTTTCTCCTGTGCCAGGCAGAGACCCACGCACAGAAGCAGGGGAACTGCACCAGCCGGGGAATTGCCCCCACACCAGCCCCGACAGATGCCCTGACCGAACGGGAGGGAAACGCACTATTCCCTCATCTTTCCTTACAGCCAGGCCACACGTTGCAGCAGCACTCACAGGCAATTTCTCAAGTTGGAATTCATTTCTTTCCACGTTAACATCCCCTCTAACCCGTTTCTTAAAAGCCCAAATGACGAGCCTCACGAGACTGCACGGGGAGAAGCTCGTCACGGCCTCAGGTGAGGAGGAGGACGGCGCTGGGCGGGAGCGGGACAGGCGGAACCACCCGGCGGCGGTCGAGGCAAAGGGGACGCTGACATTTCCGCAGCTCCCTGGGGACTGCAGGCGGAGGAGGAAGAGCAGCGGGTGCTGGCTGAGGCTGGGCTGATAAGAGGCTCCTCGAGGTGCAGGAGTGATGGACAAACTCAGTTTTCACCTTGGACAAACAGAGACAGGCAGCAGAGGAACGTGCTGCAGCCCCCTCTGAGCCCGGTCCCTTTGCAAGGGGACGGGGCCCGGGTCCCTGGAGACCTCCCTGGGGACACCTCTGTGCCGGTGCCAGCTCTGCTCACACACCCCCACGCAACAGCTTCAGGATCTGTCCCAGCCCCCCGACAACAACTTCAGCATCTCCACCAGCGAGAGATGAAAAAATAAGTACTCTGTGATTAATCAGGGCCCCGAGGGACCAGATTAAACAGTCTTGGCAGTGAGTTCTGGATTTCTTACAAAGGCGCTGGAAGACAGTGGAAAGCTGCGGCAGTCCCTGGAGGATGAACGCCGAGTCCTCTCAAAACCCTCGCCTGCACCAGTTACACAACTCACCGCTCGCTCGCTCCTCGGGCTCTCTGTTGTGATGTGTTAAATTACAGATGGTCTCAATTAAAAGTGCATAGATGGAAAGGAGGCTTGGAAAAAAACCAAAACAAACCAACACACAACAAACCCACAACCCGCACATGACAAGAAAGGGAAGATCATTAAAAAACTTGGCAGCCTACTTTAACGCTGGTGACCTGGTAATTTAATATTGTAACTGAAACTCCGGGTCAGCCTCTTGAGAGGAGGTAGAAATATGGAGAAGGATCCCTGCAGGATCGGTCCTGCCCAGCGAACAAGTCAAACTTAAGAAGAGGGCAGTCCCAGGTGCAGACAACCCACCATCATCCCAATTATTACAGCTACATCTCAGAGCCCTGGAAGATGGCCGCTAGCTTGCTCTGAAGACATGACTTTTTGTAACAGCGTGTTAATCCCATTCAAGGAAGATGAAAACCCAGTCCCCAAAGTGCTAATAATGTAACTCAGTTAAAGCTGAATTTTGCCACTTATCTCCAAGACAGAGAGGGGAACTTTACTCTCATTTTCTGCCTCGCACCCCCCCACACTTAGATTTTAATATGCTGAACACTGTCTTATTTCCAAAAGCAGAGACCAGGGTAATTAGTAAGCAGCAATGCTCAGATAACACAGCTTTCCCCTCCAAACCAGCAAAGCAGCTTCAGGGACACCGGGCTGGTGAAGGAGCTTTCGGCACTTCAGCAGCTCACGGCGACGCACCATCACCCGGCGCCCTGCTGCCACGTCCCACCACCTCCCCCAGCTCGTTCCACGTGTCCCGACTCCAGCTCTGCCCAGAGCCCGGCACCCGCCCGGCTCTCCCGGCACTGGCACTGCCCGCCGGGCCCCGGCCCCGCTCCCCCCACCCGTGCTAAGCACCGTCACAACCTTCGCAGCATCGAGCCAAAAGCCTCTACACCCATCCGCTGACCTCCGTCCTCTGCACCCGCCACTGACCGGCCCCCTTCCCACCATCCGTCTGCCTGCCCCAGGTCAACCACACGGTTATTTTAAAATCCCTGCGTTTAACCACAACGTTGGGTTTTGTCCCTCTGCCCCACCAGCATCTGAAGACGCTCCCCCCAGCAGCAGCTTTGTCAGTCTTGCCTGACATAACCAGGGTAACCTCCTGTGATGCTTTCGCAGATGGGATTTAAAATTAATGACAGTTTCTCAAAAGATGCCTTTCAAACGCTACAGACCAGGATTAGCCTGCGGGGAGTAACAGGGTGTCAGACTGTGGAGAGGATCAGGAGACTCCCACAGCTGCTGGAGAGAAACCAGCCCACGTCTCCCTAAGTTCCCTTCGCGAACCTCGGCAGGATCTGCCAGGGCAGCTCCTACTCAAAGGTAGCCACGAGGGCAACGGGATCTGCACAGATCTGTCTCAGGAATGTCACGGTTTCATCTGCCTAAAAGAGCTGGTGTCGCACAAGCCTCGGTGGGGCACTAGAAGCCAGGGGCGAGCAGCCCTCAAGGTGGCTCCAGCCCGGGAACAGGGACACCTCGCCAAGGCAAGGAGGCGAGGGAGCCTTTTCTACAAACCCCAGGATGGTTTGGGTTGGAAGGGACCATAAAGACCATCCAGTCCCACTCCCATGCTGCAGGCAGGGCCACCTTCCACCAGCCCAGGTTGCCCAAAGCCCCGTCCAACCTGGCCTGGAACCCTTCCAGGGAGGGGGCAGCCACAGCTGCTCTGGGCAGCCTGTGCCAGGGCCTCACCCCCCTCACAGGGGAGAATTTCTTCCTTCTGCCTAATCTCAATCTCCCCTCTTTCAGTTTAACCCCCCTTATTCCTCATCTTATTCCTACCACCCTGATCCAGAGTCCCTCCCCCCGTTCCCGCAGCCCCTTTCAGCCCTGGGGGGCCGCTCTAAGGTCTCCCCGGAGCCTTCTCTCCTCCAGCTGAACCCCCCAACTCTCCCAGCCTGTCCTCACAGGGGGTGCTCCAGCCCCCCCAGCATCTCCGTGGCCTCCTCTGGCCCCGCTGGAGCAGGTCCGTGTCCTTCTGCTGTTGGTGCCCCAGAGCTGGACCCAGCCCTGCAGGGGGGTCTCCCAGAGGGGAGCAGAGGGGGAGAATCCCCCCCTGGCCCTGTGCCCACCCTGCTCTGGGTGCAGCCCAGGGTGCACCAAACATGATGAGCATTAAACCAGTTTCCTGTATAAGCCATGGAGTCTGCACGCACTCAGGGTGAGGGGATCAGGGTCAGCCACACGCCTCCGATGAAGTCGCAGTAGCTGACCTGTAACCATCCTCTCACTGGCGACCCAACCACATCACTGCCCCAAGGCACCAGGGGTTCTCGGGGGGAGACGTGCTCCAAACAGACCCTGTCCTTCCTCCTGAACCTGCAGCGCTTTGAGATCCCTAGATGGAAGTCAAAACAGAGCAAGAATTTCCCTGTGCTCATAAGCCTCTGGCCAAGAAGCTTCATATTTCTGATATAAAAATTAATTTTCCATGGTACTGGAGATCCAGAGAGAGACTGAGCTAATTTTTGTTCCTGAAGACTAGAGCAAGAGAAATTTATGCTGAGCACACATGGCAAGATAAAGCACTCATTTCCTTTAGATAGCCTATTTAGGGTACAGAGCTCAGCCCATACACGGGTGAGAAATTTCTCAAGCACCCTGGGCCAGAAGTGTCATTTCTTCTTTCCCAGTCACTCTCCAGGAGCACTCGTGAGCACTTGTGTTGCCTCCACAAACCTGTAACCAGGTGAGACACGGGCTGGAGTTCAAAACCGGCCCTAGAAATGTGAATTAAAGGTCTTCAACCAAGACAACATCAGGAGTAGACCACGAACACAGAGCTACTGCGCAGCAAAGTCTGGGAGGCGTTTATATAAAAGACATGCTAAAAATGCTAGAAGACAGCATGGTCTGCAATCTCATTCCCCTCTGTCCCCGTTTATTTCTAAAAAACAGGCTTTAAATAAATCAGACTAAACCAGATCTGGAGAGATCTGTAAAGTAAATCTATTGAGAACAGTAGAAGGGTGCAGGTGTTTATTTCTCACCTCATTTAAGGAGCTAATTTTCTACGTATTAATCACACACACCACCTAGCACCCAGATCCGACACGGTCACGGGTCGCAGCAGGGTCACCCCTCCAGCCAGATCACCCCGGGTCAGGGGGGACCGGCCGCACCACTCGACCCGCAGCCCGGAGCTGCCTTTCGGGAGAGACTCGTGCTGGGGGGAACCGCTTCACATCCCCACCCCGCGTGGGCACAGCGTCCCGGCGAGCTCCCGCGCCCACCGCCCAGTCCCGCAGTGCTGGTAACTCTGTGGGGAGGCACCGGGTGACCCCTGTGACTCACACTGAAGCCTCGGAGTTGCTGCACAGTCCCTCTGCTTTTCAGGAAGTACAGGGAAAAAAAAAAAAAAAAAAAAGTAATGAATACAACAGCAATATTACTTTTTGGCCGGTATGAAGAGTAACGACTTCCCTGCTGCTGCCTCTGGCTTATTTCGAGCTGGCTGGATCTTGGGGGTTTTTGTTCTCTATACACAAAGTGATGTTTGAGGGGTTTCTCGAACACACAGAAATGGCAACAGATCAATTGAAGTACAACTGAAAGCAGCAGTTAGCCAGGGTCCTCGCAAGGTGAAGCTTCCGACATAGGATTTATTAAATGGTGCAATTGCGTCGTGTAATTGTGCCCCAGCCCTGCGTTTCCTACAGCACAGCACCGACCCTTCCTCTGCTCTGCGGCCTCACCACCAGCTAAGCACTTGCCCAAGTAACCGAGTGCTGGCCAACACCAGCCCATGGCAGTGGCACCGTTAAACACCGCCACAAACAGCTCCTGACCTAACGCCCCTCCCGTGCGTGTGACCCACCAAAAAGCTAACGGGAGCGTTCAAGGCAATTTCCAGATACTTCTCCGGTTATCCCCGGCCTGTCTCTCGTGCAGGCTGCCGTGTGCCATGTCCTGCCCCAGCTGGGCGAGCCGCCAGCACTGAGCCTCCAGGCAGGGCGTCGGAGCCAGCGCAGCGCGGCCGGCAGCACCTCCAGCCCCAGCCCGGGGCTCCCCCCCGGCTCATCCACCCCGACGTAACCAGCAGGTGTGGGAGCCCGCAAGCCCGGGAGGTGGCTGCGGGACCTGTCAGATGGCAGGAGGTGAAGCTCCATCCCTTCCCCGCTGTGGTGGGAAGCCAGAAACAGCCCCTGGGAGCCCGGCCGGCTCCCCCAGCGCGGCCGGCTGGGGCCAGGCAGGGCCCTGGAGCCCCGGGGATGGGGGTCGCGCTGCTCTGCCCCCCGCCCCGGCCAGAGGAGAGCCGCCGACTGGACTTTATCTTGTTATTTCAACCACTTCCTCACCCAACCCGCCAGCAGAAAGCAAACTCATCTTCAACAGCTCTGAAGCCGAGTAGGGGTTTCCTTTACTTTTTGACTCTCCCATCAGAGGGGCGTGGGTGCCAAACCTCTGCAGCCGAGGGCAAAGAGGGGGTTCGGGGGGGACCCCGCGGGCTGAAGCCCGAGCACGGCAGCACACACTAACCTGTGCACTGCCCAGCCTCCGCCGGCCTTTCGGAGGCAGCAGCTCCACCTGCACGGGTGGCCACTGACTTACCCCACGCTCCACCCTGGCCCCCCCACCACCCCCAAAGCACCAGCACCAGCCAGGGAGGAGGGCCCAAGGGGCTGAGCAGGGCTCGGCAGCTGCCATCTGCAAGCAACAGACACGCCAAGAAGCTGTTCTATGTTCATTAAGTCTATTTTAAAATAGGTGGGGAAAAAAAAATTCAAAAAAAATCAAGGGTTATTTGGTCCTCTGCTTTAAAAAGATCTCTGCTAACGCCGGCGGGAGCATCAAATGCCCCAGGAAGCTGCAGGCTGGGCACGCTGGTGTAGGGGGGATGCTCCCCAGCAGCAGCAGCTCCCACTGAAGGACCCCCCCAACCTGCCCCCAGCAGCTACTCCCCCCCCACCCCGCCGCAGCATCTTCAAACACACAGATAAATGCCCAATTGCCAAGGACAGGCAGCTCCAAGAGACTTTTGGTCCCTGGTAAGCGAGCAGCAGCTGTGCACCACGGCCAAGCCGGGGGGGAACACGGGGCAGCCCCCGGTGCTCGCAGGCAGCTGCCCCTCGGGGCAGGGCTCTGCAGTGGTGCGAAGCTGGTAGCGGTGACACCGGGGGGGGGTGTCCCTGCCGAGGCGTCATCTCTCTGCAGATGCACCAGACCGAAGCAAGGGCGCAGACTGGCAACCCAAATGTGGAGGACGCGTGCCCCCGCCCCAGCGAAGGGACAGTCCCTGAGCGCTGTGGGGCAGCCGGTGGCTCCTGTCATGGATCAATTAACAATCACTTTATTAAGGCTAATAAGCAAGCTAGCCTGTGGCTAACTCCGCCTTGGGCCAGCAAAAGCCACACAGTGCACTGAGAGGACACGGGAAGGAAAGAGCAAAACCCGAGCTCTGCCACTTCACTTTCGCCTCGCCCGCCCACCCCAGCAGATGCTGCTAATTTGATGAGCTTCGGTCTTTGAGGCCGTTTCCGATCCCCCTCTCGTGGTGCCACAGGGGGGGCACAGAGCACAAACCCCCGGCACCGAGCGCTGCACAAGGTGGGGGCGCGGGGAGCCCCTGTCCAGGTTCCCCCGGGCACAGCCACGTCCACACAGGCGCTCGCCATGGGCCCCCATTTCCACCTCCCCTCACGTTCTCTGTGCGGGGGGGGGCTCAGACCTGCACCCCAGCCCCACTCCCACCCGCGGGGCATCTCCCAGGGTGAGCAGTGGAGCGCCGGGGCCACGCCGGGGGCCAGGTTCTAATTCGCAGGCAGCAGCAGAGCAGCGGCTGATCTCCGGCGGCAGCCGAGGCCCCGCTGTGTGCACCTGGAGGCCGCTTGTCCTGTCAGTCCGTGCTGCCAGCGTCTGTCAGTCCGCAGACAGGACCTGTCCCGGGCCACACGTCAGGTCTGTGGCCAAGCAAGGGACAGAGCTCAGCACCAACCTGGCCACACACACCCTACGATCCTGCGCTCGGGGTCCAGCACCTGCTGGGAGTCGCTCACGGGAAGCTCGGTAGGTACAAGCTGTTTCTTATTTTCCGAATCCTGTTCCAACCGAGAACCGTCCCCAAACCCACCCGCCAGGTGGGCTGCGGGCCTGTCCCAGCCACGCACCGGGCAGGCTCCGACCTCTGCATCACCCCCAGTGCATGGCGGGGACCCAGGCGCCCCGCGAGCCCTCTGCCAGCCCGGGCTCAGCTCCGGCCCCGTGTCACAGCCGTCACCCTGCGAGCCAGGAGGGGAGAGCGAAAAAACCACACGGCCACCAGCCAGTGCCCCGGCGCTGAACGTCAGGCTTCCCTGAAGCAGCGAGCATCTCCGACTTCACGCTACAGACACAAACTGGACATTCACGTGAAAGCACAGCCTGGGGGACGAGAGACGGGGGGCAAGACTCCCACAAAACGGTTCTGCCCGTGCCAAACCCGCCAGAGCCACAGCCTGCTGCGGGGCAGGGCAGCGTCCCTGGCACCGGGACTCGCAGTCAGACCCGTGCAGCACCCGTTTGCTGTTTCAAACACGCTGCCTGCTCTGAGCCCCGCTGCAGAGGGCTGATCGCATGCCAGGGAAGGGGGGCGAGGGAGGGGCCCCCAGCTATGACCAGCCTCCCCGAGAGCCTTTCCCAGGCACGGACTTTCAGTTTCCAACTGACTCCCCATCCATCCGGGGAAATCCCACCAGATGCACCGTACCAGAAAGCATTTCACACACTCATCTATACCCCATTTCCCTAATTTGCCCATAAAAATGGGAAACGAGACCGTCCCAACCCCTTGCTGAAATCGCAGCCTCTCCCCGCAGCACTCTGAGCTTCATTCCATAATTGCGAAGTGAAGAAGCCCCCACAGGGTCTGTCCTGGGACAGCTGATTTCATCAGAAGGCCTCGGAGCTTTCATTAAACTGATATTAAACCTTCGCCTCCCACCAGGAGGCAAAAGGCAAGCTGGTGAGCAGGGCAGGCAAAAAAACCCACAAAAAAACCCTAATAATTTTTAAAAACTTCTAACCAAGGTGAAAAAGCCATTTATCTAACACAGGCCTTTTTACACAAGAGCAAACTCAGCACTGGGGGTCAAGGGCAGCCAAAGTCTAAGGGACAGACAGACAGACATCTGTAGGGATCCCTGCGACAGGGAGGCTGAGACTGGTGGAGCGGGGGCTCTCAGGGGCACCCACTGGTACCGGGGAGCCGCCCAGACAGGTCCCACCACAAAGGACACAGTTCTGGCATAAATCATGCACGGACAGAGCTGGGCACAGAGCTGCAAAAATCCAGTTTTGCTCCAGCAATGACCTCACCCTCCCTGCTGTCAGACCTCACCAAAGCACGCCCCGAGCACGGGGGCTGGCACCGAGGGCTGCGGAGAGCAGAGCCCGAGGGAGGGAGCACGCTGGCAGCGATGGCCGGGGCCCCCGGCACCCGCTCTCCACCTTATCACAAGCCTGCTCGGTCCCCAGCTCCACGGGGGAATTTTGGGAGGTCTTGCAGGCTTCCTGCTCTGTGTGCTGCCGATGGTGATGTGCTGATAAGAAATCCAGCCACTTCCTCTGCAGAAATAAAAAAAAAAACACTGAACAGAAGGTGAGAATGCCGCAGCTCCGGCAGCACGCGGTGCTGAGGCAGAAAGTCTTTCTCCACCCGGGAGGATGCTCAGCCCTGACTCCTGCCAGGGTTTTGACTCTCCTTGGTCCCGCTCGTGCTTGTCCTACCTGTGGGGCAGAGCAGGGACTGGCACGGGGTTAACGCCAGTTGCCAGTCCCCGAGCGTTTGCCCGCAGCGCGTCGCCCAGTGCCGGAGCTCGTGGGGCTCCGGGGGCACGTGGCTCGGGCAGAGCAGCACGGGGGGCACCCAGCGGGGCCTCCCACCGAGGAGGAGAATCGCCACGGTGCCGAGCGCTCTCCTCGGCGCAGCCAGGAGAGGAACGTGCACGTCCCAGGGGCGGCTCTGCCAGCAGCGCTGCCAACTGCAAAACCCCCGGGGCTGACCCTCGCAAGACAAGCGCTACCACACTCCAGCCCCCGCATGCCACAGCTACGCTGCTGCGGGAAAGGATGCAGATGACACCATTTCTTCTTGGTTTTCTTCCCTTGAAAACAGGCCATTATCTCATGACAGTTTGGAGCACTATATGTTATTACACAGCAGCATTACTGCCTTTAAGACATTCAAAGGGCTGCAGCTGGCAAGATCTCTGGTGTACTTGGCACTCCTTTTGATGCTACACAGATAAGATATTAAAATAACATTTCCAACATGTAGATTTACTGTGTCTGCTCGCTCCTCTCTCTCCAGCCAAAGCCGTTTAGAACAAGATATTTATTGATGCTGTGAGACAGGCGGTGCACAGCGCAGCGCGGGCTGCAGGAGTCACCTCGCTAGGGGAGGGAGCGCGGCAGCTCTGTCCCGAGGATCCGTCTGTCCCTGCCCCGGGCTCTCCCGAGGGAAGCTCTGGGATTCAGCACGCGGGAACCCGTCCGACGCGATGGCCACGGAGGGGCACCAGCACCGGAGCAAGGTCAGCGGGGAAGGCAGGAACAGACGCTACCTGCAGTATCACGTTAAGGGAAGCCTCTCAAGACACGTTGCGGGAGAGGAAGAAATCAGACCCGCTTAGTATTTCACTTTTTTTTTTTCCCTAAAGCAATTACTGTTTAGTTGAATTTTGCCTTAGCTCCAAGTGGCCACTAAGCTTGGCTTCTGCTTCACTAACAAAACTTCATCAAGCCATGAATTAAATTTGCTCTTCTTGGGCAACGGTCCTGTACAATTACACACCACTGTGTTCAACTGAAACATTATCTCAGCTTTCAGAGGGGGAGAAGAGAAAAAGAGAAGAGTCATTTTATTTACATGGAGCTCTGCAAAGAGCTTTCTTGGCTCACTTTCCACATCCATGTCCCTGCTGGCCAATATGACTTTATTAATGTTTACGATACGGCCTACTTTTTAATGCAACTCTGTCCCAGTGAAAGAATCCATTTGCATTTTTAATGAAATTTGGATAAGCAATTTAGCCTATACCCAGCACACCGGCCTCCATAACCCTCGCACAAAGCCCATGTCCCTCTAAGCAGGCTACTGTGGCTCGTCTTCTGGAAGTCCAGGTGTTTTAGAGAACCGCCTCTTTGCTGAGGGGTGTCATTTTATGCAGTTTGTGCTGCTGAGGCTGGCACAGCGTCCGCACCATCCCTGGCACAATACATGCAGGCCATCACCGGCTAGCCCAAAGGCAGCTTCACATTCAGTTTATTTCAGTAAGGCAATAAAGGTGAAAAAGCTGTATGTAAGATACTAAATGGAACAATAAAAATCTTTAAGCTCGCCTGAGACTTCTCCTCGCTGTTACACAGTCCTTTACAGCTATGAACTAGGGGAAATTTCAGAAATGCTGGGCTGAGTTTTGCTTGTGCATCCCCAGCAAGTCTCTCCAGTTCACACTGGCCTCTCCTTCCCCTTTACTACGCAGGGATAAGAAGAGAGAAACCTCCCTGCTGAGCTGTAAGAAGTCTGCTGAACTGGGGGGAGAATGAACAGAAGCTTCTAGTAACTCAGTGACAGTTGCAACACCAGCTCCTACAGCAGCCCCCAGGCTGCGTGCCCACCTTCGCCAGCCTGACAGACGTGCCAGCTCCTCCACCCTGCTCAGCTGGCACCTCCACGGCTGCGCGCTGAGACCCGCCGTGCCGCCCCTCGCTTTGGTTATTGGAATAAAAACCCAGGCTTCAGCAGAAGAGATGCTCCCCCCCTCTACCTGTGACATGATTTATAAAGCCAGGCAAGGGAGCTGCGGCAGCTGGATCAAAGGTCCCACCCCATCTCCAGGGATCTCCCTTTGAGTCACCCGAAGTTTCCCCTTCTCCGAGCAGGAGTTCAGTGCAGCAGCGCTGCAGCATCACCCCCCTCAAGCCACCTCAGGCACCCCGCGACATCTCCCAGCACCTGCAGAGCCCACAGAAAGTCACCGAAATGTCTCCAAAATGGCTTTGTACAGCAGCCTCTTGCAGGAGGAATGATGTTCCTGTGAGCTTAAAGGTCGCCCAGAATTGTGAGTGCCGAACGAGGCAGCAGATACACAGAGCCCCATCCCAGGTCAGGCTCAGAGCTGGCGGGCAGGGACCCACCCCGAGGTGGTGAAGAGCTGGTGCGCGTGGCCCCGCAGCAAGGGATGCTCTCCCACGATGCTGCCTCCAAAGCCCCCCACAAAACCACCCAAATGCTAATCCAAACACCAACTTGCATCTCTCTGAAGAGTCTGGGGGTAGAAAACCCCTCAAAGAGGCGTCTTTCCAACCAGATCTCATTCTAAAGCCCCCCCTTCATGCTGCTTTTGCTCACACCTGCACCCCGCTGCCACGCTCGACCGCCCCGAGGGTCCCCACCAGCCCACCCCGCTGCCCAGCACCCCCGGGGCCGGGCTCAGCACCGGCTGCTCCCAGGGCAGCGCCGCTGGCTCCTGCCCTGCCATGTCAACCACATCTCAGCTTCAGCCTCATCGGAGATTGGCAGCTGCTCGGGGGCGGCTTTCCATTTCTGAATGCACCGCACCCGCTCCTCAGCACATGATATTGTAATAAATATTTGGAAAGGTTTGTTATTTTTATATAAACAGAAACAACATATTGCAGAGACTCGGGTAAAGAGCCTGCTCCTCGCTGCGAAGCTCTCCGGGAGCAGGCAGCGATGCTCCGACCCCCAACCAGCCCTGGGAGGGACCCACTGCCCCAGCCCCCCCGGGAGGGACGCGGACACGGGACTGGCTCATCCCAAGCTACAGAGACTCCTGGTTCTTCACTCCAGATCTCCAAGCTGTAAAACAGCCTCTCTGAAGCCCACCCAAAGTTCTTCCAGAGCACAGCGTGAGAGCGCGCCTCCCATCACCTCTCCCATCACCATTTTCCCAGCCCTCCCCTTGTTCCGGGAGCCCTGTAACACAGGAAACCTCAGGCACAACTCATCTTCCTCCTGCATCTCCTGGCTGCTCCATCTCCACACACCGGCAGCCTGTCAAATGTGGGAAAGACCCCAGAGACCCCCACACGCAGCTCGTCAAGCTAGAATAAATACTGTCCCCCTGTGAAACCTTGGGCACCACACAGGCCATTTATCCTGGGATATACCGAGACTGGAGCTACAGAAGAGGAAGCAGGTTCAGCCTAGGACAGCAAATTCATTTGCCAGCCACCCCCAGGGAAGCACTTCTCTGCCCTTCAGACTCCGGGAGCATCAAACACACACCCACAAAAAGGTGTTTCCCCAAAAAATTCATCTGCTTTTACACCCTGCCAGGATTCTAATTCATTGCAAATGTGGTTCTCAAGTAGAGCATGTTTAGATGGCTGAATCTCCTCCTGTACTGCATGTTTTTCTGTGTTACATCCTCCCTCCCTTAGCAGCTCCAGGAGCTTCCTCCCTTTCCATCGTCACTGGGGCTCTGCTGCTCAGCCGTGGCCCAACATGACTCTTGCCTGCCTGCGGCAGCTCTAGTCCAACTTCGGTGCTATTAATAATGATTACATTATAATTCTATTTCATTATATTATTTTGGGTGGCAAAGGCTGAACCCAGCATATTCGTATTGCTAACAGAATTACCTCTCCTCCTGCAGCCCCGAGGCAGACGGGCAAGCCCGACCTGTGGCTCCTCTCGTGCAAGAGGCCCCGACTGCCCGACCAGCCCCGGGAAGGAGGGACGGGCACGTTCCAGAGGCTTCGTCTTTGCTCAGCAAGCAGCTCCCGCCACCTGCATCGGCTGGCTCCTGACTTCAGCCTGCAGACAGGGCCCCTCGTGCCACGCGCCCCTCGTGCGAGCGCCCCTGTGGCCGCGTCGCACAGACGAGCTGCCCCGCACGTCTTTAACCGCCCAGCCGTCCTCCAGCCGCCAGGCTACAGCTTTCGAGAGCCACAGGCTTACGTGACCACCCGGCAGGACCCAAAAGTAAAAAGCAGACTACCACAACAAGCCTTCTGAAGCTGCCTGAGCCTTTTTTTCTCCACGGTTAGTGTTTACACACCCACGACCCCCCGGTCCCCGCCAGACCCCCCCGGTGCCGCAGCTCGCCGCCGGGAGGTGCCGAGAGGAAAACGTCGGCGTGCAGGGACTCTTAATTCAGAGAGGCTCTTTGCTAGAAAGTTATAACTCAACAAAAGCGCTTCTGGCTGCTGCTCTTCTCAGTGCTGAGAGTTCCGAACCAGCCAGAGCGAGGGGCTAAGCCCCAGCAAGGGCTCTGTCCCCGCGGTCCCCACACACACGCTATTTCCATCACCACTTAAACAAGCTACTACCACTAACGGGGGGTTTCAGAAAGCAAGAGAGATTAATCAAGCTCCCAGAAGCAGAACTAAACAACTTCTCAGTCCTGAAGGAAAATTCCCCTTACAGTATTTTCCTCCTAAAGTTGTAGAGCCCGCTCACGTGGGCCAAGTTCAAGAGGAGGCCAGATTATTTTCAGTTGGGCTGATGTTACTGAGGCACAATTCCTCTGAAGTTGCTTGCTCCAGTATAAGACCAGGATTTGGCCTACATAAAATCCCGTCACTCCTTGAGCAGGCTGCTGAAGTCTCTAGCAAGAAAGGAACATTCTGGACAGTATTTGTTAAAAACACCAAACAAAGAAGTAGCTAGAGTTGTGATCATCACCTCCACCCTGCAAATTACAGGGCTCGCTAAAGTCCTCCCCTTCTCTACCTGCCACCGGTGTGCCCTACAAAGACAGCATTCCTGGCTCTTGCAGTTTTAGAGAAAAATATCCCCAAAATCAATTGATGCAATATTGGAAGCCAAAATACTCTCTATGGCAACCTGAAAGGTCTTAATTATCCATGCAGGTGGCATCGCAAGCAGCCCCGAGGCACATGGAGCTTGTAAACTTTCCTTTTGATAGTAGGTATTGAGGGGAAAAAAAAAATAAAAAAATCTCATTCAATCCCTTGAGAGCTCAGGCAGCTCTTTCATTAGCAAAAGGTATTCTTGAACTCACTGCACAACCTGAAAGACTATTACATTCGGAACTTAAAATCCATCTGAGTGTCTTAACTAGCAGGGAGCGGGGAGGAGAAGAACGAATTAAATCAGGTTTCTAACCCAAGAACGCCCGTTCCCGTAGCAACGGCGGCGTTTGCGATGGCTCTGAGGGAGCACGGGCGGCTGGGTATGCCGCATGCAGATCCCTCCTAATAACCCAGCACCCAGAGGGCCCCAGGAGCCTCCCCAGCGCAGCCCCGGCACGGCCAACGCAGCACCCGGGCCTTGGGGGAGGTCTGGTGTCAGCAGAAGTCTCCGGGAAAAACCACAGCCCGCTCCTGCAGGAATTTCACCTGAAAAATGTGCTCTGATGGCTCAGAATGAACAGAGGGGCCGGTGCCATCTGCAAAGGGGAGAAAGTGTTTAAGCACTGCTGACCTGGTAATTTTCTCCAGGGGACGAAGCATCCAGGTGGGCACACAAGAATCAAGTTACCAGAGTACAAATATTTCCTTTGGGGAATTATCAACCCTCCGGTGAATTCCGGACCAGCCAGTAAGACGGTGCTTAGGCATCCTTATTTCTACAGACGCAAAGACCAGAAAAAAAACCAACCCAACCTTAATCTTCAACAGAAACAGCTGCAGTCAACTTTCAAGTGAAATTTGCTAGGTGACTGGAGCACAAAAAGCTCCTTTTTAATCCAAAAGTAATCATGAGAATGAAATGCAACTCTTCAGTCTCACCACTCCTCTTAGATTTAGGTATTCATTTTTCAACCAGCTCAATATGGAGCGCGGCCCAACATCGTCACACAGCAATACTGAGAAAAACCAATAAATATGCTCCCACCGCACTCACTCTTTCAAAGCCTGACACACCAATAAGCAATTCTGGGTAATTTCTGTATCAGTCACACAGAGCAGAACTGGTAAAACCACCCCAAAAAGCTTCCAACAGAGTTCAGAACGGAGAGCTTGCTCGTCCCCGTATAACGGGGCTGGGACCCTAAGGGCTTACGGCAGCACCCACATGGCACAGGGAGCCGGGCGCACCAGAAGACAGGCTGCTCCCGTGCAACGAGGGCAAGAGCTCGCCGTAACTTCGGCACATGCTTCTCCAAGGCGGCCACGGGGGTTTCACCTCCACGCGGCTGCAGAGCAAGAACCGCACGGGTAACCAGAGACACCGGGGGGTGGTGGCGGCACCGGCCGCGGCCACACCGCTCCCAGCGAGTGCCAACGTCCCGCTGGCGCTGCCTGCGCTGGAAGCACCGGCTGCCGCCACCAACCTGACGTCCAAGGACTCAGCAGCTTTCCCTCCCGCAGCACCCCTCTTCTTGCAAAGGCTTTTCACACGGTCATAGACAGAGCTCACTGATAAAGGTTCAAAGTTTGAGCCTTTCTGATGGCGAAGAAACAGGAGCAGAGTCTGCCGTGCCCCGCGGCTCTGCGAACACAAGACACCTGCAGACAATGCCTCACCAGCCACCTTCAGCTGCCAAAGCGGCCACCAACACCCCGCCTGGAGGATCTGCTCTAGCAGATTCAGGGCTCCAGGCTCATATAAAAGCAAGCGAGTGCTGATCAGCCCAGCAGACCAGACAGGAAAGATGCAGCAGAATTTAAGAGCTAGAGGCAGGTTATCCGATGCCAATTCTAAAAGGACTGACCCAGCTCCTGCATGCAACGGCATCACGTTAATGCTGGCACAACCCTCCAGCCCCTCGAGAGACGTGTTCCTTCTGCAGGAGTGCTTGTGCACGGCAAGAGACGTGCCCATGGAGAGCCCTCGCTCCATCCTGCCCATCCCAGGATCTGACCAGCCTCTGCGCTGGCAGAGTCCGCCAGGGTCTGCACGCTGCCACGCAGCTTCGGTACAAGGCAGCTCCGAACCCTCGCCTCAGTGAAATCTGGATTTCCACCTCAAAGCTCAGCCTCGGGACTGCAGCACAAGAGGCTTTACACAACCCCAGACCACATACAGCCACCCACACAGATCAAGGGAGCTCTTCCTACACACCCCCACACCTTCTACTAGAAAAACCTCCTGCAAATTTTATTACTAGTTTCTAGTAGCAAGTCTGGAGCAAGGCTTTCTTTAAGGAAAAAAAAACACAACCAAATGAACACCAAACTTGAAAGAGCAAGCAGCAGTCAAAGCTGCCATCTTCATAGAGCTGCAGCAAAAACTTCCCCTCAAGGGCAGCATTTTGACCTTCCTTGCCTAAAAAGGGCTCACCACAAACGAGTGCTGCTCAGCTGACATGCAAAAGCTCCAGAAAACGAACTTCTCTTGCTGAGCACGGACAGTTATCTCATCCTCAACACTTGAAACTTCAGCCGCTACGTCAGATTTTCATTTGAAAAGTGAATCCTCGTGGGGGCAGAGACGCACAGCAGCGGGTGCTCCCACCCCAGCCCACGCGTGAGCCCCGGCTGCAGGGAGAGGCCGGGGTGGGCAGAGGGACCGAGTCCTGCTCCATCCCGCTGCTCACCAGCGCCGATGGGAACAGGCCCGAGCGCTTCTCGCCCCCGCTCGGGAGGTTTTGCTGCAGCCCTTGCGTCCTCCACCATCTCAAAAGGCGGATGGATCACTCGCATGTCAAAGGAAAGACGGACACAGTCAAAACAGAGAGGGATGGCTTTTAAATTGACCGACTGCGGGGAGGGTCCCGGTGCCGCTGCTGGGGATGACAGAACCAGGCAGCGTCCCTGGGGACGCAGCTCAAGACAGCTCTTCGCTCACTTGAGTACAGAAGTGGGAGAGCAATTAGGAAGAACAGCAACGAGCTTCTCCCCCTTCCAGCCTTCCCACTCGCCAACACCTTCCATCGTGCCGCAGTGCCGGAGAACGGCTCCCCGCCGCAGCACGGCCCCAGCCCTCCATGCCAGCCCCGGCCCGGGGGACTTGCTCCTTTGAGCATCACAGAAGAGGTGACAGAGACTCCACGAGGTTGCAGAAGGGCTGAGGATGGAGCTGCTGCCTGGTCTCACCTGTGGCTGGAGATGGGCTACTGGAAAGCTCTTGCTGCCAGCAGAAAAGCGGCACGGCAACATCAGTGAAGCAGCTCTCCTACCCTGGCTGCAAGCTGAGGGTCAGCGCTGCAGTCTGCTCTACGCTTGCTCAGTTTAAAAACAAGAAGCTAAGAGGAGAGGTCGTACAGCAGTGGGATGAGCTGGCTGAAAAGCGCAGGACGGGGTCATGGGGAGCTCCTGCAGGCTCTTCCCGGGGTACCGTCCATCACCGGGCCCTTACGGGGATGTACAGTCCGGGCTTACAGTTCCTGAACCACTCTCCTGGGAAGCTTTATCACACCAGGGTAAATCTAATTTGGCCCCAATGCCCCAGTTCAGAACACAGAGGTGGAGAACCCCACGGTACCAACGGGAAGGATCTGGAACAGTGCTCCAGCACCAGAGAAAGAGCACAGATAGCTCAGAGCCAGAGACCGTACGTGGCAGCAAGGGGATGCTGAGCACAGCGCAGAGGTCCTCTGCAAAGGGAAGGACCCTGGCTGCTTGCCAAGGGAATAACTAAAGGCTTCAAACCTCAAACAGCCTCCAAAGAGCGAGCATATGCCAGCCACTTCCCCTTTACTGCAGGATTTCCAGGAGCAAGACCAGAGAGCAGCTGGCACGGGGTGCCCAGGCTTCACTGCGCTCCCGACTGCCGCCGTCCGACACCCTGCCTGTGACCGCCAGCACAGGGACTGCCCCTGCCCCCAAACACCCCCCCGGAGCAAGGACGAGCAGGACCCCGCGAAGGACACGCTGTCGCAGCCCAGCATTAGCGCTCGAGCTGTGCCAGACGCGAAGCAAGATTCTAAAGTTCAAGCTGGTTAGTGAGAACCCCCAGGCTTCAGAAATAGCTTTGGGGAAGCGATACCACAGACGATGCTTCAGGGCACACACGGGGACTTCTCGGGGCGCAGCGCCCGGCGCTGCTCTGCTGCGGTGGCTTCCTGCTCTCCCACGGGCGCCGGCAGGACCACGGCCCCGGGGCTGGCAGCGGGCACGCTCGGCAGGCAGCTCGGCCCCCGGAGCCCTCGCCGAGCCACACTGGCCCCAGGGGCTGGGGGGAGAACCAGGAGCACGCTGAACACTGCAGGCCTGGACGGGATGGAGCGCGGAGGCCTTTCGCCGGCGCTCTGCGAGGTGGGGGGGACACGCCTGGATCTCCTCCACCTCCAGCCCAGTCCCACCTGCCCACTGCCCCAAGCACAGCCAGACCTCGGCTCCCCGAAACCGAGCGCATGGGAAGAGCCAGCCCCAAGCCTGTGCACTGCCATCTTCCCTTGCTTGCATTTCTCCTGCCTTGATATGAAGTCATGTGTTGAAGTTATCAGAAAGCTGGAAGTGAGTCAGCACAGTAAACCACAGCCTAAGAATATAACTAATTAAAACTATTCACTCAAGCCAGCATGTTCCAACATACTCAAACCCCTAAACAAAGCCAGTTGCATCAGTGGGATGCAGCACACAACCCCGGTACGTTGGCTCCCATCTCCTGCAGCAGATTGTACAGAGAACGAGTCATATACCAACGCAAGAGTCAGGGCTTCGCTACCGGGGTCTGCGTTCCTCAACAGCGATCAGGAGATGAGCGTTGAGAGCGCTTTACTTCAGCCTCAGAGCCTGCAGGAGTCGTGTTTCGGTTGAGGGAGCACATGAAACCACTGCCAACCCACCGCGGGGTGGAGGGCAGAGAGGGGTGTTTGTACAAGACCAAATAAAGTGGTGACTTGGAGGCAGCAAGTCAAACCAGCAACAGAAAGGAACTGCAACTCATCTCCAGCCTGCGCGGGATGGGCAAGGAGGGGGAGGCCAGCCCAATACCTTGCTACATTTAATATATTTATCCTACCCTTTTTTTTTTTTTTTTTTTTTAAAAGAGTAGGAGTGTAATTTGCTGACCAAGACTAAGCCACCCCGAGGTCATGCGGGCAGGTTACACAGAACAGGGATCTAAGCCCACGGCGTTTTCCAGGTCCAAAAGCAACGCCTTAACCAGGTCTGCTGCAATCCCAGCGACTGGGGAGGACCTAAACGCCTCGCTGTCCCTGAACTGCTGCTGGCGTTACAGAAACGCCACGCAAATAGATACTGGAATATTTATCTGCAGAGTGATACCCGCAGGGACAGGTCTGAAAGGCTCAGAAGAGCGTGTTGTTGTAAGCGATCACGGGCATCCCGCGTGCCCAGCAGCGGCAGGAACTGGGCTGCCTTGGCGCTCCCTGCACACAAACCAGGGAGACCCCCGCTCCCCCGTGAGCATCGCGAGGGGAAAAGGCACCTTTCACACCTTAGAGGCTGCCGGGCCGGTCTAGTGCCTCCTTTACACACCAAAACCACCCATGAGCACGGGAGCAAGGCAGAGCAAAAGGATTTTGATCACTAGCTTACATGAATAAAAAGCATTTAGTTAAAGACCTCTCTGCTGCAGAGGACGTTTCCTTTATGCAATTGAGATGGAGTATGAGAGCATGAAACCAAATCCAGTAAGTGCAATGGAGACGCGGCAGCAGAGCCCGGCGCTCCCCGACGCCCCGCTGCGCACCCGGGACCGGCGGGAGCAGCGCACGCAGCTGGTTTATGAGAAATCTGCAGCATTTCTTTGGCACTAAAATACTGAGATGCTGAGCGCCTTGTCACACCGCCTGTCTCCCTCCCAACCAAGATAAAACATAAAGATCCAGGACCCTGTAACGGACGTATTATTTAATAAATACAAGCATGCAGCAAGACCTGGCTTATGCTAACTAACTTTAGGAGAAGATAACAAACCACCCAGCCATAAGCTCTGCAAGAATAACATCAATTAAACGGCACTTCTAAAAATAGACCACCTGACCTGCTACCACTTCTGACTATCAATCCAGCTTTCCCTGCAGAGAAGCTGCTGAAGTTGAGTCAAACCTCAAAATACTACCTCAAAATAGTTGTTCTCGCATCTGAACCAGTGCTGTGTCTGTAAGTGATCCACCCCTTCCTCAATTTAGATCACTCAGAAACCTTCACAGAAAGAAAAATCACTATGTGTCAAGGAAGAAGCAGGGAGAGACAGATACTGATGGCAGCAGCAACAAAAGCTGTGGGAAAGGTTGCAGCAAACGGGGCTGCAGCCAGCTGGGCCTCCACAGCCAGATGCACCCGCACCTTGAGCCATCGGCGACAGGGAAGGAGCAGGTACCGCCCGGGCATCAACACGGGGCCACCAGCGAGCTCCAGCCTCTTCAGAAGGTTTGGTAAGAAATGGGGAGTTTGAAGCCTTTGAGGTTCATCTGTTGGCACTTTCCGTTACTTTCTGTCAGCTCACCAACACCGACGCACGCAAGCGCTGCCCCGGCCGTGCAGCACGGACTCGCTGCCTGCACGGGCAAGAGGGGCTCTGCCTGTATCCCCCGGCCTCCCCGATTCCCAGCCCCGTGCAGGAGCCGCGTCCCGCGCTGAGGACTCGCACCGCTCTTGCTCTGCGGGCGGGTGAGCGAGGCTGGCGCGGGGCCGCCGTGCCACGGGCGCTCCCATCTCAGGTTTGGTAATTCCTGCACCGCCCTGCTTCAGGCACAAGACTGCCCACACCTCTGCTCGCCTTCTGGCTTTGACGGAGCCGGGGGTGAAGGCTGGGCCTGAAGAAGCACGTGTGCTCCTGCTTCAGAAGGACCGGCAGCTGCACCGCGTGAAGGCGGGTGCACGATCGCCCTGGGCTGGCACAGCCCGTCACCAGCAGCGTTCCTGTGGGAAGGGGGGGCAGCCCAGAGGCGAGCTCACAGAATCATCCGGGTTGGAAAAGCCCTTGAAGCTCCTCCAGCCCAACCACGACCCTCCCCCTGACCGTTCCCAACTCCCCCAGATCCCTCAGCGCTGGCTCAGCCCGACTCTTCAACCCCTCCAGGGATCCCGGGGACTCCCCCCTGCCCTGGGCAGCCCATTCCAACGCCCAACAGCCCCTTCTGCACAGAAATCCTTCCTCAGAGCCAGCCTGACCCTGCCCTGGGCAGCTGGAGGCCATTCCCTCTTGTCCTAAAACTACTCAGAAGTTTATAACTGGGTATGACAACACCAGACAGGCTCGATGTCACCTTGCCAGACATGTGGATGAGTTACCCCATGCCCCAACTGGCCACCCAACAGAGGAGGCTCCTGAATCAGTCACATACCTGCAAACAAACTTCCAAAAAATGATCATTCTACACACATAATACACAAACACCTGAAATGTGGAGTTTGATTCTTCATTCAAGTCTCCAGGTTTTTTTTCCAAAGACTGCTCTAAAATGTAAAGGGTGAAGAGTAAAAATGAAAACTCAGGTTCTTGACCTGACTGGGAGTGTAGCACTTGCAGGGAGCGGGGGCTGCAGGGCTATGTCGGGTTAACACGGCGCTGAGGGATCTGGGGGAGTTGGGAACAGTCAGGGTGAGGTTCATGGTTGGACTGGAGCAGCTTCAAGGGCTTTTCCAACCGAGGTGATTCTGGGATTCTGTGAAGCCTATAGCTGCCACAGCCCAGGGCCGAGGCCGCTGCTGCCTGGGGAACACGCTGTGCATCCGAGGATGCCCCGGAGCGCCCGGCTGTGGTCCAGCACGTGGCATGGGGCTCTGCTCGGCCTCCTGGCACATCGGCACAGCCTGGGCAGAGGGCACCAGGTCCCACCCAGAAGTGGAGAGCACTGATGACGAGTGAACACGGTGCTGGTGCATCCCAGGTCCGCCGGCAGGCTGGGTGCCAGCGCTGCCTCTCCTGGGGTCAGCCCCTCCAACGCACAGGAATGCCGCTCGTGGGGGCCGGGGGCGACTCCCTCCCCAAACTAGACCAGGAAGGCCCCAGTTTTGCAGAGCGACTTTGAAGCAGCTCCTCCAAGGCTATTCCCGCACTCCTGAACCTGAAAGCTGTCCCAGGTGCTTCTTTAACTTTTCTGCTTATAATTTTCATTCCTCCGCCAGTGAGAGAAAGCAATTCACAGGAAGTTACTCTACCATTTCCGTGTTACTTCAGCATAGCTCTGCTTACGAAACCTCTGTCTGGGCCAGGGATGAACTCCAGGAAGGGACCAACACCAATAAAACCACCCTGCCAAAATCTGCCGTCTCCTGCCCAGGTCACCAGTGTCCCCACAAGCCCTGTACTGCAACTCCCAGTCCCACTCCCAGTCGTGGCCACGCAGAGGAGCCCCCAGACTGGTGCTGTCACCCCTGTCGGTGGGCTGTCCTACAGACAGAACCTTCTAGCAGTAACAGCCCAGACCAGGAAAATAAAGAGAAATGGGAGACCCATTTCCCTTGCAGGTTGTGCTTCCCTGGCAGAGCCCCCCTTGCAAAGTGTTACCAAGCTCTGGGGTGAGGGTTTGGGCACCCCATGGCCAGGGGGGGACCAGGAGTGGCAGTTTCAAAAGGACGGGTGGAGTTACAGCAGCGTGGGAGCCAGAGGCTTCGTAGGAGAGACAAGCAGCATCCTGAATGGCTCCCCCAGCCCTTCCACACAGAACAGGGTAACTATCACACCCGTCCTTCCCCAAAACCAGCTGTAAGGCAGCGGTGGGACGGCTCCTGGGGAGGGGGAACAGCGTCAGGGTGCACAGCCCCAAGCACCAGACAAGATGTGCCGACTCGGCCACGCAGAGCGCAGAGGCCGGAGGTTCCAGCCAGGCTTGGCTGTCGCTGAATACCAAGCGAACACGTGGGTTTCGGCTGTCTGAGCAGACTCCATCACTGGACCCAACTATCGTCGCAGAGCATCAGCCCGGCTGCAGGCTGCCCCACTCGCTCCCCCCTGGAGCTCATCCCCTCCACTATCTGCTTCTCTCCGCCCTGAACAAACATTAACAGCTTCAATAACAAAGGAAAAGTGATATTTTTCAGGACAAACTGCCACTTCGCTCAGCTGTTTCAGCTGGGTTTGCTCCAGCCTGGCCAGGCACAAGCATTGCTCCCCAGTTCAGCAGCAGCGCCGACGCTCCGAGCTGGAGGACGCTCCCACCGACACGATCAGCGATGCCGAGCCACAAGCCTTCGCAATTAAGCTGCTCATTTCAGCGTAATGGCTTGGCAGTTCACATACAGCAGGGCCTGGACAGCAAATAAAACCTGAACGGGACAAGACCTGAATGTGCAATAACCCGATCAAAGGGGAACAGCTGTCCTGACAGGCAGCCACCTCCAGAAGGCCACTGCAGAGCAATTAGGAGTCCAACGGTCTCCACAGCGGTAGAAAGATGAGATAGGAGCTCTTTATGAGACATCCATTGGCCCTCGCTCATTAGAGGAAAAGCACATCCAAACCAATAGCCAATAAACAGGAATTTAAACACGAGCAGCAGGGATCCATTTACAGACGCCCCTGTTACTGAAATACCAGGCAGTTACGCAGCAACTGCCCCAGCGCTTCCCGCACGCAGGCACGTGCTCGTGAGCGCTTCTGCGTCTCAGGGTCATGTACCTGCCCCAGCCATTTCAGGAATAAAAGAAGCCGTTTAACCTTAGCTCTCCTGAAAGTTCAGTTTTGGCCTCGTAATTAGTGGACAGGCAGTAATCGCTCCTTAAAACTCATGGGATATTCTAACAGCCAGGGGATCCTAAGGGCGACCGCCTCAACGCGTGTGCCCCGCGGGGCCAAGACGCACACGCCGCAGGTCTGGCTAAAGCCCACCAGCATTTCTGTTCCCTAACTGTCATTCCTAAAGCCAAAAGCTTTAGCACCCCAAACAAGTCGGCAGGGAGCTGACAGCTATTATTTTAGGAGTCTCCATATGGACCCATTACAGCACCTTGCAGATCTAATTTAGGGCACAGACTGACTTGGAGTGGATGGCTCCTTCCACCCCCAGGTCCACTGAGCAACGGAGCATTTCCCAGCAGCGCGGTGCTGCGACAGCTCCGGACCCTGCTCACCCCATTTCTTAAACGCAAGTGGCTGCAGAAAGAAAGGATGAAAAGAGAAAACACTGCCCGAGAATGTACTTCCCAAAAATACATTTAAGGAATGAGTTTCTTTAGAGAGGGGGGAAACACGCTTCCCCTTGTGCTGCTGAGAGGGCTGAGGGGACCGTCCCAAGGGCAGCATCGGGCACCCAAACCCAGAGACATCCGACAGCACCACCTCGCCCTGCTTCAGCAACGAGTGATGCCAGCGGGTCCCACCGCGATGCCACAGGGACCCAGTTCTGCTCCTGTTGTCACCCACACCGTGTCTGAGGGTCCCGTGGGGACACCGGCCTCCGTCCCCTGCCCCAGCTCTGCTGCCCACACCACCCAGCTGGGCCACCGCCTTCTCCCGAGCATCCCAGCGCAGGGGCGAGGACGGCAGCGCAGCCTGGCAGCCCTTTGCTTCCCCCTTCGGAAAGGACCAGACTGGCCATGTTATTTTGAACCAAGTGCTGACATACCACTGCTTACTCACATGATTTTCCTCTTGCTTTTTAAAGAAGTATTCTTGTTTCACTCTGACATGGTGGAAGAAAAATTACAGCCAAGCAGGCAGCGATAAGGGAGGAACTTGCAGCAAAGCTGCAGAGTCTGAAGCACCCGGCTGCCAAGACACCCGATTCAGGAATAAGATAAGCTGCTGTGCCCCACAGCTAGGAAGGGGCCCCCACCGCTGCCAGACAGCCCGGTCCTGGGGCTGCACAGGGGCTAGGGGGGACGCGGGGCAGCCTCTCCACCCAGCGCAGGGAAGGCTTGCTGCCTTCAAACCCTCATGGACCAAGACGTAGTCCAGAAAAGGGCAAGATGATCAAAATAACAACGTTGCTTGCATATGGGGAACAGTGGAGTAGGCTGCAACCCCCCCCCAACCCGCAGGTGGGACAGATGGAGGACACCAGAAAGCCTACAGGGTCCTAGCTGGCACTGCAGGGGTGAGGACCAGCTGTCCCACCTCTCCCAGGCCCAGAGCCAGAGGCTGTCGAACAACACCGGGGACAGCGAGGGCAAAAGCAAACCAGAGAGCGTTTGTTCAGGCTGCGGGATTGCCGAGAGCGCCTCGCCTCTGCGGGCCACCCCCGAGCCCTCGGGTCGGGTGAGCAGCAGGGTCACGGCACGAGCAGCACCAGGCCCCCAAAGAACAAGCTCTACGGCGTAAAGTTCATTTTGGTGGCGCTGGAGTGGAGCATCTGAAAGGCAATTTGCAGGTAACCGCTGGATTCGGTATTCCTTTACAGGAATCACAGCCTTATAATCGCTGCAATTAGAAAGGGAGTTCTTCTACCGTGATCTAAAATAGAAGTTTTTGTCACAAATTACTAGCTTTCACTCCTCTCGAACCTGAGCTTAAACCAAAACTTAAATGGAAATTTACAGGAGAATGAGAAAGTGAGTCAGTCTGCCCTTCCCAACAGTCGTTTATTTTCATCCTCTTGGACTCAGTTAATAGTAACACCAGAGAAATTAAGTTTCTTCCAAATTTACAAGACCCAGAACGGGGGAGGCAGTTTTGGAAGGGAACTCCGCCGTGCCGCAGACCATCGGCTGCACTGGGATTTGCCGCGGCCGGGGACGCCGTGCCTGCCCCGTCCTGGCAGGGAGGGCTTCCCGCTCTGTCCCCCCCGCGAGACCTGCCCCCACCGACAGCAAGGAGCTACAGGCAGCACGTTATGTCACAGCACTATTATCCCATTTTTCCTACCCACGCAACCAAGCGACTCTCATGCCAGCTTGGGGAAACGGCTAAAACCAACCTAAAAGACAAGGCTCTCGCTTAGCAATTCGCCACTTGGCCGAACTGTGGCCAGGTGAAAGCCAAAGGAACTTCGTCTTCTGAAGCATGGCACACTGAGGCTAAAACACCTGGAGATTTCTGGAGATTCTTTTCCTTTGGGAAAGGAACGGTAACCACTTGCAGCAAAGCCTTAGATCAAAGCAAAACGATTCTCCAGTGATGCAGACCAAGACCGTGCAGAAAACCTCCCCAGCAAGCTGAGGAGATGCTCACGAGGAAAACCAGCCCCGGGTTCTCCAGAGCCCAGCTGAGCAGGGGGGGCCAGGGACAGCCTGGAGCTCCCTGCTCTCCCAAGAGCGAGCAGCACATGGCTGGGGGGCCCCTCCTGCCCCCCATGAACCGCTGTGACGGAGCCACGGCCTTCAGACACCCGGCCCGTGCAAGTCAGCCGCTGTCCTCATCTGTTGGGTAACGCAGATGCAGAGAGTCTGGAGCAACAGCCAGCCCATGGTTACGGAGGTTTGTTCTCTTTTTGCGTTGGCAATTCTCAGCATCGTCTTGTGCAAGCTGCCAAGACAGGCAGAAACGAGTTTCCAGGATGTCTTTCAAAGTGCCTTATTTCCAACTAGCAGCAGAGCCGAGATTCAGAATACATGCTGCAAAGCCTCCTACCCCAGTACGTGTCTCCTGAGTATTTTCAGGTCAATAGAGGGACTGCTGTTAGAGGAAAAAAATAAAAATCCTTTTGGGTACATAATAAGGGAGAATTTAATTCTGCTCCAAGGTTGAGCGAAGCAAGCCGTTTGTCATGCAGTACTCGATGACAGTACTTGTCCACAACCCAGACAGACATTCGCTTCCCTTACAGCGGGGCGAGAGCAGCAAACAAAGGAATTCAAACTGTTTGGCACCAAGACAGATATTCATACAGTTTCAGAAAAGGAAGGAATTCGAACCATAGTCTGAAGTTATTTTAGAAAAATTCTCTACAAGGGTTTAGTACTCAACCAAAATGCAAATCACCATCATGGTTTCCTAAGCAAATGAGCTATTGTTACATTTTTTCCAGTCCAGCAACATCTTGCTCTGAAGATCTAATAGCAGCCCTACTGAGCAGCAGCTAATTAAAGCCTTTCCTCCTGCCAAAAGCCCAGATTCAGTCTCTAAATGACCCAGTAAGTGAGACTTTTTCCACCCCAGAAGCCCTAGGAGACTCCGGGTCAGAAGCTACGCCCCTACCACCGCCGCGGCACATCTGCCGTGCCCTCCTGCCGATGGTGTCGGGGCAGAGGTAGCCGGGACTGGCACCCGGCGCCTCCCCCCGCCGCTCCTGGCCACGTGCCGCGAGAGCACGGGTCCCAGGACACCTCTCCACCCAGCATCCCACCCTCTGCAGCTTTCCGACAAGGCCGGTAAAGGCCGCGGGCAGAGCGGCCGCCTCGCGCCGGTGCAGCACGGCGCGTCCCGGGGCCGAGAGGCAGCTCCAGTCGCCCGCAATCCCACACGGCCTGCGGGCCCACCCCACGCGTGGCACCCGGAGAGACCTGGGGGAGAAGGGGCAGCCCTGGGAGACTCGACGGCGACGCAGGAGCTCTGCTGTTTCAGCACAATCCTCTTCCAGCAGGCAGCCACCGTGGCGTGGGGCAGGGGCTCCCCCCGCCAGCTGGGAGGAGATGGCATCAAGGAGGTGACCCGATGGGAGAAGGTTTCTGGGATGGAGCCGTGCCGGCCTCCAAAGAGGACAGCTCGCAGGGTGAGCTGCCAGGCCAAGAGCATGCAGATACGGGTGTCCGAGGCAGGGAAAAACCCCCAGAAGCAAACTCTGAGATCAGCTTCTCAGCTGGCACGAAGGTCACTTTGTTTTACCCAGGAGAATAACTCACTGCTGTTACAGACCTACAAGCCTCATTTCCAGAAGACTCTGGCCCTGAGGCACCTCTCCATCAAACAGAAACGAACGAGGCAAATTTGGAAGTTAATGGACTGAGCTATTGGAGATGGTCCTTAGACGCATGATCACACCAATGCGAATTAGTTCAGTTTTACAGCCGTTCCCAGGGCAGCAAGCGGAGAGCAGCAGCATCTCCCACGGCAGGCTGGGGAGGGGGCAGGACAGACAGACAGAGGTGTCCTGCTCAGCCCTTCCCTCCCCTGCTAGGACGGCCCCTCTCACCCACTCTGCCATCCTCAGAAACCCTCTCCACTGGCAATTACAGCACGAGGGGGCACTTTGCTCTGATCCATCCCCCCACAAAAAGCGAGTTCTTTCATCAAACTCTTCAGAAACCAGGCAAACATGGAGGATTTTAGTCTCTTCCTTAAAGGCTGTTTTCCCAAAGCAGCCCACAAGGCAACGCAAACCGAAACCTGTGACAAAGCTAATCTCCACCATGACGACATGGCAAAGGTTGCTCCACAGCAAAGACTGTGCCAAGCTCTGGAGAGCCTATAAATAACGTTTGGGGGATTATTTCAAGCTGTGCATAAATCTTCCATCAGTGCGGGAAAGGTGACAACGCCCAGACTGAGCGATAGCGACTGCTGGGGACCGAGGGGCTGCAGCACCCGAGCGAGGCCGAGAGCGGCGAGCGCCCCAACCCTGCACGACCCCCCCCACGTCCCCCCGCTGCACGGGGGGGAAGATCCACCCGTCCCAGAGACCGGGGACACAGGTTGCACCCTTTTTATTGCTTAGGCATTCCTTCTCCTCTTGGCTACTCGAGGTTAATGGCAAGTCATGGAGTATTTCCAAATATTCTTCCTAAGCCAAGCTAAAGCAGAAGTATTTAGTGTAATGAATGCAAAGAACAAAAAAAAAAAAACTAAAAACAAATTACTCAGCCTCTTGGGGTAGGCACAATATTAACAATCTTGACAAGCACCATCATTTTGCTTACAAGGCAAGTGTTAACAGTCCCCGCCAAGTAAAACACCGAGATGTAATGATCTCTGAATCAGCCTCTCTCCGAACGGTTGCACCGATAAAGGCAACAGATCTGGAGACATGGTAAATAATGACTTTGCACTGCGTCAGGAGCTAATCCACTCAGTGATGCAAATTAAATTCGTGGGCCACTTCCCCCTCACTCCGGCTTCTTACTGATATTATAAAACAATCTTCGTCCTGACTCCTGACTTCATAGCTATGTCACCGAGCAAAGTTTCATGAAGCCATTCAGGAGAGCCACGACGGCGTTCACTCCTCTTCACAACCTCACTTTCTCATTCTTCTGCTATAATTGGAAATCATGAAAATGCATTTGTTCATGTGCTAAGAGTGTCAACTATTAAATGTGCTCGCTGTTCAGACCGTCAGAATAAAGGTATTCAACTGTTCTCTCCAAAGGTAAAGCTATTACTGTTGCATCATTTCACATGGCAACAGAAGACGGGGAGGAATCGAGCAGCATGATCAGCTCAAACGCGCCGGCGTCACAGCATGAGGAAGAGGAGTGGCTGAAGGCTGAGAGTTAGGCATCAGAATCTTTTTTTTGCCTCCCTGCCGCTGACTCAATCCCGAATGTAGGAAGACCAGAACCACAGGAGACCGAAGTTTTTAAACACGACCCCCGACCAAGAGCAGAGGCAGAGCCTCCCCGAGCAGCCAGCGATGCCACGACCCCGAGAGCACCCCCCCACCTCCCCCTGCCCTCAGGCACAGCCCCCCCCAAGCTCCTGACACCAACTACGCGCCCAGCTCAACCCCGCCGCTCCCGAGACCCCCTGCAGAGCCACTGACTGTCTCCCCGTCTCCCCAACCACCCCAAAACACATTTACCCGGGTTGGCTCCCACCTGGGCCCAGAAGGAAGTGAGCACTCCCACCCCCCAGGAGGAACGCTCGCAGCAGACCAGCTCTCTGGAAAAACACAGGTTTAACTGGATGGAAAACAGCCAGTTGAAGGGGAGCTGGACTGTAACGAGTCTCAGATTAGCGAGCCCAGTAACGTGGATGTGCCGGAGCTCATTAACATTGGGTCTTCTGGCAGGCCTTGCCTGTCCAGCTAGGATTAGCAGTCAGTATATTCTCCCTGTCATATTTAGACAAGACTTATAAATCTGGCACAAAAGCGAGACCAAATATGGAAGATGAAAGCAAATTATTTAAACCGACGAGATGCAACTCAAACGTGTTAGACTTTCAGCAATCAACGCGCTTCAGCTGGGGCAGGAGGACCTTAACAGAAGTTAAATGCTGAAAGCAAGTGGCTAACGAGGATACAGGTGCTCACCCCAAGCACTCGCTGATTCAAGTGTGATGCTACAACAGGGCTGTGGGTTTGGAGGTGGGTGTTTTGGGTTTTTTTTTTGTCCCTTCGCACGATGGGAAGAGCAGGACAGCTCCAAACAGCTGAGCAACTCAGCCCAAATCCCTCAAAACCAGCTTGAACAGAGCCACAATTACGCCTCGGGTCAGCTGTGAGGCACAAAGCGCTGGGCAGGCAACACGCCTGGTCCCGGCCCGCGCGCCATCCCCACCCGCCTGCCAGCGGATACACTGCGCAGGCAACTCAGGCGTGCCGGAGCAGCAAGGGAAGGAATCACATCTTCATCTAAACAGCATTTATCAGCACCTAACAGCAGAGCAACCGCTGCCCCAGCCCAGGTCTGCCCGGCCTTGGCCACCTTCCAGAAAGAGGTGCTTCGTAAACAAGAAGAGAAAGTAGCTGGTTTCCAGTAACCCCTGCGCAGGAAGATGATAACAAGTCCTATCCCAGCCTGCAGCAAAGCGCAGAGGACACGGCTGCAGGGGAACCATCCTGAAGGGATTTACAGGCTGCAGGGCAGCACGTGGCCAGCAGACAATCCCCGTGGCCACCAGCCGACGCCGGGCTGAGCACCAGCACCCAGCTCCGGCAGCACCGTGACTGCCCGAGCAGCGCTGCCGGGTTTCACGAAAAGCATTTCCTTTCACAGGGAACCAGGATCAGCTGTCGGAAGCGATGGCGAGGGATGACTTACTGCATGAAGCGGGACCCTGTAAGGGCTTGTCGTGCTTCCTCCTGTGTCCACGAACAGTTAAGTAATCCTGACTGGGAGAAAAAAGGACTGCCTCTCGCAAGTTATTGTTTTAATTATACAGAATTCAGGTGGCCTACTCATAAGGAGAACATTTTAATTTATTTTTCCACTGGAGGTTGGTCTCGGAACAGGACTAATAAATCACTCGCAGCCTATATTAAGATAATCAGAACAGAGAGCATGGCGGTGCTAGCACAAAACAGCTGAGAAGTGTGGAGATGCCCCTCTCCTCGAGGGACAGCCCCCACCAGGAGCACACCCAGGCCGCACACCCACCCCAGCCCTGCACCAGGCACCCCCAATTCCTGCTGCTCCCTGAGGAGAGGAAGGTTTTTGCTCACCCCCCTTCTTCTCGCCAACTACAAACCCGCAGAAATATTTCTCACGGGGCAGAGCTGTTAGAGGAGGCAACGGCTGCCAACCACCTCCCTGTGCACGGCGCTGGGGCCAGCCAGCACTGAACACAGAAGAGTCAAACACGCGACCTCCGAAGAGGAGAAAGCTGCTTGGCCAGAGCATCCCGTGGGTGCTTCGGTGGAGCCCTGGCCACGTGCAGCAGGAGGACGTGCAGGGGAGCGAGCGCCGGGGTCCGCAGCGCAGGCGTTGAGCGCAGGCGTTGAGCCCGGCAGCCGCCCCTGGCCGCGGCGGCAAGAGCTCACGGCAGTCAGAGCCGTTCGCTGCCTCACAGCCCGCCGCTCCTTGGGATGAGACACGCCGAGGGGGCCGAGCAACCCCCTGGGAGAGACCCCCAGGGCTGCTGCTCTGCGTGGTGCCCGCAGGAATCCTCATCACCCCCCGGGTAAAGCCAGCAAGCGCTCGGCCACTTCTGCGCCCGCGCAGCATCGGGTGCAACTCTCCCCAGCAGCAGCTCGTGGCTGGGAACGCTGCCTTCCCGGGAAGAGTTACAGCCAGCACAGCTACTTCTGGGAATTGCTTCTGCTTAATGTGAAGGATTTGGCTGCTACCGAGCACCGCACAACTGGAGCTTTCTTCTCATCTCCCCCACCCCTTCTGTGGCTTTGGTGGAAAAACTGACTTCTCGGTGATGGCTGCTCCGGGCTGGCAGGTCAGGGCCAGCCAGGGTCAAGTCCCTCCCAGTGACAGTCCCTTCTCTGTTGGGGCAATAGCCCCTGTGCTCAGGAAGCACCCCCTAACACTAGCTCTGATGGGCTGAAAAGCTCCAGAGAGATTCTCACCTTCATCCATGGGGTCACTGTCTGGAGGACTACAGCGTTATTGCGCCCATTTTACAGCTCTGACAGTCCTACCACCTCTGCCTCACGGGACTCCTGGCCCAGGCACAGCGGTCACCAACACCAGCCCATCCCTGGCTGGTGAGCTGGAGCTGGTGGGGTTGGCTCAGAGCGGGGAAGCAGCACCCACAGCTGTCTTTTCCCAGGGAAATGTGCAACCCAAGGGAGAGTCCTCATTTCCTACCACACTCGGGTCCAGACACCCCAGTCCCACGTCTCTAGGTACAAGATTTGAGTGCAACGCCTCACTCCAGGGAGCGCAGTGGCTCTGGCTCCAGTCAGAGCTCCTGCTAAAACTCGAGGCACAGGACACCACCAAGGACTGAACAATTCTTTGGCGGCGCTTTGTTTCCTACAGCGTCGTTTGAAAAGGCCGGAGGGTCTCTGGAGCACCCTGCGCTCCCTCCTCCCTCTTCCCCTTGCCCAGCCATCAGGGACAGCGAAGAGCGAAGGCTGTTCGTGCCGGCAACACGCAAGGCGTCACCACAGCAGGGCGATGGAAACCCAAGGCTGCATCCAGGATCACTGCACAAGGACTCCTGCTTTTCCGATTTTGCTTCTGCTGCCTTTTTCTTGGGTTACAGCCCTTGAAGAACACGCGGAACACGCTGCCCAAAAGAACTACAGTTACCCCCTCCTACGGGGACCTTGTTACTCACCTTTGCTAAATGGCTCTAATTTGTGGACTTTCAGAATAATGATTCATGAAGCCACGCTAGAGGAATTAATCGCAGAGCTCTGCCAGCGCCCTCCGCGCTGCTCCGCTGTCCTTCACGCCGGAGCCTTACACAGGCAGCAAACAGCCCCCGGCCCACGGTCAGACCCTGGCAGGTCCAGAGCTCTGTTTCTGTTAACGTACAGCGCTAATCCTCTGCACAGCTGGCTTCTGCAGGAAAAATCCACCCAAGCATTTCTCTTGGGCAAAAATCCCATCCCACCCAGCATTATCAGCATCCCTCCTCCTTACTCCACACGTTCGATTCAGAGCAGGGGGGAGCACTTAACCTTCCCCTTCTGACTTGCACTTTACAATGACGTGTTCCAAGCAGCTCTGCCCTGAACTAAATTATGGGCACAGCTAGAACTTAATTTCTTAGTCACTGGGATCACGCAACGTACTGGCTGATAAATCTGAAGGGGGACTGGGTGGCATTGACGAGCCCCTCAAGCGTGTTCAGATTTCTGCCTTTTCAAGTGCAGTCAGAAGAACGAGGAGCCACGCTCGCTGCCTGGGAGGGCTTGTGCAACTCCTCGAGCTTGAGTTTCGAGATAAAACCTCATCAGTTAACAGAATTCAGAACAAGTTTTGAGAGGAGACTCGACCCCACCTCCTGTTCTACGCCAGATATCAAACCCTCAAGATCTTGCTCTGTTTCGCAGCCCCGGCATCTTCTGCTGGCACCAGAACAGGTGAGCGTCCGCCCGCAGCTTACTGCCAGTGCAAGGCTGCCCTACACACCCGCCCAGGAGCCCGTGGGCCGTACCAATTTGTAGGATCACCAGCAGGTGAGCTAGCAGATGTACAGAAACGCCTGTACTGCTTGCTGAGAAGTCTCCTTAGAGACAGCCCAGGCACTGAATTCCCCTGAAATACTCAATACCCGGAGAATAATCATGGCAGCGGCTCCTATACCGTGGTGGTTTGAACTCGGCAGTGGAGCCACAGCTGACAGACACACCAGCTAGATGTGATGCAAACCCTCCTGCCACCCCCAAGGCCCCCAAACACCCCCCGGGGCCAGCTCTGAGCCCCTCTGCCCAGCTCCCTGTTGCTGACACTGGTCAGCGACAGACACCCCAGGAAGGACACAGACCACCTCGTTACCAAAGGCTAAAATCCTTTCAGGATGATGGCTATCTCGGGAGGTAAGAAAAAAAAATCTACCACGCTAACTGCAAAGGGGGAGGGAAAAGAGAAACCACTTCCACTGAGAAACTCGAATGAACCCTTCTGCACTGTAAGGAGACACTAACGGGGCTGAACATATCGAGTGATCCCTGTGAACCCGATAGCCACAGACCCCGCGCTGCGAGAGGCTCCTGCAAGCCCAGATTTCCTCCCAAACCAGATCTGCTTCCCCAGCTGCAATTCCGAGCTGCAGGCATCCAGCTCAGGAAGGAGCAGGATTAGGGAGACTAGGCTTCAGGCTTTAAAACTGAGTCTTTGAAGGGGACTTGGTCCTTCGACCATAGTGTGACGGGGCACATCTTCCCATTTTCCCTGCCGGCTCTGTCTGCACTCACAGTTCTGCAGAACCACAGCGCAGCTGGTGCAGCGCGGGGGACGGGACCGACTTCCCCTTTCTACTTCTACCTGCTCCCAGGCGCTGCCCCAGCGGCCGCAGCACGGGGCTCCCGTGGCCGCCGCATCAAGAATTGTATTACCACTGCAAGGCACACAAAAAAACCCTCCAAAATTATGTTTCCAATTTCTGCAGCATTATATAATTAGCATCATTTGTGTTGCAAAAGTAATTGCAGTAACATTTTTAATTAGTCTATTTGAACACTAACATTTCTCCAGTGTGCATAATATGTTGACACGAAATTACGGGGTTTGAGGCAACTCTGAATGATTGGAGTTTGTTTTGCTTTTGTTTCTCACTTGCTTAATACAGTCAATAAAAGCACAACATTGAACGCCTGCGTGAAGTTAATGGCGACAAACCAGAACGCGGAGCAGCAGCACGAGCTGCAGTTACGACCAGAGCTGTTATGGGTTTCGCTTCCGTCTGGAGGGCAGCGACGAGGTGGGGGAAGGAAGGGTGGGTTTTGAAGGCAGATAGCAAGAGAGAAATACTTGCTTGAAAGGTAAGGCCCGCCTGCCATTTTCCAGCTGCTTAGTTTTGGTATTAAACGCTGAATTGCAAAAAACACAAAAAGCGAGAACACTGGATTGGGAGGACAGGGAGAAGAAAACCTGGAAGAAGGAATTATATCTGGTATGAAGTTTGGAAAGAGATTAAACCTGAAGAGTATCTTTGCTTACTGAGTCATACCCAGGGATAAGAAGTACACATTTCCTCCAGAAAAGTTACTGCATGAGATCTAAGCATCCATTACTGAACGATGCTTTCTTTTTTTCCCCTTCTCCTCTTAAGGAATCAAGATTCTTCTTTCCAAGATCTTTTCTACTTACTCTGTACACACGAAAGCAGTAACAGATGCAGGTTATTTTTTGCTCCTAAGTGAGAATCACGTTACGTGGCTCTTCACCTCTATGTGAGCACCTCTTCCCCTGCTCTTCCCAGGTTCAAGCCCAGCCCAGCCGCTGCAATAGCGAGTCCAGGCTTAACAAACCCGGCTCTCGGTGAGGTGCCCCCTCACAAAACCTCCAGTGCAGCCTGTACCCTAACCCACAGAGGGACCGAGAGCAGCTGGGACGAGAGCACAAAGATACGTCAAGGATGGCAAGGAGGGAACACGAGAGAAAAGACAAAGGGAAAGCTACCAGTTCCCAGAAGCGGCACATTTTGAGAACGAGACCAAGAATTTCACTCTCAACAGCTTTGAAACCAGTTCCCTTTCTTTTATCATCCTCAAAGCACTTCTCAAGTTAGGAGAAGCGAGAGAGCAAAGCCATCAGCTGCAACTTAGCCACACGTCGTTCCTTCACCAAGAGAGCCCGCAGACATTGAGGGGCCGCTCTCTCCCTCCTCCCGTGATGCCTGGTAGCGGTGTAGGACAGACAGACCTCAAAACTCAGGGCGGGGAGAACACGTCCACCCCTTTCTCTCTGTTACTCATGAGTGCACATGGGAGCTCGCGTACCTTCCAGCTGCAACCGAGTCAGAAAGCCCCCTCCGTACCGGGCTGACACGCAGCCAGTGCACGTCGAGCTTCCCCCAGGAAGAGTTCATCTTTCTGGCAGCTCCTGGCACATCCACAGCACTTCATTCTTCCTACCCAACCCCTCCAATAATATTTTTCTTTAACCTGCAAGAACCAGCCCTGCTCCTCAGGGCCGCCTGCGCACAGACCTCCTGCTGCCCAGGCACAGAAATGCTTTCTGGCTCTGAAGAAAGACGCTACCCCAGGAAGTCTTCAGATGCATACAAGGATAAGAAGGAGATTGTATACAAGGATAAGAAGCAGATTAGCAAGCAATTAAGTGGCATTTGTGGTATCCATTAGTATTTCAAGCTACAAAGAGTCAGTTTCTGCTAACTTCCTGCCAAAAGTCACAAGTAATGAGCTAATTAACAACCTAATTATTGCAAATGCCCTAGAAAGAAATCAGGGCACAGGTGAAAACCTACTTAAAGCAAGCATGGCAGTAGGAACCAGCTCAGAAACAAGACAGGCATGTGCCTTAGCTTCATCTCCGGCCCTCCCCGCTGAACAAGAGGATAAAATAGTTGGGGAAGCTGTTAAAGTTGAATTAAAGCTGCCTTCAGTGAAGGGAGAGCTACACACCGCAACCAAAGCTTACTGCAAGCCCCGCAGAGCTGCAGAAAGAGAAGCCCTGAACAAAAGCTAGCCCCGAGGTGGTTGTTGGTTGGTTTTGGTTTTTTTTCTTCCATGTAAATATGACTTATTTACCCAGTTCAACAGCAGCTGCAGCACAGCGTCAGGGGCCGGAGCCCGCACCTCGTGCTCCCTGCCGACGGGGAGCGGTACCGGCGCCGCGACGGCGCCCGCGCAGGAGCTCGGCCCGGTCCGGGGGCAGGAGCGGCGCCAGCCCTGGCACCCCAGGCTCTCCCTCCCGCAGCCCCCCGGGGTAGCTGTGATTTCCAAGCAGACGGCAGGCGGGAGAGAATTCTAGCTCGTGCTCGACTGCCCAAGGTGGAAGCGCTCCTCCCGCCGACACGGCGTGCCCTCCGCCGCGGGGCGCCGACGGCACGAGGCACTCGCGCAGGGAGGATCACGCCCACACTCTGCCTCGCTAACGGCAGCGCCTTCACCCCAGGACCCCGGCACCTCGCAGGAGGGGACGGACGTGAAAATCCACGGATCGCCGATTTTAGGAAGGTATTTGGGGTAAAGATGGTCTGTTCCACGTTACTGCAGTCTGCAGCGTTTCCTATTGCAATGCAGTAACGCAGTTTTCATGCCTGCAATACCAGAATAACCTGGAAAATGGTTTTGAAAGGTACGTTACAGACCAGTCCCACACCTCTGGAGACATCACTGAGCACAGCGTCCTACCGAGAAGGGCTCCTGCTCCCAGAACCACAGGACAGGACTGCACTGTTCAACATCTGCTGTGGAGGGTCTCCCCATTCGGAGGGCACTGGCTGTGCCTTAAGTCTGAGCCCACCTCCGCGGGTCCTGTTAACCGACCGCGCACCGACCGGTTAAAAACATTTAAAGGATAAAGCTTGAAACAAGCACACAATTACAGGTTTGGACAATAGTTCCTAACGGCTGCAAGAGAGACTTGAAAAGGCTCCAATTATCTGATACGGAATGCTATGGTAGAACCGAGCAAAGCGCTAGAAACGCTACAGGAAAAGCCCTGCCCCACCAGCACATGATCCCCACCAGCTTTTCTAGCACACTTCAAATCTCAGGGGCGTTGTGTTTGCACAAATACGCCTGGCACGACACTGCCTGCACCGCCAGGAAAGCCAGAGAATGAACAGCTGGGTAAACCTGGGAAGACCCACAGTAAGAGATACAAGCTGCACAAAACTCCTCCGAGCGACACGACTTCACCGCCCGTGTATGAAACCTCAGGTGCCAGGGGAAGCTGTGACCTTGAGTAACACCACTAGGACACGGTTTAGTCTCCACATCTGCTTTCCTCCGCTCGGCAGCACCAGCCCAGGCCTTTATGTGGGGGCTTGGGGGGAGGCGGCGGGGAGATGCTTTTGTTATTTTAAAGGTTTTACTCCTAAGGCAAGTGCTAAGGATGAGCAGCAGCAGCATTTAGACTGGGCTAGACTTAGGCTGCTTGTAGGAGCGCCTGCAGAGATGCTCCCGAGAGCACCCAAGACAAAGCCCTCCCGCCCGCAGCCACAGCGCAGGCCGAGCCGCCGTCCGAGACCCCGACCCCCCCGCGGCACCCCGAGTTTTGACTGTGTGCCACCCCGTAACCGGGGGACAGGGTCTGCTTTCTGCTCCCCATACAAACGGAGGCTGCCAAAATAAGCCGTTCTTGAGACTAGAGCTGTACAGCTGCTTCATTTTCATGCAAAATACCTTCAACTTGGGATTCAGCCACCCGCCAAAATAAAACTCTGCCCCAAATATTCATAAGAGCAGAATTTCCCTGCCAGCAACTGCAGCACCAGCCGGGTTTGAGCCCGAGCCCAGCCCGTTCCCCACGGCAGGTGCGACCCGCAGCGGATCCGCCCGGGTGTCCGCGGGCAGCCTGCGGCGAGGCCACGGGAGCTCCCAGCACCCAGAGAGCCCAGTTCATCCGTACCAGTGTCCCGAGGGGCCGCGAGAGAGCCCCGAAGAGCCCCTGCAGCATCCCAGCCTCATCAGGACAAATAATTCTGGCTGTAGTCACCCAGAAGCTGCTGCAACAGATTTTGTTATAAAGCCTCGGTTTTTTTCCCAGCAACACAACTAAGGGATCCAAGTTCTCCCAGGCTGCGGGGCGACAGCACCGGCCGCCCCTCGGCCGCCGACGGACGCGTTTTCCTAGGAAGGACGTTAAAAACAATAAACTTCCCTCTGCCTTTTTCGGGGGGGATCTATCAGGCGGCTTGGGCGCTCATCATCAGTACCGAAACCCAACCGGCTTAAAAACACCGACCGGTTGCTCAGTTGATTTAAAAAAAAAAAAAAAATATTTAAAAAAAAATGACTAAGCTGCTTCCCCCGGGCTGGGCACGGCGGTTCCCGCGGGGCCGCTGCCCTCAGCCCCGGCCGCGATGCTCCGCGGGCGGTCCCCCGGTTTGGGGGGGACACACACGGTGCCTGCACCCCCCCCCGAAACCCCAGTGCCCCGACCCCCCCGCAGCGCGGCCACTGACCTTGACACTGGAAGCCCTGTTTGCCGAAGCCCCTGCGGAGAGAGAGGCGGCGTGAGGGAGGGCCCGGCCCCGCACAGACCCTGCCCGGCGGGGGCCCGCGGGTGAGGGGGGTCCCTGAGGGCTGAACACCGCGGGGCCGGCGGAGGGGGGGGCGGAGGGCCGGGCCGGGGTCCCGGAGCTGGTGGGGGGGGGCCGGGCCGAGCTGAGGGTCCCGGAGCGGGCGGGGGGGGGCCGGGCTGGGCCGAGAGGTCCGGACCGACTGAAAGGGGGCCCGGGCCGGGCCGGGCCGGGGGGGCCGGACCGACTGAAAGGGGGCCCGGGCCGGGCCGGGCCGGGGGGGCCGGAGCCGGTGAGGGGGGGGCCGGGCCGGGCCGGGCCGGGGGTCCCGGAGCCGGTGAGGGGGGGGCCGGGCCGGGCCGGGCCGGGGGTCCCGGAGCCGGTGAGGGGGGGGCCGGGCCGGGCCAGGCTGGGGGTCCCGGAGCTCAGGGCGTCCGGGGGTGAGGGGGGGGCCGGGCGGGGTGCCGGGGGCGCCTCACCAGATGAAGTCGGTGCAGTGGCTGCAGAAGGTGGGCTGCTTGAAGAACCGCGCCGTGAACTTGTGGTTCTTCACTTCGTGCACGTTCTTCTGCCGCAGGGCGCCTTTGCGGGCGAAGCGCACCGGGCCCTCCTCACCCTCGGGGCCCGGCGCCGCCGCCGGCGGCTCGGCCATGCTGTGCGCGGGCTGCCGGCCCGCTCCGGCCCGCTCCGGTTCGCTCCGGCCCGGCTCTGGCTCCCGCAGCTGGGCCGGGGCTCGGCGGCGCTCGGCACCTCTGGGCTGCAGCTGGCGGGAGGCACCGACACACACCCGGCGCCGCCCCGCCCCCTCATCTACATAACGCTGCCCCGCCCCGCCCCTTCATCTGCATAACACCGCCCCGCCCTCCGCGCGCGCCCGCGGCCACGCCCCGATGATTTGCATGTGATTTGCATAGCGCCGCGGGAGGGGGGGGGCCCAAACCCCTTCCCCGCTTCACTCCCCGCCGTGGGGTGCAGTGGGCGGTGCCTGGGGAGGCTCCGCCCACGCCTCTCATTTGCATTTAGCACCTGCGTCCCGCGGGGGGGGCACCGGGGTCGGGGGGGGGCGGTGGGACAAGGAGCAGGAGTTGGGGACGGGGGTCAATCACAATTATGGTGTTAATCATGACGGAAATGACAGTAAATTAAAAAAAACACAGCAGAGAAACTGTCCCGAGCGCGGGGGTGTCTGTGCTGCCGGGAGCTGCCCGCCGGGGGGGACGGAGTCGTTGGCTTCCCCGCGTCAAGGCCGGGGTTGTTTTGCTCCCCGGTGGTGCTCGGCGCAGGCGGCACACGCCGGTGCCCGGAGCGGCGCGGCTGGGGGGCACCACGGCCTGGGGGGGCACCGGGCACGGGCCCCGGGCAGCGGGATGCAGAGCCGACCGGCGCCCAGGGCCTCTCAGGACGGGGTTTATTTAAACTTACTTTTGAAATAACGGCCGCCTTTTTACCCAGCGGACTGGGAAGGCCCCAGCTCCGGCGCGGAGGAGTTTCCAAACCCCGTTTGCCACTCCTCGCTCTCGCTACCCGCCGGCGTCCCCAGACACTGAACACCGGCTCCGTCACCCGCTCCCCAACACGCGGCTCTCCCCGTGCCGGCCCGCTGCCCGCGGCGGGACCTGAGGCGACGGCAGTCCAAAGCAAAACCGAAACAGAACCACCAAAACGTTTCTGCCGCGGCGCGTCTTTGTAAATCCTCATTTGTGGGATCTAATTCTGGTTCCGCAGCCACGTGACCGGTTTTCCTCTGTGGCCCACGACCGTCCCTGCTCCGCGGGGTCCATCCCTCCGCCCTCCAGGCGCTTTCTCTGAGGAACGTCCCTCAGGCGCTGTGGAATTAAACACCCCGGAGGTTTTCCAGAAATAGGCCCGGAGCTGCGATTATGCGCCTGCTTTAAAAAGTTCATTACAGTAATAAAACGTAACTGACCCGTCCTGCTGATGTCGTCTTTCCATAAGCAGACGGGATTGTTACGAACACCCAGCACCGTGCGATTTTAATGCTAAGAGGGAGAAATAAATTGCAGGCATCCCTCCTCGTGCTGCGCTTGTGTCGTGAGGAAATGAAGGGGAACCTTCCCCGGGCCTCCCCGTCGTCGTGCTTTTTTCTCGGGTGCTTTTTCTCCCCGTGGTCGTGCCAGCCCGTGCTGCGGGGTGTCTTCTGCCTCGGGCGTGAGGCCCTATTCACCGCTGGTTTGCACATAGAAATCTTCGCAACAGAAATAACTCCTTCTGCCTGCAGAGGAATGAGAGTAATAATGAAAATAATAGCGGGTCATTTTGATTCCTGTGTACTTTCGCGGAGGAAAGCGGCACATTACGCTAAGTGCAGGCTGCAGCTCACACGTGGCCATGCTAGGCTGAATTCTTCTCCTTCTAATTGTAAACTCCGAGCTTTGCCTGTTTCTTCTTTGTTGTGCTTTTACTGTATGTACCCATTTGCCAAACGCAGCCCGCATAGCTGCTGCCTGTGAAACCCAGCAGCAGCAGAAACCGCTGAGAATAGCCCTTTAATTTCCCCCTGTAAGTATTGATAACCACGTTAGCATTCTTGCTCAAGCTTCTTTCACTCTGCTGGGCCAAGAAGCACAAAAGCCAGGTACAGCTCCCACCGAGGGAGGCTGGTTGCTTTTTTTTTTTCTGGTTTTACCGTTTGCATTATCAAGCGCGCTCAGAGCCGTATCGTATTGAAGGAGGATTCTCAAGGCCACGCTCATTTTCATGGGAGCTGGGTATCCAGATCCCCTCAGCGCTTTGAAATGTCGGGCTGAACATCCCAGCAGCTCTTTCCTCTGAGGAAATTGTTCTATTTTTTAATGGGAGTAAAGTCCCCGCAGGTGCGACGAGAGGACTGACACACAAACAACGCCGAACCGGCCCTCTCAGGGGAACGCAGCGTGCGGAGCGGAGGGGAAATCAGCCCAATTTGTTCCTGTTGCCACCAAAGTGCAGGTTCGGTACCACATTTTCCCCTCCATCAGCTCCTGCTGCCGGATAGAGGAGTGCACTGAGACCCAACTGGTGATGTGGCAAATGGGGCCTCACCCCGTGGAGCTGTAAAGCCCAGGCTCGCCTTCCCCCGGGCTCGGCGGCCAGGGGGTGGGAGAGCAGCACGGAGACAACGGGTGGGGAGCAGGCGCCCGTAGAACATGATTCACATCCTGAGGAAGGGCCCTCATCCTCCCGCCGGGCACCCCAGGAGCTGCTCCGCGGAAGGGCAAGCGCTGGGCGCGCCGCAGGGACACGTGTGAGCAGAGCCTGGCGTGAGGCCGCGGGCTCGGGGTCGCAGGAGACGGGTAACACAAACCCTTTCCAGGAAAAAAACCCAAATCAGAACTAACAAATCGCAGGGGTTCGGGGCAGAAGCCCGTGGCAATCGCTCAACCCGGGGTGTTGCACCACGGCACGCGCCGGCTCCAGCCCTGCGGCCTCGCTCTGCGCCGGGGAAGGGCGAGCTGCCCCCAAAGCCCAGCAAAGAGGCAACGTCCCCAAAGACAAGGTGAATTCTCCCGTTCCCTAAGCAAGCTCTGGCTCCGGGCGTGCAGGAGCCCCGCGCGCAGGAGCTGCCGTCCCGGAGCAGCGCCTGGCGTGGGAGCGTGGGCGAGCTCCTGGCAAGCGCGCTGCAGCCTCCAGCCCCGCACTGATGTAAGGATGCTGCTCCCTTGGTGCCCACATTGGCTTTCTCTAAAGAATTCAAAGAAGCTGGAGAACAGATATTTTTTTTTTCTCTTTTTTTTTTTTTTCCCCAGCATTTGTTTCTTAGGGACCTAAATCCGCCACAGGAAACAGGTGGAGGAAGAGTCAAATTCTAATTAAATATAAAGGTGTCTCAGCAGCGCTCAGCAGCCTCCGTTTGCAGATGACATTTTGCCCCCCCTGGACACCGGGAGGGCCAAGGTGGGGACAGGGGACCCCGGAGCAGGGACCTGCTGTCCCCTCCCTGCGGGTGCAGCCGAGCAGCAGCCTCTCTGCGAGCAGCGAGCCCCAGCTCCGGCTCTGACACCGGGCGTCTCCCCGTGGCTCCTCGCAGCCCTTTCTGAGGACACGCGGGAGAGTGCTTAAAGCTCCCAGGAGCTGGATGAAGGCTGCTGGGGCCCTGGGAGGGGTGTCCCAGTGTTTGGGGGTGCACCATGAGGCAGCACTGCTCCTCTGAGTCCAGGAGATACAAGTTTTAAAAGCTTTCACCCAAAATATGTCCTTGCCAGGAAAGGGCAGATCCCCACACCCCGCCATTTTCTTCTTTCTTCGGTCCCACTAAACTTTGGGGAAGGTTCTTGCTCCTCACACTGATTCCCCAGGCCCCGCGCAGAGGCTGCCTGGGGGTAGCCCGAGGGCTGTGTGCCTGCAGTTACACCACGGGGCAAAGGGCCCGTGGGGCTGAGCCAAGGCTGGAGCCACAGGCTGGGGCATCCCCGGCCGTGCTGCTGCTCTGGGCAGCTCCGGCCCCACCAGGTACCCCCAGGGGATGGGGGGTTCTGCCCCCGGCCCAGTGGGGACACTGGGGACAGCAGGGGGGTGACAGGCAGGCCCGCCCCCCCCCCCCCCCCCCGCAGCAAGGCGACGTCAGCTGAGCTGGTTTTTCCCTTTCTGCTTTCACAGTTTTTGCATGTTTCACGTCCTCCGTGCAGAGAGGATGGAGCGAGGAAGAGAGAAGCTGCGTTCATGTGAGGAGAGACCTAGTTACCCACCCACCGGAGGCAAGAGCATCCTTCGCAGCCAGCCGCTGTGTGAAAAAAAATCAGCCCAAACGTTAGTGCCTGAGCGTTACATAAACCCGCACGAGCGGCCGGCGGCGGGGAGAGCGATGGGGAGAGCCGCAGAGGCACGGCCGGGCAGCGACGCTCGGCTGGAACCGAGCTCAGACGAGAAAAGCAATCGTTCCCATTTGCCTCCACCCCGCGTGTTTAGCTGCCGTGTTGTGATCCGGCGGCTGCCGAGCGGTTGCCTGCTCGGGCTCAGCGTGGATGTGCCGGAGGGGCCTCAGGCAGGGCTGTCGCTGGGGGCAGCGGGACCACGGGGGGGCTGCTGGGGGACACTGCGGGCTCTGCCCCGCCGCGGCCCCCCAGAGCACCTCTGGTTTCAGACACGGAGCAGAGACACCCGGGGATGTTGGGCAGAGAGGAGGAAACCTGGGCGAAAAAAGCAAAGAGATGTTACCCCTAACGGTCCCCAGAGCGCAGGTTATTCCGCCGCACGTGCTGAGCCTCCCCCCAGCCAGCCCGGGGCAGGAGGGCACGAGCAAGTGAAGGGTCTGCAACAAAAAACGGTCGTTAAACGGGCTCCAGCCCCCCCAGGCCCGTCCGGCCAGGGACCGCGGGCAGGACAGCACCTCCGCATCACACCAGAGACCACACATTCCTGCAGAAGCAGAGCTCGTGCCGTGTTTCCAGGCTCCCGGCTGCTCCGTGCTCCTTTGCCCGGGACTCACGGGCACCCAAGAGCAAGCTGGGGTGCGAGGCCGGCCTGGGGGTGCAGTTCCCAGCGGGGAGCTGCCAGGCTCTGGGGGGCAGCAGGGCCGAGCCAGAGGAGCAAGGCGGTTCCTGGCTCAGCGTGCAGACTCGCAGTGCTGGTGTTCATTGCTATTTTTCAGGCCCACCAACGTTTCTTCCATCCCTCCTCGAGGCAAAGCGCGCTGCGGATGGATAAAGGAGGTGAGGAGCCTGTGTCCTTCGCTGCCCCGCAGTGAGACACCCCCCACGGCAAGGGGCACAGGCACCAAACCTGCCAACAGGCTTCAGAACCCGAGTGCCCCAAACCCGCGCGCACGGGAAGCGCAGTCACACACCGGGTGCTCGCACCGATCGGCACATCACAGACCTGCTTAGGCTGTTTAAATATTTCATATTCCTGTCTGCTGGCTTTCAGGGAGAACAAATTAATTCTGTTTCATGTACCCAGAAATGGCCCACATCAAACCGCCTTCCTGCACAGTTGGTTAAACAAAGTTAGAGGTAAAATCCTTGGGGTTTTGCGGCTTGTTTCCAAACCCGTTTGACCGATAAGTGGCCTCTCCCTGGCCGGTGGCTCTGGGATGGGAAGGGTCATTCCTTCTTGCCGTTGGCCCAAGCGCCCGGTGGGTGCAGTGTGGTGCCATTGTCACCTCCGCGGTGCCGGCGTGGAAGGGGGAGCTCCGGGCTCTGGACAGCCAGGCAGCAGCATTCAGTGTTTAGGACAGCATTAAATTTTTCTGCCGGATTAAATAAGCGGGACCCAAACTGAACAGCAACAAGCCCAAGCTGTAGGGGATGGGCTCGAGGTGATGCACAGCCACTTCCCCGTCCCGCTGCATTCGCCCAGTCCCTGCACCCGCGCGTGCACCCCTGGGTGCCTGGCACGCTCCTGGCCAGGCAGCCCTTCACCCCTCTCCCTTTCTTAGGCTCAGTCTTGTCCGGGAACTAAGCCCAGCTCTGGAGGAGGAGCAGAAGTGCCGCACAGCCACCAGTGCCACCAGGCCCCTGCAATCCTCTCCCGTCGGGGCCGCAGCACCTGCCTCCTCTGGCACACGAAATAATTCTGTTTGTGCCAGGGCAAACCCCAGCTGCTCCCCCCCAGGAAGCGGATTTCTCTGCAGCGCTCCTCCTCGTAGGGGACGGCTGGTTTTATATACGTGCTTCATCACATGGCTCAGAAAAGTCATCCCATCCCCAAGTTATTCACCCAGCCCGCAAGGAGCTCCATTTAAATAACAATGAAGCTCAGTTACAGGCTCGGGGCTGATCCGGGTGCAGCGAGTTCCTCATTAAGCTTTGCTGCCGAGGGCTTCCCTCACAGCGGAGCCATTAACCTCTTCCCTTGCAGCCGCCTGCTGCCGCTCCACCCGCGGCAGGACCGGCCTTGTGCCAGCAAACCCTTGGCCCACGGAGCCCGGGAGGGTCAGGGATGCGCTGGGGGATGCTGCGGGGCCTGTCTCTTCAGAAGGCAAATCACCTGGCTGCCTTCACTGCTGGGGGATGGACCCCCCGATGGATGTTCTAGGAGAGATGTTCCACCCCCAGCTCACCCCGGCACGGCGGCCGGGACGCCCTCAGCGCGTCACCCCCACGCCGATGCCCCACAGGGCTCTTCCCTGCTCCAGGGGAGCCCGGGCCTCGTTCGGCTCGTACCGCCGGAGCATCGCGCTCGCCCCCCGCTCCCTTTCCCCCAGCAGCTCTGCTCTGCTCCCCGGCCTCCGTCCCTCCAGCTGGTCGGGTCATTTCCCAGCAAAACCAAGCCTGGGACAAAGCGCAGCCCTCCCGCCCGCGCAGGGTGGGCTTTGCCTTTTCTCACCGCTTTTATCTCGTGTTATTTTCCACCGGAGATTATTCCAGCTTGCAGGCCAGCCCGCGGGGGAGAGCCGCAGGCCGGGCCATGCTGCTGGGGTCCTGCCTCCACGTCCCCCGACGTCCCGCCAGCCACCTGCAGCTGGTGGCAGCGTGCCCAGGCACGGCGGCAGGGCTGGCAGAGGCGCAGGGGAGGCTCGCGGAGGTTTTGCAGCGGAGATGTGGGTGTTTCTGCCCTCCCAGTGGCCTTGACACCCCGTGGGCTCACACAGACCTGCCACCTCTCAGCGCTGTGACCCGCACGGGCCGTGGATGCCACCGACCCCTTCCCCGGGCGCTGTGGCCACTGGGTTGGAGGAGCCCGGCCGTGCCCACCCCTGGTCACACGTCCCCCCGCCGCTGGGCTGCGGGTCCCTACACCCAGGTTTGTGTTACCGGAGCGGGAAGGCGTCCCCCGGCCCTCCGAGGAGCTGTGACCCCCGGAGCCCGCCCGCAGCTTTGTCACTGCCCGGTTGCTGCCACCTCCAGCCGCGGCGCTGCGGCTCTGCCGGGCGGTCACTCCCCGCCAGCCGGGTCTAGTGCAAGGGAGAGAGGTCCTGGTGGTGCCGGCCTCGGAATCCCGCACCGTGGGACCTCCTGGTACCGCTCGGACCACAGATGTTTAAGGTCAAAGCTGAGGAGGAAAAACATTGAAAACAAAAATTCAGAAACAGAGAACCACCTCCCTGTTGATGGATTTCCAGAGATATTTGAAAATGTTTCATAAAAAAAAACCCACAAAAAAAAAACCTGGGGGAAAAAAAAATCCCCCAGAAAGACTTGTTGCTTTACTAATTTAGAAATCAAAAGAATTTCTGAATGGAAAACATCTGCATGAGGTTTATCACTCCTCTCTAACTGAATGACTCCTGGGTTTTGGACAGCAGCGCCTCAGCTGCTGTTGGGTTTTGTTCACCCCGAGGGCACCCCCCACCCTGGTTGGAGGGATTGGGGTGCCGGGCTGCCCCGGTGTCTCCCCTGGCTCCCAGGGCCCTGCCCCAGCAGCCCCGGCGCAGGGAAGGGGAGTGAGCTCAGCACTGCCCGAGTGGGATTTTTCTGCTGTAAATCGCAGCAGGTTGTTTTACTCTGTGAGCTGCGAGGTTTATTTATCCCTCCCTTACGCTTGCTCATCTGTGTTTGTTAGCCAGATCGTACCGGTTGCCATCTGGAGGAAGCTGTAAATTGTTTTCTGGCTTTTCTCTACCGACTGCGGCTCCGCCGGCTCCTTCCTGCGGCTCTCGGGGCCCGGAGCTCCGCAGCACCTGGGAGCAAGCGGACGTGGCTCCGCAGGGCATGACCCGGCCCCTGCCCGGGGCTGCTGGAAGGGCCACGGTGACCCGCGAGCCACAGGTCCAGGGGACACAAAGCGTCATCGTGTTTTCAAGGGGATTTTTACTTTTTCCTGTGTGTGGATGCCAGGCCGTGGCCAAGCCACTCACTGCACCCACCCCTGCAGCTGCTGAAGTGTGCTCAGGTGAAGATAATCCTCATCACTCGCCGCGGTCACATCTGCAGTGACACGGGAGGAGGGTCTGAGCTCCGCCACCCGCCTCCGAGCCGGCCGCTTTCCCCAGCTCTCCCCCCGTTTTCCTCTCCCCAACCTCGCCGTGAAATCCTGCTGCTTCTGCACCCCCCGGGGCCGCGCCGGGGCCTGAGGGCAACTCGTGAGATGGGACCTGGGTTTTTCCTGGCGTCCTCCCCGCCCCAGGAACAAGGTGAAAGCCTCTGCTTGGTCTGGACCACGTCCATCGGGTCCTGTGAGCTCCTTTAGAAACGCACATTTGGCCTGTGAAGGGCCAAATCCTGACATTTCCACACCCACCCGCCCCTCCCGATTCCTTCAAGGTGGAATTTCCCCTGCTGAAAGGACTCGCTGGACTGTCAGCAGGTACCTGAACATAATTAAATCCCGCTGCTTTTTCAAATGTCCTTGCAGACCTTCTGCCTGACCCATTTCGGATGCATCCCAGCAACGACGGTGGCAGCGGGGTGCCCTGTCTGCCCCCCAAACCCCACTGCCCCTCTGCCGGGGCGGCCGCGCTGGTCTCGGCTCTAAGGAGGGATCAGAGGGTGGCAGCTGCTGGCAGGGGCTGTAATTAGTGCGGGACGGGGAAGGGCAGCGCTGGGTGGCCAGGGACACCGGCCGGGGGGGCCCCCGCTGACCCCAGCCCCACCGCTGCTTGCAGGGGGAGATCCCACCCGGGAACCCCCCACCCGTGTCTGGGGGACCCTGGGCTCTCTCCACACTGCCCAGCATCTCCACCCGACTGGGGATGTCACCGTTCCCATGACGACAGGAGCGCTGCGGAAAAAAAAAAAAAAAAGGAAGAAAAGGGGAAAAAAGGAAGAATAAGGGGAAAAGGGAAGAGAAAGGGGAAAAAAAAAAAGGAAGAAAAAGGAAAAAAGAGGATGAAAAGGCCAGGCTGGGGGAATGCTCATCTGTGTGTGGGCCGTGGTGGGGGGACCTGGCACAGCCCCTGCGCCCACCCTGGCGTGGGGGGCTCTGCAGGCCGGCCCTGCCAGGGAGGGGGCTCCCGGCCCCCCCAGACCGGCAGCATGGCAGCTGCTGGGGCTGGGGACACCCCGGTACTGGCACGATGTCAGACACATCAACCACTCAGAAACCAAACCGGGGGGGGGGTCAGTCTGCTCCGCCCCGTGTCCCCCTGTGACTACAGATTGAGAGATTCCCTCCATTTTTCTTCTTAAATCAAAGCTGAGAGTCCCAGCACCCAACCGGGTGGTTCCCAGCACTGGAGTCGCTCCCCCAAAACCTCGGGGGGGCAGCTGAGGCCGCGGGTGCCCTTTGCCATCACCACCCCGCGGCTGCGAAGCAGGAGGCCCCGCCAGCACCAAGGTGCCGATTCCTCCTTCAGCAGCAGCCGCGTCTTTCCTTATCAGCCCTGTGCTTCCCCGTACAATGTTGATCATTTTGATGGAGCATTTGTTTTAATTTCCCAAATGAGGAAGCAATCTTGTAAATATTGTGCGGTAATTAAAATGGCTGTTTATTGTGCAGCACTCTGGCTGCTGCCAGCGCAGAGCCCGCCCAGCGTCCCCCGCCCGCCCAGCCCTCGCCCCTGCCCCGACACCGCTTTCGCCCTCGCGCCTCTCGCTGCGGCGCCGGCACGGGCAGCGCTGCGCAGCCAGGCCCCGATTCCCCGCTGCTCACCCCCAAACCGAGGTCTGGCCTCCTCTGAGAGCTGAGAAACGTGGCAAAGAGCGACAGAAAACTCTTGTTTCTGGAGCAAAACCCGCTCCTCGGGCGCTGGCTGGCAGCGGCGGGATCGGCCGTGATGGGCAAAGCTCCGTGTTGGGGACGATGAAATAACGCGGGGGCTGGAGGAGGCAGGGGGGGGTCCTGAGCCTTTTTAGGGGGGTCCTGCCCACCTCTGCCTGCCCAAAGGCTCGTGGTGGTCCTGCAGGACCCCCCAGCCCACCCCATCCCCGCGCTGTGAGAGGAGGGAGCACACCCAGAGGTCCTGGAGGGGCCGTGGGGTCCCAGGGGAGGTGACAAGCCGCTGGGAAGTGCCCCCCCGCCTGGGCGCACAGTCTCACCGTGGGCTGGGAGGGTGTTTCAGCCCATTTCACACCCCCCTGACGGGGACGGGGAGAGGGATGGGGATGAGGATGAGAATGAGGAAGGGGACAGGGATGGAGATGAGAATAGGGATGGGGACAGGAACGAGGATGGGGATGGGGACAGGGACGGGGCGCATGGTCACACATGCAGTCGGCTCTGCAGCCCTGCATGGGGCTGGGCAGCACAAAGCTGCAGCCCGGCGAGGGAACAGGCTGTGCACAGCTTGGGGGGGCGGGGGGGGGAGAAATTTCACTAAGATGCTTCAGAATCCTCCTCCCAGGTCTCCATGGTGACCAGGAGCCTGTTCGGTCCCCGGTGCTGGGTGCAGGGCTGGAGGGCAGGCAGCGGCCGTGCTGCCGGGTGCGGGGGGGAGTGGGTGTCCCACCAGGGCCCACAGAGCTGGGGACAGCCTGGGGGTGAGAGGGCCCCCCCACGGCGCGGGGAGCGGGGCGCAGGCTGCTCACACCCCCCCAGCCCGTACTCACGCCAGGCCCCGCGGCGAGGGTCAGGAGTTCCCTGAACCCGGACTTCCACCCTCATCCCATTTGCATGAGCACAAATTAGTCATCTGGGGCTTTGCCTTGTGGGGTTTGTTTATTATTTCCTCACCACAAACATTCAATTGGCAAAAGCTGTAAAAAAAAAACCCAAACCAAAAAAACCTTGGAAATAAACATCTATCCAAATCCATCTTAAAAACCCTTTAAAATGTAAATCCCTCCAGCTTGAGTGATGCCGGGTAATGCTGCTGGGGGACGGGAGGCTGAATGTCACCGGGTGTGCGGAGAGGAGGTGCAGCCCCCCCGTGAGCCGGGGGAAGCGGGGCTGGGGGTCCCGGGCCCCACGTCACCCCCTCCCCCAGGCTCCCTCCACATTTCTGTGCCAGCTCCTCTCCGGGGAGCCCGAGTGGGCTGTCGATGACAGCGAAAAGAAATTAAAGATCAATAAAGTGAGGAGCAGAAGCAGAAGCACGGGGTGGGGAGTGGAGGGATAATTTCCCACCCCCCCCAGTTTCCCTCCTGCCGGCCTTGCTCCGGGGCCTCTCCCGCTCTGCTCGGGGCTCAGGTCTGGGCCGCCCGGTCGGGCCCCCAAAGCGGAGCTGGGGACGTCCCCGCCTGTCCCCGACGAAACACCCTCGGCGTCTCCTCCGCAGAAATGCCCGGAGCTTTGCAAGTGGTGCTGATGCTCGTTAGTGCTCTTTGCATATATGCTAATTGGCGGGGAGGCTGCGCTGGCATTTGTGCCCTGTTCTCGGGCTGCACAGTAAACAGAGCAGCGGAGGCTGGCACAGTGCTCCGGGGTGGCCCGGCGGCGGCGAGGAACGTGGCCCGGGGGTGAGGGACGTGGCACAGCGAGGGACGTGGCACAGCACCGAGGATGCTGCCCGGCCTCGGGGTGCATCTCCCCGGCCCCACGGGCACCATCCAAGCCCAGGAGGGCAGGAGCCCGTCCCCACGCCTGCGCCGCCCGGACCCCGCTAATGGCACGGCGTAACAAACCTCCCCAGAATACATTTAGACTCCCACTCCCTTCACCATCGCCTCGCTCCCCGTCTCCTACATACAGATGCCAGCTCACGCGCGGCACCGGCTCCGCACGTCATCGCCCACCTCCACTGTCCCCCGTGCTGGTGCCCACGCAGCCGCTGCCGCGCTCGCCCCCGGGGCCAGCACCCATGGGAGCTCCCCGTGGCACCGGCACCCCGGGGTGGCAAGAGGGTGCTCCGAGGGCTCGAGCGGAGCCCCGGGAGATGAGCACTCGTAGGCTGGAAGAGACGTGCCAGCCAAATCAGGAGCTGCCTTGGAAGCCTTGCGGGAGCAGCAGCCGCCTGCCCGCTCCCTCAGGGGAACTGGGGGAGCTGGGGGAACTGGGGGAACTGGGGGAGCTGGGGGAACTGGGGGAGCTGGGGGAGCTGTGGGAGCTGTAGGAGCTGGGGGAGCTGTGGGAGCTGGGGGAACTGGGGGAGCTGGGGGAACTGGGGGAGCTGCACTGCTCCCACGCAGCCCCTCCTGTGGGGCCCTTGCTGCAGGCCCCCTCCCCGGCTGATGTAAAACCCACGAGCACACCCCTTTGGCTTTCTGACAAAAGGTCTGCCTGCGTCCAGTTTTGAGCACAATTCATGAGGTTTGGAGTCTTTTTGTTTTAACATTGGCCGGGGCCAGAGTCCCCCATTGTGCTGCCACAGGCAGGAGGGAGCTGGGAGCAGGTCGGGGCTGTGGGAGCGGGTCTGGCCTTGGCCAGCGGGTGCTGGGGTGGGGCAGAGCACCCGCTGCCCCCAGCCGTCCCCGCTCACTGCTGCCTGCGGCCCACTGCGGTTCCCCAGATGGACAAAATGAGCTAAAAGAATTAAATCACCTTTTATTTTTAAGGCTGTGATTTCTCCAGCTGTAGACTGGCAAAGAAAACCTTCAGAATGGAGCAAAGTGAGAATTCCCAGATGCTCTCATGGGGCATGTTCCAAAAAGCATTCATCCATCATACTCCGCCACAGCCACACTCTTGGCATCTTGTGCTGCCTCTGCTCGGGGATGCTGCTATTTTCAGAGGAGGCTTTGGGGGAGCGCGCTGCCAGACACCCCTAATCCTTCTGCGGGGAGGACTTGGAAGGAAAAAATCTGGGGGCTGCTCCCTTGCTGGGCCGGGGGGTCAGGAGCGGCGGGCGAGCGGGCGGAGGGGAACAGCGAGGCGTTGTTCTGCCGCGGCTGAAAAGCCTTTTGTGAGAAACATCACCCGGTGCGGCTCCACCGCCGAGCAAATAACCACCGCGGGCCAGCGCCGCTCGGCGCCGTGCTGAGCTCCCAGCCCCGCCGAGCCCTTCCCTTCCCGTTGTCTGATTATTCCAACGTGCAGAATTCTCGCTTCTTCAGCCCGGTTTTTCCCCGCTGCCTGGTCTGTTCCCTGAGCCAGGGCTGCACCGATGGCTGCGACCACGCACGGTCACGGCCGTGGGGCATCCCCAGGCGGGGTCCGGGGCTGTGTCCCCCCCCAGGCTGACGTCAGCCCCGTGTCACCCAGCTCAGAGCACGGGCAGCGGGTGGGCGACATCCTCCCGAGCACCGTGCCAGGGCTGGGGGCACCCTGTGCCACCCCGCTGCCACCCCAGCTCCCCGCCACGACCCGGGTGCTGCCCGACCCGGGGGGGGGGGCTGCAGTGTGGTGAGGCTGCGAGCCGGGAAGGAGGGAGCCTCAGCTGAATTAACCGACTCACTAATTGGCACGTTCGGGGGCAGCCTCTTGGCCATTTCCAGCGTGACGCTGCTGCCAGCGGCCTCGGCCCGTGCAGCCGCCAGCCCGGCTGGGCAGAGCCACCCCGGGTGGGGAGCGGGGCACAGGGCGAGGGGTGAAACCTCCCGTGCGGCTGGGGGGGGTCACACGGGCTGGGCTGGAGCCCTGCTTGAATCAGGGCCACAAGCTGAGGACGGGCTTATCCGCTGCAGGCGAGCAGCCCGGCTCGGTGGCCGTGCCGTGGCCCTGGGGGCAAACACGGCCGGTGCGTTGGGTGGACAAACACGGGGCTGCTCCCCGCGGGTGGGGGCTGCTCCCCGCGCGGGGGCTGGCACCGGGGAGCCCGACCGCGGGTGCCAGCGCGGCTTGCTTCCCCCGGTCAATGTTTAACCAGGGTGTTTATCCAGAGTGAAAGAGCTGCAGTGTGAGGGCGGGAGGGGCTCGGCCCGACGCAGGGACAGACAAACATCCTTCTGATTCTGTGCCCAGAGCACACCTTGATTTTTTTTCCGTGTCCCCAAAGCGCCGGTGCCAACCGCGGCCAAAACCACCCGGGTGAGCGTGTGCACGGCCTCTGCAGAGCCTTTGGCAACTCTCGGGGACCAGGCGGTGCCCTGGGTCCCCCCCTCGGGGCTTTCATCACCCATCGGTGTCCTCACCAGCCCCAAACCTCTGCAGCTGCCACCCCGTTAGGTGCCGGCGCCCACGGCATCGTGCCCCACCCTGCCCCGCTCCCGAGTGGCATCTTCATCCCAGCGGGCGTGAAGAACCTGGAAAACACCAGGCAACGTCCCACCTGGTCCATGTGTGGATCAAAGCACGGTGCGGAGCCACGGCCAGGCCTGACGGAAGTTTAATTAAACAGGAATGAGATGTATTTTATGTCCTTAAAGCACGTTAAGTGCTCGGAAGTTAATTGGTATTTAATTAGCATAAATTAAGCTCTTTAATAATACTCAGGGAAAAACAACGCAGTGTTACAGATGCTTTATTAAAAGTCACCCTGATGAATTAAAAATGAATGTGCTGAACACACCAACGGCAAAACAGGGAAGCGCACGTGGCCGAGCATGGGCCACCCCCCGCCTCCTGCCCCCCGGGGACCCCGGCCCTGAGGTGCAGGATGGGGCCGGGGGGAGCGGCCCCGCGCCCAGGCAGCTGCAGCCACCAGCGTGTTTCCTGCGCGTCGCGGGGCCTCGCTTCCTCCTGAAAGGGGAAGGTGGGCGCCCATCGCACCCAAAGGTGCCCCCAGAGGCCTGCGCCCCGAGCAGGGGCTGGAGCAGGTTGGGGTCCACACGCTGGCTCCCCCCAGCACCCAGTCCTGCACCCCCACCCCTCGGGTCCCTCTGGGGAGGAAGCAGCGACTTTGCTCCTTGTTTGGTTTGGCATTTTTTTTGTGGCGTTGCCATGACAACCGTCCTAGTGACATCTTCATGCTATTTGTCTCCTTCTGTGGGTTGCACCATTTTCCTTCCTGAATGAGCCTGTGCCCCAGTCCACGGCAGCCACCGCGTCCCCTGCCCAGCCCCGGCAGAGCCGCGGGCAAACACGCCCTGAGCCAGGGCTGCTTTAATTCTGGCATTTCCTCGCTTCAGCATCTCTACAACCGTGTCCTTTTCCAAAAAAAATACCCCACGTCTTTGTGCACGTGTGTGTGGGTCACCTCCCGGGCCGGGAAAATAGAAAGCAAGCTGAAAACAGAGAGGGGACATCGTGCGGGGCTCTGTCAGCCCCACGGGGACAGCAGCAAGCTGGGAACGGCCCCGCTGCCCCCCCAAAAGCTGGGGCAGCGCGGGACGGAGCATCGGCCGTGCCCGGGGGCTGCCTCTGGCCCCACTGGCAGTGGGAGAGGGGGAACGGCCGCAGCCCGGCCCTGGGAGGATGTGATGGCTCCTGGTGCAGGCACCTGGCTCTTTCCCACTCCCCAGCCCTTCCCAGTCCCGGACTGGAGCGCTGGGCGTGGGGCTGGGCAGGGCAGGCAGCCCCCGGGGAGTGGGGCACAGCTCTCCCAGTGCAGCCCCTTCCCCAGGGCCCCCCAGGGGCCCCCCAGAGCCCCGTCTGCGGGGGCTGAGAAAGCAACAGACATTTCCCAAGCTCAAAGTTTGCAAAATTCAGAGTGACTCAACCCAGGTAACCCCTGCCGGGGCTGGGAGCACGGCGATGACACCCGTGGGCCGATTTACCACCCAAGGAGCCCCCAGAGCAGCGGGGACAGGGGCCTATGGATTCTCCCCGCCCAGGGGGGGCTGGGGAGGCCGCAGGATGAGTCAGGGCCGAGCTGCCGGAGGGGCCGGGTGCCCGGCTGACGCAGAGCTGCTGCGCTGGCTGCTCTGCCCCTGCCCACGCAGCTCCATCCCCCTCCTCCCGCGTACAGCAGCAGCATCTCCCTCCATCACGGCAGCCCCCTCCCCTCGCCCCCCAGCCCCCGGTGAGGGACAGACCCACCCCAAGCTCTCGGTGAGAAAGGGCCAGAAACGGGATGGCCCCAATGCTCCTCCCGTCACCCTCCTGGGCGTCAGACCATGGGCAAGAGCCGGTTGGCATCACCCTGGACCTGTGCGAGGGAGAGGAACCGGCCCACGGCCCAAGCTGGGGCGCGGGGTCCTGCGGGGGAGGATCCTGCCAGGCCCACGGGCCGGGAGCTGAGCAGGGAGCTGGCGGAGGAAGAGGAGAGATGCTCAAATGGGAGACAAAAACGCAGGAGCGGGCATGGGGCAGGGCCCGGGGGCTCGCAGCACCCACCGCCACACGCGTGCCAGAGCAGTGGGAGCCACCTGCCTTGGAATTAATAGCGCCAGGAAGAAGTTAGAAAGCGATTAGTGCCAGTGCTGGCGGGCAGTGGCACGTGGGCTCTGGGCATGGCCGCTTGACTCGGCTTCTCGCCACCTTCCCAGGGGCAGGGCAAGCTCCCCACAGGGCATTCGGGGCACGGGCAGCTCTCACCCCCTGCCCCGCGGAGCTGGAGATGCTCCTGGGCTGCTTTTCATCCTCCCCACAGCCTCCAGCGAAGCATCTCCGGCGCGGGGACCGCCGGGGAGGCGCAGGGGGGAGGCAGGATGGCGAGGAGCAGGGGCTGTGCCGAGCTGCTGAGGATGCCCCACGCCTGGCATCACTTCAGGAACAGGCGGGTGGTCTGGTCACCGAGCAGGAGCCTTTGGGGAGGTGAAAAGAGAAAGAAAACTCGGGGTGAAGCGGTTGAGCTGTTGCAAGGCTGCAACAGAAACACAGCGACAGCCCCAGCCCGGGCTCACCCCGCGAGAAGGCGCGGATGGAGCAAACACGCGGGTTTGGGCGCGGGTTGGATCTTTGCTGCTGCCCTGTCACGGGAAGGAGAAGGGGAAGGAGCCTTCAACCCTTGGATCTCTCTCTGGGAAAGCGGCTGCTCGCAGCCTTGGGCAGAGCCCCGGGGAGGCAGGGGGTGGGAAGGGGGGTGTCAGCCTGCACCGCTCTCCTCACCACAGGGGCATCACGTACCTCACCAGCACGCTGACAAGGAGGGCAGCGACCATGGGCCCTACCCAGTAAACCCAGTGATAGTCCCAGTAGTTTGCTACCAGCGCTGGCCCGAAGGCTCTGGCAGGATTCATGCAGGCTCCGGACACGGCACCGCTGAAAGAAAAACCAAGCAGCCGCATCAGCCCTGCGGGACAGGAGAGCAGCTCCGTCCCCGTCGCTGCCGGGACAGGGCGATGCACGGGCTGGGTGGGGGCACTGGGCACCACCGTACCCCCCCGGGCGCCTTTCTGGGGGTCTGGCCCCGCTCGGGGTGGTCGGCAGGTTCAGGTGGCCACTTGCCAGTGGGCACCAGCCTTCGCTTTGTGAGCCCTCGAGGAAAACCCGGCGCGTGGGGCAGAAACCCGAGTGCCGAGTCTATTTTGGGGCTTGCCGGGAGCCGGGATTTTAAAGAGGGAAAGCTCTGTGCCGCGCGCAGGCAGCGGAGCGGGGCAGGAGAGACGACGGCGTTTACAGATTAAAGAAAACTGCAACAGATAAATATTTGCACAGGAGGCTCGTGCGGTGTTTAAATAAGAGCCGGGGATCCCGCTAGAGGGGGCACTGCCTTAACTAAACAATATTAACATTCATAACCGCGGGCGCTCGGTTCGCATGGCGGCGGCGCGAGGCCCAGGCCGCTCGCTGCTGGGCCCGGCAGCGCTTCCGCGGGGACACGCGGGCTCCGGGACAAAGCCCCTGTTCGCTCAGGGCTTCCCACGGCAAACACGGCCCCTGGGGTTTATCAGCCCGCGGCGAGGCTGCCCCGGCTCCAGGGCCACGGCCTGTCCCGTGCCCGGCCGGGCTGTGCCCCGTGGCTCTCCCCAGAAATAGCCGAGGGGCCAGCGGGCCCGTCTGCCACCCCCGTGGTGCGCTCGGCTTTCCCCCGTTTCAGGCCGACAGGTCCTGCCACATCCCTCCCTGGGCACGGGCGCCCCTGGGGAGCGGGGGGACCCTGACCGATGTTGGGGGCTTGGGGCCGCCCCCTGGGCTCTGCTCAGCACCCTCCCCGCAGCCGGCGGTCCCGTCCTGACCCCTGCCCGGGGAGAGGACTCGTGCGCTCACCCTGCCAGGATGTTGACCGTGACCGTGAAGCCGATGCAGAAAGGGGCCAGCGGGGTCTTGGTCCTCCCGTTGACGGCGCCCATGCAGGCCACGAGGATGAGGAAGGCGGTCATGGCGATCTCGCCCCCGAGGACGGCGGGGATCTGCTCGTCGGCCGTGATGCTGCTGAAGGCTCCTCCGCTGGCGTTGACGTAGCGCTCGCTCGGCGCCACGGCCTGCACGGGGGGACGCCCGGTTTGTGCCCAACACGCTCCATATTGTGGCCTTTAGCGGGCATATGTGCTCACCCTCAGGAGAGCGTGGGTGTAGCATCAGGTTAAAGAGGAGCTAATCTCAGCACTTTCCTCCTGAAAGCCAGCCTAAGCGCCTGGCAAATATAAACTCATTAGCGAAGGCTCTTAGCATCACCAGAGATAATGAGCCAGGCAGGGCTCTCCCGGGATGAGCCTCACCCAGCTGCCCGGGGAGGGGTTGAAGCGGCCAACGGCAACGGGCAGCACCCAACGCAAATCCAAAAGCGCCCTGAGAAGCGGAGGGAAACGCCGCGGGTGAAAGGGGCTGGAGCTGCGGGGTCCCGAGCATCCTTCTGGGCCTGATCAGCCCGCCATGACAGACTCTGGAGAGCAGCTGCCCTTGAGGATGAATCAGCCGGGCCCCAGCGCCGTGCAGAGGCGGCATCCCCACGTCTGACCCGAGCCTGCGCGGGGGGCGAGCTGTGCGAAAGCCCTGGGAGGGGGAACGGGGCGCCCCGGCCCCCAGCGCCAGGCCAGCCCCACAGCCCCGTCACCTCCTGAGACATCAGGGCTCCTAGTGACAGGCAGAACCGATGCACAGAGTCCCCCCCGCCCTCCCCGTCACTGCTGCTGGGGACCCCGGGGCTGGGCAGAGCGGGGGGGCCCTGCACCCCAGCATTAGCCCTGGCTAAAGAGGCTCCCCGGGGGTCTGTACCTTGGCCAGGCCGGCTCCCAGCACCCCCCCGCAGAGCTGGCAGAGCCAGTAAGGGATGAGCATGGTGATGTTCAGCCCGCCGACCAGCCACATGGCCATGGACACGGCGGGGTTCAAGTGGCCTCCGCTGCAAAGGAGAGAGAAGCGTCAGTGCGGGGTGCACCCCCGGGGGGGCTCCACTCCAGAGACCCCCAGGCGTTTCCAGGGAAGGAGCAGGGACAGGGGGTGTCCCCTGGCTGTGCGGTGGGCACCGAAGCCCCGGTGCAGGGGGGTTACACCACAGCAGTGATGGAGCCGGGACCCAGCCTGCTGGGACGTGCGTCCCCGGGCGGCAGGGAAGGGGACAAGTGCTGTCAGGCAGGGCTGAGGCCTCTGCCAGGATTTTCGGGGTTTATCTGCCCCTGCTCCATGTAAGGGCAAGGGCAGGCAGGTTGGTCTCTCCACATCCCTGCGTGCTGCCCTCCACGGCCCCAGGAAGGGTCAGCAGGAGCCAGCGATCACCTCGATACGAGACCCAAATCATTCATCTCGAAGGCCACATGCAAGACAGACTCAGGTACCTTCTAATTAAAACAGATTACCACAAGCCACGTGTTAACGAACAAGTTTCATAACCAATCAGCCCTAATAATAATTGCTGGTGAAGCCGATGAGTCAGAGTGTCTAGGAACTATAATCACATCTTATTCTCCCCCTGTAATTAAAGACCCATCACAGCAGAGCAAGAAGTGCTGTTGAGGCTACCAAACGCCTCGGCCGGGCAGGGCTGTGGCTGCAAATACCCCCGGGACGGGTGGGCACCCGGGTGCTAAAGGAGGACGTGTCTGCAAATAAACCGTGGCGAGAGCACCCACCCCCCTGCCCGCGAGCATCCCGAGCCAGGCTCCTCTCCAGACACAAATCTCTAAAACCTGACTTCAGGCTAAAACATCTCCCTGCGCAGGACCCTGAGCTGGCTCCGGGCTTCAGAGCTAACGGGGGACCCCGGAGATGTTTCTGCAGCCCCTCATCACAAAGCCCCACCACGCTGCTCCCCTCACCCCCGGCTTCACTGCGCAGAGGGTTTGGGGTGTAACAGGCACTGCCAGCCCGTGCACCCTGATCTGTGAGTCCCAGCTGGTCAAACCTCACCCCACAGCACTACCCCTCCCAATCAGGTACTGATAAACTATCAGTCAGGTTGCTCCGGGCTCCAGGGCTCACACACGAGCTCGGCTGAGCGGGGTGCGTGTCCCAGCCCGGCGTGTTGGGGGGGACAGCCTGGAGCCACCCCGTCCCTGGGCTGCGCAGAGCTGACTGGAGGGAAGGGAATGAAACCTCACAGGGACTGTTTCATCTTCCTTCAGGATAAATCTACATCTTAGCGTCAAACAATGAGCAGGTTTGTCTAAATGTTGCTTTTGAGTCACTGAAACCATTTGTAAATGGAATCCAAATTTTTCACCTGAAAATACACAGGGGAGTAGCATGCTCGGGTCAGAATGTTTTGTTCTGACATCCTTTTAAAAGGAAACATCTCAGCTTTCTGAAGGAAAAGCTGACTTCAGTTTTGCCCATTTTTATTAAAAGGGGCTAAAAATTAAAAGTTACACTCAACAGCCAAGCGAGCTCCCCCAGGCCCAAGGTGGCACGGACGCCCACCACCAAAGCAGCCGCGCCGTTAGCCCAGAGGCTCGATGGCAGCGTGGAGCTCCTGCAGCCACTAATATCTGGGGAGGAAAGATCCTAACGGCAGCGTGTGGGGAGACCCGAGCATCTCCTCCTGCCCACGCTCGGAAACCGTGGCGGGGGGGTGCAGAGGGGTGGCGGCTGGGGGGGCAGGCGCAGCCCCCGGGGCCGACCCCCCCCTTACCTGATGTCTCCCAGGACGGCGACGGTGAGCCCCAGGGCCAGCCCGTGTGTCAGGGCGGGCTGCAGCCTCCCCGTGCCCCCCGTGTCCTCCACCACCGAGAGGCAGCCGATGAAGATGAAGAGCGTGCTGCCCAGCAGCTCGGCCACGCAGGGCTGCACGTAGCGCTCGTACCAGTGGGGCTGCGAGGGCCTGGACTGGATGTCCATGTCCAGCACCTCCTTCACCAGCGGGGGACCACGCTCCACAGCGGCCATGAGCAGGGCAGGAGCAGAGCAGGCAGCGTCCTGCAGAGGGGCTGGAGAAACCGGGGATGCAGCTGCTTCTGAGGGGTCCTGGTGCAGGGATGGAGCACCCCGCGTGTCCTGCTGGAAGGCTGGCACCCTCCCCGCTCCGGTGTGAAGAGGTAGTGGATGGGAGGCTCTAAAAAATGGATTGGATTTGCATTGCTTAAAAAAAAAAAAGGGGGCAATAAAAGCTGATAGGCCAGCCCCCAGGAATATAAAAGCTCTTTATCACTGCCATTCCTTGGTTCAAGGCTTGGGGTGGTGGTTTTTTTTTTTTTTCTGTAGGTTTTTGTTGTTGTTGTTTTAGGGTTTTCTGCCAAGGCTCAGGATGGGATCCCTTTCATGTAGATACCCAGAGCGCCAGCACCTACACGAAGCCCAGCTGGAGCCTTCCCCGGGTGGCTTTTACTTGCTTGTGGTGCCAAGAGGTGGCACATGCCGGGAGGACCCTGACACCACGGGGGCACACAGGCAGCCAGGGCACCCTGGGAAAGGCCTCGTGTAGCTCCAGGGAGGGAAAAAACACTCCTTGGGGAAAAAATTCACTCCTGGCCAAGGCTTAGCTCTAAGTCTAAGGCCAGGTGTAACACAAGAGACAAGAGCCCTTCCCAGCACGGTGCAGCTGAGAGCCCCAAAACATGTGTGGGAGGGGACACGGGAGGAGCAGGGGGGGAAGGCTGCACCCCAAGGAAGGCATCACCCTGACTGGGGGAGGCAAGCTGGCGCCCCTCGCAGCCAGCCCAGGACTCGGAGCAGTGTCCTGGCTTAGGTGTGGAGGGCAGACGCCTCCAAAAACTGCCCAACGTTGGTACTGCTGGGCATGGCACACACATGGGATTTAACTTGTGTTACGTCAGTAACGCTTAAAGGCCTTTAAAATCTTAAAGACAGCATCAGCGTGGAGAGACGTATCAGCAATCCCCACAGAGAGCAGGTAAAGAAAAATCCTACAGAGCCCAGAGAGCCGGTGAAGTGACCGATTTGCCTTGAGTTACCCACGGAGCCTGCCTGAACCACGGCCAAAGCTGGTTCCCTGAGCCCTTAACCCTCATCCTGCCCAGGGCTCCTCAAGCTGGGGGGCCCCTACTCCCCTCGCCCTGCTCTCAAACGGAGGATTGCTGGCCAGGGTGCCAAAGGGACCCACCAGCAGCTGGGGAAGTTGATGTTGCTCAGACACTTCAAACCGAACCTCCCCACAGCCCGTGAGGGATCGGGCCCGAGCGGGGACAGAACCCACCCCGCAGGAGACGAGCGTTGTGGCATTTCACCTCCTTGAGCAATTGCCTGCCACGTTTTGTGTTTGTAGTGGGTAAGTAAGGATTGGGGCTTATAGATTTATTTTTTTTTCCCCCTCTTGTAAGCAAGGGTAAAGAACACCACGGATGTTTTATGATGTTTTCACAAGACACTGGGGATGGGAAGGAAATTTCCACTTGCCTGTCCCAGGGAGGGCTGTTGCTGGCCACACGATAGACAAGGGTTGGGCCAGAGCTCTGAGGGAAACCCAGTTCAGGCACCTCTAAACGAGCCTCTGTCAACGCGTTTCCCCTCCCAAGAGCTTGGTTCCTACAGACAAAAGGTCTTGGCATCAGGTTATAGAAATCACTGGAATACGGAGAGTGAGTGCTGGGGTTGGTTGGTCTTTGGGGCTCCTCTCTGAACCCCCTGCACAGACCTGTGGAACAGGAAAAAACCTGACCCAGCCTCATCAGCTCACAGAGCAGAGTCACCTGGACCCGGGTACATCGAATCCATCCGTCACCACAGCCCCCAGCACAACCAGCCCAGGGTTTCACTGGAGGCATTAACTCGGGCGAAAGGAATCCACATTTCAGTTGGTTTTTGGGGTATTCATGAGAGATCAGTGTAACACGTATCCAGATTTCACCTGGCGCTTCCCCCCAGCAGCTCAAAGCGCTGAACAAGCTCTGCTGCCGTCGTGTCAGCGCACCAGGAGGCGGCCGAGCGGCCCCAGGCCACCGGCAGCACCGGGCAGCGGCGTGGACGAGCCCCGGGCACCAGCCCACGGCTCTGCCGCTCCTCGGCCAGGGCAGAGGCAGCAAACGGCCCCTCCCAGCCGCTGCTGCCACGGACACGGCGCAGGAACGCTGCTGCCGGCGATGCCATCGCGCCCGGAGCGCTGGCGGGTCACAGCCCAAAAGTGAAGATTAACTCCATGTCCTTGGCTTTTAAACATTTACCGCTTTTCTTCAGGGAGCAGGGATGTTTGCCCGAGCCTTCTAGAGGAAATGCTCTGCCTTCGGGCAACAAAGGAATTAATTATTGCTAAGCACAGGACCCAATGTTGTGATCTTGAGGGACCTTTTTCCCCCCCATCAGCAGGAGCTCCAGCCAAGTGCCCGCCAGCACTGCCTGGGCATCCCGTGGCTGCCACGCAGCACTGACGGAAAAACCGCTGGAGGCAACCGGCTCGGGAAATATCAGCACTGTGCAAAACACTGACTGATTTGTTTTGGAAGATTAGGGAAACGAAAACATTTTTTGCAGGGCCGTGGCTGATGTGCTGCTAACTGAGCAGTTCAGCGGGTAGTCTCTTGCCTTCCTTGCTGGAGTTTGGGGAATGCTGCTGCTCTCCAACCACTGCCTCGGCGTGAGGGCGGTCACAAGGGAAAATAACACTCCCTGTACATAATCCAAGTTAACATCAAATACAGGGACAAACCCAAAGCAATAAAATAAGGATGCTATTTTCAGCTGTGGCTCCTGAAGTGCTCTCAAGCACGTAAATCCCACCTGAACCTCCTGATGGACAACGAGGCCGAGCAGCCACCTGGCTCATCACCAACTCATCCCAGCAAAGGGGCAGGACGGGCCCTGGCAGCGCGGGAGGAAAAAATACAAACTACCTATGTAGGAATTACCCCAAGTTTTCAGCTGTGCTACACTAGAAGCGCCAGAGGAGCTGCAAGACAAAGGGACGTGGAGGTGTTCAGCGTGGTCAGAAGTCCCACTGCCAGCCAGAGGAGCACGGGCAGAGCGAGGAGCTCCAGCCCGAGGGCTCCACCGAGCCTCGAAGGGAACAGCATCATCTCGGCACGCACGGGGCTGCCTGGACTCTCCCATGCAATCAGAGCAGCAATATACATCGTCTATATTTATCATCACGAATTGGCAGAGGTGGTGTTGGATTTCTCATATGCTTACCCTGAACTGTGACTTCCCTGCCCTCACAGCTCTCGAGCAGGATACGCTTTCCCCAACACGTAATAAGCGGTTGCTGCAGACCTAATTTAAGCTCCATCGCAATCCGACGTTACTCCACTGTCATTCTGAGAAGAGGCTGCTCCAGCACCTGCCTTTTCTTTAGAGATGCCCCTAACACACAAAGAAAACCACCCTGCTCTTAGCACCCTTTGCCCCTCACGGATAAGATTAAATACTTGGCACCAAGGTTTACTGAGTAAGCTTGACAGAAACTACGCTCGTGGGAAAAGGCGTGGGGATGAGAACAGATAAATCTGTTCATATTAGCAGACGCTTATTTTTGTCCTTGTTTGTGCTTGCACCGATTTGTTAAATAAATGACAACAGCAACTGTGTCAATTAGTTTAGTACAGGAAATGGTGGTACAAAACAAGCAACAGCTTCAAAAGATCCTTTTTAGGAACCGTAGAGAACATTTCCCATCTCCATCTACCTGGACAGAAACGCCCTATTTTATCCAGCCCCCCCCCAGCAATGTTTCATTCTGTTTCTCTCTGCTTCATCCCACGGATCCGCAACCTTTCATTTGCTTTTCTATACGAACCATCCCACCCAAACTCAAAAAAGCACTTCAGCGGACACTGAAGGACAAGCTCAAGTGCCATTAACATTGAACAATGCTGAAGTGTGGGACTTGAGCGTACGTGGAGTCTCTGCAGAATCAGTGCCAGCACATTTCATAGGACAGACTTGCGACTGCATGTCTATAAAAAAAGCTACCAACAACGTATTTCGGTGCTGCACAATGGTGTTGCTGCAAGGAGAGACCCCAGCGCAGCCAGCAGCCGTGGTCAGCTCTTTTAAAAAGCAATAAAGAAGGCAAAGGCAACTCATTTGACACTGCCTTATCTTTACCGTATTTATCTTGGAGACTGATAGTCTCAATGATTACACAACTGTTACTGAATGAGAACTTGCAGAATTATTTGCAGCTCATAGCAGTAACACAGGTTAGCTGACCTCTGCCCATTTATAGATCCCATATTGCATAATAGTTTTACTTCTAATTGCTACCGTAATGCTCGAGTGCAGATGGAAATTTCCAAGGGTTCTTAATACAGACTTACCGCTTTCTGCTGGAACGCGGGGACAGATTTGGGTCAGTTCTGCACACACAGAGTAGACTGGTTTTTGAGAAGGGAAAATAACCAGTAGGATGAAGCCACACTCAGACCTTAATTCTGGCATTTAACATTAAAATCCACCAAGCTCTCAAAGAAGGGACGGATGCTGCTAGTCCCATACACACGTGTGCGTCCTCCCTGCAGTTACCCAACACTTGTCGGCCTTGGGATAGTCGCGGGGAGCCTACAACAGAGCGTTTCTGTCCTCAATAACCACATTTCTCCATGCCTCAGCAGCAGAAAGACCTGAAAAATCTTGTAAGCTTGAAATGAGGAACTGGTAACTCTGCAGAGAAGCTTGGGATGCTAAGCACCAAGCTAACAACTGCTTTTCATTCAGTTCCTAGAGCTGGGTAATCTCTGTAAGGAACTAAATAAGTTAATTTTCTAGAAGAGGACTTCTTTTATCCATCTTTTGAGTGAGTAGGCAGTGCTCAGGCATGGCTAATGTGGGTGGAACACGGTAAAGTGCGATCACCTAAACTGTGGTTGAAGCTTGGACAGAGCGAGGATCAACACCCAGGAGCAGATACGAGGATTTTCTTGTACCTGTCGGGAAGAATTTGTGACAGGAGTCTCGGAGGCAGGCAAGGACCACGTGCTCCGACTCCCTCGGTTTGCCATGACAACTGCGCTCAGCAGCCTCCTTGTGCAAATCCTTCATAACCACAGACCCTGGGAGAAGCAAAGAGGATTAACAGCATCTTGCTTCCAGAACAGCAAGTACGACCAGAGGCCCTTCCCCTGCTGCCCCTTCCCGCTCCCCACGGTCCCTGGCAGGGCCCCCCAGCAGGAGCTGCAGCCCCCCACAGCCCAGCCCTGGGGGGCTCCCTGCAGAGCCGGCCGCAGGGCCGCAGCCAGCCCGGCTGTCGTCCCCCCCGCAGGTCCCACGTCACCCTGCTCCCCGCACGCACAGCGCACGGGAGGGACAGCCCAGCTGCCGCGGAACGGGAGGGACGGCGGGGAGACGCGACTTGGCAGGCGCTCCACGACCCGTTAGCAACATCCCCGTCTCCTCACCATGGGAGACTTCCAGAACTTTTCCTACCAATGACCCCAAAGCTCCTGCTGTTACAGACACAATCCCTACGTTCAGTAGGAAAGAGGAAACTATTCAAGTACTTCGAAGGGATCTTCAACAGAACGACACAGGTGTGGCTCTGACACGGACCAGAGCTAAAGTCAGGGCCCATCTGAGACACCCAGTGGCCAAGAGGCCAGGCTGTGCCCTTACCCGGGGCCGGCCCCAGCCCGGCCCGGCCCCCAGCCTGGTCAGGCAGCACGGGGTCGGTGGCAGCCGGCGAGCTCCTGCAGGCAGGGCCAGCAAACCCCTGGGAGCACCAGGGAAGGTGCCCGGGGCAGGAGGTGGCAAGGGGAAGGGCCGAGCTCCCGCACCACAGCTGGCTGGTTGGGGCAACACAGCTGACCTTCGCCTTGCAGTTCAGGCAAGCTTCAATGATTTTTACTTTTTTTTTTGCCCCCTCCTTTATACAAACCATTTGCAGGGATGAGTTTTCTTGTACTGTCAGTACAAATAACGCAGGCAAAAGGCTGGGCTGGGAGCAGGCGAGAGGCAGAGACTCACCGTGCAGCTCGGGAGCCGCTGCCGACAGGCAGGGTCACGCGAACCGCAGCGAGCGGCAGCACAAGGCAAAGACCATCTCTCCTGCCTAGAAAACGTTTCTCAACCCTTTTCAGCCAGTGGCTTTCCAGCAAAGTAGCATTGTTTCAGCAGCACCATCTCCAAACCCAAATATTCCCTGAAGAGAGATGGAAGATTTATTTATTTTAGTTAGCGTGATCCTGAGAACAAGACTGCCCACACCCGCTCTCCCCCCACCAGCTCCCGAGGTATCACAAATTCCTTTGATCGTGTTGTAGCCCTGAAGCACAAGGTGACCTACTTTCTTCACCACGGTTGGTTACTGAGCTAGAACAGACTTCTCTTGAAGACTTCTTGCAGCAATGATTCCCCTTCTCCTAGCGGGACGCTGAACCGTTTAGCTGAACAGCTGCAAGATGGAAAGTCAGACTCATCCAGACTAAGAGCAAACAGGGCACCATCGTGCCTCTCATCCCACGGCACCAGCTCTGCTCCTATGCCGTGTTCTTCAGTGCTTTCCTCAGATGAACAAATTATACAGGGACCTAAAATAGAAACTGATGAGCAGAAATTCCACCAGTATGTGCCTCATGCTAGCAGAGACATCATTTCCAAGCACAGAGAGGATTAAACTACGACAAAGACAAAAAAGACTGCGAGCGCACAGGGCCCATCTCCTGTAGGGAGCCGCATTCAAAGCCCATTTGTACGGAAAACACAACAGCTCAGTGGTTGCATCTTAATGTCAACCAGTTCAAGGGGAACAGATCTGCTTGTTCCAGAGCAGGTAAGACTTCAGCTTGGCTCCCACTCAAAGATCTGGTACAGGAGGCTCAAGGAATATGCTTTCAAAGGGGGTCTTGCCAAAATGAAATTGATAGTAGAGACGGGGCTTTTATGGCACTAGGTATTCATTCATTTTATTCAAAAGAAAATCAGCAGGATAGTCTTGTTGCCACAGAGCAAGCATTAGTCACTGCACAAGAAGACTCCTGCAGTGCAGAGGGTGTTGTAAGGCTTTGGGTTTGTTGGTGGGTTTTTCTGGTGGTGGTTTTGTTGGTTTTTTTTTAAATTCCTGATTCTTACTAACAGAGACATTAACTGTCAGGTAACCTGTCAAACTTAGCTATGAACAGATATGTGACACTACACATTGTCTCATTTCCCCCATCTTCATATTTAAGCACCTTTGACTCAGCTCTTTCAGATACTCTGATACATGTTAATTCAAACCAAGAGGTTTTTCAGGACAGACACCATCTCTCACCGGGTGCTTGTGCAGTACCCAACCCAGGTAATGCTAACGCCAGCAAGTCAGATCGGAGCTGTCTGTGGCCAGAGATCAGGGAGCAGAACATCAAAGAGTACCAGAGGCAGAGCCAGATGGTCAAAGCCGTACTGAGGAGTCTCCGATACCGAGAGGTTTGTCATCCGTTAATAAGTTCTTACTCCATAAACCGCAATGAAGGAAATTGCATCCACGTGAATACAGGAGGAATTAGCTTCTATACAGGCTAGAAGGGGAATCCTGAGAGAACACGGGCGAGATTCAAGGACAGTCGGGTACGGGTGGGGCTGGAGGGGCGGCGAGGGCGGACTCGCGGCGGCTGCGGAGCGCTGGCACGGCCGCCAGCACCACGCTGCGTGCCCAGGGGCTCGCCCGCCTGTGGGGCCACCCTGCTCACGTGGCTCTGCCCAGACCAGGGAACCGCCTCTGCGATAGCCTGGCACGGGCTGTGAGGGCAGGGCAGCTCCAGCGCGGGCTGTGAGGGCAGGGCAGCTCTCAGCCTGCTCCCCAAAACCACTGATCCTGCTGATAAAAAACTCCCCGAACTCCATTACCACAGTTCACCTGAAGCAAAAGGAACCTGAAACAGCACCAGGTCCCAGCTCAACCCCGTCCCCCCAAGCGCTGCAGCCCACTGTGAAGGTGGAAGTAGTAAAACATTTCCTGTTGTCCATCTCGGGAGCACCTCACTGCTTCTGCAAAATGGAACCAAACCAGTAAAGTACCCAACCTGTAGTCATGCTTTCATAACACCACGTCTTTGATCTAGCAAGTGAGTTTGCAAGACAGCACGCACCCCACAGGAGCAAAGCTCTCCTGTGAGTCAGAGCATCTGTAGGTGGGAGGCCCTCGTATGCTATACGCTCATTAAAAGCAAGAAAAGCAACTTAATGGTCCGCAGCACAATCCAAGATGCAGTACTGACGAAGTCCAAAAAAGTTTGAAGATCCAAATAGAAGACTTACCAAGATTTAGATTGGGGAAATAGCCTTTGGGCAAAGGACTGCATGGGGGCGACGGGGCACGAAGGTGAGACAAGCACCTCAGAACCCCAACCTCCATACGCACCTGCAGTACAGCAGTTCTTTTAGACAGTTATTTCATTTCTCCTCAAATGTAGAACAAAGAAAAACAAACAAACCAACCCATCCCAACAACCACCCAGTCCAAGGCAACTGTCAGGGAAGAGATCAGGTGTTCACAATTTCACACAGCTCAAGGCCTGGACTTGCGAAGACGTTAAAAAGATCAGGGGTCAGTATTTTCAGAGTAGCCATGCTTCAGGTATCAACAGCCAAGCTTCTGGGCAGCACGAAACCACATCAGCAGAACTGAGAAGTAAACTTTTACTGGACTGTGGCCCAGTCAGCAAATCTGACCCATCTTTCCATCACAGCGTAGGTTGGCTTTGTGGAGAGCACAGCCGTAATAAAAACCCGCTCTTCCAACTGATAGAGAATGACAGCAAGAGGAGGAAAAAAACACTGCAAATATAGCAGCACCGACTGAGATTCTGGAGTTCTTTGACCTTTTCTCTGGCCCCTGTCCCAGCCTAGGTAGAGACCCTTGTCATTTTGTCAGCATCGCATTAAAGCCCTTTCAAGCTGTCAGGCTCTGCCTCCTCAACAAAACCAGGACAGCAGAGGGAGGACACGAAGGTGTTTCCATAAGGAACCTTTTCAGTTTTTAAGCTCTGAATAGGGACCGCAAACACAAATTCGCACTGGCAATTTCAAATAAGGTTTTATCCATATAATACTTTGCCCTTGTGACTCTGATACTCTTCAGGAGGTTATCAGAGTTGTCTTTACTCAAACCTAAGGTTCTGGACCTTCAGAGGTGTGTTCCTGGCACAGACCTTCCGAAGGGGCAGACACCCAGAAGTAGCTGCACACCGCTATTCCTCTTCACGCCAGCTGAGTATCTACCCTTACACAGCTACACAGGTTAACCGAGGAGAAGCTGTGCACTGAAGACGGGCAAGGAGGCAGGATGATATCTTCTTCCAGGTCTCTGGCATAAACACTATGTTTAGCTAGGCAGTAAGTTTGGAAGACTGAGACTAAGTAAGACAGATTCACAGAGTCTGACTGAATTTAGCTCCTTGGGTTCACGTGAGGGTAAGACAGAGCAATGGCACAGTGGGAACGAAAAATAGTCAAAAACTGGAAGTAACAAGAGGGTGAAAGCAGAAGGCAAACCCCAGCAGGTGCAGGCTGTTGAAAGCAGCAGGCGAACCGTCCCCACGCAGCAGAACGGCTCAGCAGCGAGTCCACTCCCAGTCCAGGCAGCAAAGCCCACGGCCCCTGGTACAGCTGCGCCCAGGAAGGAGCTGGGATGGCAAGGTGAAAAAATGAGACGCGTCCTTCTGGTCTCCTGCATCTGCAGAGAGAAAGGGTCAACGCTAAGGCAGGCACAGCTCACACATGTCTCTTCGTAGAAGAGGGGTACAGATAAGCCCAAACATCTAAAACGTGCAGGCATAAACATACCATCGATATTGTTATCTAGGAAGCAAAGGTTATAAGCTCCTTTCATAACCGCACAGTCCATCCCTTCCCTTCGGGGGCAGAGTTTACACGAACACTTTGCAAAGGCCGAGCAGAGCATTAACCAAAAACTGCATTTCTGTGCCTCGTCCTTTAAGAAATCGGCTTGACACCGACATAACAGCAGGTGGCCTGTAGCTACCAGTGACTGAATCAGTGAGAGAGAGGAGGGCAGCGAAGGGAAGGCCATTGCTTTTTATTACTCCTGTTTCTCTGAAATTATGACTGTCACTTCTAAGAACTGTTTACTTTTCCTGGTATCTCAACAATCTCCTCCCCCACATCCCCAGTCCAAGTCCATGTTCAACGACTTCCAAAGCCAGGTATTCTCACACGTACAGTATGGAAACGGTTGCTTACGCTTGCTACTGCTTAAAAACCCACTCTTGGCAAGGCGTTTGGGGAGAGAGGGAAAATGTAGCCACTGAAACGAATATAAATAAGGTAATTTCTGAAGAGTAAGACACTAGGCAAATTATAAATACTAAACATTTATTATTTTTCTCATAGGAAGGTTGCAAGGTTCCATTTCAAACAACAGGGCAAGGTCTTTCATTGCTGTTGGGGTTTTGTTTTGTTTCTTTTAAGGGGAAAGAAAGAAGAATGAGAAACTGGTGTAAAGATACTACCAGAAGCAGTGCAAATTTAGATTAATTTCTCTCTTACCTTCACCACCCCAGCACTGAACTGCCAGGCTAAGCCCTTCCCAGTTAAATAAAGTCTACCTTAACATCACCCAGTTCCTGGTGCATCACTGCACAAGAATCACAGCTCCCCTTCTTCTTTCACCCTTCCTCTACAAGAAGGACCTCGTACAGTGTAGCAACAGTAAAGCCTGGAGAAAGCTAACACGGTGACACTTCATAAAAATTAAACCTAAACAGAATGAAAATTAACAAAATTGAACCTTCATGATCAGCCGTGCAGAGATATCCAACAACGCAGCTCACCAGCATTGTTTTTCCAGCTTCCTGTCACAAATACACTTTACACATCCACAAAAAGACAAAAGAGGAAAGTCATATAATCCAAGAACACTTTACTTTCGGTTTTAAACTAAGGCAGGCAAGCTTTTGAACAGGAATTACTGACATCTTATGAAAGTCCGTCATTACATATCTGGGAATGGGAGGCAAGTCTTGCCTCGTAACAATTGCTCACAACGGGCAAAAAAGATTCATTAGAACTACCAAAAGCCAACAGGACAGTCGACATCAGCAGCACCCGTCGCCTTCCGCACCGGCACCGCTTACACGGATGCACAGACTGAGGTTGGCACATGCAAAGTCCCATCATTTCCGTGATCCTGTCTCACGGGGAAGGCAGTCCCTGTGGCTGCTGGGCCCACGGCTTCCCGCCAGCAAATGCATTAGAACGTGATGTTTGCAAGACCTGTTTGAAAAGAAGGAGGGTGGGGGGAGAAACAAGTGCTTATTCTTATACTACCTGTACTTCACTACCATTAGGGCAGTTAGACACAGGAAGAAGGATGCTTTGAGAATTATTATTATTTTTTTTTAAACTTACATGTAAAGGATTTGGTGGGAGGAAAGGGAATTAGGAAGCAGGTTGATCTGTACTTTTCTAACCCTTTTTTGATTGTGATGTAGCAATTAATTTAAATAAGCCAAGCTGAAGGAGTACTGAAGTAACTGAAGGCAGAAGGAACAACACAGAGGCTGCTGCTGAACCTAAGGTCTGCCCATAAAACTAAAAAGAGAAAGCTGGGGGAAGTACCATTAATGAGGGCAGTAAATTCACACCGGATAAAGAAAAACTGCTTTAGATTAAAGCATATCCATGCATCAGATGCTTGATTATCTCCTTTGAGATTTGTCTTTTTTGTCTTCTAAAATATGCTGCATCACTTAACCTCAGCACCCAAATCTGTCCTAAATACTTCTCTAATCACAGCAAAGAATAATGCCAGAGATCCCAGGAATACTGGCTACTATGAATAGGTGACCTTTTTGCCCTTAGCTCCTCTCAAAATAAGTTCTGTATTACAGTCATCACTTTTTAGCCATAAAAAAAAAAATCAAAAGGAAAACGTGCACTTCTGCAGCTCGGAACTGTCGAAGCTGCAGGATGCGAGCCAGCAGCCACCGCTGCCTAGTGCCTGGTACAGCAGCAGCAACAGGCTCCTGAAGGTTTAGTTTTACCAGCTGTTTCAGATGCTTTGCTACTCAAGTCTGGCTCCACAGCTTCAGCAGAGATTGTATCTCCTCACATCTGCTAAGGAACGGGAAATAACACTTGTTCTCGAATACTGCTTTGTCAGGAGTAAGGGAAGGGCAGAGAAGGGGAGGAAAAAGATACAGACTGGCAAGCAGAGAAGTTTTCTGGGAAGACTTAAAGTCCCTGAAGTTGCAGATAGAGGCAGAGATAAACTCCCTGCAAGACAGTTGTCTTTCTAATTTGGACAAATAATGGCTGTAGACATCCATCCTTCACCTGAACCACAATATTATTTTTTTTTATTTCTTAAGCAGCAGCAACATACATAATGTTACATAAAGCACAGATCAGGTCTCTCCGTTTCAAAGATATTCTAGTCTAGGAGAGATGGAATTTTAACAACAAAAGGAACATTTAGAAGAATTAACTTCAGAAGGAATTTCTTCCCCCAGGAGAAAGCAGCATGGAAAACTTAAGTCTCAGATAGATGTAAATGGGGACCGTGCAGAAGACTGGGCTAAGTAATACAAATTTATTTTTATGTTGTCAGGACACCGTGATTTCATATACCATGTGCCCATATGGCACTTTACATGCATAGGATTTGTAAACCTTTCAATTAGCATTGATACTATAAAGCAGGCAGTTATTTAAAGTAACCCATACGGCATCTTTCGGTGTAAAAATTCTAACTCCCCTGTACTGGACAGGCTTCCTTTGGGGCAACTCAGATGCCGGTACAAACCCCCAAAAGGCTGCGGAGAAACAGTCACAATACACCCGCTGGGAGGTGTTCACAGCCCCGAGGAGCAGACCCCGGTCCTGCCGCAGGACACTGCTACCCTCCACCTGGGGTACACCGGCCCAGCCTCCGCGTCCCATCCCGACGCCCAGGGTCACCCCCACCCCCGGGGGTGCAGAACATTACCCAGGTTACTGCTGTCCTTTGAAGCCCAGCAGATGCAGTAGTGCTGCATTAGTTGTTCAAACAGTTCCTTTTCATCTAGGAATTCAAGTCCTTCTATTCTGTAAGAATAAAATAAAACCTGTGATTCAAGCTGGAGTCTCGGGATAGTTTTTAATGTTCTCTACGGCCAGTAAGACAGTTACCTTCTAGTAAATCAGTACAGGCGTTTGTCCATAACGAAGATGCCACCACCACTCCTACTCTTTGTTGTCAATGTATGAAACAAGTGACCCGCAAGATGTTTTCAACCTCTCATCCCTGGAATTTCATGTTCCAGGACTACTCTGTGTAACTTCTCATAAAAAGCTTTAATTCTCTTCTAACCCCTTTTACTGCATGTATCTGGTCTTGCTGGATTTAAGCAGACATAATAGCACAGCCTAACGGAAGGCGATTTATCTTTACCAAAGGATTACAGTGAACAGTTGAAGATACTATTTTCTCCAGACAATCACAACAAGTCCACATTATGTCTTGGAAGAGTGATGGGTACACCAGTACAGCTTCTAACAACTCTCCCACATGAGCTCATGATGAAGCACAAACCAACTGGTACATATAAGATCTGAGGATTTTTTTCCTAAAATGGTTCCTACCTAGGATTCTTAAAGTAAGATCTTTGAATGTCTTCCACCAAACAAATGGGAGAACTTTTCCCAAGCTGTGCTTGTTTTAAAAAGTTTAACCTGGCACATTCCTTTCTCTCACTCTAGATTACTCGAATATCAGAGTGTTTATTTTCCATGCTTAATATTTGGAAGGGCTGCTACTGAGGATCAAAAGAGGCTGAGGGGCAAAAGTTCCTAAGTACACTCACAGATGTGCGAGTGCTGCAGAAAGACACTTTTGTGAGGATTTTTATAAACAGAAAGCATTATTTGCCTCATTAATACCAAAGGACAGAGTTTACATAACCTATTTCTTGGCATTTGGAACAAGCGGAAGGAGCTGAACAGATCTAAGGTAGTCAAAAATGCTGTAAAAAAAGTACAAGCTATGTCTCTCCACAAGTGCCATATGGTACAATCACACAGCACTATTTAAACAACCTGTGATTTTCAGTCTCACCTGTTCCGTTCTATGGTTTGAGAAATCCCCATATGCAAATACTTATTCTGACCAAAGTAACTCGTTCAGCTAATTCAAACTATAGGTATTGAATGACTCAGAGCAATTCACACTTTGTATTATATATCTAGGAAGTTACTCATTAAAAACAGTTTCCCCCTTTTTAGCTTTTCTTTAATGCAAAAAATTTAACAAAATCCATGCAGCTTACTGACTGTTCCAGCAGCCATTAGTCAGACCCTCTACACACGAAGCTCTGCCTGCAGACTCAGCAGTCTGGCTCCTAAAGGTGGTATGAAGGAAAGCATCATCCATCTGTTGAGAGATGGTCACCCCACGCTGTTGGGCACACCTCTCCTCTCTGTCCCTCTTTGCTTGCATAGTGCAATAGGCCATAACACTAAATTACTGCCCTGCCTTGGCTCATTACCTAATTATGCTGTCAAGGAACAAGGAAGATCAGAACTGGTCATTTTCCACCCAACTGTAGTAGAAAAGCAGACTGATAAGTAATCTGATCTAGGCCTACAAGACTGGAGCAAACCCCTGGATGTCACCTCCCTTGGGGACATGAGAAGTAGCTGCCTGTTCTGAGTGTATTTTAGGACCCAACTGGCGTTGTGGAGGCTGGATGTTCACAGGAAACATCTTAGGTACTGTAAAAACTCAACACAGCATTTCCGCAGCATCTTCCATCTGCAAATTTCTGTCATGAGACGCTTTATGTCACACCTAAATAAAACACCACCACTGCCTGTCTACTCCTGGCAGCAATAACCCTCTGGATCATTAATGCTCCAGGCGTTATCCTTGAGGCTCTGCAGAGCTCCAGCCTCAGACACGTCCTGTCTATCCAGCGGGCAACTGCAGGCAGCCTCCTCCCTGTTGTATCAGAGGATCCCATACTAGATACTGGTGTGAGCTACCCTGGAAATGGCATCTGAAGATGACTTTTGGCCGCAAGCAAGCTATCAGCAATACCTTTTGACATCAGCCTGTGGCAAAAAGCTGTACACTTTCATCATATCAATGGCACGTGCAGTTTCCCAGCCATTTAACAGCAGTCGTTCCCTCTGTAAAATAAACAAGCAGTGCAGTTTTCAGAGGACTTGAGGAAAAATACCAGAGAACGGTTTTTCCCCCTAAGGATTTTGTAGGCCATCTGCTTGACCTGTTCTTTGAAGAGCTCTTACGCTCTTTTCTAAGCATCTGCTGCTAACCCCTGCGCGGGGAGGACCGTGGGACAGATGGAGCTGTGCTCTGATCTACCGCAGTTTTTGTACTTTGCTGAAGCCAAGCGGCATCGAGCACCCACAGCACTGACAGCAGGGACCCGTGGCACCACAGACAGGAAAGGGTTTCAGCAGGCAGCAGCTGCCCCACCCCAAACCCGCTCTGGTCACTGCTCTGGGCCTTACCCTGCACACAGAGAGGCAGAACTTGCAGGCAGATTAAATAAGTTTAATATCAAACACACCCAGAGCTCTGTGCCCCTTTTACCTGAGAGTCTAAGGATCTGCAAACTTCCACTCCAGCCAGGTTACACTGTCGTCTCTGCAAGTTCTCAATCATGATCTGTCCAAAGCGGTCCGTCATATTCACCTCAGGTAGAGAATGAGACAAAAGTGTTCCCCCTTCCGAAAAAAACGTAATCGCAGTGAAAAGCAGTAACTTGGTTAAACTCTTGAATTGTCTACGTCATAAAATGTACAGGATAACATCAAAGCAAGCTTCACATTCTTACACCAGGTCTCATCTCCCACTGCCACCATCTCCTCGGCTACCTCACGCCTACAAGCTGAGTGCCCCTCCAGTGGTGACAGCGCTGCTGCCTTTGCAGACACTGGGGCTGGGCACTGAAAACTGGCTCTGCTTTAAGTTGTTGGCAACTTGGTTCAGCCCTCCAGCAGTGATTTACAGCTCAGAAGATCCTGTTACTAATTCCTGGAGCCACCTAGTTCCCCCGAGGCAGCATTTTAGTTCCACCCTGAGAAGCTGAGTTTATGCTGATGTGATTTTTTGTTCCACTTTGCCAAAGAACAGAGAGATAATTACATAATGTTATACACTCACATCTAACATTCAGCATTGTTTCTTTTTCCTCTGTTTTATTTAAACCAATATTCTATGGTTTTCTCCACATATGGATTAAGTCTCAGTTATTTTGGTTCAACATAGCCTAGAAACTGTCCTTCAGAAGGGCTGTATATTCTTTACAATGAGCTAGCAGATCTACAAGATAAAAGACAATACTGAAGAAATTCAGCAGAAACCACTGTCTCTACAAAACAATATGGCCCACTATTTTACAAGCACAACTCCCACTTTTGAGAGCAATTTCTATGACAATAAAGCAGGTTTAAAAATGCCATTTTTGTTTTACCTGCTCATAATTTATAAACATCGCCACTGGAAAGGTGCTTGCTGCCCACTTTAAAAGATTTGCAGATTGCTGCGGTGTCATGTAAACCAGCACACACTCTGCTACCAGAAGCGTTGGCAAACTTTAAAACAAAAAAACAAGAGAACTATTTCTAGCAAAAGAAAAAAAAAAATGTGTAAAGAATTATTAGCAAGCAAGTAATTTCACATCCCCAAAATTTCTTACAAGAGCTGCCCTTTTTGTGAACTAGAGATTTAAGACGGAATGAAATCACTTCTTCAAGCCGACTAGAACTGGGTTTTCTGGCAATTGATGAAAATTAACTGCAGGGGACTCCCATGGATACAAACTAGATATTAGGAGACAATCTCCCCTAAGTCAGCCACACGATGAACACAGAAGAACACGGATTCTCTAAGTCTTCTCTGAGCTGTGGTAGCGTGAACTGAAGTGCATATTAAAATTAATTTTGCAGAAGAATTGTACCCTATATACACGATACACACTCTTTTAGAGACCAGTAAAATTTGGAATAAAATACAAATTTAAAATAAAGTTTTCTCTTTAGAAAAGTTCTAAGAAGAATTTTAATTAGACAGATTTGTTCAACATCTGTGAAATAAGCTTCACATATTATTATCTAACAAAACGCAATCTATAGTTTGCACATTGCCTCTTCCCCCTCCATCCACAAAAAACCCAAAAATAGACATCTGCACAAGTAATCTTCCTCAGAATTACGGAGTTTTCTTTTAATTGCTAGAATGAACAGGAAAAAGAAAAGTCACTAGAAGCAGAAGAAATTCCACAAGGAGCAGCAATGTAGGCAAGCAAGGCAAGATTTCAGGAGATAGAAGTGTAAAGATTTAAATGGCAATTTGATGCATTCTGCTTACCCATATGCTCTCTCCCACCCAGGCAGATAGCCGCTATTTATATATCTTATATTTGAAAGGTATGTCCATCATCCACTAAGAGCTTAAATCCTGCCCCCCCCAGCCTAACGCTTGAACAATAAAATCCCAGATATTAGCTTCCGGAGTTAAGTTCTCCAAGGACTCCACAGCAATCACTTTACCAAAAGGTCTGGGGAACAATAAGGGTTTAAAGTGGAGGCAATAGAAAATAATTACAAAGATAAAACTCTGAAATAATTTAACATTGACAGAATTATTCTTTCTTTTACCAGCTAAGCTCCCAGAAACCTTGACTCGTACCGCCCTTACAACAGGGGTGGAGGATGCTCACCGATCTAGGTACTGCCCATCAGTCAACATCAAAACTAAATGCAACTGAACCAGCTCTTAAAACAAGCAATTTATGACATTTTGATACATCTCTAGTTTAGAGATTCCCCTTGAACAACTTATGATTCTATTAACTAGATTTCAACCAAATTCAAGCAAGGGGCAACTCTTTTAGAAATCTCTAAAGAGTTAAATTCATGAAGTAGAGAGAGAAAACTCTTATGAGCTCCGAGGCAGAAAATGGCTGCTGCGGGAGCTCATCCCCTCCAGGGCAAGGGATGGGGGTGAAAGCGAGAAGGAATTACAGCTGCCTGCCCTGCAACCACAGCTTTAACTTGTGCGAAAGGATCACACACCCCAGAGAGAACCCACCACCAGAAACACGGCCACAGAAAGCCATACTTCATCCCCCCCAGCGTTTTAAGATCAAGAAGGAAATAGTTCTGTAATGTTTGATCTTCTCAGGAAGGACAAAAACACGGTCTGCAGAATAGACTACGCAAGGAACAACCTTGCTTCAGACTTGGAACTACCAAGCAGTCACGGCAGTGCCAGCCTGCTCGGCTCAGCGAGGCTGCATGAGGTGTCTGAACAATTCCTTCTGCTCAAAGGGCTCAGGAAAAGGTAACCATGGAAATAGCATAATGAGCACTGGATGCAGATACTGTATGCCCAAGCCTGACTTTACTCTTACCAGTATGCTTCCACAAGCCCTCATAAAAAAAAAAAAAAAAAAAAAAAAAGCTGAAAAATAATAATCTTACTGTATATCCAGGTTATGTTTCTTTAGCTTTTCCTCCAGATCTGATGAGAAACGGAGATCTGCTCCTACTATGGAATATCGACTGGACTCTAGGCTGTGAGAATCTGCAAGTTTAAGATTTTGAGAGACTAACGGTTACAAATAAGAGGGATGCTGAAATTATAAACTAAAAAAAAAAAAAACCACACAGCAATGTATGAATTTGAAGACAAAGTTTGATCTGTTATACCTAACAATTAACAGCAAACTCTTCTTTTTAAAACATTGATTTCCCTTATACCTGATTATTGTGGTTTACAGATGGTGACTGCAACAAGCCTACTCTCTCACTCTGCAGCCACTCTAATGCAGATCGGTTATCCCATCCGTTACCATGGTTTCGAGGAATGCAGAGAGAAGAAAAATGTGAAGATTAAAGGCAGGGGGTTTTGTTTTGTTTGCTGTCTTTTCAGATAGCCCAACGTATGCACATAAGGAACTACATTAAAAAAACATGTACATCGATTTCTGGAAAACTAAGTTAAGAGTAAGAAGGTTCCAGATATCAACAACAGATATAGCTAGATAAATTAACAACACCTATAGCTATATAATATATATGGGTATCAGACATAGAGTTGGGGGCCAAAATGTTATCATTTAGGCTTTTTGTATGACCTAGTGATGGCGTTTAAGGGTAGAGTCAAATTAGGAAAGGTATTCTGAGAAACAAATATTCACCCTGGGATACAACAGGCAGCAAGCTCCTGTAAATGCCTTCCAACGTGAAGGGAGAACTAATACTAAAGTCAAAAGGCACTCTGCCATACTAGCAAGACTGTAAGGAAGCCAGCAGCAACATGAGCATCCTGCTATCAATAATTCTGACAACCAGTTGCAATCAATTCCACTAGATGAGCCCAATCCCCTCAGAAAGCATTTCACAAGTGCAGCAGCAAACCCACTTAAAGACGTAAAAGTTCTGCAGGAATAGATCAGATTGCTCTTTCAGCTTCAGCTTCACCAGAGTGAAGTCATTAAGACCGAACAGCACGTAATTTGCCCCTCTAACTTACCATATGAGTGTGCCAGAGCATGCAGTAAAAAATAAGAAAGCTAAACGGTGAAGAAAAAAAACCCCAGAGTGAGAGTTTAAAGGGGTTTTGTAAGGGTCAGTCAGCATCCGCAAGCACAGCTGGCACAGCCCCAGGCAGGACCCTGCTGCACACAGCTCCTGAACCAAACACCAGAGCAGATGCCAAGAGCCAGGTGAAGAGAGAAAGAGAAGCCAAGTGGCTGAAGAGACAGGATGAAAGGGGTTTTCCATTTCGGGAGAGGAAACAAAAAACTGGGGGGAGAAGGTATCTTATTAAGCAGTGCTTCAAACACTCTGGAAGATGTACCTCCATTTAATTTTCAAGTGACCAACTGTTTGAAAATGGCACCAGCAAGTCACAATAGCTGGCTTTCCAGCAACATTTAACAGATACAGAAACAGAACAGTTTGCGCAGAGAGTTACAGGGGGAAAAAAAAAAAAAAAAAAAGAAAAAAGAAGAAAAAAAAAAAAGTTGTGCAGAAAATGATTCAACATTTTGAGTCAAGGCTTTTTTCCATGTGCATGTTCTGTAATAGCTTTAAGACTTCCCACACCCTTCTATTTAAGTTATTATATCAAGGCCATGATAATGGCATCAAAAAAAGCCACACAAAACCCCCACCACACACAGGAAAGTATTTATATAGCGATTGGTTTGCTGTCTGGAGATACAGCACGGTAAGCGTCAGTCACCACAATTAGTATGAAATTAGTGCAATCTTCTTGTCCAGCTTCATTGACTTGGACATACTAGTACGTTAATTAAAACCAGAAATAAACTACAACAATTATGAAGTGATCCAGTAACAGAAGCAGTACAAACACTTCAGATGTGGAAGTAAATGTCTCTTGCTCACACCATGTTGATTCAAGTATTTTTATCACTGAAGAACAGGAAAGAGCAAAACCTCTTATACTCCAGGTTAGAAAACCATCCTTCAAAAGGGTTCAAATTTCAGCAATCAAAATTCCTAACGTTGTTTTTAATAAGCCTGTATATGCATGAATAAACCCCACAGAATTTCTGTTATGCCCTGACATGGTGGGAGAGGGGATGGCCAGAGGAAGCGACCGGGGCGATCCTCAGGGCTGAGCCGTGCAGCCCAGCAGACCCTTGTTTCTGGAGATGTGGGCTGTGGCCAAGTGAAAATAAACAGCCATATAGCCATAGCCTGGTTATTTGAAGTCAACTGCTGGAAAGAAAACATGAAACATGAGACAAGTTTTTTCAGGAGTGACTTGGTTCAGCAGAAATATTAAAGCCAAGTATCCTTAATGCCTTAATACCGGACCCCTCGCAGGAGAAACCGTCAAAAGGCCAAGGTGGCCGACGAGGAATGGATTGTCTTCCCCTCTTCAAAAGCCTTTTACTCCAAATGCAATCACTTCACTTCCATTTCCAGTATCCAGACTGCCTGGTTCTCCTTCTCTGGTCCATTCAAACAGAATGTACTTGTTCCTCCACACATTTTCCTGCCAACTTCCCTCAACTCTCCATTGACGGTTGTTGGCAAACACAACCACAGATAGTACTGAGGCAGAGCTGCACACACATTATACACGAGCTGATACAATTGCTAAAAATCCTGTATTTTAAATATGTCTGAAAGCACCTCATTAAATATCTCCATAATTCTTACATTCCAACATTTATGAGCAATACTTTTACCTTGAAGGAAATCTTAGGGGAAAATATGTAATTTACACTAGAAAATTTTAAAATGCAAAGAGAGGCAAAAGGAAAAAAAGCAAGAGGAAAAAGTTTAAGCTAAGCCTCTTCCAAACTTCCTTGTAAGATTTTCTCCTAGCTTCCACCTTTGGCCTATACATGTCATTAAAAAAATTCTTTTATATATAAAGTCAAAGGGATGAAGAGATCATACTTAACTAGGCAAACAACTTTGAGATTTTAAAATCAGACTGACAACTGCTCCATCACTTCACACTTAGCTGGCAGACACTCACTCACGGCGAGGCAATGGCAGCTGATGATAGCTGGAATTGCCATTGTTCCCAGCCTGGAGGCTCAAAGTCGAAGTATGACCATAAACACCCCAGAAGATAATGTACTGCTAGTCCTCGTCTGACACCAATTTCTACTTTATTGCAGAGTCTGATGCTTTAAGTATGAAAATTTGCAAACATGCTGCCACCCTGACTGAGTAGTGTTGGTGCAAATGTATTTTACAATGCCTGCCTATCTACAGAGCAGCTGAAAAAGAAAAAGCAAGTTTCCGCTTGGTAGTGGCGTCACATGGTCTCCATTGAGTTCTTCTTATGAACAAGAAGTTTCTTTTAATGGATTTTTTTTTGTGTGTGTGCTAAAAAAAACTACTTTTTTTTTTTTTTTTTACTCTCCTGAAGGTGTCTGCCACAATGACCTCCCCACAGACGAGAGCCCTGCCCACTCCACCAGCTCCCTGCCACTGCCAGGAGTGCTGCTGCCCTCCCTCCTGGCTGGCTGAGAGCACCCCCCACGCTGCACTAATGAGCAAGTCGGTGGCAGTTTTCAAATAAACAGGGCCACCTCGATGTGACTGAGGCCAACTGCCCTGACGCTGGCACAGCCAGCAACATTTCATGGCTTGATCCACTGAAAATCCCCCGTTCCAAGCGCCAATTCCTCTCCAGGCACCAATACTTCCTGTTGGCTTTTAGCAAAGTTGTTTGGTCCTGGTGTTCTTTTCTAGAGCACGGAACTACCTTATGGTTTTCTTTGTGATGCTCACACTCACCACATTCAGTTCTGTACAAAGTTTCTCTCTTGTACATGTCTGAAAGGAAGGTTCGAGAAACACCAGATTCAGATTTCATTTGAGAAATACAAGGGAGGGGAGAGTGAGGGAGAGAAGGAAAGCGAGCCCCAGCACTGCAGCCCACCCCATCCACCCAGCGCAGACTCTCAGCCGAGGTGCTCGCTTGTTATCCACACAGAATGCAATGGAGAACGTTTCTCTCCGATCAGACCACCTGTAGGTGTATTTTCCATGACTTCTGGCACAGAAGTAACAAGTGGTTTGAATTTAGACATTGGAGTGACTGAATAGTAGCAGAAGTTGCTTATAGTTGCCTTTTGACCTCACTGCAATAATTTTTGTCTTTACAGAAACACGCGACCAGCAAGTAAATGCTGTTTTAGGGTGGCCCTCAGGCACTCACCCACTGCCTTAATCCCTCTGCTCAAGTGGAATCACAGGCACACGAAGTACAGTGTTTCCTCTCCTACGAGAATGCAGAGTTTTCTTTTCTTACTCTCTTCTCAGATTAGTGAAACAATTTCTTGGAGGTTTTCCAAGAAACAGCATGCAGGATACTATTGACTCAAACTGATTTCATTAGGATTTTTATCCTAAGGTATCTCTGGCAGCTTTACAACCAACCATCCCATACAAGCTATTCTGCAGGCTCAAAGGCATGATACAGTCCTGGTCTCACTCAGGTTGGTTGTTTACTACATCAGGACAGGGTACGTGTCTAAACACAAAGAAATTTAGTCTGTCTTGCAAGAGCAGGATCATTCCCAACGCAAGGCGCGCGAGTCACCAAGACAGCAACAGCCCCAACATCCACGTTGCGTCACAAGCAAGTTTGGAAATTAAGGGAAAAAGAAGTTAAAATAATCAACTCTCAAAGCTGGACTAGACAGGGGCAGAAATGTAAGACTGGCAATGAAACGTGATAGCTCACTGAAGTGTAATTTGCACTTGCAAGGCAGCAAAGGTGGAGTACTAACTTCCCAACACTGGCAACTGCATCATAAACCAGATAGCGCCACTGAACTTTGAGAACAATTTAACCTGATAATGCCACAGGAATGTCAAGTTACTGCACAAATTCACTGCTTTCCCCCGGAGATCTAACATTCCCTAGGAAACGACAAAGTTGTTCAATTGACAAGTGTCATCTTGCTGCATTCAAGGGCAGAGGCCACAAATATCTATACTTGAATCGCAAGCCATACTGTCATTGCTTTGTCTAAAGGGCAAGGAGAAAGCAGATGTTGGCCTGAAGCTGATAAAGCTGTCTATTAGCACTAGCTTCACGAAATGAAAACATTTAGCGTGAGAAGAAAAGCAGTAAGAGAACAAGAATCATGTCAGTCGATATTACAACAACTCAAAAATCAAATTCCGAAGCACCTAAACAAATTTTTCCTGGTATACATGCGACAGCAGTGTGGAATTAATTTGGGGGCGAGGGGACACACACACACACGACAACCTCTCTCTGCAAGGTTCTAAAATCATGGACCATATCCCCACCCCAAAGCCCACGGAAATAAGTAACATTTCCCTGCCTGGAAATGCAGCTTCGTTATGCCCCACTACACTCCCTAGGCCAGGCAGTATTCCCAGGACACCACATTAATCTAACAGCTGCACCAGGCCAGACCAAAGGTCCCCCTAGTGTGGTAGCCTGCCTCTCACAGATGCCAACAGCAGCTACCTAGGGAAAAGGCAAAAAGAGGGCAAACACGTACAACAATACTGGCATCTATCTTTTTTCTAAGAACTCTTAAATGTGATTTGGATTTCTGGACCATTACTGAGTCAATGTTTTCATCTATCTATTTATTATAATACCCAGATCTTGTTCGCAGGCAGCAATAATCAACCAGCAGCCTATCATTTACATGTGAGGCACAAACTATTTTTTCCACCCATGTGCATCACTTTATATTAATCCGCATTGAATTTATCATCAAGTCACTAATTTCACAAGATTCTTCTACAGTTCTTTACCACTCTGAAAAGTTTGGACTTGCCAACAAGCTGCCACTTACTAATCACTCTATTTTCCCAATCATTTCTTAGTGTTGAACAGCAACATATCCTTAAGCACAGATCCCCATCTCTCTCCATAATGAAAATTAACAACATATGCCTACCCTCCATCCCCAGCTCCTCATCCATATGAGACCCATTCCTTCCCCCCGCAACAACCGTGCAATTTCTCTGGCACACTTTGCTAAGGGACACTGTCAAAACACATTTTTTAGATTCAAGCACGATATTAACTGGATGTCCTTTTCCAATATATCTGTTGACTCTTACAGAGAACTCCAATAGGTTTGTGAGGCGTAACTTACCTTTACAAAAGCCATGTTGACTCTTTCTCAACACATTATATTATTCCTGTGTTCCACTAAGTCTGTCTGTTAGTTTCTACTAATCTGTCCAGTAGAGACATCAGTCCTACTGGCTTGTAGTTCCCTGGATTTCTCCTGGAGACCATTTGAGTCACAGCCGCCACCTTCCAGTTCTCAGGTACTAAGACAGTTTTAAAATGAGAGGGTATATACCAGTTAGTAGCTGAGCGAATTCATTGTCAAGTTCCTTTAGACCTGTAAGAAATCTCTATTCATCTGACAGTTTGATTTGCCTACTTAGTCCACAGCCTCTTCTGGTGGCTCTTCCACATGAAGCAGTTGCATTAATACGTCCTTAAAGGAGAGCTCCCCACAGAGGTTTCACTCAAACTGACCTGTGGTTATCGAGTGCCAGTTCAAACTGGGATTCCACAACAGATTTCTACCACCTCCAAGTTATCTGGACATGAAGCTACATCCCAAAGATGTAGTAGAGCCTACATCAGCTGGGTTATAGTAAAATGGCTACTTTAAAGTATTTAAAACCCAGCACTGAGAAAGAACAAGGAAAACAGCTTTAGAGAAATAAGCCCCTCCAATACATTCAGACACTGACACATTAATTGCTGTTGACTGCTGTGACTTGCTATTAGTAGCTTCTGATTACAATACACCGTTGGTTTGCTCTGCTAGGTGTCTCTACAGCTGTTCAGTAACAGAAATACTATCAAACCCTTCTGATCAACCTTGTGCTAGTGCCTTTTTAACAGTGCTTATGCAGCATATCTCACTGTATACAGGAGAAGTAAGAAGTCTCCTTGCTGAAACAGTGGTGCTCGGGAGCCCTTTTTCTGAGATGGGGCATGGGGCTTTCATCTTTCAAGACCTGAACGTACAGTGGAGAACTCTACCGTTCGAATGACATCTAAAAGGTTGGTGAGTTAAGACCCTCTAATATACAGCAATAAAATGTGCACAACATGCACAACCAACTCAGTGTGTGGCAGTACTCCGATCCGAGTTAAAGCACTAAAAGAGCCTTGGGGTGAAGCACCTACACCTTGCCACCGGCAGCACGAGCACACCTCCTCACTAGTTAGACTCTCCCTCACTCTCTGAAGGGCCCTCCAGACCCTTAGCTGCAATTGTGCTTATTAAAGTCACCTGTACCTGTAATCCCACCACTCATCACTGCTAGCTCTGTTTTATCTGCTAACACAAATTAATTGGCATCGTAGGTGCAGATAATTACTGTTCCTAAAGGGTCCAAAGCAGCCACGATAGTGCAGTATCTGCTATTTGGGCACAAAAAACATTCCTCAACAGAACCCAGGCTTTTTTTCCACAAGCAAAGAGCTTTTTGAATTACAATCCTGACACAAACATAATGAGGCTGTAAGCCAAGACAATACAACCCCCCAGCACCTGAACCTAATGTTCTCTTAATACTAACACGTAACAAATGGCACCGGCTCCTGAGAATGGTCTTTGCAGGCTGCATTCTTCTGTTAAGAGTCTGCTAAATGTAAAGACCCATGCTCTTAATGAGACAGAAAGAAGACCAAAGGAAACACTCAACAGATACTTTAATCCAGTATATATGACTAGCAGCATAACTTGAGCTACATATGAGACAAAAAAAAAAAACCCTCAACAACTTTCTGGCAGAATAAAACCACTTCAAGAGAAGACGTTTCTAAGATGACACAGAACAAATGGGCAGGAGTCTGTAAGAGAAGAAAAAAAGCCTCTTTTCCCTCCCAATTCTCTGTCCAAACAGCATTTCAAACATTAAAAGTCTGCCCACATAGCAGAACAAAATGATCAGAAAAGTTTTAAAAGTGCTGCAGTACATTGCTGACTTATTTTTAAGATGACTCACCTATTAGAAGAGAGTCCCCTGAATGGGATTCCATAATTGGTTTTGACAGGGGAGGTTTTGATCTGTGGGAAGAAGGAAGAAGCATCTCTGAACAGTTAAGCTTGTTTAACAGTGTGCTTACGATTTATTTTTTTTTAATATATAAGTGTGTGTGCGTGTATTAAAAACAGACGAGAGAATACCTCTGCCCTCTACTGGAAATAAAAACGTTTGCAAGTTAGACTTGGTACTAAGTTGCAGTTTATACCCAATGACTCTTAAGTTTTGAGGCAACCTGAAGAGAAATCCAGACATTCTCCTCAGGTATCCTCCATAAGCCTTAACGTATCATCGAACACAACACTCACGTATAGCACCAGCCATCCTACCTCTCTAACTGAACACCCAAGCCTGGGAATTTACTGCTTTCTTCAACAGTAAGAGAAGACTTAATCGCCTCTAATCATCACGAGGGTTCCCCTGCCCATTATATTTTACATAATTAAAGTCTGCTTGGCCTCTCTAAAGCTTTCATAGACGAACTTCTGCAGTTTGGAATAGTGGCTGTGCCATCACATGTATGACTTGCCTGCATAATGAAACCTTTACTCTAAATCCCGGAGCATGAAGAGTTTCTCGGAAGAGAGATGAAATAATTGCAGTTTGCAGTTCATAGCATTTTGCTGAATTACATTCAGTCTCACGCAGCTAAACACACACAGGCACTATACTTACTTGATATTGTGTATTTTTCTTGCAACTATCATTGGAAAATCCACTTCAAAATATTTTCTAGGGAGAAGATTTTCATCCTGAGAATTGGAGTAAGACCATAGAATTAGCAACATTCAAACTTTGCAGACACATGACAAGATATAACCTTAAGTCCTAAACAGTTTTGGTTTAGTTTACACTGTCATTCGTAACAGTAGTGTAACTTAATGTCCTACAGCTTAAAAAAAACCCCAAACCAACAAAAACACTTGGGAGACATCAGAATGTCCTCTAAGCATTAAGGAAACTATTTAACATTTTATGTAATGCAGCAATCCTGGACTCCAGATCACTGAAACATGTATTCCAACAAAATATTATCAGGATCTAGAAGAACACAGCACCAGGAAACTCTTAGGACATTTAGTGTGCATCTTCAGAGTATTCTTCTAAGCAAGGAATCTGGAACATTTTGAACAGGTTCACAGAGAAAGCGACCACATTCCACAATCTGTCCCCAAACCCACAGCCAGACTACAAGCACATCAGTGTTCCTCTACCACAAAAAAGGGGAAAACCTCTTCACTTCATGTTGTCACCATCTGACACCCTAAGAGATAAGCAGTACCAAGTTTCTCCCTATGCAGCAATCCTTTTGTGATGGAGATGTAGCACTAGTTCTAGCTTGGCAACCTCATGAATTTCTGAACAGTAGATGAAATCAGGAGTCAGAACACTGAAGCACTCGCTTAACTGGGTCCCATCTTCTGTCCGTTAGTTGTACCACACCTGCTCTTTGCAAGGACAAAGAATTGGAATTACAGGCCCCAATTTAGCTTTTAAAATCACTGTTACAAGAAAGTTAATAAAACTGTATATTAACACAGCTTTCATAGGAACGCCGGTAAGAAGAAAACTTCACATGTCATAAAATTTCATTTTTTCCCTTCCACTGACTGAAATACAACGAATTGTGACCAAGCAAAACACAACTGGCCTCCCCGGCCTTTCTTCCAGAAACCAAATTTACAAATGAAAATGCTAATGAGAAGACAAGATGACTTGGAAGTGTGTTCACTCAGAATGATACTATCATATAATATCTGAATAATCTGAATTTTTGTGAATCACATGCATACATATAAACAGATGTATATATTTATATATAAAACTCACATTTATATAAATAATTCAGATGAATAGAGTCTGTACAATTCTGTGCTGTGGTATCTGATTCCTGTTTTAATACAGGATTAAATAAAGGGAAGCCTTAACGCTTAAAGAGGACAGCACAACGTGGAGTTCAAGCTCTACTCCTGGAAGTCCACTAGAGGTCAGCTCCCTGTCACAGGCTTTTTGGTAAAAACCGGTGAACACCGCAGCCCCCGCCCCGCGCACTGAGGTTTGAAGGCACCTAAACTAATTGTAAGGAAGCTGAGAAGTGAGGCAGACCACGCAGGGCACTCTGCTGCAGCACTCACAAACCTCTGCCTCCAGCCAAGTTTGTCACTCTCGGCTGTCATTACCTTTAATCTCCAGAACAGGGTATCCATGCCAGCACCAAGATTAACAATTTGGCAGTTGCATTCTGTCTTCTTTAGAAAAGCTTTAATCAAATAACTGACTCCATGAACACGAGCATAATAGCCTGTTAACAAAAAAAAGAGGATTTTTAAATTATTATTTTCATATAATACTTGCTGTTTAACGATCATTAAGATTTTTAGGTAACTTTATAAACTATCTATTTAAAAAAATGGTGTTTCTTAGGAAGAAAAATGAAGTAGAATTATTAGGAATATCAATGCACTTTTAAAAAAATACCTAAGGGTCTTTGGTTTGGGGTGTTTTTTTCATTACTGACAAAGTCTGATGCACTGATAAAACAGGATTCCTTTGGTAAATTAAAGTTTTAGTCAAGTTTCACCTCAAACTGAGCAGAGACCAGAGCTGACATACCCACCCTGCTGCCCTGGGTCAAATCAACATTTTTGATTGGTTTGTATTGATTGCTGCACGCCAAGACACACAGAGACATTCCACTCAGAACACAGAAAGCAAAGGATAAGAGTTTTGATTCAAAGAATAATATTTAAAAGGCCAACTACAGTACAGAATTATTACTGTGAAGAAAACTTGTCTCATCCTTTTACATATTTGCTGCACTCCGTAACACCCGGTATACAGAGGTTTCACGAGGTGCTCTTCAAGACCAATTCAGAACACGTTTGCACTCACAGTCACATGCCAACTTGCCTCTATTGATTTCAGGTGCTTTTCTTTCTTTGGCTTGTCTCACAAAATACTGGATGTAAGGGTCCTTCCAGTAACCAACACTTACAGCAAACCTGTCCAGCAGAGAAAAAAAAAAAAAAAAAAAAAAAGAATTATGAAATAAGGCCGCCAAGATTTCCTCTAGAAGACACACAGGCTAAAAGGTCACTCTCTGAGCTGGGTGTATACATGCAGACACAGTTTACAAAAATCTGTTGAATGTGTGGAACTTTTTAAATTAAGAAGTTACATAAAGCCTAGTTAAAAATTTTGGCTGTTGCCATATTAAGCAAGCATCTTTTTAATAGCCTCTGCGCTATTTGATGAACTTCTGCAAGACCCTAGTCTCAAATATTTTCTGCTTGAGGACCCAGCAAACAGGAATTCTGTCTGAAGTTCCTTAGACCACGCACAAAGGGCGCTTTACTGCTACACAACATGCTCTGAGCTGTTTGCTCTTATTCCAGAGCTTCTACCCATCACTTCCACACAGACAACAGTGCTATTGTAGTCTAGTAGAACTTACGAGTTTCACAACGGATTTGAAAAGGTAAACTCTCAAACTCAGCCACCCAACAACTTGCTGCTACACCAATAACAAGAGGTTGGAACAAAAAGCCAGCAAGAGCAGAAGTTAAATTCACACTCGCGCACAACGGGACAACAAAACTCATCACCCATCCTCCAGAGGTGAGGAAAAGAACTCTGAAAAGTATCAATTCTTTTTTTCCTGGGATCTCGAACATCACTGATGTTTCAGATCCCCACTGTTAGCCAGCGTAACTCCAGCGATCGCCGTAGGCTGCTTGATAAACAAACTCTAAACCGAAAACGGGGCAGGGGTTGAACAACAGGAGCAAGGCAAGCCGAGGGCTGAACCTCCGGCTCCGCGTGAAAAGCGCCTTCAGGGCAAACGCCCGCCCTCTCCCCCGGGAACTCGGACCGTGCTTTGAAGTTTACTCTGCCCAACACAGCTTCGCTAGCTGCACGGCTACACAGCTTCAGGGGCGCCTCCCCGGGCAGCCGGCCCTTGCCGCCGCCCTCGGCCCCGGTGCGGACAGAGAACCTCGGCACCACCGGGCACGGCAGCAGCCTCCCGCGGGGCGGCACCGGGGAAATGCCGTGGCTCCCTCCCTGCTCCTCCCTCCCAGCTCCCCGGCGGCCGCTCCGTACTTCGCCGCCGCCCCGCCCGCCCTCACCCCCGCCAGCACAGCCCCGGGGCTGCGGTCCGGTGGGGGGGGGACACGGCGGGACGGACGGCGGGGGTAACACCAGGGGTAACACCGGAGGGGCCCGGCCCGGCTCGCCCCTCCCCACCCCCCCGGGAGCCGCTACCGTTTGCAAACGGACGCGTCCTCGCACGTGCCCCGGACCGCCTCGTCCGCCTCGTCGAGGCCGGGGGCGGAGAGGGGGTCGCGGGCAGCGGCCGCCATGGAGCGGTGAGGGCCGGGCCCGGGGAGCGCGCGAGGCTCGGCCGCCCGCCGCTGCCGCCACCGCCCCTGCGGCCCGCCCCCCGCCGCCTCTCATTGGGCGGTCTCCGCAAGGCGGCCCGTCGGAGATCGGCAGCGATTGGCCCACGGCCTCGCCCGTTCCCACAGCGCCCAATGAGAGAGCGTGAGCTGCAGCGCCCCGCCCAGGAAACGGTGGCTGTAGCGCAAGGGACGCCGGGAGCGGTAGTCTTGTGGGATGCTCGGCCATAACGCGGGGGGCGCGCGGGCCCCGGGGCTGTCCGCTAGGGGAGGGGGGGGCCGCCGCGCACCGGGCCCGTCCCGGCTGCCGCTGCCGAGAGAGCGGCGGGCGGAGGAGCCGCCCTCGCGCTGCGGAGCGCTGACATCCGGGCTCCGGGCGGGACATCCGGGTTCCCGGTTGCCCCGCCCCTCCCGGAGACCCGGCTGTTCCTCGTGAACACGTGATGCGTTGGGCGGGGCCGGAAGTGGCGGTGGGTTCCGGTGTGGGCGGGGCCGGCGGCGCCGCGGGGAGCGGGGAGGAGGCGGCGGCGGGAGGCCGGGCCGGCGGAGCAGCGGGTGCCCGGCGGGAGGCCGGGGGAACGGCCGCCGCCATGAAGAAGCAGTTCAACCGCATGAAGCAGCTGGCCAACCAGACCGTCGGCAGGTGGGTGGCGGGGCCGGGCTCCCGTGGCCCTGCCCGTCTGGGCTGGGGCACCGGCGGGGCTCTGGCGGCGGCTCCGCGCCGTTTCTCCGTGCGAAGCCGGCGGCGGGGAGCGGGTGGGGGCTATCCGCAGTCTGGGCCGCGCGTCGGAGAGGGGAGCGTGCACGGCGGGGCTTCCCGCACCGCTTCTGAGCGGGGCCTTTTAGGGAGGAAAAAGTTCTGTCAACTCAGAAAGAAACCGGCGGGACGGGGAGGGGAGGCGGCGGAGGCCTCTGTTGCTTGGAAAATGTTAAAAAAAAAAAAAAAGCAGCAACAAGAGTTGCTCCGTTTTGGAGCAGGGAGTGGGCGTGGGGGCCCGCTGGGAAGCGGTGTCGGTCCGTCGGTCTCCGCTGCCCCCGCGGGCTCCGCCTCACCTGCCAGCTCCGAGGGTTGCTCCGGCAGCGAGGGAGGCAGAGCCCCGGTGGGAGCTTTGGGGGGGGGTCCCCTGAAACGCCGCTTCATGCGCGGCCCGGGGGTCGCACGTTGGTGCAGCCGGTGTTTGGGGTTTGTGTCATGGTCGGGGCCGTGAGGACCGACAGCAGAGAGCCCTCTGCGGCGGGGGAGTGTCGGCACCGGGGGGCAGGGGAAGCGAAAGGGGTTGAGGGGGGGCTCCTCAGGGGGTCGCCTTGGCCCCTGAACCCCGCAGAGCTATTTGCATTGTGCGCTTCCTGTCTGGGGGTTTGTGACTTTCGTTTCCTTTGCCACTGTGTTAATATTGAGTTGTTTGATCTATTTCTCACCCTTTTTCACATGCAAGAAGACTTCGGGGAGTGCATCCTCTATGACTTAATTTTAACAAAAATAGCAGAAGTCTCATAGGTGCGATTGCTGCCAGTTTCCAGCTGTCAGAGTCTTGGAAGGTCTTTAGCCTGATTCTGTGGAAAGAAATCTGTGCACAGACACAGGAGCGTCCGCCTGCAGCTCTTCCCCTGTGCTAAAAATGCAAATGTAACTGTACTGTGTTTCTAGTAGAGTTCTGCAATTTTCCCTCTAGAAAGTCCTCTCTGCTTTCAGGCAAAACTTAACCTGAAAGTTATGCGCTTACACTGGAAGTGTAAACTTTCATGCTATCTGAGTTTATACTTCCATGGCCTCAGCTCCAATAACTCATTTAACACAGTGTTTGTTTTTTGGAGGCCTACATGCATATAAAACAGGTCAAGTGTGTCAGCTAATAATGGCTAAATAGTAGATTTTTAATAGGGTGTTTGTTTTGCTCTAAAAAGAGAGCATAAATTCCAAACCAACCTTGTGTCCTTTCATTCTCGTTTCATATAAACTAATGGATTTTTTTTTTTATATTGTTGGTGAGATTATTGGCATTCCCTTTTTGCATGTGTTGGGTCCACAGCTCCAAATCCCAAGTGGAATTTCAAGTAATCTGTGTTCTGAGTAGGATAAACATCTCAGGCTGCTTTCTACCTCAAGGGGAAAATCAGAATTAAATCTGAGGAACTGTTTATAGTCGTGTATGGGTTGGGAGGTCTGTAATGACCTTTGACTACACGCAGCTGAAGCCTGGTGGAAGCTGTGGCTATCGGTTGTTTCACAACGGAGTTTCTCAGGGTGTGGTTGTCTGCGTGCATGATTATTGCTCAGATTTCGCCAGGTAGTCTGCTGGTGCCTTTGCAGCCTGGGCCTAGGATGGTGAAGTTTTCTAGTTCCATTAAAATATAGACAAGTACCTGTAATTGGTTTTCATTAAAAACTTACTTGAAATGACACTGATGCATTTGTTTTTCTAAACTTAAGAGTTAGTTTAAATTAAACACCATTTCTCGCTTACCTCATTTAGTCAATATTAAATACAAGCACATCCTTATTGGTTCTGTCTTTGCTGATAGGGTGATTTTTAATAAAAAACTGGTATAATAAAGTTGTATGGATTCTTTATCAAAGAACAAACAAACTGTTCATTGACTAGAGGTGAGAGGACTCTGAAGAGTGAGGGTAATTGTAAAGTTTTGACCAGTGCTTGTTGCCTTTTTCACATATAAATTATGTCCTCGTGTTTGTAAGTGCTTTGAATGAACCAATTTGCCTCTTCTAGGGGTCTGTGTAGTCTTGTTAGCACAAGGTGGTACTTACTCTTCGGTTGCTGACCTTGATATTTGTGGCTTTTCAAGTTAAAAGAGTAATGCTTATGTGATTGAAATAATTTTCATCACTGTAAATCTGCATTAATTCTAATGGAACTCAGGAGACTTGGCTTTTGGATGCGATTTGGGGGTGGGAGGGAAAGAAACAAAGCTTGGGAGGTTTGTGTTGGCTTTTGCAATGTATGGTCACCTGTATGTGTAGCAGCTATAACAGTGGAAACTCAGGGAAGATATTTTTACACTTCCCAGAGTGCAGTGCATTCATGTGCACAACCAAGCACTGTTTTTCCTCAGACCTGTTTTTCTTTAATTTTTTTTGGTTCGTCATCTCAGTGCTTTTATCTGACTTTCAAGATCTCCCGTTGTCTCTAAGGTTGAATTTCATCGTTTGTATTAGATGTTCACTTAGATACAAACAGCATTTTAAATAGTAACTGCTTTTGAGGCCTGTCAAAGCCCACAGTCTAGTGAAGACTTTGATTTGATAGTCAGAGATAATTTCTGGAAATGCTTCTGCATCTCCTCCTCCAGCTGAGGAGGCGAGAGGGATGTCTCAGCCGTGCAACACTGCATCAAGAAATCAAGCGTGATTAGACCAGTTGGTGTACAGAGATGTACAAAGAGAGAGAAATGGGTCGTTTCACAGTTTTAATAATAGTTAACCTTTTGTTTTAAGAGGTGTCAAATGTGCTATTAAAAATAATTGGTGAATATTTAATATTACTAGCCTCCCTCTATTTCATGGACTAGTCAGACATTCAGAGAGTCACCAGGCTCTTCCTTTCCCAAAGTAAAATCAGTAGTGAAAGATTTGTGATTGGTTTCATTTGCACATATCGGGGCTGAGGTTTTCAAATTTCGGGCAGCGCTGCCTTTGTGGTTTTGATAAGCGCTGTAGAACTCGGGGAAGACGTGGGAGATGTGACAGTCCTCATTCAGCAGGATCCTACAGGCAGTATTAGCAGAGGGAAGTGTTTTTGGCACTGGGTACCAGAACCGGGAGTGAACCATTTCAATTTTATAACACTGAAGAAAAAAGAAAAAGAAAAAAAGTTGCAGTGTGCTTCCCATCTGGTGCGGCGGCAGCCCGCAGCTTTCTGAGATGGCTCTCTAGTCCGTTGGTGTAACTCCTTTATTACCTCTTATGCTTGGACAGAGTGAGGAGATAAATCCGATCTTAAAAGGACTCTTGTGGTTATGTCAGTGCCTTGCAGAGGAGCAGTGTTCAGGATTTCAAGCCCCCGTATGCCGCTGGCAGACCCAGCAGGTGAATAAGCCACCCCACAAGAGAAGCCGTATCTGGAGGAGCAGTTTGGGCATCGGTGCTGCGGGGCGATGTCCCCCCACCCCGACTGGCTCGCCCAGGACACTCGGGGCCGTCGTGTGGGCTACCTGCTCCTCGTTCCCCTCTCCGGGATGTCTGCCCTTCCCTGTAATCTGCTGCTCCCTAGGGTGATCTTTGGCTGCTGCTTTCTGTGGTGGTGCGTGAGTTAGGGGCATCTTCTGCTTTTCTGTTTACTCATTCCAAGGTTTTTTTTCACCATAATTGAGGGGTGGGGAGGACGGGCATGTTATGAGGTCAGCAAACCTTGGTTATGCATCAGGGATGTATCATTACCAGAGGTTGGCATCCTTGGCCTTGGACCGTGAATATGTGACTTGAGATCAGAGGAGTAACTCCTTAGCGTGGAAGATAGAAAAGCTGGGCAAGAGCTTCATTAAGGCAAAGGAATGGCGTTTATGGGAAGCCTGTGAGTCCACATGGAGAGCATTATATAAATTATTAAATATAGGTAGGAAACTAATTAAAGAGGGGATTAGCTGAGTGGAACAGGATTCCACAATAATTAATAGATGTGTTAAATATTTTGCAGCAATTATCTTGTGGATGTTGTTGGATGTCTTAAACAAGACAAGTGTTCAATCTGCCACGGAGTATTTTTTATGTGTTTGACAGATTTGTTGTTGCAAGTGGTGCATTTCTACTGAGGGGGAACAACTCAAGCTCTGGTTAACCCATAAAGTAAAATACCAAATATTTGTCTATACAGACCTGGAGGAAAGGGGGAAATGAAACCAGTTCAAGCCCTGGTCGCTCTAGTTCTGTCGGCTGGTGTCAGGGAGTGTTGGCTGCTTCGGAGAGACCATCCAGCTCTGGGCTGGGCACCCGAGAGAACCTCTCGTTGGGAGTGGCACGGAACTTGCTCAGGGCTGTCTTAGCCAGAGTAACCACCTGTGACTGGTGGTTCTCGTGTCATCACGAAGGATTTCGCATCTACTTGGAGATAATTCACAGGCAGCAGGGCTGGGGTGTGCAGGGGAGTGGAGGCATGGCTTACCAGGAAATCATTAGTTCCACATGAGCTGAATTAATGCATCAGAATAAATTGCCACCTTGACCATGACAGATACACAGCTAATCACACAAAATAGCTAGCTCAGATCTAAATTTATTTCGAGCTATGTCTCAACTCCAGCCTAAACAATTAGGAACAGCTTCAGACTTTTAGGGAGGCTTTAAAGATTAAGGGTGGGGAGGTAGTGGAGAGGAAGACAATAACCTTCACTCTGAGTGCCATGGTTTTCAGGTGGCCTGTGATTCCTTAGAGGTTATGTGCTGAGATTGCTTTTAATGGGATTTATTGATTCCTCTAAACCTTTGCCTGTTTTGAGGACCAAGGCTCATATCCGCTGAGGACAGTTCTGTCCACACCCACACCCCGTGTGTGCTTTGCCTTGTGAAGTGGAAGTTGTGGAGTATGTTTGAGTACATCCCACCTCCCCAGTCTGAAGAGGTGAGGTACTACCTTCCTGCTGTCTCTGAACCTTTTCTTGGGGTGTTTGGGAAGCAGATGCTCATTCTAGCAGATCAGCTGTGTGTCAGGCTCAGAAATGAAAAGGATTATATTGTGGATGACATCAACAAGGTAATTCTTCAGGTATCTACTAGCTTGTCTTAAAGTTTTCATACCCTTTATAAATTACAAGGGGAGACGGGTTTTGATTAGAAGCTTGAGAAGTATTCTGCTTTTCGGTTGCAGTTGTCTGTAATGAAAATAAACATTCAGTGGTATTGTCATTGAAGGCTTTCAAAGGATACACTAATAAGCATTTGAACTACATAGCCAAGTAATTCATAGGAGGAATGAGTCCACAGAGGTGTTTCTATGATGCTGTTTACTTACAGAGGAACAGGTTGGTAATTAATGACACAATTTTATGAGTTAGGTTTTCCTGCCTCTGGGGACACAACTATTAATGTTGTTCCCATCAATTTCTTTTTTCATCTTTTAGGTGCAATCTAGTACCATCCAGATTAAAAATTACTCTAGCCAACTGATCTGGAAAGTTTAGGTCTGGTGAAGTCAGCTAAGATCGAGACTGATAGGTGGATTTACTGTCTGTCTTTACCAGGAGATATGCTCTATCTGCCCTTGGGCTGTGACAGTCATTTAAACCAGGGACAGGCAGATCTGACTAATTAGAAATCTGAAAGAGACCACAAACCACATTAGAAAGATCTTCTTTTTATGCAAGAAGCTGACTTACTGTAGCTTCTTTACTAGTTTTCCACTCTTTCAATACAACTTCTTGTATACAAATAGGTTTTTCCCTGCCCTGTACACATGACATTGCTCTGACTCAACAGGAGTATTTGAACGTATCTTTTAATAGCTCATGCCCTACATAAAAGTTACTATGCTAAATTATATTTAGTATTTCTTCAAGCCGCTTGGCAATCTCAGTTGTAAGTTGGAATTGATGTTGTTGTGATTATTACATTAAAGCAAGTTATGTTAAAATAACAATTACTGAATGATTAAGTACGTTAAGGAGCTACCTACATTTGATTTGTGTAGGAGAAGACCTGCTGGAAAACCATAACTTTTAGTAATACTTCATGGAAGAAGTTAATGGTCCAAGTTCTAAATTTTTTCTTCCTGCTAAAGTGTTACCCATTGATTGTAGTCTTTCAGAATTGTTCTGTGAATTATTCCTCAAGTTATTCTACTTTCGGTCTTTTTTTAATAGTACTTTACAAATCAGCTTTTTTGAGCATCCAGAGTGGTAAAACAAGAGTGCACTCATCTCTGTAAAGTCTAGAACACTTCAGTCAATATAACATCAGCTGTACCACGCCATTTAATGTCAAAGAAACATTTCTTCAATGTTTTTATAGTTCTTGTATGGAGGAAAAATGTTAAAAAATGGAGTGTGACCCCAGTATTTGAAAATTTCTGGCTCACCCTAACATCCTTTTAAAAAAAGTTAGATATGATAAGCAGTATTTACTTGGAGAACTTGTTGTCATTGGCAAAGATGTTTGAAAAAGGGGTAAACAAGATTGAAATATGTTCATATTTATGGGCCGGGGAAGAATCTGCTTTGTGCTTGTCTCTTAGGTTGGCATCTGTCTATCTGAGTACTCATGAAAAGAAAAAAAAGAAATCTCATTTCAGTGTTTATAATAGTTATCTGAAACATTTCCTGTTTATCTCCAGAAGAAGTTTGAGGTCTCTTTAATGAGAAAATTGCCTTAGATCTTTCTGGACGGCAGATTAATTCAGTGACAGGTTTAAAGAGTCTGAGTAGATTCAATTAGGGAAGATCTGTTTTCCTGAACACGTGCAGACTTTAGGACTTGGTGTAGCTAACTGTCAGGGACCGATCGAAATAAAATGTGCGTGAATGCCGACGCACTCGTAGGCTAATGGCGAGGGGAATGCATTCTCTAAACATCTGCGTGTTGGTTTGGCTGCTGAAGAGGCAGAGCGAGGAGGCGTAGGCTTTATATTGACTGAAGCTCTGGAGTTGGCACACACGGCTGCACAAAGTGTTCGCTCCCTCTTCGCCACTTCTGGGCTACTGAACGGGCCCTGCAGAGACGCAGAACTTGGCGAAATGGTGTTTCCATCTGAGATGCGAGTGAGCGAAGAGCTAACAGTTCCCCCTTTAACGCTGCCTCTCCGCCTCGGCGCTATCAACGGAGGGGTTTTGGTATCTGCATATTTATCTATTTCCTGCACCCTTTGGGGAAAACTGACACAATGTAATGCGTTGTGCAGCTCAGGAATCTGATTTTTCTAACAGTACAAACTTCCAATTATAGAAAAACATGAAGCTGTTATGTTTTTAGTTTGGGGCTGCTTCTTGTGGTAAGACTTGGCACTCGTCAGCGTATTTGCGACTGCCGTGAGCGCAGCAGCGGGTGCAACAGCTTGTGGATATAAATTGTGTCCAAGCTGTGGCCTCCATTAAATTTTGTGAGCATGTCTGTTAATCCCATTAATTAATGTACCCTTCAAAGCAAATGGCTAAAGCCAAAGGAAAAATTACCTGAATTTACCAAAGTTGAGGGCATTGTAGTGACATTCTTCAGTCGTTTTACCTCTGGATAACTTGGGAGCTGGTGAGGTCTGTAGGGCTGACTGCCGGCTGCTGCCGGTGCGAAGGGGTGTTGCTGTCCTGGAACCCCTGGTAAGAAGAGAGGTTTTGTCCATGAACAGATGGTCAAAAAAGGAGAATATTCTGGCCTGCTTTTAGGTGTTCCCTCTAGGTTTGTAAAGGCAGGCAGTTTGTAAGTATCTCTTAATTCCTCAGAGACCAAGGTGGCCTCGTGTTGGTTTAAAGTCTAGGCCATTAAGAACTCTTAGGATTAGGAACTGTTAAGAAATTATATTGTGTTTTTAAGAAACTTACTTCTCTGCAGAAGTTGTTTGCTTCGTGCATTGCAGTGTGGTGCTTTCCAGAAAACCACTGTATTGAAACTTTCTGGATACTTCATGTTGCATTTGTAGTGCTCTTACAAGGGCAGCAGCAGGCTTTAAATCGAGTAAGTATGTGCTCAGCCCTCAGTTTCAAAAGTCTCTTCCCTTGTGATCTGGTTCCAGAGCCTGGGAAGGCCTGAGAACACCTTGGCTGCCGTGCCCAGCATCCAGTGGCCAGGAGCAGATGCCACGGGAAGGGCGCGGGGCTCGGGCACCCTGGGGGAGTTTCACGCCCATGTGGTGACGGCCACCAGCCGTGTCTGTCTCGGAGTTTCCCGAGCTGGGGGTGGCTTCTGTGTGGCTGATGTCCGGTAGCACCAGGTTTGTGGTGCTCGGTGCGTTGGCTGCACCGCCGTTGCTGATGGAGAGCTCCACCTTGCCAAACAGCTGAAGGAGGTGTTAAAGCTGTGGTCAGCTCCTCTGCTTCTTGAAAAGTCCAAATTTTGATAGTTTCAACTACTTGTTTTCACTTTAAGTGAATCTTGTATGAAAGAAACATGTTTCTCTGTGCCTGCAGTGTGTGAGAATGAGCTCTGGAGCGTGTTACCTTATTTTCCAGAGCAGTGGGTGCTTCCAGGGCAGGTGAAGCTTCAGTTATTTTGCTTCCTCTTAATAGATGCAGAAAATGCTTTTCAAACTTATATAAAAATACCAGGTATTCGGTGGTGAAGAATGACTTAAGTTGTGCGAAATTGTTGACTTCAAGATACCTTAATAAAAAGTTGTGCTTTCCAGTAGAGAGCTAGCTAAAGCTGTTGGTTAGAAGAAAAAGTATTATATAACTCTGTGGCAGACGTGTGTGTCAACTGCTGAGTGGGCAGTGTGTAAAATACTTGAGATTCTTGTTGCAAAAAAAAGAAATTAAAAGATTCCATACTCGGGGGTTTGGGAGATATTAATTACCCTCCTGCATGCATGTCCTCACCTCCTTTGGCTCTTGTTCGTCGTGCTGCTGCGTGATGAATCGGATGAGAGGACTGGTAGATAAAATATTCACGGTATCAGCCATTCGCTGTAGGATCTGCTGGAGCTGGGTTGCCTCGGCTGCCTGTTTTGCTGGGGGTCAGGACGGCACAGCAAGGGTAAAGGGAGCATCCGTCTCGGGAAAGCACAGTCTGTGTTGCCTTAAAGTGATGACTAAAATGTCATTTTTCGGTGCGGATGTTTCTCAGGTGGCTTCAGAGGCTTTTGAAGGGTCTAGGGCAGCGATAAGGATGGTGGCCCGGCGCTGGGCGCCGCCTGGGTGAAGCACCAAGGGGAAGAGGGGGAAGCTGAAAGAGTCGAAGGGATGTATGGACCAGGGGTGTTTGGTGCGTCCAGGGTGGGGGGGGTGGTATCTGACATAACAGCAGAACAGTGAAGGTAAAACCAGATTTGAATCTGCTTTAGTGACAGCTCAGCTACGCCGTCAGCAGTGCACCTGCACTCCGGAGGTGGGGTTCGACTCCTCTGATAGTTACTCACATCAACAAAATAATCTCAGTATTGCCCTCCTCGTGGATGAAGCTGTGATTCCTTGATTCTAACTTGAGCTGATGGTGGTTCTCTAGAGCAAATAATTTTAATATCAGGTTATGCCCAGAGTCAAAATCCTAAAATAGTAATGATTTAATCTTGCTAAAATAGGTAGAAGTGATCTAACAAGCTGTTTCAGCCTGATGCTGTAATGTGATACGCTTGGAATTTATGAAAGCAAATGTATTTCTTAGATAGTTGCATGGTATTTTTAGGATATGATAATGGATCTGCGACCATAACTGCTCTTTAGAGGTCATTGTATTAGCAAATGCTGCAAGGCCAAATACATGGGATCTTTTTAGGATGTGGTCAAATGAAAAGTGTCTTAGTGTCCTAGAAATGTTTTGTAGCATTGTGCACAGCTCCCAGAAAGAAAGGTTTTATAACTTCAAAGTAGCAGCTCTGCTTTTTAAGTGTTTTAGGAGAACCTCCAGCCTGCTGTGTTGAGCCTTATATAAGGCAGCAATTTGCTGTCCCCTGTTTGTCACAGCACAGCTCTGCTCTGAACCCCGTGGGAGGTTTAATAATACAAATTAAACTGGGTAAGGTATGGCTGATCTCCGGTAATTCAGAACCAAATAGCTTCACAGCACTTGGTGACATATCAAGTGATTTTTAACAGATTACTGTCCTTGATTACCTGATTTTTTTCAGGGCTGCTTGATTGTTACAGGTACCAGTCTTGAAAGCAAGGCTAAATTTGATCCTCACTGATGCTGTCATGCTTAAAGCAGCACTTGATGTCTAGACAAGAAAAATGGGGAACTCTCGAGGATCCTTTTTCTCTGCAACATTGTTGACTGAATTACATGATTTTGGTTAAAATATATTCCATAGGAACGAAATAGCTTTAAAAGCTTTGAGTTTGTTACTGCTATTCCATTGCTGATAAAAGCATGTCAGAATAGTCGTGCATCTTGTGCTTGGACAGTCCTGCTGTCTCAACAGGAAACGAGCTTTCATAAATACGCGCCAGCTGGGTGAGGTCGCAAGTTCTTCTCCTAAGTGAGGTGGAGCCTCTTTTTTCCTTGACACAGATTGTTTTTTTGTGAAGTTAATTGCATTGCAGAATGACAGGAACATCCTGGAGTGACTGCAGCAGAGTGCATCAAAGAGTCAGGGGATCTGCAAAAAATGAGTATGCAAAATACCCAAACCACTTTGTAGCTGAAAGATCAATAAAGGAGGAGTTTTTTCCTTCTGCTTTACAAGTTGTCCTGTGCCAGAAATTGCTGGACTGAGATTATTTTTTTTTTGGTATAAATATAGTCGTTGGCTATATTGCATGTTTCTCAGGATCCCAGTGGCACTTCCAGAGTGAAAATTAATAAAAGGAACGTTGGTAACTTGGAGCACGGCGCTTGCAGCTCGCACATGTACGCACCTTGGTGACAAAACTGAGGCTACAAGAAACTACTTTAGGCAGTGACGGGAGATTTAAGTTGCGAAGTTGGCCTTTTTTAAGAAGATAAATTACCTTGCGTGCAGACTGTAAAGTTATGCCTGTGTTACAGCTTTGAAAAGTACAGCATTTTATTCAAATGCAAATATCTTTGGCATCTATGAATTAATTATCGAGCAATTGATAGGAAGTGTTAATCCACCTGATTAAAAGTTCTACTTTCAGTAGAAAATGAGGACAGAAAGCTAACACTGCTGCAGAAAAATAAATGTGTGAGCTAAACTGTTGCAGCTTCTATTCCAGTCAAACATTTAACTGGTTTGCCTTGCTGTAAGCCGATTTAATACGGAGATTAAGTGTTCTGATCTGATATTTTTTTGTAGGAATGGAACAGTAGGATAAAGTAATCCTGGTTTTGTAACAGCAGGTCCAAGTGTGCGTTGAAGTGCAGTACGGATTAATAAACCCTGAATGGCTCTTAGTCTGAGACTTGTGTTTCCTTCTCAGAAATCTAGTGATAATTTTCAGTTTCATGCTAGAACAGCAGAAAGCATCATGTGCAGCACATGGCAGGGCAGCAGGGGCATGGTTGTGCATGTCATACACGTTCGTAGGGTCCTGTATACGCTGTATCTAAGCAACATAAAAACAGATGTCTATATCCAGTGCTGTACAACCCAGTAATTGGATGAGTCGTCTCAATTGCAGGCTAATTGTTGGACTCGGCTCTGAAATTTGCTTTCCTGTTGGTGAAACATAATAAAGGGTTCAGCCATTCCTTGTTGAACATGGCTACTGATCAGAAAATCAGCGCAGAGGCTTTGTTGTGAAATAGCAGGCATAAAGAATAATCCCTATTTTGTCACTAGCCTGTTAGTCAATTTTATTTAACTTCAGGTCCCTGAATTCCCTTACATTTTTTTTTACTGTTATTTCAACGCTTCCAACTCCTTTTTGCATTCTTACTTTCTATTCCTACTTCATTGTTCTGCCTTTTCTGTGTTTCCTTGTTTTGCTTCTTGTGTTGATTCAGCTTGGTTCCTTTTCAAAGATTTTTCTCTTGCCAGTTTTGTGAATCCCCGAACTTAAAATAGACCTGTCTGGACAGTATGTTAACTTACGGACAGTGTTACCTTCGGTGAAGTGTCCGCTTCTGGATTGGAGGTTTTTGACACTTATGCAAGGTAACATGTAGCTGAAATGTCCTGCCAATGTGCAAAAAAGGCAAACAAATATACAAAAACTGCCCAGGATTGATTTTTTTTTTTTTTTTCAGCAGTTCAGTGTATTTTGCTCATTCCTGTATTGCATATTTTTCCTATTCAAACCTGTCTGCGCCGTAAAACTCTTGCCTTTGCAAAGGCTGTGCCGCTTCTTGGAGTCTTTTCCAGTGATTGCCAATGCAGGACTTCTGGTAAAAGAAATAATAAAATTTTAACATGCCTTGAGTTAGTGGGCAATCCACCTCTTTTGTGGTTGGAATGGAAAGAAATGTCTTGTTTGGAAGTTCAGGATATGTTTGAGGGGTTTTTGGTGGTGTGTTGTGGTTTTTTTTTTTCTCTTTCTCAAATGCGAAGGAGTTCTCCTGTCAGCAGGTGGTTTGGCAAGGGGACTGGTTCTCGCCTAAAACTAAAAGCTGCCAAAGCCACGTGTAGGGAATTCATGAGCCATTGTCTGATCCAGAAACATCAGCGGCTGCCTGAACTCTGCTCAGGATGCACAACTGCGTCCCGCTCCGCAGCAGTGCCCTCTCTGCCTCCCTTGCTGCCCTCCGTTTCTTCCCACCCCTCCTTTGTGCTCACACCTCTCATCTCAGTGGTGGAGTTCATCTGACTGAAAAATGGGTTTCCTTTCAGCCTGCTCAGTCCTTTGAACTGTTGACTAGTGGAGATGGTTGTGCTGGGCAAAAGGAGACGGGAGCAGCCAGGGATGGTAGGAGGGAGGACCCAACAACTTTTCGGCAGCTCTGCCAGCTGATGTCACCTCCGTGTTAATGAAATGTTGGCCCCGGGGTGCAGATTCACGATCAGCTTAAGCTGATTTTAAGTAGCTGCTGTTGCTGAAAGGGACAGATTTCCCCGCTCCCTGCACTGGTGCCAGCTCCCCTGTGTGCCGGCGGGGAGTGCTGCTGCCGTGGGGTCACCCGCCGAGGGGGCCGAGGCAACTGGACACCAGAAATTTCTTTACTGGCTGTAATTCCAGTCTGAGCTGGCCACGACCACCAGGGATGCCGGGGAGGGGTGGCAGGACCTGTGCCTGGGGTTCGGGGAAGGGGGCCGGCGTCAGACAGGACTCCGGGAAGGAGAGGGGTCGTGGGGAAGCGCGCAGGGAGGAACCCAACACTTGGCGTTTGTCGTGGGCTTGGTGTGGCGGCGGCTCGAGCTCCCACAGGCCGAGGCTGCTGTGAGGGACAAGGGGAGCTGCCTGCGGGCGGATGGATTGCCACGGCTCAGCCGGGTGGGTTTTCAGCTAGACCTCGGGCTCTGGTTGGAGCAGCCAACGGCGGCGATGCCCCTTTTGGCAGCACCTACCTTCGTGTTGGCGTTCAGGGACTGTGAAATTGCACCTGACATTAAGGAATAACATTCAATAGTGATTTAGAGTGCTTTCTGCTTTACTGTCTTTCATATCAAAATTGTACCCTGCTAATTTTAGATAAAATTATTCTACATAAGTAAAAGGTTTTTGCTTGCTTGGAGGAGGGGAGACCTTGTGTGAAAATAAACTTTTTAATGGAAATAAATACTGCACAGTTAAATATTAAAAATGCTTCTTTAACAAGACATGGTGTAAGGGTGTTTGTATACATTTTTTTAATAAATTGTATTAATTGCTGACACGTTGAGTGCGTTTAGCATGAGAAATGTAGATTGTAATACTTAAAGGGAAAAAAATCAAGGCATAGAAAGTACATTATTATTTGATAAGTTTCTTGTGTAGCTTAGCTTTGTCTTAGATTCAGTGAGGGGTTTTTTAATCACTAATTTGTGACAGCTTTGACATAAGAGTTTTTACTTTGTGGGGGAAAAAAAATATATGACCGCTGCTGGATTTCATCCTGACTGGATTTAAGCATTTAGAATTCTAATCCCCTACAGCAGCACTTTGCATTTCCTTCTGAAGGTATTAACACTTTCACAGATCAAATGCTCTTTTGAAAAAGAAGCCACATTTTGCTATATTGGCCTAACACACTGTGAGTGGAAGTTTGGGTTTTTGGAAAGTTGAATACAGGGAGAGCTTTGCCAGCTAGAACTTTGTTCATGGTATGAAATAATAGATTAGCAATAAGTATTTGATTTGCTGGGACAGTAGTCAAGTGGAAGCATTTAATTGTAAATTTTGATTTGTATCCAGGAGTTCAAAAGCTATCAGACTCATCGGAGACTGCTCACTGAAACATGACTTCCTCCATCAACAAAATTGTGTTAAATTTGGTTCTGCATTTAAACCACACTCGTATTTTTGCCATGTGGAAAGTTCAACTTGCATTGATCTTGAATTTGCAGTGCATGTGGCTCAATTACCTACCTAGATTTGTTACGTAGCCTTAACTGTTTGAACTATTTTCTCCAAACGGCACCGTATTTGGTTTAATTCTCAATATCTAGTATTAAAAACAAATGTATGTTTTAGAGGGGCTGGAGTTCTGAAGGGCAGTGCAGAGCCTCGCAGCAGTGACTATACCTCTGAGAGGGGCCCTAAAATAGGATTTGGCTTGAGCCGTGGTTGTTGTAAATAGCTAAATTTACTGTCTCACTTGGGAGAGGAGCCTTGGATCCATTTCACTTAACGAAGGAATTTCAGATCCCCTAATGCGAACAGTCTGTCATGGGTTTCCCTGCAACTGCAAAGGAACAGTCTGCTTTCTTTCCAAGATGATTATCTTTCTGAAGCCTGGTCTGCCTTTAATTAGAGCAGGCAGGCTTCATTCCTCAGCAGTGGATGGCTGAGATTATACAAGAGATCAAAGTCACAGCTTTTAGATGGAGCAACCAAGCAAAATTTAATGGAGGAACTCAATGGAGGAAAGGAAGAAGGAAAATGGAGCATAAATCTTTATCCAGTTATTGAGGTCTGAATTGCAGTTTTGAAGCTCCTGGGTTTCTGAAGATACAGATCTTGATTAATGAAATATTTTGGTGCCTTGAAGGTGATGCACCATTTTTTTTAAAGCGCTTCTAAAGGATTAGAAGTGCAGAAGCTCCAGTAACTGCGTGGGTTAAAATTCGTGACCTAAGCGTCACATGAGTTTGAAAACTGGTTTTGCCCTGAGGACCTTCCATAGGAAGTGAGCTGGTGGGTTATCTCCTCCGAAACAGCAGCCTTTCCTGTCATTTCTGCCACTGCCACTAAAGCATCGGTGGTTGCCAGATTTATGATGAAAGCAATTCTGATACTTGTGCCGAAGTTTATATTGTTATTCTGGGTGAAAAACAGGGATAGTAGGCAAACTCAAAGTCTAACCAGTGACCTGTCGTGAGTGGTGTTCCCTAAATACTAAGTAAATATTGAAAATGGTGACTATCATCTGAGAGTCATTCTGAAATGATTTTAAAACGTTTGTAAATATCTCCAAGAATATTGACACTTGCCTTGGGTCATGCATCATTTCTTCTGAAAAAATCCAACCACACTGAGGATCCCAGTTCATCACCTTACTTTCAGCATGAGTGCTGGGTTTTTTTATGGTGGGAGTCAAAATGAGATTAATTTGAGTCTTGTGTGACATAATGAACTTGGTTTCTGTGGTGAGAAGTGTACTTGGAGAGACACGTTTCTGCTCTGGCTTGTCTTCAAAATGCTGTGCAGGTGAAACCAAACTCCTACAGTATATCCACAAAGCTGAGCGTTGCCACCGCCTGCCAAAGGAAGCAAAATAAATCCTTCGTAATGAAGTGGGTTTGAAAAGTGACCTTTAATGTAGGCATTTTTGAAAGCCACAGCTGGGTTTTTGCTTTCCAGTTACACAGAAAGATCCTTTAATGTGTTAAAGGTCTCAGCTTCTGAAAAGCATACAGAAACGCAGAATCTGGGTAGAATACAGGGAGTGAGAAATGCGTATGTTACAACCTGGATTTGAAATTCTGGTTCGTGTAAGGAGCCTTCGCGTGAGCCTGGCTGCCCAGGAGGAGGAAGGGGCAGGGCCAATGCTGTTGTGGTCTGGGCTGGAAAATGAGGTTCCCTGGATCACCTTGATTTCCCGAAGTCAAAACCAAGTAAAAAATGAAGGCAGATAGGGCCATAAACAATGATTGATTTCATGTCTGGATACTGGCTGCAGCAATTGCTGTAAGTGTACAGTAAATGGCACCCAGGGGTCGCTTCTCCTGCGTCCTCACTGAAAAGGCATCACTGAGTTTGTGTCTGGTCTTGTTCAGCTGTTTCAGCATTTTCCCCTGATTGAGATTTGTATTTAGTTTTAAAATTGACACGTTTAATAATTAGATTCCATAAACTTGGATTATAAATACAGGGTTCATCCAGTTTAAAAGGGAAGCCTGTTCCTGGAATTTAGCACAGTGTCAGGTGGGGAAAAGTAAACTGATAGTCCTGAAACACCTTTAAGTTATACTTTTTATCAGGTTTGTCTTAGTGAATGTTAAAAAAGCAAACCTTTTGGAAGGGAAATTGTCATCTAATTCTGGATTCCTTGTTTTGGAACAGAGCTGCTGATTCTTTAACTTTTCCTGGCAGCAAATCCTGCCTATTGTATGTGGAAAGCAGGCAGGATGTGCTGCCAGCCCAGCGCCCGGCGGAGGGGCTCTGAAGTGTTAACTCACCGGCAGAGCTAAGCTGGTTACTCGTGGTAACAAACAAATGCTTTGTTGAAGGAAAATCGAACAGCCAGGAAGGCTAGCTTTAATTTTGTCTCATGTTTGGGGTGGATGTCTCCTCGCTTCCGCTGAAATCTTTCCAGAGCCCAGGAACGTGGAGTTGTCGTTTCGTCACGAAGCAAACTGCCCTCCCGTGGCATCACCTCCCGCCAGCTCCACCTCCCATCCGCAGGGCGTGAGTCAAGGTTTCTGTTTCCACTTCAACATCTGAACTGAGTCACTTGTTCTGTTGTCAATGTCCAAGTTTTTATGGCTCTTCGTGTCAGGTTTGCTCTTGTTCCTTCCTCATTAGCTGTTCAGGAGTGTGAATTTCCACTCCTTACGTAGCTTTGACCTGCTTTGGGGCTCAGCCTCTGGGTCAGGACTGATGCCTTGGTGGTGGACAGGACTCTGCTCTGAAGCCAGTGTGATCTCAAATATTGTTTAGAATAAGCTTTGGTTTTTTAGATCTTCAGTGCTGGTTTAAAAGAGCCTCTTCATTTTATATATGGAAATGTAAATTCTTTCCCTGTGGAAGATAAACACTTTTATCTCAGGAATTCTCATCAGATGTTTCCAGATGTGCAGAAAAGACTTCTGGCCGGGAAGTGTGAAAGAGCTGTAAAATGAAAAAGTGACCAGTTTTAGACCTGTGGAGTGAGAGCTGTTCTGCCCTCTGCTCGCAGCAGAGCCCTGCACTGAGCTGTGTTTCAGGCTGGCTGTGCTGACGGGCCTTGCCAGAAAGAAATGAAATGAATGATACTATAAAACACTTAGGAGGCCAGCTGGGGGCACGTGCGAAACGTTTTTTAATGTCACAGCAAGCTAAGGTATTATAATTAACTTGTCTGGAATTAAATATACAGTCTTTCCACTCTCAGATCTCTTGTTTTCTTTGCTTGGAGTGAATTAAGGCAATTACTTCTGGCCATGCCATCCCCAAATTGAAAATGGCACCAGCAGTTTTGTGGCATGTCATCTTTCATGTTAAGTACACTATTTCCTGTCTTGAAAAGAAAAATTGTTTGAAGAATCAGTTTGGCAACAAAAATGTTGAAAATTACAGTTTCTCAGTGGTATTAGAAAGTGAAAAGCTGGCTCTGCTCGGGGTTTTTGGCTCTCTTTGAAGAATCTGCCATTCACCAGCTGAGCTGTACTCGGAGCGAACCTGCTCTTTGCTCCATTCCCACCCCAGTGCTGTGTCAGCAAGGTTATTGGTGTGAAGAGTGAATCTGAGGAGCTGGTTTGCCTGACAAGTAACTGTTTCTGCCAGATTATTTTCAGTCAGCGTGGCTGCCTGAGCTGTCTTTGATCCCAACTGAGCCAAGTGCTGTATCCATGCAGGAGAGGGACAGTGAAGAAATGAAGAGCTGCTTTTGCAGCTGCTGCCACCGACAGCAAAATGTTGTGCTAACCCAGTGTGAGGCAGTTTGAAAGTACCATTTTTAGGGAATTCAATGGTTTTATCTTCTTTATTCGTTAAGGAGGTGATGATAGTTGCAACAGGTGATTGTTCAGTCTTTAGAAGCAGTCTTTCAAAATGCATTGCTGAATTTCAGTTGAAAAGCTTTGTACTAGCTGCTTCATGTAAAGGTTCTGATGTAACAGGTGTCCTGCCTGGTGTGGCAGAAAAACTTCACCTTTGGTTCTCAGGAACCTTGCTTTCCCAGGGGACCAGCTCCCTTCCTGCTTCCCGTGGACTGCTGCCAGCGCAGGAGGGATCTTCCACTGAGGCAGCTGAACAGCCTGTGCCCAGGGTCCGCCGGCGCTGGGGCTGCTGCTCGGGCTGTGCTCGTTCCCTGCGTCTCGCGCAGAAGGTGTCAGGAGGCTCCGGGCCAGGCGGGTCCCCGTTCCCCTGCTCCATGCCGGGGTGGCTCCTGCTCAAACAGCTCGGTCGCAAACCCGCGCGGCTCGGCGTGTTTTCCCCATTACTAATGGCTTGGCCAGACCCCGTTTTGCAACTGCGAATTAACTGTTTGGACTGGATTGAGTTTAGCTGCTGGGAATGTAAACAGCCATAGCTGCTGTAGTCTGGGCTTCGTAATCTCAGTTTGGGATGGGCTGTGTTCGTGATATCCCGCGGGGGGAGCTTACAGTGGAGGGTCTCCAGGCTGGGGGCCAGCTACCAGTGCTCCTGGGCTTGATAAACCCCTTGGGAACACTCTGCAACTAAATCTTCCAATTCTTAATCGGTTCTTGATTCCAGAAGGATTTCTTCATCACTTCATGCTACTGACTAGATAAGATACAAGTAAGACCTATCAGTGGATAAGGACAGAACTTTAGCAATGAAAGAGAAATTCTGTTATTTTCTATAAGTTTGCCAATTCTCTAATTAGCAGGCAGAAGGAATTAGTGCCCTACAAAGCTGCAGTTAGATGTAAACTTTAAACTAGCAGGACCTGTTATTCAGAGGGAGACAGAGGTACCTTTGATGGTTTGATGCTTATTCCCTGCTCGGTGAGGAGATAGGCTGTGCTGCTATCAAGGTTGCGTTTTCTGTTTCGTGATCACTGAAAAGCAATATTATTTAGTGGCGCTTCTTGGTTTCCTTATTAAAGGTGGAATGTGGGCCTGCAGGAAGGGTGAGGTCTTCCCTCTTGCATTTCCGAGCTCGACATCATCATCAGTGGCTTTTCTAACTCAGCGCTGGCCTGCGGACGCTGTCCTGCTGCCACCCATGACTGGGGAAAATGACTTCAGAGGAGGAGATCTGGATTTTCAAGCTGTGACTTTAAATCCTTGATAAACCAGTTCGGTGTACAAAGAGTACACCTTGAGATAAATATATGAAAATTGTTTTGCGCTTCACATAATGACATATAGTCTGTGGGTAACCGTATTTAAAATGAAAAAAAAAAAATCTGCTAGCATGTTATTGAGCCATCTTTGGTGTTCTCTCAAATGGGTATAACTTTCTAGGAAGAAGGAGAAGGGAAAATCAAACTTTGAGTGAATCTGAAGTTGTACGGAAGCTCTGTTCTACTGTTTGATGGTTTTAAATTCATATTGTGGCTGAAGTCATTCAAAAGTGTCCAGTAACTTTATAGCAGTATAATGAAAGGTCCTGTTGAATACAGATAGGGAATATTACTAGAAGGAACATTGTGTCCTCTAAAGAGAATTCCTATAAAATGTGGTTTGTGATTCTCAGTAGCTGCAAATGAATTTACAAAATCTTACTGATGTGAATATTGCTACATGGGTGAGAAAATTCTGTGAAGTCTGTCAGTCGCTGTTCTTGTGATTATCAGCAGTTCAGTGGTTTTAATGTGTACATACCCAGTTACATAAGTACTCTACGTGTCCTTAGAAGTTGTTCTGAATTACGCCACCCGAGGAGGTGGCTGTTTTATTTCCTAAAACTGCTGGTTAGGTGAAGGTTGTGTGTTCCCTTCTGGTATGTTGGATCTTGGCTTCGTGGTGTCTGTCTCGTATCACGTCGATGTGTGTCAGCATCCCGGGTGAACAAACCGCTGAAACGCCTCCGTCTAATCTAACTTTCGCTTATCCTGAGCCAAATTAAGGACTAGAGAGAGACAGGGGCATCAGTGCAAGCTTCAGTTGCATAACGTAGGTGTAGAAACCAGTTGCATTTTTTTCCTTAAACAGATTTCTAGGCAAAAGAAGGAAACAGACCTGGATATATGTGAAGATGAAGGCACCTGCTCTCCCATTACTTTTGCTATGGTCTGTAGCAACCCCTGTGTGCTGTGTGTGTGGCGCTGCTGCTGTCTTGCTGTTTCTCCGGGTTACCCTGGAAAGATTGAGTCCAGGTCAGCTGCTGGGGCTCGAGTAAACTGCCATGCTCTTGTGAAATGCTGAGTGCTTTAACTAGAAAAATCTTTGTGGTTGGAGCTGCAAGTAGCTATTTGTAAATAGCAAAAGTAAATCATTTCCAGTAAGCTGTTCTATTTATAAATGACCGCATCTGATGTTGAAGGAAGCTTGTTTTCGCAGAAGACACCTTGAGCTGTGTGTTCAGTGAGGTAAGCAGTCTGCTCAGCCTGCTTCCTCCTCAGGGCCGCACTCCTTCACCCTCAGCTGCTGATCCTGGCGCACGGTGTGTCACCTCGATCGGGATGGATTTTACCCGTCGGGTGCCTTTCTGTAGGCCTTGCTCAGGCAGACGTGGTGTTTAAGGTGAGCGGTTCGCTCAGGTGTGTCTGGGTGAGGGACAGACCCGCAGTGCTGTGCCGATTGACAGCATCGTACAGGCTCTGGGCCGAACGCTCTTCCTTAAAGGCGGGTAAAATTTAACTTCGTGGAAGCTGTTAGTGAAAAGCATCCGTTCACCTGTGGAAAACAGGACTGGGAAGAAAATGGTGTGTTTGAAACCAAAAGCCATGTTAGCTGTGGTAAATACAGCCCCTTCTTCATGCAAGGCATGTGCACTGTCAAATTCCAGCTTAGGAACAGAGGTGGCTCATCTCTTACATAGTCTGTTAGAGGGTAGAAGACTGGCTGCTCAAGAATTTTGTGTAAAACTCTTCTCAGGCACAGCATGATGTTCCTGCAGAAATACCTGGTAGCTCTCTATTCTGTCAGATCAGTTAGCTGATGTGTGTAGTAGTTGCCTCTTAAGATTAGATTAAAATCTGTTTAAGAACGTGCTGCTACAACTGGAGTGTTATTACACCGAGTTCTTCCGTGTAATTTCTGGTGGGATCTTACAAGACTAAAATAAAAATAAATTTTAAAATTGCTCTCTAAGAGGAATCATTGCAATCACAGTATTTTTATTTGTGGAAGTATATCAGTCTTTCATGTGTCTTCCTAAACAAATAAATACTTCAGTTCTTACAGTTTATGTTGCTGTTGAAGTATTTAAGTGGCTTTTGTCTTAGTCTTGTTGAGGTTTTGAGCATTACAGTATTCTGGTATTTAATTATTAAACACCTTATGGCTCACAAATAGTGCAAGCAGAGAATGTGCTGTGAAGTTGAAGTCAAATGCTTAAAAACAAAATAAACCAAACCCAACTCAAAGTGAATTAATAATGCGTTTGGAAGCATGTTCAGGTGATGAAGCCTGATCGAGAAAATGAACTTTTTGCGCATGACCAGTCTTGCAGTAGGTTATTAAACAGATTGCAGGATCAGAAGGAAGTCAGTGTAGGAGAGGAGGAACTCTGACAGCAGCGGGGGAAACTCTGAACAGGAAAGTAGAGTGCTGGAGTAACTCCAAGTCCTCTATAGCAAGAGCCGTGTAGTAGCAGTGACCAGCCAAGTAGAAGAGATCGCAGGTGAATTTATCTTTCTCTGTTTTATAGATCTAGCAAAGGTAGGATAAAGCTGTGTGATAGCAAATGAGTCAACACCAAATAAATCTGTATCAACATGAAACAATTCAAAGTTTGTGTAAACTGAGATTGGAAGGAGGTGTGGAATTGTGTGTGTAGAGGTTTGAGTATGTTTGTAACAATATTTTGTCTGGAGGTATGTGTAAGTATTCAGGTGTGTCTTCTATCGAGGGTAGACCTTTACTGGGCATACTGTTAACTTCTGATGATCTTTTAGTAATCTTAAGCGATCTTTTCTATTTTAGTATTATGGAAGTCTGTAAAATGAGGTAGTGGGAGATTTCTGATGAAGGTTGTGTGCGTGTGAGGTTAAGGGAAGGTGTTCATTTCCACTGATTGCTGGCTGATACAGCTCTGCAGCGGTAAAATACAGACAGATGAGGTTGGCTGTCCTGCTTTTCTCATGTCTTTATATTCCTTTACATTCAGGTGCACTGATAACATTACCTGATTAACACATGGAGTGAAATTGAAGTTGCTTCAATAGATCTTTGCGTTCTAGGGAAATTGCTGGGGATTTCAGTCTGTGTTAAACCGTGAGCAGTCTGAAACACCGTTAGAGCTTGGTGCAGTGGCTCGTGCTGTGGCTGGGGGATCTGGGAATGTCGGGCTTTCCCAGGCCATCCACGGTCGCTGTGCCGGGCGCCCCTGCTACGGACGTCGTGAACATGGGGTGTTGGCAGCAAGGGTCATAATGGGATTAGAACTTTAAACCAAACGGGTTTTGCTGAAAGCACTGTAGCAATCTTTGACTCTGAACATGCTAATTAGTCTGACTGGTTTTTTTTCCTCCCTTAGGGCTGAGAAGACAGAGGTACTCAGTGAAGACCTGTTGCAGGTATTGTAACACGGTTCATATATATTTTTTTTAAATGCCCTTTGTGAAGTTTGAGCCTTCTGAGTTTCATGGAGTACCTAATGTGTGTGGGGAAAAATCACTGCAAATCTCAAGGATGAAAACAAGGCTGACTTCTCAGCACATGAAAAAACTATGATACAGTTTGAGTGGAAAAACTCAGGTACATCTGTTTCTGAATCTGATCATACGGCTTGATAAAGTGAAGGAGGAAACATTTTTGCTTTTCATTAGATGAACTAGCTTGTTAAGCTTATGAACCATTAGTGCTAATGACTTGCCAGTCTGGTGGAGGATGATGAGCTGGGAAGAAACTATGATTAGGCACAGCTGGTTTCTGTCTTTGCTTCTGTTTCTCTTGAACAGGTCAGCTTGGGCCTTAAGTGGCAAAAAACATGACAGTTGCTTGCTAATAGATAATGTCAACATTTTTTTCTGAAAGTCTGGAATTGCTCTAAAGAAGTGTACAAATGCTTCTTACTTAGTTTATGATACTGGTTCTCAAATTTGTCACACTGACATGTGATTTGTTTGCAGACTTGTCATCTTTTTGAAAGTACACCATCTAATCAATCACTGCTTTCATGGTGGAATTTTAGTTGCAACTGTTAGATTAACAAGGTTGAGTACAGACTTGTTCTACATAGTTTTCTTCCTCTGGTTACTTTGTGAAAGACTTTAAAAAAAAAAAAAAAGGCAGGACATAAATTGGCAAAGGGAAGTCAGGCTAGCTGCTCCCCAGGACCTCAGGGGTCATGGCTATTTCAAATTGATTACAAAGCATCTTAATATGCTTAAGTTCAGGACCTGTATCTGAAACATGGAAGCCAAACAAATGACGCAAGTACTTTTAGTTCAGATCTCTCCAGCTGTTCAGTTTAGAGCAGAAGATGAGAGAATGTATCAGCCTTAAAACTTGAATTCGGCACAAATACATGAAGCCATCTTGAGCAATGGTGAAATGAACCGCTCTGAAACATTTTACCCTGCTTTATTTGAACCATAACAGTTTGACGATACTGTTTTTAATTTCTGAAGAGAAGTGTACAAATTAAATGACGTAAAGGATGTTAAAACACCTTGATAGCCTTCAAGGGCCCATCTGTTTTCTTGGTTAGCTGCAGAATAGTAACAAGAAGTGAAAGCCAAAAGTGCTGCTGCTTGTTGCCAAAAAAATTTTGCAAGCAAGGCTTTCCCAGGCACAGAGCAGACTGGCTACACCCAAGTGGAAGAATTTACTCACTTGTTTGTTTGCTCTTGGGGGATTGTGGAGGGGAGGGAGGCTCTTATCTAACTAAAGAGCTTAAAAGCGTGGTACTGTTCACTTTATAAACATGTTTCACAGTGTTCTTTTTTATATTTAGCTCAAGCTTTGACATAGGATTGCCATAGCTTGCTTTCTGTTTTCTGAAGTGTAATACTCCATTTCAAGTATCCCTGTTGAATGTGATCCTGTCTGAAGACAAGGAATATAATTCAGTCCTGGAAAGGCTTCTACAATAGGCCCACTTTCTGGCATGCCCTTGTAGCATATAATAAAGCACTTGTGTAATGTTTTCTACACTGAAGATGCCCTGTGGGTACAGACAGCATGGCCTGTAGGTCACATTTTCAGTTCAAAGGTAGCTTAATGGAGATTAATGTCCTTCATGGTTTTCCTGACGTCTTTGAACTAAAAAGCAGATCAGAGAGGCGAGTATGTTATAAAGTTTTGGGGTCATGTTCCTCCTATCAGTCTTCTGCCCTTTGAGTTTGGCATTCCGGCTGCCTGGGAGGAGGCTCTTGGGAAGATGCATGCTCCAGAGGCTTTCTAAGGAACGTGAGGCACCGTGCGTGGCTGACAAGGGCTGCGTTAGTCTGCTGGCGCCCGTAAGGTGGTTCAGTTACGGGGTGTCACCGTGTTTCAGGTGTGGGGAAAAAACCCTGTGCTTAGTATTTGGAGAAGTCTTAAGTACGTGACCAAACAAAAATAAATGCTTTCACAAACAGTGGTTTAGAACATGTTATCTTCAAAATTGAATACCACCACCACAACAGAAATGATTTGTCTTAGCTGCAGCAGTAAACCACAGACGGTACCTTCTTGTTCATGTATCTTCGTAGGGCTTCTCTGAAGTGGACCTCATTTTGAGCTTGTTGATACGTGCTCCGCAAATAAAAGGCAACGCTTTGTGCTTTCAGAGCAGGCCTTCTCGGGCAGTTTCTCTGCACCATACTCTAATAGATTTTTATGAAGCTTTTTGAGCACCTCAACTTGGATTCATCATGTGGCTGTCAAGAGCTTTTTGTGCCTCATGTAGCCAGTGAAACTTCAGTCTTCCTACTTCAGTTCTCCAACTCTCCAGCCCTCCTATAATGGTTCTTTTCCACCTTCCCTTTGGACTTACAAAACCTGCTGCTGGGCAGCACAGCCCCAAGGCCCAGCTTCGGGTGCTCCTCCAGGCTATGGCTGAGCAGAACTGCTGCTCCCTCTTCTGAGAGGGAATGGGGACCCCAGTCCTGCACTTGCTCGTGTGTTCAGGCCAGGGCTCCCCCGTCCAACAGCAGCGATGGGTGCTGGCCCTCTCCAGGTCCTGTCTGTGCCTCCCTCCACTGGCACCTTCTCCCATCCCACACCCTGCAGGCTCCTCTCCTGCTGGATCTGCTGGCCCTCTCAGTAGCTGTAGTTTTTACTAGCTGCTTCTGTTGGGACCTAATTGCATCCTCCCAGCTGTAACCACTTCAGGGATATACATATCCCATTGTAGCAGTGCCAACTAAACCTGTTGGGAGGAAGAAGTATGTCATTCTTACCTGGATGGGTAAGATTCCAAAGGAGAATTTGTAGCATTTCATGTTCATTAGAGCATAGCAGTCTGCTGCCTCTGGGAAAGCCAACGGTGTATCTCCTGCTTTAAATCCAGGTATGGTGCCTTTAACAGGAGCTAACACAGGGTGTAATAACTTAGCACTAGAATTACTACTCTGTCAGCTAATGTGTATTTCCGATCAATAGGAAAGCCGGGGAGAATTCTTGCCCTCCTGAAAATGTAATTAATAAGAGTGATTTGAGATCTGTATCAAAAACTGGAATCTCCAGATTATTTCTACAGATGAAATCTACTTTTTTTTTTCTTGCTTTTTAAATAGAAGCCATTCCAAAGGGCCTGTCTTTCTTTTTTTTCTTGGTGAGTCATCAAAATGCAGATAAACCGCATTCTTTTGGTGCTGTGCATAGAGAGCTGTGCCATAAGCAGTTCTGTCCTAGTCCTCATGAGTCTGTTTGCTTTTGGTGTTCTTTGAAATAAAATATTCCAAATTCCTTACTTAAAATCCATTAAAAGAACAGTTTATTAATGTATGTCTTTGTCATATTCACAGTCTATGTATTAAGCCATGTTTCAAATATGGTGTGATAAACAGAATTCTTGTTTGTGCATTGATGGCTGTTTTTCATTTCACATCCCTTTTGAATCCTATTAATATCTCTGAAAATATTATTTTGCTTAGCACGTAGGCACTTTGTCCTTGCATTTAACAGCCAGAGAAGGAAACGCAGTAGAAAACTTGCAGTACATTGGTTTGGCCCAGTGTAAAGCAGCAGCCAGATATGTCTTTAGCCTTCTACTTTACAAGGTCACAATGAAAAAATAGGAGAGCTTTCCCACAATTTTCTCCTTAAATTAGTGTCTTGGATGCCTGCGTGTGCCATTCATCTCAGATGGCAAGTATCAACCCGGTTGTCTTTTGCTGAGACAAAAAGGAGGGACAGACAGTGTTTTTCTCCCTCCCTCTGCCACTCTCCAGCGCTGGGAGCACTGCATGCTCCGCTGAATTGCTGCACCACTGAAAACAAAAGGAATTTAAATCTCTTTCAAGCGTTTTTGTTGTCAGGCACTTCTGCTAAGCATCTGAACTTGTAAGCTGTAGAATTTGAGAAATATGCAACCCAGAACTAAGTGTGGTACAGGAGGAAGATTTTTCTGCTGAGGCCAGGGAAATAACTTCTGTTTTTTGTTTTGTTTTCTCTTCCTCCTCTCTCCCCCTCCTGCTGACTAGATCGAGAGACGTCTTGACACTGTGAGATCTGTTTGCCATATTGCACAGAAGCGATTAATTGCATGTTTTCAGGGCCAACATGGTACAGATCCTGATAAGAGACATGTAAGTACAATTGCCTTCTGGCTTGTGTTCTGAGACCTGTCTGAATACAGTCCGGCCTTCTCCATACTGATCAGCTGCTAGGCTTCAAATCAGCCAAGGGGAGAAAAGCTCTGTAAAGCCATCTCACATGTTGATATTCTTTGGTAAAATGCTAGCTGTAATTCCCCATCAAATACAGTAACACAACCCTGGAGTACCTTCGTAATGTCAGACACTCACTTGCTTCTGCAGTGCGCTGAGTGCTTGCAGCTTCCGTGAGACCTGGCGATGCTGTGCAACTCTGATCAAGCTCCTCATATTTAGAATTACTTGTGTACTGACATCTCCAGTTAACTGTAAACGTTTTTTCTGTACGCGTTTGCTTCTGCCCCTCTTTAACAAAGCTGTAGATAGGTTTTCTTAAGGTGTTAGAACCAGAAATAATTAACATTCAAGTTCCCTTCTTTTACTGAATAATAGAGACCTCCTGAAAACAGGGGCACACAGAACAAACCTCTGCAGGGAGAGAGATGACAAGCTAGTTGCTTAGATCTCAAGTTAAACCTGTTTACTTGTCTTTGACAGTAGTTACATATTTGGGCCTGTCATTCCAACTAAGAGTGAGAAGAAAGTGCTTTTCAAAGGGTCTGAGAACAGGAGTCTTGAGGCTTGAAACTTTTTTTTTTTGACTTGGCGTTTTCTTAAAGTCAGAGAATGAGCTGCATATGTGTATAATAGCAACCATATGGAAGAAGAGAAAAATCTTAGAGGGGATGTACTGGGAAACCTGGAAAGGGTGAATAGCGCTAAGCTAGGCACTGTTCCTTCTGTTCCATAGAAAAAACTTCCTCTGACAGCTCTTGCTCAAAATATGCAAGAAGGATCTGTCCAGCTGAGTGATGAAACTCTGTTGGGGTAAGTGTCTGGCTTGCTTTCGAAGTTGCAGTCTGTTATTTTACTGCCTGCGGGGCTCTAATTAGAGACTTTGGGTACACAAAGGCTGTTTTCAAGCTAATGAAACTAATATTTCTAGATTCCTTCTCTTAATCCAAAAGGAGAAAAAGTGAGCGAGCATTTCTTCCAGAGTGCTTCTGGGGGCAAGTTTTAGTCTTGCCCAGAATTGCTTTCTAGAGGATTCTGATTCTCTGCTATCTTAAAAGCTTTTGAAAATTACTTTTATCCTTGTGAATTAGTAGAATTATCTCAATTTAAAATTTAGTGCAAATACCGCATTCTGCAGGTTTTCATTAATGACTTAAAATAACACCAATTTGCATTAATGGCTTCTAGTTTAAAATAATGCCAACTTCCTTATCCTGGCAAAGTGCATATTTGCAACTTACAGGAAAGTGGCTGAAACAAATAAATGTCAGTATGCTGAATTCTAGAGCAAATGTGTTTCCTCGTTGCTGATGGCAGTTCTAATGGAGACGGCGTAGAATGACCGTAAAAACCTTTGTGTGCGTTTTTGTGAGCTGCTGCAGGAGATTTAAACGTGGATAAAAACCTGAGAGGATAGGGTTTTTCCTCAGAACAAGCTTAAAACAAAGGTCAAACCATGGTTTTGGAACTTGAGACTGCAGCATATGTGATTGCTTAGCATTATGGTGTTAAGACTCCTTCACATTAAAGGGGCTTAGGACAAAATGAAAATTAAATGCTGCATTGAGCAATTTTCCCGCATCTGGTGAGATAGAAGGATGGACTTTGAAATAAATACTAACTTCTCTGCCCTTAGGACCAGTATGATCACCTAGATGATCCAAAAATGTTTGTAATGCAAAGGAATTTTGGAAGACAAAGGTTTAATAACACTCCTTGCCTATCCCAAATTTGACAGCGCAGAGAGTCTTTGTTTTGTGCCATTAAGTAGTGCCTTGCTTTATAGAAGACAAAAGCTTTCCAAAAGGGTAGCAGATGACAAAGGGCTCCCACTATTTTGTTTTGAATCTTTCTTCTTTAGTCAGTAGTAACTCACATCACAACTTCCTATAATTCTTAAAGGAAAATGCTAGATACATGCGGTGATGCAGAGAATAAACTGGCGATGGAGCTCTCTCAGCATGAAGTCCAGATCGAAAGAGAAGTTTTAGATCCGCTGTATCTACTAACAGAGGTAAGTCACCAGCCTGACTGAAGAAATGGATTTATGTATAAACTGAGAAAAAAGGGTTTATCTCATTGCTAGTAATAGAACTGTTTCCAGGAGTCCTGTTAGTGGTGGAAAGTGGGTATGAAATGTGCAAACTGTAGTTCGTTACAATACACAATTTAAAAATAAATGTAAGCCTTGAATTCTTGTTTTAGACAGAGATCCCAAACATTCAGAAGCAGAGAAAACAGCTTGCAAAGCTGGTGTTGGACTGGGATTCTGCAAGAGGAAGGTAAGAAATCACTTCTGTGATAATTGCTAGGTCCTTTTCTGTTCATGGCGACTTCTTCTTGGCGTCTCGTGGCGTCTCATCGAATGCTGGTACTTGCTTCTGAAATGGGACTGCATGTGTGTTAATATGTTGCTGAAAAAAGACAAACCTACATGTAAATTATTCAAAAAAGGACTCGCAACTACTAGATCTAAACAGAATCAGGGTTTTGGAGCTCTTACTGGCCTATATAGAATGTATAATTCTGAAAAATGCTGAAAACTCATCTTCTGTCCAGTTTGCATAAGTTGTCAATTTAAATAAGGAATGGGAGTCTAATTCTGGAACCATACCAAGTGCTTTTACAGCATTATACCGAACCGTCTCACTGGTAGGGTCCTAGGTTGTTCAACTTTAGTCTTAAGTCCCTTTAAACGGTCTTCAACTGGGGTGATAATTTCTGTAGCATTTTCTGGGATTGGTAGTTCTGACGTTTTATACACCCATGCTATGGGCTGTGGAGAACGCAGGGTTTCTTGTGGATTTTTATAGTTGCTTATCTGTTTGCGAATTATGCCAGCATGTCATAAATGGTGTATTTTGAACACCCTCCTTAGTTCTGCTGGGAAAACCCCTGAAACTATTGGGGTTTTTTTCTGTCAAAAGAAAGCCATTGCAAGGGAGCCAGAAATGCAGATTCTTGCTCAGTAGTAGTTTTCACCAAATGACCAAAGCCCTTCTTCCACAGGTATAATCAAGCCCACAAGACTTCAGGAACAAATTTTCAAGTGCATCCTTCAAAAATAGAATCTCTTAAGGAAGAGATGGACGAAGCTGGAAATAAAGTAGAGCAATGCAAGGTATGACAGGATGAGTGTCTGTCCTTTACGTGTCTCCCATTAGCAACCGCAGCAGTCGGAACGTGCCTGTGTCTGTGCGCCTGCCCGAGTACTGCACTTGCAAATTATGTGGTTGTTAACAAACTATATGGCTTAAAGGTATATTAATGCTTGTGGATCTCTGTCTTGAATTGCTTTAATTTAACAAGGAACTTTTGGGGGGGTTAAGATGAGTATTTTATGTTATTTTCTGTTTTGGTCTGAGCCAATTATAAGAAGGAACTGTATCTTAGCCTTGACTGAAGCGTTCAGGGTGTCTGGATGCTTCAAGCCACTGAGTAGCCTTGCAGTGTGAGCTGCCTGGATGAAATTCAAGCTGCTGACATGAAAGGAACATTCTGACTATTACTGACTCTGAGCAGTTCACATTCAGTTTCAGTTCTCAGTTGTCGAACAGTACATTATGCCACAGTTGAGCTGAGCACCAAGCCCCTTTCAGTAGCACTTGTCTTTGTATGCAGGGATTGGCTGTAAATAACGTACTGCCATACAATCCAGTTGGTGATTTAAGTGGGCAACTGCTTTGCTGTGTAAGACAAAGTTCAACATTTTGCTTGGGGCAGGTGGATTACTGGCTTCCTGCACTGCTGGAGTTGATAGGTCAGGCTTACTGTGGGCAAAATATACAGAAAGACAGAAGTATGTTTAAGTTGAAAAGCCCCTGTAAATTTGACGTTGCTGTTTTGCATTGCTTTTCAAAGGATCAGCTAGCAGCAGACATGTATAACTTCGTGTCCAAAGAAGGGGAGTACGCTCGATGTTTTGTTATGGTGAGTACTTCTCCACTGTGACTTTGATCGCAGCGTGTACGTGCATAGACACTCAGTTCTCAAAGATGACATTTTGTCTGCTAAACCTTCTAGTCTTGTATTTTGTGCTCATCAGAGGCTAATGCTCTTTTTGTTTTTAAAATGTGGCTTCTGTTCTCAGTTATTAGAAGCACAAGCAGATTACCATAGAAAAGCATTAGCAGTCATAGAAAAGGTCCTACCCGAAATTCAAGCCCATCAAGGTAAAGTAACTTGTGCTCTGGCTGATGCTTCTCCTTGCCTGTGCCACCTATGCACAATATTCTCCTCCTTTATCTTGATTCTCTTGCATGCAGACTTACTTAATAAGGCCATTTTGATCTACTTAACAATTTTACATTCCCAAGCATAATTCCATCTTTGTGTTCTCTGGAGTTCTCCAGCCATATTTTAACACACTAATAAAATATTAAGGATCTGTCTGATACCCAAGAGAGTAAAGGAAGGATTTTTCTATTTGCTTGCACTTCTTCCTTGATATCATGTGCCCTTTGCTAATTCATACCTGCCTTTTTAGGCCAATAAAAGTTTCATTGTGATTTAGGAACTCTTTAGGGTCCTTGCTTCTCGAATTACTACTAGGCGATTATCAGAAAAATTCCCCTTATTCTAAGGAGCTTGACTTTTTTTCTTCCTCCTTTTATGCAATCCTTTTTCCCAGTGTGCACACTGCACTAGAGCTGGCTAATGCAGTGTTCATGTTACTGTCTGGAGTACCAGCACTTAAGGGAAGCTATCAATACAGCTGCATTTCTTCCCCATGCTCCTAAGCTTTCCGTTGTCAGTGGGAGTTAAGGTGTGTCGTTGATGGTTTGGTATGAAGATGCACTGTGTGGTGTTGAATTGCTGTCCTAAATACTGGCTGTACTGTCTCTTAATTGCTAATTGCTTTGAACAAGAGGTAGACCTAACAAAGTCTGAGGAAAAAACATAACGAAAGCTGAACGAGGCTCAGGTACCTTCAGTTATGGACCACGTGCAAGTTGTAGAAGACGAAGCATGTAAATATACAAATAAATACAAGCATCTCGCTGAAAGATGACACAGAATGTCTGTAAATGTGGTGGGAGATGAGGTAATGCAAACAAACGATGCTTACACGGCGTCAGGGCTGTGTTACAGCTGTCTGGAAGGTTCTCTGTACAGACACGACTCCTTTCACTCTTTTTAGTGTTGCTCAGCTGCTCTGTACAAACTCTTCATAGGACAAATGCTTCAGAGCAGATCAGCCTCCTAGGAGGTGGGCTAGCAGGCTTGGTGTCTGCGTGGTCCAGTGTCTGGAGATCTAAGTGTAGTGCATGACTCCAGCAGTGTTTCTAGCTGTTGTGTAAATTACTGTGATTTTGAACAGTTCCTGGGATTTTTTGTCCTAACGTTTGCTGTAACGTGCACAACTGGGGAAAATGACACGTGCCTCTAACGGTGTGTTAATGAATGAGAGGAACCAAAGCCTTATGAGGGATGTAGTTGATGAGGTTTTGTAAACAAAAAGGGTAAATAAAATCCTGTGCGGAAGCACAGTGTGTCCCTTGAAGTCTTCATCTTTCTTGACCTTTTTTCCACATAAACAGAATAATGCATCTGTACTAACAATAACCTTTTACATCTGCATTTTTTTCTATTAAGGCAGCAGAAAGGGGTGAAAAAATAAATTGTAGGAAGCAAGAAATTCACATTCAATTTGGAGAAACTTGTGCCAATTTTGACTTTCAAAGTTAAGCAACAATTGAGAAATTGAACTGAGAATTTGTGCAAGTGTTACTGATGAGCTGTTAATGTGATAATTGTAATGTAAGACATTGGGGCTATTAATATCCGTTTTAAATTGCTGATTCCTTAAATCAGCAATAAAATTTGTGTTAACAGCTCAGCTTGTATACACATTAAATACGGTTAAAAACTTAAGTTCAGCCCAGGTGATGCAATCTGGACAAAATTTTTCATAAAGACTCTTGCAAACCTAAGCCTTTTGGTGTCTTGGTGGATCGGAATTAATGTAACTTCCAGTCATGTGGTGGCACTTGTGTTGGGGCCTGATGGGGCATGTGCTTCCATTTACACAAAGGATTTCTGTGTGATATTCCAACCAGAAAGATGCAGAAGTATTTTTTTTCTTGAACACCAGCAGGCTCGTTTTCTCTTTACTCGTGGTATAGGGGACTTTACCAATCAAGGGCTGTAAAACTCCTTTATTCTGAAAATTCCTTTTCTGTACTGGAGACTTTCTTCTTGTCTTGTCTGGGACATAATTCAAGGGTTTGTTAGATATTTTGCTCAGTGTTTTGATACTCTCCAACTAGACAAATGGACTGAAAAACCAGCTTTTGGAACTCCATTAGAAGAGCATCTCAAGCGCAGTGGTCGTGAAATTGCAGTCCCTATTGAAGCCTGTGTAATGATGCTTTTGGAAACAGGAATGAGAGAGGAGGTAGGTAACACCATATCACATGCTAGGGAGGGTAGGAAAAAAGAGCTCAAACTCCTGGACTAGTGTCTGTATTTTTTAACAAGTTGCTTAAGTAATTTTGTTTATTGGTGTTGATGATAAGTCTTTTGCAACAGAGTAACCTGCAAAGATATTTCAGATAGTGCTGAGGTGAATGCACCTAGAATGAAAAATTAGCAATGGGCCAAGGGTGAGATGTGACTAAAACGTTGTTGATAGCAGTGACACGTGAAGAGCCAGCTAGGTCAGAACAGTACTGTAAGGAGAAGACACCAAACTTGAAACTGCTCTGAAAGACGCTGTCATAAAATTTCTGCTGTTTTCTGCTTGTGCTAATGTGTTGCTAGCAGTCAAATACGTTTTATTTTTAACGTGCAGGGCTTATTCAGAATTGCTGCTGGAGCCTCCAAGTTAAAAAAGCTGAAAGCTGCCCTGGACTGTTCAACTTCCCAGCTTGATGAATTTTATTCTGATCCCCATGCCGTTGCAGGTATGGTGAATGTTCTGAATCAAGACCGCGTATAAACTGGTACAACACGAGTTTATGCTGTTTGTTTAACTGTTGGCTTGCTGCAGTGTAAGGTGTTGATCTCTGCAGACAAACTATGAATGAAAACACAGTGAAAGGGCAGTACAGTGAACAACTTCACACAGAAGCATAGGGTACACATGCTCATCACGCTGGATGTGTTCGTGTCTGCGTGACAGCGGCGTTTAGCATTCAGGTGATCACAGTAATCCAAATGTGATATTTCCTCTCACGACAAGAGTGTTAACGTGATCAAGGGAGATTGGAGCCATATGTCGGTCTTTGTTCTGAAGAGGTGACTCATAGGTTCATGGTACATGTTTCTGTCAAATTACAGTAAATGCTGGGAGACCTTTTATGTTAAGTGTTGAGCAGATACATTGTGGAAGTGTCATGTCTCCCCACTGTTTCACTGGAACTTGGGTCCTACTGCAGAGCTAAAATAGCACATCTGAGGACAGAATTTTAAATGAAAACCAAAAGCAGCAGCTAAGCAGCTAGCCTGTTTCTGGTCTGCATTGCAGGGGCCTTGAAATCCTATTTGCGAGAGCTGCCAGAACCTCTGATGACCTACAGTCTGTATGAAGAATGGACACAAGCTGCAAAGTAAGCACACTAAAAATACCTACGTAAGAAAGCATTCTGCTTATTTTGATCAAATTGGGTTCTTCATATATGAATTCAGAAGACAAGACCAAGCTCACATAGTTTACTTTATCATTTTTGCTCTAACAAGTAAATATTTTGTGTAACAAATTATTTCAAGTTTTGTGGTTCAGCTTAATAGTAATTGCACAAAAATGGGGTGAAATATCTATTTTATTGTTTAAACATAAGGGCTGCTTCAGACCATTGGCTGCATAGTGTTGATGCTTAAGTTTTCTTTCATTGTAGATAGAGGTAATTCAGGGATTTGACGAGCAGGTTGCTGAATTACTGAATACAAAACAGTGAATTTATTTGGCATAAATGGAAGATTATACAGTCATCTTTGTTCACTGCAGAAACAACGAATTTCTGATCTGAAAGTAAGGTGTAACAGAATTATTTTTTTCCTTTCAGCATTCAGGACCAGGATAAGAAGCTACAAGAGTTATGGAGAATTTGTAACAGATTACCTAAGCACTATCATGCTAATTTCAGGTATGTGTGAATGTCTGTTGACTTGCAGTACAGCCACTTTGCTAGAATACTACATTTCAAAGATGATTAATCAAAACGCTAATCCAGGTGGGTTTTTTCCTGGTCAAATTCAGTTAGGTTTGTAAAAGGACACCCTGTTTTATGTGTGCATTGGTGGTGGTAGACTCTTTCAGTCAAGTTAATTCACTGCTGACGGCAGTGAAAGAGGGATACGTGGAACCCTTCTACTTAGGGGTCATCCTGTTGGCAGCGGGACCTGGCTTTTCACCAGCTGTGCTCTTCATTGTATTTTCCAGTTTTAGAAATCACCTGGACGTATCTTACATGTGTTGTTTTTCCTTTTGGTTTTACCTTTTGGGAATGAGTCAGAACAAAACCAACTTTGGTGACTCTTAGAAGTGTGGAAGTTCCATCATAGGATATGAAAATAGCTGTTAAGTAGGCCATCTCAACCTAAACGTTTTTTTTTTCTGAAAATATAATAGTTCTGTAGTTCCGTTTTGGTTCCATTGGTGGGAGATGCTTTCCTTTCTGCTCAGTTCAACTTTTTTGGTTCATGAGTAGAAACTTAGTGGCAGCTACCAAGCGAGAAGGCTGTTCATCTTATTTCTGGGGTTTGGGGAGCTGTCTTTACAAGTTCTTGAATTTTTACTTGCTTCCTTTCGACAAAAAATGCTCTTTAGTTTCTGCTGTTTAATTTATTATTTTTTTTCTTTTTGTAGGTATTTAATAAAATTTTTAGCAAAGCTTGCACAGAACAGCGATGTTAACAAAATGACACCCAGCAACGTCGCAATAGTCTTGGGCCCCAACTTGTTATGGGCAAAGAATGAAGGGTAAGTTGTTTTAGGAAAGCTACAAACCAGAACTTCCATGAAGCTGTAGAATTTCTTGTCACATAGCTTTAAATCATGTAGGCTACTCGCAGCAACAGTTTGCCTAAAAAATATTTCAAATGTTCTTTCAGCCTGTGTCTCCAGATCCTTTTGGGTCTGTGTCTTTTTAGGGGTGTTTTCAGATGCTGTGAACGTCACTGAACAGTCTAGGTTATTTTTCCTTTGACAGACCTCTGTGTAAAGCTTTTTACCAATTTCTTCTGCAGATCCCTTGCTGAAATGGCAGCAGCAACTTCAGTCCACGTGGTAGCAGTTATCGAGCCAATTATTCAGCATGCAGACTGGTTCTTCCCTGGAGGTAAATTCTTGCCATAGTTAAAAGAATTTTGTATTTGTGATAACCCAGTGCAGGTAAACCTCCAATAACATCTTTGCATCGAGGCACCATTTTGTATATGCATGTCTTGGGATGCATTCTGCCTGCCTCTCTTTCAGATCAAGATTTCAACGTGTCTGGGGCGTTTGTTGCGATTCCTGCTGTTAATTCAAATCACTTGTCACACACTGGGAATGAATATGACTCTGGGACACTGGAACGGAAGAGGCCTGTCAGTATGACTGTAATGGAGGGGGATCTGTTGAAGAAGGAAAGGTATGTTTTGTTCTCGGGTTAGGTTTCAGTTATTAGCCTGCTCCTGGGAGCTGGGCTGCTGAGGAGGCTGCCATCGGACACACTTTTATTGGTCTCAGGAGGAGGATTTCATGGAAATACTGTCGGTAACAATAGTGATTTATTTCCCCCTGTGTTGTTGCAGCCTGAGGAAGGTTCAAAGGTAATGTAATGGTATTTGCTTCCAGTTATAGAGTATGCATAGTAAAAACCAAGCAGATAATTACTGCTTCCAATTACCATTTTCCTGTTACAGATTTGGGGGGGTCTAAAATCCACTGAAACAGAAGTGTATATGGTGGCATCTATCAGTATCTAACTTCTGATATTCCATGGCTTCTTTTTCAAAGCCCATAAGCTGAGGTGGTGTTACCTGGTGCCTTCATGATAAGACTTCTGAGTTGATGATGGTACAGTATGCCACAGCAAACAGTAGAACGCTAAAAGTAAAACCAAAACGTGCTGTTTTCCCATATAACATGTAGTGTAACGTTCATTTATTATCACTCATATCATGAATATTCAAGTGATGTGCTGTTTTGTTTTTAGCTGTTTATGCAAATATTAAATTGTTACCTGGGTGTTAACTGTAGCTAGCCACATGCAAATTTATCAGCACTGGCAGAGGAAGAAGAAAATCAATTCAAGATTCACCGTCTTTAACACAAGAAGAATAAGATTAAATCCTAGAGTGAATGTGCTGTATGCATTCTAAAATCTGTTAGAATTTGAGTCCATCTATCCATAGTTCCCTTCAAACAGCAGTCATAGCGTATATCCAGGGGCTTTTTTGTCTGTCTTGAAATCTGCACTGCAGCTTAGTGTGTGATAGAAACAAAATTCACGTGGCAAAATATAATTCAGTGAGGAGGTACCCTGGTATGGAAGGAAATGTATGTATTCCCATGTAAAATTACTGAGTCATTTGACCTCATTGTCATCAATGTCTGTCTTCAAATGTAATTGAGTAGTTTGTTCCACTTACGTTTTGCTTACCCCTCCGTGTGGATAAGCCAAACACGTTGCATGTCTTAACATTAGTGGTGTTATATGCAGAAAGTTGAAGCTTTCCTTGTTGCTGCTTTGCATGCTGAGCAACAGGGGGTTGCATTTGTCTTCGTGGGTTGTAACATCCAGTTGTCCTGTTGCTTTAGTGACCTGGTGTGGGCTGGCGTGGTGTGTTTACTCTCTCTTCTTTCTGTAGCTTTGGTGTCAAGGTTATGGACTTCCAAGGGAACCCTCGGAGGTGTGGCACTATAAATAGAAAGCACACATCCCCTGCTTTCCAGCCACCACTCCCACCCACGGAGCCTGGCGTGCTGGCTCAGGCTGGAGCGGAGCAGCACTCACAAGCTTCTGTGGCTGAAACAAGCCCGGTGGGTGCTGGTTTTGCTCTCTCTGCTGGCACAGCAGAACAGTTACAAAGCCCGGGAAATGAGGATGGCAGGTAAGCGGCACGGCTTCAGCTGGCAGTGGCTTAGCAGGCTGCTTCAGCAGCAAACTGATGGGTCGGGTCCCAGGACCCCTCTTCTGGCAGCAGTGCCTGTCCTGGGGGGCAGCAGCAGGAGCTCTCCTGCCATGCCTGTTGTTCCAGAGTTACCTTCTGAAACACCATCCCTTTTTCTGCACGTTCCAGAACTGATCTTCTAAAAGAAGAGAATTCTTAGGGAAAAAAAGTGGTGATGAAAAATACTGAAAAAGACCGTACTTCCTACCCATTCTGACCTTTCCAAGTTACACCCGAGAGGTGTCCACACAGTACGACTATCAGTTTGCTGCTGAAAGAACAAAACCTACCAGTGGCAATACTAGAAACCCGTTGGTCTTGTTTGTTGTTTCTTGTACATGTTATCTGGATATGTGTCTTTTTTTTTGTCTGTAGCAAGTGCTAGTGATGACCAGACTTATTTGCTAGAAAACTGGAAGTCAATTTATCATACTTCAGGATTAGTTTCTTTAGGACAAGCGTGTATACAGGCTACTTAATTACTATTGAAACTTTGTGCAGTCATGTCCCCAGTATTAATATACACGAACTCCAAGACTGATGGGGGTAGCCTTGACTCTTCCTTTCATGTGTGGTGAAAGCAGCACTTTGCTTTCAATATTTTGTGGTCTGAGAGATGTAACAACCACATGCAGTGCTCTCTAAACGTTGCCCTCTCGCATAGCGTCTTGTGGTAAAACACCACTGTGGGGTTTGATGCAGCACTGACTCTTTTGCAAACAGCTTTTGTTCTCAAGTGACACTTTAACATTTTTTTTTTCTCGTTCGGAAATCCCCCACAGACTAATATTTCCTCCACAGATGTCTTTTGTGGCAGAGCCAGCTAAAATGAAACCTTGAGGGTAGCGTCTAAAAGCTGCATTTAAAATCTGCACAAACTCCGCATTCAAGTAGTTGAAATTTATTCGCAGCATCTGGAGAAATTAGGATTGCACTGAGCCAGTAGGTGACTGAAAGGTGCGAGTCCTTTTGAGATGAGGTGAGGGCAAACTGCAAGTGCGTAGCAAGAAGAGGGGGCAGTGCTCGATGCCGCCTTGGCTGGTTCATACTAGTGCTGTGGTTTCCCCCTCTTCTGTTGTCTTTGTAGCCAAAGGTCAGGAACAGCTGAGATGCCCTGATCTCACTTTCAAAGATTTTACAGGGCTTGATCCCTGGAAACAATTCTGGTCTCCCAGCAAGGTAAAAACTTAATTCCAGGTAGAGTGGAGAGAAGATTTCAGCCAGTCCGTGAAGGGACAGCCGGCTCTTGCAGTCCCTGGGGATCTCAGCAGTAGGACTGCATCCGCCTCCCCATGTCCTGTGTGTAGCAAGATGGTTCATGTCCTTTGTGGTTTTGGGGTTTTTTGGGGCAGCTTCACCGATTGCCATCGCTCGGTCCTTAGTGCTAGGTCTGGCAGGGAGTTGGATGCGATGCTGCGACAGGGTATTTGAAAAGGCAAATAGGAATGGGGGTGATGGGTGTATCTGAATGAGGAAATTGGGCAAGTAATTTTGTATGAACTTTCACGTTGGGAGTCTGTTTTTAAAGGATCTGCAAACGCACTGAAGGGGCGTTAGCCCAGAGGCCATACCCCTAGGTATCAGTATTGCATTCAAACAGGTCCTGCGACCCTGCAGAACCCGGAGTCCTGATTTAATTTCGGTAATTAACCTTTTGTACAGGCTTGCCTAAAGCCTACTGGCCACTAATTTGACAAGCTGTAGCAGCTTTCAGGCTGTGAGTACCTACAAGGCAGTGCAGAAGTTATTCTGAAGAGCTTAAGGGTCAGAACTGTAGTACAGTTCGTAATGTAAACCTGAACGGGCGCAGCTGATCTGGGAAGGCATTTTACAGTCATCTTCTAATGTAGGATTTTTAATTTTCAGTACCTCAAAATCGAAGGACAGCACGTCTTCAGCTACTCCTCCACCCGTGAGAAACGGCGGGCACACGGGCACTGCCCAGAACCAGTCAGCAAGTAGCACTAATCAGCTTTCTGTTAATCAGCCACAGAACGCGGCAGGTCCCAGTCCCCATTCCATGAGGAGAGGTGTGTGTTTCATTTGCTTTTCAAGCCACTAATTTCCAGTGCTTTATGTCCCACAAAAACGCTTACCAACATAACTTCATAAGCGTCTCTTCCTTTATTATAGACAACGGTTTACTCTGCTTGCATTTCGCTAAGGCCTTAGCTATAAATGCGTCTCTGACTTTTGGACTTTGGTGGATGCTCATGGTAACGTTACCAGCACTGTTAAACAAAATCACTCACAGGCTTTTGATTCGTAAACTTGTGTACCTGTTCCTGCAGCTTCCTGTTGGTATCGCTTTTATTAGATAATACACCATTTTATTTTGATAATGAACCCGAGTGTTCTTTCGTGCTACTGATTCCTTCCTTTCAGGAGTTTGGTTTTGCTGCACACAACCGTGATATCTCTCCTCTCCCCTTCGCAGCCGTGAAGAAGCCCGCGCCTGCCCCTCCCAAGCCAGCCAACCCTCCGCCGGGGCAGCCAGGAAGCCACAGTTCTGCCCCCGCTGCTCAGCCACCCTCTGTCTCTCCAAAACCACCTGCTAGAAGCTCTTCTCCTCCTGCTCAACATGCAAACCAAGGAGCAGCCCAGACCTCCGCTTCCCAGGTTTCTGCACCTCGGAGATACTCCAGCAGCCTTTCCCCAATACAGGCTCCCAGCCACCCACCACCACAGCCCCCAACTCAGGCTACTCCTCCACTGCAGCCCAAATCCAACAGTCAAGCGTCTCCTCCTGCTGCAGCCAGCAGTGAGCACGGACCAGAGCAGCCCTGTTACACTCCTCCGCAGACTCCAACACCACCCGACACACCCCCGCTAGGCAAGCATGCCACTAGCTCCCCCTTGTCACAGCCACAGCCAGCTACTCAAGAATCCTCCCAGTCCCACTCTCCCCCCCAGGGCGGTACGCTGCCGCGGCCACGGCCAGTCCCGAAACCCAGAAATAGACCCAGTGTTCCCCCCCCGCCTCATCCTCCTTCTCAGCTGGCTGGAGATGGTATTATTGCAAATCCCACGCAAACAGCTTCCAAAATAGTAACAGGTGAGTGGATTCTTTCCTGTTTGGAGGTTCCTCAAGACGTAGAAATGGAGAAAAAAAAAAAATGCTGTAGCTGAATTGAGGGGGGAGAGGGGAGCTGAAAAGCCCAAATAATAGTTAAAATACTAAATTTGATTATTTCCAGTTAAAATGTCCTGTTCTGTGCATGAGGATTTGGGGCACTTCCTCAGGGAAGGTTTTCATTCTTGAGGCAGAAAGGTTTGGGGGGGAAGCAGAGATGACTTTTGCTTATTTTTTTTTTTCCTGCTTTGGAAACAAAATGCTGTTATAGCACCCAACTCTCCAGGGCTTTCTCCAGGCTCAGCATCATGCATCTGTGGCCAAAAAGCAAGTGTTTGGAGGAGGGAGAAGCAGTAGCCAAGGGCAGTATATTTCAGCACATACAGAAGATAAGAAGTGGTCACTGGTACCTGGTCTAACAGACAAGACACTACACAGGGAATGTTTTACCTTATGAGAGCAAAGTCTCCTGACGTGCCTTAAGTTGGGCACCCGGGAGCTGAAGGATCACTTATGCTGAAATGTATTTCTCAGGCCAATTTCTAGGTAGCTCTTTGTATTTTAACTGCAGCTTTCTCTTCCAGTTTTGAGACATTTGTGAAGTAAAGAGAAACTTTGTCTTCTCACAGAAATTTCATGAAGCTTTTAGTTACTAGTTTGATAAGGATAATGTTAATTTAAGCCTTAGGTGGAAAAAAAATGCAGCTGTTGAAGACAGTCAAAACTAGCAAATCCTGAAATGTTCCCCTGCTGAATTCCTGCTTATTTTAGGAAATTCTGAAGGAAGAGATAATGAATTTAGGAGACTAATGCTTTTAAATCTACTTATATTTAATAATGGTTAAAACTTTCCAATGACACTGCAGCTTCTCTAGAATAAGACTAATGTATTGGAATGCAAAGTATAAATTCTGTTGCCTAACAGCTTTACCCCATGATGCCTTCACAGGTGGGGATGGTTACTGCGAATAAGGTTTGTACTTACCAGAAACATGCAATGTAAGCTAAAATGCTCCTGCACAGCAATATTTTATTTGTAGCTTTATTTTGTATATGCGCTTTGGAATATGTGCTCTCTGTCAACTCTGTGTTATCTCATTACTACATATCATTCTGTTTGTAAGAGATTTTAAGACCCAAGCTGCTTAATTTGAATAGTCCTGTGAACATTAAGCTATTCCTTAAAACAGATTGTAAAAGCATCTATAACGAAGTCCAAAACCACTTCATGCAAAGTCACCAGAACTGCTAATCCACAAGTCAGGTGTGAAGCAGTGACCCGTTCAAAACAGGTTTGTTCTCATCAGTGCAGGCAAATACTGGAGCTCATGTTTTTTCCTACAATTCTGTGGTTTATGGTTGCATTTTCATGTAGCTTTCACTTTAGGTTTTCAGTTATTTTTAACTACTTGGAATTTATTTGGCAAAAATACATGTTCATGTGACTAAACCCCTTTGCAGCAGAGCACCCAGCAGCAGCATCTGCCTTCTGGCACGTTTGCATTCTGTCAGCTCCAGCCTCACTAATAGTAGTGGTCTGTTCAACCACAGCTGCCAAACAGCACAGTAATAACCTTCCTGTTCCGCTGTGACGGGGTAGAGGTGCTGCCTTTTTAAGGTAACAACTGCATGACAGGCTGAAAAAGTTGAGGGTGCGTTCTTGAATTATCTCAAGATTTGACTGCTTACAGGGAAGATAATGAAATCAGTATTGGATTGAGAAGTCAAGCTGGAAGTACAGTTTTCTTAAATTCTAGCAGTAAATGAGCTCCTTAAGCAACTAAAAAGTAGCTTTGCTTTTTAAAATAACAGACTTTTCCTTATTGTACTTCTGTTCTTTTTGTCAGCATCTTTAAGATACAAGAGCAGTTTATTTCAAAACTGGGTTCAGAAGTAAGGCTGGGCTCTGGATCTTTCCAGCACTTACAAATAAGTTAAGAATGGGAACTGTGCTGATGAGTCAAACTTCAAGGAAAGACTTAACCTTAATTTTGAAGTCGTGTTTCATAGGTTGACCATATTTGTTTTCATTTTGGAATTTTTCTGGTTCTGAGGAAGTTGCTTTAATGATAGCAGACAGGCAGGGTTTGTCTTACCCCGGTGTAACTGGAGAAATACTTCTCTCCTAAATAATACCCAGCTGGTGTGCAGGGGGCTGCTTTCTTACTGGGGGAGTTCCAGTTACCCAGGGCGAGCATCTGCCAGAGGGGAGTGACTGGCACAGCGAGCCATGAATTACAGCCTGGAGCTGACTCCTGCTCAGGGAAGTCACAGCCAACTGCCCTGTAGTCTGGGTAAATATAAAAAAAAATACAGAAATCAACAGTGTTGAAATGAAACTGAAGAGACTTCATGCCGTTCCTTTCAAGTGCGAAGCGTAGCAAACTGGCCATGGAAGCTGTGTACAGTAAACAGGATGAAAGCTGCTGCGCAGGAAAGCCAGTAAAGGGAAGCTGCTGATGAAGGATTCTCTAGCAAAACCGATCAAGGAACCTAGAAAATCTAGTATGTTTTGTGAAAAAACAGTTTGAGGAACAGTTGAAGTGATACTCAGGCTTACCTACAGCAGTGTGCTCGGTACAGGATCATCCACCTTTACCAGATCAGCCTTTTTTAAAGGATTAATATTCTGAATTAACACCACTGCATATTACATAAGAGTATCTGCTCTAACATTTACACGTGCACATATAAGCACTTATTATAGACTTGACTTACCTAATTCACAGTGTGAAATAGCTGGTTTTAACTTTAACCTTAAATAGTGGAGCGAGGGAAGACAGATGGGAATAATGGAAGACAAAATTAAGTTGCCAGCAAACTTCATAATATCAGAATGGGAATTCTGAATAGTTTTCAGGATACTGTTGAATTCCTTTGTCCCTGTACTGGCCTTTAGTAATGCCTCAAATTCTATTTATGGTATTAAAGTAATAAGCCCTAGAAAAGAATATTCTAATCAAAAATTTTATTAAATAATCTAGATGTTTGACCTGCATTCAGTAGGAACTGTATTGGAAAGTTCAATGGTAAGGAAAAGGCATATGATTGGCCAAAAATGTTGCTAATTCATAATCATGTCTGTGCTAATGCCCACTACTAACCTGTCACAAATAACACTGCTTGCTTGCATTATCATCAGCGTGGCATGCAAAAAGAATGGCTGTTTGATGCTCGCTCTTACATTAACGTACTAAAAGTATTGGAGACTAGAATGTCTAAAGTTGTTCGTGTTTTGACTGGCCAGTTTCACACTGTTACCACTTCCACGTACAGAAAATCCAATCTAGACATCCGTGTGTTTTATACAGAGGCTCATTCTGTATTTGATGTAGCTGTCCCATTGTTTGTCACAAATACTCCTGTCCTGTGTCCCCTCATGCTTTCAGTTACCTCCTTTTCCGATTCACCCTTCAGTGTGCAGTCGTGGTAGGGAGAACAACTGTGCCTGCATCTAAAGCTGAAGCACACCTTTTAAGTGAAGGTTCAGAGGTAACAGTAGGAGCTGTTAGGTGTTGGGGAGAACGCAGCGCCCCTGCTGCCTGGCTCTGCTCAGCTCTGAGGTCAAGCTCCACGTGGAACATTTTGAGTAAGAGAAAAATGAAAGAACAATTTGGGAACTCGCCTGATTGTAGTTTATTCTTCTATGTTGTATTGCTTCTGTTAACAAGAGTAAAAATGACTAAAAACATCTAAAGTTTAAATCAGCTGACGTTAAAAGTACCTAAACTTTCATCGCTTGTAGAAAGAGCAGTTGCACAGTGTAGTTGGGGACACAGGAGAGCTGCCGGTGGTGTGAAACTCGGTTTCAGGGATTGGGGACTTAGTTTAAACACATGAATGTGGGGCGAAGTGACAAAGTTTGGGTTTAAAGTAGCCCCAGTAATTATTTCTTCATTGCTATCCAAGCTCTGTTGAACAGGGGTTGTCTTGCAGGTGCCACAAGGCACTCGTGGGGTGGAGCCAGGACACCCACTTTCCCAAGGAGAATGAGGGAGAGAAATCGATTTAAAGGATTCCCCCAGGTGATGGTGTTTAACGGGTCATACCAGGACTGATGGGTTGTGCTGTGCCCGTGGGATGATTTCATTGACCACTCAGATACTATCTCAGCAGAACATGGTATCCCCAAGGCTTTGGTACAGGACCAGGGAGAAAATGTGTCGTTCACACCTCCCAGGAGAACGTGAATCCTGGCATCACATTTTTGGGGACGTTGCAGCAATACAAACGTGAACACTGAGCTGCTTAATCAGTGTCTGGCCGTAAAACGACGGAGTTCCAGCCTCTGTCTTTTGCCCAGTGATGCTGTTAATCGCTGCTCCTTGCGTGAGGAGGGGCAGGGGAGCCTGCTCCCGGACTGCAGGTCCTGTCGCCTTTCACCTCTGCCTTGTCATTTAGCTCAGACTTTCAACTTGAGCATTTATAAAGTAACTTCTGGGCTAAATTTAAGATGTAATGCTTGAGACATGAGTCGAAGTCTTTATAGGATGCCTGTCTCTGCCACCTGTGTTTAAAAGCAAGGCATTTATTTGGATTCTTTATTGATATAAATGATCTAAATTATTTTCTATTTGGGACAGCTGCTGGATTGCAGTAAGTGATGTCGTGGCATATTATACGTTAGTTTTCCAAAATACTGACTTAGTATTTTCAGTTACATTTTTTTGAACTGTTACAGATTTTTCTAGTCTTCTAACTACCAGGGCAGTCAGTCACCAGAAATGCAGCATTTTGAGGTCTTGGACACCTTGGCTTGAACAAACTTCTTCCCCCAGAAGAGGCGGAGAACATTACGTTCCCCGTTATACACAGGAAAGGGGTTTAATCTGCATTTGGTTTAAAGAATTTCTTTCTCTTCTTGTGGCAGTGCCTCCTTTTAGAAGCAGTAGGAGCAGGTATGGTGTCAAAAGTCATGGGTGGTGGTTACCTGGCTGCTGATGCAGGCGCCAGATTTCTTTGCTGAGTGACCATTGTGTTTTGAGGAGGAAGTCTGGAGTGACGCAGCACTCGTAAGGGGCATTGAGGAATCTGATACTGAATTGTACTTGCTGTCTTCTGTTCTTCAGAAAGCAATGGTTTTCTTCTGTTATCTACCAGACTAAATAACAGTATGGAGGAGAAGCGACTCATAAGCTTTTTAGTCTGACTTAGCCTTTCTGTGTCCATGTGTGCACGTGCACATATGTGCCAGCCCTCTGTTTGAAAAGCCTTTGTTGGTCTTTCCTTTCCTTCTTCTTTCTAAGGACACGCACCAGAAATGCACTAGTCAGTGAGGTGTCACTGTCCGCGCTGCTGATCTTGCTGTTCCCTTTTTTGTGCAGACTCTAATTCCAGTATTCAAGAACCACTTCAAAACCCTTCTTCAGAGCTTCTTACAGAGCCAGCGAGCAAAGAACTGCACAACCACCTCATGCTCGACATTGACAACGACACGGAAAGCACTGCTCTGTAACGGAAACTCCAGCTTTTGAAAGGTTCCTCTCCTGGTGGGAAAACTAACAGACCTGGCAGTGAAAAGCTTCTTTTGACGATATGGCAAAACCGCGTAGAATTGTGACTTGTGCAACACAGAGAAAGTGATTTAGCCATTCAGAAGAAGTTTAATGATCTGCGTCTCAGCAGTGGTTTTCCCCCTCTTGGATGGAAGGAATTAATTATTGCAGAAACTTGCATAGGAAGTGTAATTGCTGCTAATTCAGATGGTATTAGCAGAAATTCCAAAAGAATAAGAAGCAGAACGTTAGTTATTTAAAGTGCATGTATTATGGAAATAATCTTTTTAATGTCACGGTTAGACTTTTATTTCTAGTTCTTAGCCATTACAAGGAGATGCCTTGCAAGAGACATTCCCTCACTGATTTGCTGCAGATTCTTTTTAAAACATGAACCAAAAAATGCCAGAGTGCTGGTGGTGACTGCTGGTTATCAGTCGCCTTGTCAAAACTGTGGATGTATTCTAGTGCCTTGAAGGACTGTCTTACTGTAGAAGGAAACTTACTGTATCTTTAATCATTTCATTGCTACTTAATGATCAGTACTTAATACTTATTTCATAGTTATTTGTATTAACCAAGCCTGCTTTTGTTTATGTGAAACTTGCGACTGTTTCGAGAGAGAACTGTGGAAGTGGCTTTTGTGCTTTCATTGAAAATGGTTGAATTTTGAAAGAACTTTGAAACAGCTGTATGGATTCGTCGGTTGGGTGAACATTTATAAAATTAAAGATTGTCTTTTGTCAACTCAAGGCATCTTTATTCAAGTTTGTGGGTAACATTGCTTGAGCAGACGCTGAAGTTCACGGGGTCCTTCCCTGGGCTTTGCGGCTCAGGAGTCGCTGGTGCTCAGCTGCTGCTCCGAAGGACTGTGGTGGGAGCATCCTGGGAGTGAACGTGCATCTGTTCTTTACTGTGTAGATTCACCTTAAACAGAGATGAGGCCAGCTGCGAGGAGGAACGCTGGATACAGCCTGTCACACAGAGAAGTGGGATGGAACAGGCCATACAGTTTCTGCGAACGAGAGAGAGGGAGAGGAAACTAGTCAATTCAGGTAACATTCATATAAATAGTTGAATTAATTTACTCAACCTGTAAATTCCTTAATACTCCATAATACGTTTTATTGAAGTTACTAAGCTAGACCTCGGGCTTAACTACAAAATAAACGGCATTGCGTAAAGGCTTTGACAAGGCACATCGCATATATTATAGTTGTTGCCTTCTTGGTACCAATCCCAGTGGCTGCCCAGTTTCCAGTTCAGACCTCTCTGAACAGGAGCGGTGACCCCCAGTAGTGGGTGTAGTCCTGCTTTCCCCTGCCACTGCACGAGCGCTGTAACATTCATCTCAAAATTCAGCGTTAGGAGCCACAAATTCTAGTTCTGTGACTAAATTTGATGTTTATCTCTCGAACTATATGCAGTGTACCTGTATCCAGGGCAGGTTGTGAAGGACTTAAATAAATTCTCAAAAAATCTTCGGGACTTTCCCATTCTTCAGCGTTACACAAATAGTTAATTGTCTCTGCCGGGATTAGCAGCTCGGGTGCAAGAGTGTGTACATTCTCATTCGTATCCTCACTGTCATCCTGGATAATAAACAGCATATTCCAATACAGTTCGAGTAAGAGCACAGGGCTGTGATGCAGTTAAAGTTGAGGCAGTTTGCCCAAAACATGAGGGCTGGGGCTGCTCTGGCACAACCAGGAGCGCAGTGGTGGGCAGGGGGAGGAGGCGGGGTGAGGTATTGGCTTCATGAGTGGCTTTCACCTGGCTTCAAGCTCAGCCAGTGCAATTAATTAGCTAATCAAATGGCAGCACAAAATAGCACTGCAGAGGTCCAGGAAGAAGCTTGGAATAAATGAGGTTTTGTAGTGCTTTAACACTGCTGCTAGAATCTGCTCAGGTGTATACGCTTGTAAATGCTGCTTGGAAGACAAGCGCAGCTGCTTGCTTGTGTGGTTTGGGGGGGTAAACTCAGTAAGTTTCTTAGATCCCAGTTATTTGAAGTTTACCTCAAAATTCTGAACACAGTCTGCCAGTTGGGGTAGGAGGGCGAGGCACTCTGCGACCACCTCCGCCGTGGACTGCGCTGGCGTCGGGGCCCGTGGACGTGTCGCCGGAGGCGTCGCTGTTGCCACGTGCCAGTCTGGGAACAGTCTGGTGGGGATGTTATGTGCCACCACTAAAACTTTAATTTCCTGGAGTAAAGCACTGTGTGGAAAGAGTGAATTCCATCCTAAAGTACAGCCAGTTCTTATCAGATGATCAAGTTTCATAAACTACGGAGTTGTTTGCATTCCTGTGCTGGAGGAGTGTCTGCAGGCAGCGTGGTGCATCCCTGCCACTCAGCCCCCAGAAACCCTTTCTAATGGTGCTCTGAGGTACCGTGCGAGGGTCTTGAGCTGGGTGTGGGGGTAAGAAACAAGGAAAAGAGCAGTAGGAGTTCATGCAGAGTGGGATGGGAGCTTGCTTGGACAGGAATTCCATTCATAGCAAAGAAAATGAGGCAGCTTCTGTGAACCTGGATTTCAGTAAATTAATACAGGGCCCTAGAGAAACACTTGGGTTAAGCTAAAGACAATTGTCTGAACTCTGGGGGACTGGCTGGGTAGTGCTGAAAGGGCAGGCAGCAGGCTGGAAGGCAGTGACTCACCCTAAACATCATTTCTGGCGTTCCTGTATGTACATCTACAAATGTTTACAGAGCAGGGTACAGAAATCATACAGCCGATCCCTAAGGATGGAATTTCCCTGTTTTCAGAAACCTGTGAGGGCTGTTGACAGTTGAAGTCTTGGTGTCTCAAAGACAGGTTCCAGGGCAGAGGCCTGGGGAAGGGCCTGCTGGCAGCTGCTGACTGACCCAGAAAGGATGGTTGTGGTAACTGGAAAGGGTCAGCTCTGTGGTCAGCAGGTGCTCAGTGGGAGAAGAAAAGCTTGATGTAGTCATAGCTAATGTTCAGTTTAAGCTTAAGGAATCATTTTACCACTTCTGTTAAAGTTTTGTTTCACCTAAGGTAAGATGAAGCCCTTACCTGTGACCTTGATTTTGGAGAGAAGCTAAATCTTGGATGATGAGATGGATTGTGCTACTGCAGGACTGCAGAGGAAAGGGTAGAGCCTTTACAGAATCGCGTATTACAATCTAATTCATGAATATAAAAATAATTCATCAGCTGAGCTTTCCCTTTGAGTCGCAGGCACTAAGAACAACACGTGTTGCTCCTGTTACGTCTGACAGAACGTGTCAGCTAAGTCAGAATAACGTTCTGGGACAGTTATCTGAAGCAGGGGCTGGAGTAACTCCCCAAGGTAAGCCACGAACCCACCCCGGCGTTGTGCAGGTCTTGAAGCCTATGTATGCAGCAGGAGGTGGTTATACGTTTGTAGTTAGCTGGATCTTAGAAGCTGGATTTGTACAGAAATGAAGGTTGCTTGATCCCACTAGGAATTTATGTGACTTACCTCTACTACGTGAAAGATACAGCTGGAATAGAGAAGTAGCAGACCCGAGACGTGTTCTCCGGAGTGGTCTTCTAATGCGTTTTCAAACAATCCTCTGTGATAACCTTGTTTCAAAAGAAAACCTGGCAGTTTGTCAAAGGGTTTATAGCGATAGCTCCAGCGCCTTGGTGTTGTGTGGTCTGTTCTGTGTTCTCTCTGCTCCCTCAGACAGCAGTCACAGATCGTGCTTTTGTTATTCAGAAGATGGCATTGCTACCCTGGGAATCTCTTCTGAACAGCTGCAGCGCTGCAATTCACGCTAGTTCCTAAAACTGCACCAAAACCTGTACTGCTTCAGTACCTGAGGTCTAAAATTCCCATTAGTGTGTGTTTGCAGGTGTAGTTCCATCGCTGCTGCTGGAGGGCCCCCATGGAGAGCACTTCAGGAATCTGTGTGTGCACCTGAATCCTTGGCTCTGCTCGACATTGTGTCAGCCAGTGCCAGTGTTTAAATAAAATAAAATTACCTTAAGGTATCTCACTCGTCAGACAGAACATTTGGTAATTAGTTCCCTGAGAAATTCATACATAAAGTTGGTTGCAAAATAGGTATCGGACTTAATTCCTAAAGTCTCTCTCTCCCTCAGTTTCTCAGTTGTGTTTCATTTGCTTAGGAAAGATTCCCAAGTGACAATTCTCTTTATATGGTTTAACAAAATATTAATTTTATTATTTTATTGGCTGCCACAAGGCATGTATGTGTCACCACTCCACACTGCCCCTGCTGTCACTCTGCACATGCAGTGCCATACGCTTCTGGGGGTGATTTTTGCCACCACCACGCAATATTTAATGTGTTCGAAGAAACTGTGTGACAACAGGTGCGCAAGGTGAGCGGGGAGGGTGGGATTCCCCCAGCCCCAGCACGCCGTGGGCAGCCGAGCCGTGGCTGTGGCTTCCTGCCCCACACCGCGGAGGATTGTCCCTCTGCCAGCGTCACCCACCTGCCACCTCCTCAGCCGCTGTCCCCTGGCCCAGCTGGGCCACCACCAGCAGCCTGTGGAGCGGGAGCCGGCCCTGTGGGGAGGAGAGAGGAGGCCAGGCCAGGCCTGCTCGCTCGGCCAGGCCCTCGGTGGGGGGCCCCAGCCCCGCTGCTGCCGCCTCCCCACCTGCACGGCGCGGGCCAGCCGCTCCCCCCTCGCAGCCAGGAGGTTCTGCCGCTCCGGTGCCACCGGCTCCGGCGTGTCCCGCCGCCCCGGGGCTGCCTCCGCCATGGCCGCGGGGGCCTGGAGCCCCTGAGGGGCCGGTGGAGGCCCCGAGCAGCTGCGCTGGGCCTGAGGCCACCCCCTCCCAGCCCCACAGACTCCAGGCAGGCGGGGAGCAGCTCTCGCTCTTTAATAAGTTTATTTGCAGCTACACAAGGGGATGGGGGATCCCACCGCCGGCACTGCCCCTGCGGGTAGAACGTTCCTTGAGGCCAGCCGAGGGTGTTGGCTTGGCAGCGCTCACAAAATGGCTGCGGGGTGCCCGGCCCCCCCGGGAGGCGAGGGGCTGCCGCTGGGCCCCTCTGCCCTGGCAGCACTCGGTGGGTTGGGGCAGGATTAGTTCCTTTGGGTGTCCCTGATGACAGTTTTGGAGCAGACCCTGTGCTGGGTGCTGGTGTTGGTCAGTTTGCTGGGCAGAGAGGGTGCAACGCAGGCAGGCCCCGAGGGCTAGGTTAACGCAGCGGGAACTCGCAGAAGTGTCAGCAAGGCCACAGCCCCCTGCACCGATGGAGGAGGCCAAAGGGGCACGGCCGAGCCCCTGAGGCACAGCTCGGGGCTGCGACAGGAGGCCTCGGCCGTTCTCCGGGCACTGGGATATGGTGTCACCCCTCGAGGGTGGAGGAGCTGAACCGAAGGGGAACCAGGTGGTTGTAGCTGGTTATAGAGGCATAAATAGGAAAAGAATCCAGACTTCCTGAATTCCAGGCAGTGCTCTAAGCTCAAAGAGCATAATTAAATATTTAAAATAACCAAACAAACCTCTTCCCCCTCGCTCCCTTCCTTAGCTCTTTACACCCATCCTGTTGCCAGTTTGGGTCTGACAGTGACAGTGCCGAGCGCTCAGCACCTTCACAGCCAGGCCCCCCTTAGAAATAAGGAAAGGATGAGGGAAGAGGGTCTGTCTTCTTAAATAAAATAAAATTTAGAAAGCATTAAGAATTACATTAACCCTCTGCTAATTATTATTATTTACACCAATTAAAATTAGTTGATGTCATCTGGAATTGAATGGCCAACTGCTATGCGAAGTAGGCCCAGAGAAAGACCCCGGCACATACACATAATAGCAAGTTGATGTTCAGGACGTGTTTCACCAGCGGTTTCTCCTCCAGGGAAGCCACGGGAAGCGGCTCAGGTTTACTCGATGCCGCGTTCTCGGTATTTTCCTGTTTGCGCTCCATCCCGCAGAGCCACAGAAAGGTGGTCGTCAGCTTCGATCTCCTTTTGGCGTTAGTCGTACCTACAAGGACAGGCAGTAGTGAGGTATAAATCTCACCCAGCAAAGCCCAGGAATGTGTCAGTGTGGTCCTGTACAAAGGGTTTTGGTACAGAAACGCACCAGCATTCTTTAACTGAATACGCTAGCTCTGCTGAGGTGGAGGAAGCCCTTCAATTAGCATCTTTGGGGGCTGTAGTACCAATTTCATTCTTCCCTGGAGCTCTGAGCTCAGGTTCTGCTGTTCCCAACATTTTAAGAAACAGTTAACAGTAGACCAAACCTAAAAGCTGAGCTGTAGCTGCTTGGTGCCCATCAGCTTCCTCTTGCAAGTGCATGCTCTAGTCCTCTGAGGGTTACTCCACGCCACACGTGTGTAAATTGAGTTTTCCCAGCTCTGGTGTGGGTTAGGGCACACACGACTAAATGCCGGGAAGGCAGTGCTCACGCACAACAAACGTGAGACTTCCCAGCAGTTGGGAGATCTGCACCCAAACTCATTAACTTACTGATCTGTTCAACAGCTTTTTATAGATCAAAGGAGTACACAGCAAAACCTGCAGAGTTACATAAACAGTGTCCCAAGCCTGGCAAAAACAAGTGATGATAATCATCGCTGGAAAATGCAGAGTGAGTTGCTATGCATGTTTGTACCTAATACCGACAAGTACAAGTTTTAAAAAATGTAAATCCTCCTTCACTGATCTGTCAAGAACTCCGCCCAGGGCTCTGGGTTCTCCCTGCTGCTAGAGTCGATCAGAAAACATCACTGAAAAACAGAAATGGAATTTCATGAAAATAATTGTGGTTTTCCTCCACCCTCCCCTTTTTCAACCAGTTCTCCTTGCAGCAGGTGCAAGCAGCACCAGTCCCTAGCGCAGGATAATGGGCATGGCTTTCTGTATCCCATCCAGCTCCTTCTTGATTTCAAGCATATGTAATGCCATCAAGAGATGGAAAAGAAACTAAACTTCTGCTTAGGTAAAACCATCAGGTGAAAACCTTCTAGCATGCCCTGAAGTTACAGAAATCCAGAGGAAGGAGTTTTAACGTTTCTCGTCTTCAAAGCCTTTACATAATGCCTAGGGTTAAGCGTAGGTATTACTGAATAGGATGTCGGAGCACTTACATTTATTATCATCTGAACTATTTTCAGAAGCAATGCTTATATCAATCTGGAGAGCTGGACGCTCAGCTTCACACACTCCTTTTGCAGCATCAGGGGAAGGGCTGACTGCTAGGTCTTTCTTGACTGGTAGATCCCCACGTGTGAACCAGGTAAGCCGACTTATCTGATGGCATGAAGAGCGGTGTTAAAGACAACTGCTTTCATGGTTCTTTAAAGGAGCACCTTAGCAGCAGAGCAGCCTGCAGAGAGAATACTTAGAGGGGCCGAAATCTGTTCTCCTGCTCTGTTGGAGCAGGTGAACAGCCAAGTGCTCAGCTGGTGACTACAGCGGTGGCTACCCTGGGCATGGTGGGTTCAGCTTTGTCGGGAACACGACAGCCGTTGGTGCAGCTGCGCTGGCTGGAGGAGGCTGTTCTTCACTCCCTGCTGCTGCGAGGAGACGGTTCTGCACGGGACCACCGCGGATGCAGACTGAGAGCAGGTCAGTGAAGGGAGCAAAAAGAATGGAAATTGTGGCCAGGGAGGAATGATTCAAAGAACTGGGGTTGTTGAGAGAAGAGAAGACAGGTGGGAGATATGATAATTTTCTTCAAATATGTAAAAGACTCATTAAAGAGGAATGTTCTCAGCATCAACGATAGGGTGGATAGAAAGGGATGAGCACAACATGAAGCTGGAAAGATTCAGGGTGGAGATGAGGAAAAAACCGCGCCTGGGAGGCAGGTGAGCTCTCGACTTGGTCGTGCACCTCCCTGGGCATCCTCCCTCTCTGGGGATTTCTCAGAATAATTCCCCAGGTCTGTCAGAAACGTGTCAGGTTAGCCCTGTCTTGAAGCAAGAGGATGCGCTGGCTCTACGATTTCTGAAGGTCCCTCTGGCCCTCCTTTCTGCTAGTCATGTTTTTCTGTAGCCTCAGTATATCTATTGAAAATAGTCAAACTGGCACAAACCTGTTCCAGAGGAAGTGTGCTCTCTGCCCTTGATTTCTCTTTTCTGCGAGTAAAAATGGTTCCTCACTAAATTAGTAAGAGAGTTGATAAAGATGACCCAGAAGCTGGAATTTCTTGGAAAATAGAGGGAAAAAGCTAATTTGTCATGGATTAAACACACGTTTGAAATTAAGAACAGCTCTTTGTAGCATCTACTGTTGACCCGTTCCCAGGGTGGGATTCTGGATTTATGGGACCAAAATCTTAAATGGCAGCAGGGTGCTGGAGCAGAGGAAGGATTGCTGTTACAGGTTATTGCAAGTGTGATCATAAACAAAGACTGAATGGAAATTTCCATTTCCAGGTTATTTATCCCCACATTATTCCCGTGGATGTAGCGTGGGGCATCCTGGAAACCGTTTAGAAAGAACAAAAGAGATCTGAAGGGGTGACGCACCATTTCTTCCGCAGGGGGTTCTGTGAGCATGCTCACGACCAGCACAGTGAGCGTGGAGATGGCGGCCAGGACCATGGAGAAGTAGAGGTAGTGCATGTACTTCACCACGCCTGGGCGGAGGTCGGTCTCGCCGCACTGGGGCTCTGGGTAGATGAAGTCCAGCACCAGCCGAATGACGCCCAGCAGCAGCCCGATGGCCAGGCCCCAGAACGCGCCCTAGGAAAGGCAGATCATGGGATGGTTTGGGTTAGGAGGGACCTTAAAGATCATCCAGTCCCACCCCCTGCCATGGACAGGGCCACCTTCCACCAGCCCAGGTTGCCCAAAGCCCCATCCAACCTGGCCTGGAACCCTTCCAGGGAGGGGGCAGCCACAGCTGCTCTGGGCAGCCTGTGCCAGGGCCTCACCCCCCTCACAGGGGAGAATTTCTTCCTTCTGTATAATCTAAATCTCCCCTCTGTCAGTTTAAAACCCTTACCCCTCATCCTATCCCTACACCCCCTGATGACAAGTCCCTCCCCCCTTTCCTGCAGCCCCTTTCAGCCCTGGGGGGCCGCTTTAGAGAAGGCTCCGGGGAGACCTTTCTCCAGCTGAACCCCCCAACTCTCCCAGCCTGTCCTCACAGGGGGGCTCCAGCCCCCCCAGCATCTCCGTGGCCTCCTCTGGCCCCGCTCCAGCAGGTCCGTGTCCTTCTGCTGTTGGTGCCCCAGAGCTGGACCCAGCCCTGCAGGGGGGTCTCCCAGAGTGGAGCAGAGGGGGAGAATCCCCCCCTGGCCCTGTGCCCACCCTGCTCTGGGTGCAGCCCAGCACACCGTTGGCTTTCCGGGCTGCCAGCACACGCTGCTGGCTGACAGTCTTCCATCCACTAATCCCCCCATGCCCTTTTCCTGCCATTTGTGTCCCAACAGCTGCCTTAACCCTGGGGGGCTGACAGCTGCCCTCCACCTGACCAAAACCTGCTTTGAGACGGTTTTACCCAACCAGTTTTTGTGGAAAAAATGGAGGTTTAAGACTCCTGATGCCATTTAGTCTGGCTCCGTCACTCTCTGGGCTCACTGTGCCTTCTGTAGCCCCCCTGATGCAGATAATACGAGTCCATGTAATACATGAGCTGATGGCTAATAAGCCCCTAACAGGGTCTGAGATTTATGAAGGACACCCTGAATCATCTCACTCTTGGAATGCCAGTGGAGCCTCTGAGAAGCAGCAGGAATTGCTCCCTCCTGTAGCGGTGGTAGTTGCTTGGGTTGTGCGTTTGTGCTCCCAAACACTCCGAGAGGCAGAACTGCAGCCTGGGCTGGTGCTTTGACCCGCAGAACTCCCGTGGGGGCAGCGAGGCCGCGGAGGCGACTGCGCTGAGCAGCACAGCGGAGCCGTTACCTTTTCATTTGCTCTTTTCCAGAAGCAACCCAGTATAAACACCATCGCCACGGGGGGCTGCAGGTAGGAGCTGATCGACTGGATGTAAATAAAGAGCTGCCCGCCCTGGCCAGCCTGTACCAGGGGGATCCACAGGATGGAGACCACAGTGAGCAGCAGCACGAAGACCCTGTGCAACATAAAGATGCCGTTACTCTGAGCTCAGGCCTTTCTTTTCCCATTGCTCATCTTGCCAGGCTCCAGCTGAGAGCTCTAGTAACCGTAAGGCCTCTGCTCTAGTCCTCCACCAAACCTCTGCAATGGGAAGATACTACGCATACAGGGGCAGACAGAGAGGGGTCTGTAACGCTCAGGCTCTGATCCAATAGCCGTGCCCTAGTTCTCTGTACCTGCCAACGATCATGAGTTCCCACTCGGAGCAACGGGGACGGAAGTGTTTCCAGAGGTCCATGGTGAAAATGGTGCTGGCACTATTAAAGATGGAGGTCAGGGAGGACATGAGAGCTGCTATCATCACCGACATCATCAAGCCCCTGAGTCCTGGAAAGAGAAGTACAGCTGCCCTGAGGAATCCACAGTAACCCACGGTAGGATACCCTAGAATTCTCCTCTGTACTAGAACAGACTTTTAAAAATGTTTTTAGCCCCAGTTTTGAAATGGTAGCGATCAGGAGGTGTTAAGAGTTGATCCTCATTGTGAAACGCCTGCATTTTATCTCTTAACCGAATTTGGCTGAATTAAGACCCCTGGATACTGGATCATCACCCATCTCTCCTTTGCATGCTGTCCCTTGCCACTGTCTCACCAAGCCCAGCATAAACCCCACTGAAACTGTGGTTGCAGGGTATTTTCCTCCCCGAACTTCTCACAGACAGACTTTGGCTGGCGCGTGCCGTCGCCCTCAGTGCCAGCACCACTGCCACGCTCCTTACCTACAGGCAGAAGTTCTATGACCAGCTTAGGATAAGCAATGTCCGAACAGCCAGACGGGTTGCCACAGATTTTTCGGCAGATTTCTGCATCTGCACAAGCCACCAGATCTAAAATAAGCAAGGGGGGAGTGAGAGGCAATAATCCATAGCCACAGTAAACCAATATATCTAAATGAGTCTACTGAATGTTGTAAACTGCTTTTTAAATGAAATACTGGAAGGCTTGGAAGTGGCAGAGGACTGTCAACACAGCGAGAATGGGCAGCATTGGGCTTCCCTCTTTTCCCTTTTTTCCTCCCATGCAAAAAACACGCTCAGCGCAGGGACCTGACCTGCCACACGTGTCTAATCCTCCTCTAGGAACGTCACTCACCCGAGGCCCCGGGCTGCCCACCCGCCCCGGCACAGCCACATCCGCACGTCCCCACCCGGGGAGCGGTTCATGACATTCCAGGTGGTGCGTTAGGATTTCTCTGAGTGCCTCAAACTTAAACTGCAGGAGGAGCAACGTGTTGGGTGTAGGAGGGGCCTGAGCGCTCAATCAAAAGGCAGAGCGGCTCGCGCAGCGGGCTCGGGATCAGCACGAGTGCTGCGAGACACAAGGCAACTGCATGAGCCTCGTGCAGCGTGGCTGGGGTCTGCTGCAGAGAGATGTGTGTTTCTTCATGCTTGGGGCACTGGATGCATCACAACCTTTAACTTATTCATCAGAGGCTGTTCCAGCTCCACAGAGTTGGCACAGCCAGCAGCGGTAGAGGGAACAGATCTCTCCTTCAGCACTTACCTGGGAAGAGAATTCGGCTGATCATGCCTGGCATTACCATCATAAAGAGGGGCAAAATTTTCAAGTAGGAGGTCATCAAGGAGCCTCCTTTGGCATGAGAGAGGTTTTTAGCAGCAAGGGACCTCTGAACGATGACCTAGAAATTAAGAAATGTGTTTGGTCTGCTCTCGGCAGAGAGGAGCTGGCTGTAGACGATGTGATACCGACTGCACTCGTGTTTGTTCTCCTCTAGGGAAATCTTAGAAGGGTGAACACAGAGATTGGCTGTAGCTTTATAATTCTTGCTTCAGATCCTAAGCACCTTACAGAAATGTAGACCTGAAAGGCACTGCTTGTGTCACCGAATCTGAGCCTTGCTGCTGCAGTATCCCATGCTGCTTAATCTGTTTCTTAACTAATGACACTCAGGCTCAGAATTTTCTTTTCTTCCTTTGTTGGGGGTTTCCCTGACCTGATGGCTCAGCCTGGCCAGGTCAGCAGCCCCCCTGTCAAAGCAGGACAGAGTCTGAAACGAGCAAAGTGAGTTAAGTAAGAGAGAACTGCAGGAACATCAGGAGGTTGCTTAGGGCTCCAGTCTTGCAGGCACTGGTGGTGTCACTAGGAGGGATGGTAGTCAGACCCTGGAAAGTTGAAAGAGTGAATTCACAGGTGGTTCACAAGCAGTGAAAGGCTTAAGTTAAAAAAAACAAAAAAAAAAACAGACAAGAAACAACTTTATAGACTGGGGTTAGCTCACAAACACATTCTTACCCCTTTTTTACATTGAAACAATTCCCAGAATTTAGTTGTGCATATCAAGCTTTACATCTTTAGGACTGAAACCATCAGATTTTACTAAATCCCCATCAGAAACAGCAAATCAGTCCAGACTCTGCTGCAAACCCTGGGTTTGTAATCAACCAACCAACAGCATGTTCTGAAAAGCAAACAAAGAAATGAGCAGTAACCCACCTGGTCTGTACACCAGTACCACAGGGACGGGATGGTCATTCCCACCAAGACTCCTGGCCAGGGCAGGTCAGAGTTAACAGGGTCTCGGAAAATGTGAAAAGCATCTTCTCTTGGCAAGCCACAGCTACTGTTTTCCTTGCGGGTGCTGGGAATGGCATCAAAGTATTTTGTCTGCAAACCTTCAAGACCGCCAACTTCAACAAAGCCTAAAATAGGTCATGAGAAGCAGTTATCACATCTCCCCGGAGCAGTACTCGGATTTTCAGCCTCTGTAGTTTGACATGGGTGACCCCCCACAAGGATTCTTTAAAAATCAGAAGCTATTGACTCCGACACTGGGCGAGGGGATAGCGTAAAGCCAAAACTGCTGCCTAGGGAAGGTGCTTCTTCCCCCGTAAGGCTGCTCCAGAACGTGCCCTTTAGAGATTCTCCAGGGAGCACTCAGGCATTTTTACCACAGAAAGAGCTACCGCAAGATTATTTGCGCAAGCAGATATTCCAACAGGAGAACGTACAGAAAGCAGTTCCCAAAACATCAACTGAGTCATCAGTTGTGATGAGCCAGCTTGTTTGCAGTACTGGGTAAAGCTTCTAGCATAGTTTTAGTAATAAAACCCCAGGGAAACACTCACTGAAGACCATGAGAGTCACAGCCCCGATCAGCATGATGAGGGTTTGCAGAGCGTCTGTGTATATCACAGCTGCCAGGCCACCTAAGAGAGCAGAGAAGCAGCAAACTGGGGGAAACTGGGTTTGTTCCGTCATCGCATTTCACACTTTGCAGAAGTTTTTGACAAGCAGCATAAGCCGAGCCCCGTGCCTGGCAGGCTGGCGTGTTCTGACCGTGTTGGGGGGCAGTTCGGCCAATTCCTGTGCGTGACACTTTGGCTGAAATCTCTCATGTTTTGAATCATAATGAGTCACCATTTTGCCACTAAAAAGCCAAAGTCTAGTATAAGTACTTCTACGGGAAACAGATGGAAAAACTCCAAAACATCCAAAACAAAGCTCAAGCTGAGTAAGGAGGAGAAGACAAAAAAAAAAAAAAAAAGGGGGGGGGGAATCTTTATGAGCAACATCACTAGGGGGGAGCACTGGGAAAGGAGCAACCTTTATTTGTCTGGGATTTGCTGCTGACTCCGTGCATGGCTTTTTTCCACTTGGCCACTCATAAACCCTGAAAGGGCATCCAAGATTGACAGTGCTTTCTGCATCACACGGCTCATTGTTATGTAAATCACTCATACCTCCAAAAAGCCCAGAGGAAAAATGTATTGTGCAAATGCCTCCAGGGAAGCCTCTCCTTAAAGCAGAGCTGAATGCATCTGTATCTGATACGGCCTTAGCAGGGGGATTCGTTTACCCTTACCTGGTAAATTTTTCTTAAGGAGGGAGCTGCCAATCTCTTCTCCCCCCCACTATCCACACTCAAGGCAAAAGCAGACTGCGTGGGTAACGCAGGACTCGGCCACGAGCAGGAGGATTCCCGGTGCATTGTGTGACCCGCTCAGCTCACTGAGGGGGTCTGAAACTCGGCCACGTACCCGCAACGGTGTAGAGGGCTGTGACGGCCAGCAAGCCCACCACAGCGATGTACAGGTCCCAGTGTAAGGCCTGCTGAATGAAGAGGGCCCCAGCGTACATATCGACCTGGAGAAAAAGGACAGTTATCCCCGTTCAAGGATGGCGTTTCCGAGCCCCTCAAAGCTGGTAGTGCCAGGGAGCGTGAATGTCTAGCTGACCAGTCTCTTTTAGTGGGATCAGACTGGTTTGTAACCGGCCGTGACTCCCCAGCCCCCCGCAGCATCTTCTCCCCACGGCACATCCCCCCGCAGCCCAGCTCTGCAGTGGGACCAGGCTCCATTCAGTATTTCGAGACTTAGTCGGTCCCAGGGGCGAGGATGGAGCTGGCCCGAGGGACGGGGAGCACCCGCAGCTCACTGAAGGGGGCATTTGAGTGGGGTGAGCGTATCTCTTCCCCAGAGCACCAGCACGCTGGGAGGGGAGAGCTGTGCTGGCCGGGGGACCGGAGCACTGGGGTGCAAATCTCACGGGTGCCTCTGCCTGCCGCCAGCCCCGGCACCCCCCTGCCATAACACACATTCCTCCCTGCTGACACGGGGACAGCAAGATAATAAGGAAAAGCATCCTGGGAGCCAGCGTTGAACAACTCGCTCTGCAGCTACGTGCAAACGCTGCCTTTGAGGAGAGCTTTAGAACGGGGGAACTGCAGACCCGGAACGGCGAACAGATACAAAAGCATCCTGAGCACAGGAACTGGATTGTCAGAGATTCCCATCAAACGGGCAGTTTTCTTTAGAGGAGAACCCGAGCCCCGTGACCAGCATCTATTTCAGAGGGGACACGGGCAGGCCTGGGTCAGGCAGCGCGTCCCGCTTTGGCCCCGGGTGTACAGGAAAAACACGGGCAGGGACCCGTCTGATCTGGGCTTCACGCGCTGCCGCACGGTTAATGAACAGCTAGCGAGGTGTTGCGCAAGGGTGGATTCGGTTGTTTGTTCTAGGCACATCAAACAGGTGCAATAAATCACTAAACTCTTTTCACCTAAACACACACCAACTCCTACGTTCTTATTCATCCCGCACATACCAGCATTTGGAGTCTGCACGGGCAATAAACACACGAGGGGAAGGAACTGGGAAAGCTGCCAGACATACAAAATCTAACATCAAATTTATCCACGCTCACAACAACCTCTCAATGAACTATTGCTCGGGTTGTTGACACCCAGCTTTCCCTCCTGCTGTAGCAAGAGCTGCAGATGCTCGATAGGAGAAAAAGGAGTTATTTGTGTGTAGGTTCTCAAAACAACTATGGTTTACCTTCCTCGGGTGTTCTGATAATACACCCTTGCTGCCAGTAGTTGCATTTCTCAGCCTCGCTGATCAGCATGTTTTCAAAGTGAGCTGAATTCAGCCTGCTTCCATTTATTTTTTTTTTTTTTTTTTCATACTTACTGATATTTTGGTGAAGATGTAGATGAACAAGTAGAGAATCGCCAGGAACATCTGAATCCTTTTACCTCCAAAACGTTTCCGCAAGTACTCCGGCATGGTAGTAACCTATGTGAGAGACACACAGCTGGAGAAGGTGGGAGCTGCACCCTGGGAGATGGAGCAACCCTGCCCCATCGCCGGGCAGCAGAGCAGCCTGACCCCCACACCCGAGCCCCCAGACCTGTTCCCAGGCGGCAGCACCTCCCGCCCAGGCCCCCGTGGCTCACACCAGCCCCCCAAAGGAGCACAGCAGGAGGTGGTTAAGCCCAGGAGTCAAACAGGTGGTTTAAATACCAGCAAATCACTGACAGACACAGCATCCCATGTACTTACACCTGCTGCTATGTAAATTGGAAGGAACAGCCACGCCAGCACCAGAACACAGAACATCCCCTGCAAAGGGAATGGAAAGGAAGGTCAGAGATGCCGGTCGAGGCTGCGACCAGGCGCATCCGTGGGGACGCAGGGTCTGGGCCGTCCCCCAGAGGCCTCGGGCCCCCCACAGCGGGTGGTGACTTGTAGCTCACGCAGCCGGAGTCGGAGCCTTCGGAGCTGCCAGACCTGTCCCCTCGTGTGGCAACACGGTGCCAGAGTTGCCCCGTGCCCTGCCCGGAGGCGGCTACAGAGCCCCCGCGCCACACTCACGTTCCACTCGTAGGCTGTCGCGGCAATTCCCGAGGCAGCTCCTGACCCAGCCAGGCCGATGAAGTGGCCACTTCCAACGTTGCTGGCAAACAGGGATGCTCCCACCTGGAGGAAGAGAGGAAATGGGCTCTGGCCCTGGCACGAGCATTGTCCTCAGCCTGGTGACAACACAGCGATGCTGTTCCCCGAGGACACTAAATCCTTGTCTCACCCTCTGCCACCTTCTTCGTCTGCCTACATGTTCAGTGGCTCTGGCACCTCTCTCCAGTTTCTTTCATCACTCACTGCCTATCACTCATTTGTGGGACTGTTCAGGACCATCCTGCTCTCAAACCATCGTCTAATCCCTTGCAGGGGAGCCGGGCAGAAGGTGGAAGGTAACAAGTACAAACGTCGGGCCGTCAGGTTCCTACATTAGCACACAGTGACTCACCAGCCCAGCCCAAATGCAATACCCCACCAAGGACTGGCTCAACATAAACCCATGCCCACGATGGGGTCCACCCAGTTAGTTCTGGAAATGTCCAGCTCAAAGCACACAGAACCAGACAGGCTCTACAAGCCAGGCGGGCTCTCGCGGGGCACAGGGCTGAGGCAGGTGCCCCAGTCTCAAATATAGAAAAACCCTCCATTATAAATGTGTCTTTGCAAAACATGGAAGGCTTTTGGTGGGATTTTTTTTTTCTCTTTGGAGAAATAGGTTCTGTTTTTCGGTCTTGCTGTAGCCAGGGGGCACGAGCAGTGTGACAATAAAGATACTTACAGGCCACCAAACCATCTGTCCCCCAGCTAGGAAGTAGCCTTTCACGGTGCTGCGCTGCGTCTTCCACATGGACTGGGAAAGCAGAAAAGCAGAACAGAGGTTTCAGCAATCGTTTCAGCTGCTGCTCAGAGCATCGCCAAGCGATTTCCCCAGCGGGAGACTCTGCACCGTCATCAGATGCAAGCGAAGGGTTTCCTGAAGGACCTGCAGTTGCTGCTGGGGAATCCTGGGGGACGAGGGAGCAGTGGCCAAGGGAGGGGACCGGCCATACTGTAGGCCACATGCAAAGTTTTCTATCATCTCGACATCCTAATTAAATTTTTTCTACAATAGTGATCTCACTCCAGATCCATGAGGAAGGCAAGCAATTTTGGACAAGAACTGTGGACATCCCTGGTTATTAGCTGCAGCCAGGAGAAATGCTCGGCATTGTACGTATTACTCCCTGACTCCTGTTCCTCGGGGATTTCAGATAGTTTCACGCAATACCATGAGAATTCTGCACCACATCTGAAGGGAGCAACTATTCATCTCTGCCTTATGACAGCCAGATTGTGCTCCATGCCAAAAGGATGTCCTTCTGCCTTAATTATATATAAACAGTATTTTTAATTTACGGAATCTGCTGTCGGGACCACTGCGGACAAACACAGGTGATTTATAGGACAGCAATTCCTTTCTGGATAAACAAAACATTATTATTAGCAATACTTTGTACTTAGATGACCTCTTCCTTACAAGGGTTCTCAAAGCCTTGGCAAACACTGGAGCCGAACAGCTCTTCTCTGGAGCCGTGAGGACACTTCCCCAGGCTGAAGTAAGGGAAAGGACCTGTACACTCCCTCTTTCCGCTTGTTCAGTTGAATCCAGTGAAGTGCAGCCTGACTCGAGCCAAAGTAAAATAACCTGAGGCCAGAACAGCTGTGTTTGTCAGCATAAGAGGGCACGTTTGAAAGCTTTCAATGGTATCTGCTTACCCACAGCCCAACCGCGAGGACAAATACGAAGTACAGCACAAGAACCGCAATGTCTATGGCCTCCAGTGACTTCTGGGGAAACACCTCCCACGGCGGGGTCACCGAGGATGGGGTGCTGCTGGTGGTCTCCATGGTTTCTTATGCAGGTTGAGTGCTTCTCTGTTTTGGCGCATATATCTGTAAAAAAAATGGGTTTGTGTGGTTAGGAGAGGAGGTGGCAGCACCGTGAAGGTGTTGACTGTTTCTTGAATGAGTCGGGGGTTATCGGCGCTGGCTCTGGCTGCGGTGCTGCTCGTGCTGGGCCTGTGGAGAAGGCTCTTGTCTCTGGCATTTGCCTTCATCCGTGACTCCCTTTCGGTGGTGTGGAGATGCTGCCAGCACCAGGCCAGCTGTGTGCTGCTTGCCTTTTCTTTGCAGTGGATAGTTTTCTAGCCAGCAGAGAAATGGGCGCGATAGAGAGGTGTGAATAGCTGGAAGAGCCGGGGGAAAGGACCGGGAGGTGGCACAGCTGGCAACGACAGCCTGAGCTTCCCAGCACGGCAGCACTGCAGGATTGCCCTTGAGGAGCCTCTGGCAGAAAGGTGCCTGACAAGGACACGAAGACACGGTGACATTTTCCTCCTTTGCCACAACGAGAGCTCGAGCCTGGGTGCAGAACACTTGGGTCTCGTCCTGAGTGCCAGGCAAGCAGGCACTGCTCCGTGCCAGGAACAGGGCCTGGCAGCGAGTCTCCGAGCTCAGGGGTGGATGTTCCCTGTGGCACGCCGCAGCGGGGCTGAGCGGCGAGTACCACCCGCAGACGGGGCCACGGCATGAAACTGGCACGGAGAGGCGGAAGAGCTGGTGCTGGAGCTGGGGCACAGCAGCCCGCAGAGGCATTTCCTGCAGGTGAGACACTCATGTGCTTCCCACAGGAAGAAAAACGCATTTTCTTCTCCAGAAATTGCTGCTGAGGAGACGTGGTACCAGTGTGGGACCCCCGCGAGGGCTCTCTGGATCCCTCCGGAGCAGCTGTGGTGCCAGGCTGCTGCCCTTTGGCAGAGGGGCAGGATAAAGTCCATGCCAGGAGGTTGGTTGGTATTTGAATTAATGGAGTTCCTCCTTTCCTCCTCCTCCCCTCACCTAGGCAGGGCCCTGCTTTGAGAGCAGGACAGGAGGCGAGTGGCAGCCCTGTGCGGCCAAGGCAGGGCCAGGGACCACCTCGGGGAGTCTGTGGCTGTCAGTCACCAGGAATTCCTGAGCCCAGCACCTCACTGCCATGCTCCAGCCACGGAGCAGGTTTGGGGTTATTTCTCTTACCCTGCTGAGCTGAGGAGATGGTTCCTCTGACGAGAGGCCAAGCCAGCACTCCCTGGCCTCGACGCTGCCTCGCAGCCGGCTCAGCTCCGCGTCCGGCCCCAGCGTCACCAGGACAGCTGGGCTGGGTGTCTGCTGGTCCTCGTCCTCCTGCCTATGCAGCTGGCCAGATCCTTTGGCGTCTCTTGGACTTGTAAGGCAACACTTCCAAGCTCCTCTGCCAAAAAGCTGAAGAAGGTGGGGCGAAGGGTGGCCCACACCAGCCCGGGGCTCCCGGTGCAGACGGTCGGACAACAAGCGGTCGAACAAGTTCTTCCTCTGAACACCCGGCGCGCAGCAAAGCACAGACCGAAACAGCCGCCCTGTCCCACGGTCGCGTGTTTCACAACCTCTGCCGGCTTCACCCCTTTGTCCACGTGTTGAGCTGCAGCTGGAACCTGCCCTTAACTCACCTGTGGCCTGAGGACTTGCCCGAAGCACAACGGGCGCCCTCCTGCGCCACCGCCGCGCCGGGCTCCCGGTGCCCAGGTGTGAGCAGGCAGCGGAGAGGGAACGGAGCCGCAAGCGCCGCGGTGACAGAGATGCCGCGATTCCCCCGGCCGGGCAGTATTCAGGAGGACAAGCCCTGCCCTGTGTCCCCGCTACACCCAGTCCTGCAGCACGGGCTCTGCCTGGAGCAGGGCTGCTGCGCTCCTGCAGTTATGAAAAGGTCGGGCAATAAATAAGGAGTTTTCCAGTGGCAGATACCAGCCCATCACCCACTTTCCGCAGCTGAGGGGTTGTAGCTCGGGACATCAGGAGCCTCCAGCACAAGAGCCAAAGGTGGTACTGAGCCATGTTCTGGCTGCGTGGCAGCGGTGGCAGTGCCGGGCTGGGACCAGGGGCTGGCAGCCCCTTGGCAGAGCCTTTTCTGTGCCTTGTAGAGCCCCTGTATCCCACTGAATTCCTTGGGAGCTTCTGCCTTGCAAGGATGCAGAGCACTGACGATCAGGAGACCAGTGCTATCTTACCTCTTTAAGAGGCAACGTGTCTTGGCTGTTGCTGAGTTCTTACTGGCATGCTTAACCTCTAACTAGGAAAAGAAAATTAGGGTTCGGTATGCCAGCCTTGGGATATTGCTAAGCCTGCTCTAACACCTCCTACTTTCTCTTTTGCTGCTCTGATATTGCTGCTTCTTTTCATCCTGAGCCACTTCCCACCTCAGGCCTGCGCTGGGGGGTTCCCAGAGCCACTATCAGCTACACGGGCTGGGTCTCACTTGGGATTCAGCCACGTGTGTGAGACCCCCCGAATGTGTGCGGGTCTGGGGCAGAGCCCTGCAGGCATTTGTCCTGCCTGTCAGTAAAGCAAGAAAATGTGGGATTCACTCCAGGGGAAATTCCCAGAGCCTGGTTAAAGCTCCTCTTGCGGCTCCCGGAGCCGGGGGTGAGGCTGGGCATTAGAAAAATGCAGTAGGCTCAGTTGCTCTGATTTCAGATCTTAACTCTGCCACAGCCCAGTGGAAATTTTGCCCGTTTTGTGAATTCAGCTCACAGCCTGGTCTCCCTCGGTTCCTGGCACAGGCGGCTGCACTTTCCTCGCCAGAGATTGTGAGGAAGGAACACCCGTGGCATTGAAATGAAGCCGCTGAAGCCAGCCCTTTATCAATGGTGCCGGGAGAGACGCAGCCCACGTGGGTCTCGAGTAACCCATCGGGACCGTACTGCTCTAAATGCCTCCACAACGGGATTTTTTTAAAGCATTCTCAGGTCCATCCACCTCCTAAAGACACGCTGCTCACCGGGGCTGACACGCAGCCCAGCAGCAGCCCCAAACCCACGCGCCGACCGGAGCTCCCCGGCTCGAGGTAGAAGCTGAAAGAGAACTTACTGCGCTCAGCTGGGTCTCATTCTGTTCCCTGCGCCGGGCACCACCAAGCCTCTGCCAACGGACAGGCAGCTTAAATATTGCCAGAGAATCGGGGTTTGCCAGCGGAGCTGTTAACGGTGTCACAAGGAATGAGAAGGAATATTTATAGTCAAAGTTAAACTAATTGCCCAGAGTTACTCTTTCAGTCTCCCATGGCTCTGGTGAGAAGTGTATTATTTTCACTATCAGGGCTCATGGGTCAAACTCCACAGAGTGCCATTCTCTTAAGCAATCTGCACAGCTAGAGAAGGGACAAGTGACAATAAAAAAAAATCTGTGCTGATGTCCTCTCAAGCTGACAGCCCATGACACAGGGGGGAGCTGACAGCTAGTCCTGCCTCTAAGTTTATGCCTACACCTTACAGAGAGCAGAGTTCATCCGAGGGCTGGAGCTCACAACTCATTTCTGTCTGTAGGTCAATCCCAGAACCGGGTCCTCTTCTGGGACCAGGCTGGAGGTTTTGGCTTCGGCACCATCTGTCCGAAAAACCTGGTGAACACTTACAGTGAAATACCGCTCAGAGAGTGATGCTGAAGAGCTCCCGGCACAGCGAGAGACCTGGCAGGAGGCAGCTCATACCCCCCCCAGAAATCGGGGTGCCCAGAGCCCGGGGCAGCACTGCCGAGAAGCCCCGTGTCTCTTGCCAGGCAGGTAGCCCAGGGCTGGGAGGGCAGATGGAGCGTGGGCACTGGCCTAATCCACGTCCCGACGGTGGAGTTATCAACTCGAGTTCTCCTCTGTGGCATCCCCTAAGGGCTTGTTTTACTGGTGGATCCTCAGCTCTCCTGCAGTGCCCGGGTGAAGGGCTCACCCAAGCAGGGCAGCCCCCGGGCAGCGCCGGTCCCGCATCGCTGGCCGCGCGTGAGCAGCATCTCTTGAGCCCAGGTGCTGCTTTCGTCTCTCTCGCTCACTGCTTTTACCAAAGGGTTTCTGCAACTTGCCCCTTCCCTGACAATCTCAGCTGCTAGAACCAGAAATTCAGCTCTCACCTTCGCTTTTGGGCTTTTGAGATTGACAATGGAGACAAGTTTTAAAAAAAAAAAACCAACACCAAAATCAAAAGACACCTCAGAGTCTAAGAAACCAGAAAGCAAAGTGGGAAAAACCCAGTATCTGTATTTTATCTCATTGTTTCACACTCAGCTACAATTCTGATGAACATGAAGGCCTTTGGATCTTGTGATTGGGGACACTTTAATTTGATCTGCCAGAATTTAGAAAACCCAGATTTTCCTAAATTGTGTTAGAACAAGGTGGATCCTCAAGGGCTTCAAATTCAGCATCCAGGTGCCCTGTGCTGGCTCCCAGTCTGTGCCACTTGGTCCCGACTTGCAGTACTTCCAGTCTGAAGCTGAGACCTCTCTTTGTCTCTTTGGCATCATTCATGGCACCTGGAAAATAATTACAGACCGTGGCCCTTCAAACCACTATCAAAATACTTAGAGGGAGGGTTCATTCGTGGTTCCACTTTGGCCTGGAGGTGCCAGCCTGGTGCTGGTTTATCCCAGCCAGTGAAGCTGCCATCGTGTCTTCACCCCAACTTCACTAACGCTGCTCATTTCCTCTTTGAGGTCTTTTTTTCCCGATTTCTTGCAGGAAAAAGTGAAAATCTTTAAATAATCCGAGGTTTGGAATGTAACCTGGGATTTTCAGGGTCACTGTTTCCCTGCCTCTGTCAGAGGACGGACGTGGCACCCCGTGGAGCAGGAGCCACGCCATGGCTGTGCTCCCCGCACTGACCCCGGGCTGCTGCCTGAGTTATTATTTCCTTTCTAAGGACAGGCTTTCCTGAGAAGACAATCCCATGCTCGAGGCTGATTCAGGTACTCTGTCCAGCCTAAAAGGAGAGTGTCCAGCCAGTGCACTGATTCCGGGGAAAAATTACCTAATGCTTGCAGTTATCAAGAAAGAGCAAACCCAGCGTGAGCAGTGAGTGATGCCGAGTGCCGTAGGTACCGTGCTCCAGGTTATCGTTTCTGTAGCGGTGTCTGGCCGCGCTGGTGGGAGCTCGACATCCCCGGGGCTGCAGAAGAGCCAGGCTTGATCAGCCAGGAGGGCTAAAGGAACATCAGGAGGGGTTCGAGGGCTTAAAATGTGTCTGCTCAGTGAGGAACTTCTACCGTAACGTTCTTGTTAACTCTGTTCGGAGCCGTTTCAGAGTTGCGGTGCCGTGGCCTCCAGGCAGGGCCCAGTGATTGAGCAGGTGCTGTAAACAAGCTAAACTACAACCAGGAAATCTGATACGGAGCCCGTCCCTATCTATCTGCTGTAGTGTAAAGGGAGATAAATTGCTCCGGGGATATAAGCTCAACCTCAGCCAAGAATTCCTTTTCAGAGGGAAACAATTCACTGGCTCGTACGCTCATTAGATGTTTTCTTCTGAAGGTTGCAGAAAAAATCCATACTATTTTAAGAATTTGCTGCTCATATTCATCACACTAGCCTGCACGCTGGCACGCAAGCAGGTCTTTTCACAATTATGCAGTTATTTTCCTCATGCCAGCCCAAACCCGGCAAGGTCAGATCCTGCATCTCTCTCCCGTAGGCATGAGGGGCCAACACTGAGAAGCGCAGCCACAGAAGTGCCCGATGCAGAATTCCTCACACCTCCACCTGCAGCTGTCGTACAAAGCGATTTATGACAGAACACAGAGGGACGCGCAGTCAGGAGGCAGAAGGCAGCAGCTTTATTTTAGGAATAGCACATAGGCATTGGGTAGAGACTGAACTGTGAATATACATAGTCCCATTATCAAATAATATAACCATATGTCAGAAGTTCTGGCTCTCTGAAAATATTCACATAAAAATACCAAAGGAATTGGAGTTCTAACTATTTTGGAAAGGTACAACATGTAGCAAAATCTATGTACAGCATTTTCACATTTGTAATGACAGTTTCAAGTGGTTGAGTATTGAGTATGTTTTTAGAAAAGAGGAAAAAAAAAAAAAAAAAAAAGAGAAAATCAGCTGAATGCAGTGTGCAGCATCCAAAGTGGAAAGAGGAGCTGAGTGAGCATTGCCCTGTCCCCAGGCAGAGACAGACAGGGCTGGACCTCTGGGAACACGACGCTAGAAACTACCTGGCACTTGAAGCTGTACAAACAGAGAACTCTCGTGAAAATACGCTTCACGTTCTACAGCGGGGTTTAAAAAAAATACTGAAAACCAAAGGTTTGATGGTCACAAGGTCTCCCGTAAATAATGCACCGGTTGGTGATTGTGGAGGTGAGCAGAGGCTGCGGTGAGAGCTCTTGCTCTGGCAACGGGCTGGGGGGAGGTTTCCTATGCTACGGCTCGCTGGGGCGCTTCCGCGGGGCAGGAGGCTGCAGGTTCGAAAGGCAACGGGTGCGTTTTGCAGGGAGCAGCGCCCGGCACTGGGGGGTTGCCGCCCTAAAGCTCTCGGGGCACGGCGGCGCCCGGAGAACGCGTGCACTGCCCACGGGATGCTGCTAGCCCTTTTGTCCCAGGGGACGTCTCAGAGGGAGGTAAGTCATCCAAATTACAACCAGACGTTGCCGAAGGAAGGATTTGCACGCTTGGAGAGTTCCCTGGGTGTACGGTAAAGGGACTCTCAGGACTCCAGCCCTCGGAGTCGCTAAAGGAGGGCAGGGGCTCTATTTCTTGCTGGTCTCTGCTGTGCCCCGGAGGCAGTGCTCAGGGCTGCAGAGGACTCCCACTCATTTTCAGGCTACCAGGGGCTCTGTACTTTCCAAGGAGGCACCAAAACGCTCAGGGATTTATGTCTCATGGCAAGTTCAAATAAGCCTAGAGCTGATGATGTTAAACTCTTGGGAAGACTTCAAGACCTGCCAGTCTCTGCCACAGCTTTAAGCAAAGCTGAAGGCTAGGAAGGACTCCGGGCTTTCCTTCCTCTCCCACGCAGCTGGGTAGAACCAGACTGGATCCGTATTTGGGACCACGTGGACGTGCCGGAAGGGTTCTGCAAGGTTGTGTTGCTTTCCGTTGCCACTGGCCAGCAGCGGTGGGGGATTAAAGCCTCCGGGCCACCTCTGTTGTTACAGTCTCTTCGGGTGGAGCCCCAGCCCCTTGGTGCACCCCTCAGGGGCAGGAGGGCTTGGAGAGGGGCTTGAGAGGAGCTCAGCAGAGTCGCTCCTCAGGGTCCTGGGGCAGCAGGCGCTGGTGGCATCCCTCCTTCTCATCCCCCCTGCGCTCCCTTCCCTGCCCGAGCTACAGGGAACCTGCAGCTGGGCTCTATCCCCGGCCCCGAGGCTGGCGGGGAGGAGCCGGCCTGGGAAAGTTGTATCCTGCGGGGGCAGACTCCTGGCACAGCCGTGCTCGGGCACTGCCCGTGGGGACGTGGGGAAAGTGTCCAACTTCTGGTGCCAGTTGTACGTGTTCTGGAAGTGCAGGACAGCAGGGTTTTACCCAGATGCATCTGAAATCCTTGACTCGGTAATACACCAGAAATGGAGGACGCTAAGAAAGCTGTCGTCAAGACCAGCACGGTGTTCACCTTCAAGTCCCTGTGCCTCCCCCTCGCATCCATCCACTACCACCTACGGTGCCTTTCCAGCGTCCAAACTGCCCCAACCCCTCGGCCCGTGGTTCTGCTTGGTGGCAGCAGGTGACAGCAGCGTATTTACAACCAAACTCAACAGGAGCAAATTGCACTTTGTTGGCAATAAATTGTTGCACCTTGCATTGCCGCAGGCCCATCACCAGGCAAGGGGGGAGGTCATCCTGGGGCTGCGCTGGCTCTCGCCGACCTGCACATCGCTGAGCGCCCGCTGCGGGAGAGAGAGCAAAGGAGCTGAGGATCAGACACGGGCAGCGGGTGTGGACAGGGAGATGTTTCAATGGGACTGGCCACTACAGACTTAATTCTTCCCTGGCTTCCTACTGGACAAGCCCTGACAGTCCTTGCACCTGCTTTGTGGTGCCACAACCCAGCCTTCACTAACCAAGAACATCAGACCGTGACAACTTCTGCTTTACCTTCCACGGGGCTGGTGCACCAGCCCTCACCTCAGCCTCCCGCCCCGGCCAGCCAACTTGTACGTGAGAAAAACTGCACTTTACAGCCACTCAGGTACACACGTGCTCACAAAAAGCTCGTCTCGTTCCCACAGCTCACACGCAAGTGAAACGCTTCACTGACACTTAACAGGAAACCGCTCCCTGGCTGGTTTTGCAAAGCGCGACTCACCTCAAACTTGCTCATGAATTCTGCAAAAATGCCGAAGAAAGCTTCAGAAGTTGTCATTTTCGAGTCTTCCCCAAAGAAGGACAACACCTTGCTGAATTCTTCCATGGCCTTGTGCTGCAGGTCGTCCAGGGATCGCATGGCAGGCTGGGCGCTCTCCAGGAAGGACTGAGAGAACCGGCTTAAGGAAAACCAGCCGCACTGTGGGCCTGGCACAGGTCAGAATCACTTCTCAAATGCCTGGGTTTCCTCTCAGGTCTAAGAAGGGACCTGCTGCAAACGCAGGCTGCGGCCACATGCGAAGGGAGCCCGCTGGCACGCTCAGCTGTCCCTAACAGCACCTCTCTGGAAGGAAAGACAACTCAGAGAGCTTTCTGGCCTCATGGCACAGGGTTTCTGCCACACAGAGGCATGTGCACCAGGGGTCACCGCAAAAGCTGTTTCCCCTGCTGGCTGAGCGAGTGGAGGGTGGAGATTTCCACCACGCTCCCACCAAGTGCTGAGGTGGTGCTTTCTTACCAGCTGGACACAGCCCTGCTGCTTACCAAGGAGACATAGAGACAACAAAATGGTTTTACTGGGAGAGGAGTTAAGTCCCACGGATGGTTTTCCCCTTTTACAGAAGGATACAGTCATCACAACTGCAAACCTGTCCTCTGCGGTAGCTGGCATGTTGTGGCAGGCCAGCTGTATGTCACTGACGGTGGTGTGCAGGTCCTTCAGGTCAGCCGTTAGTGTCCTCTGGTTCACTGCAGAAGAGAGAAGTCAACAGCGTTAGGAGACTTGGGCTGGCTCGTTTCCCGTCGCAGAGCGAGGGCAGCGAGCGGGGCCGTGGGGCAGGGTGGCTCAGTCTGTCTGTCGTCACGGCTCTGCACGACCTGTCCGCGCTGTGGTGGACCACCAGAGGTTCCTGCTGGCCGCCAGCAGCCCGTGCTGGGTGCTCGGGCCAAGAGATGCCAAGAACCTTTAAAGGAGCCTGGGACGTGCCAAGTTCAAGGGGCGTGCAGGGCTCAGCAGCACGAGGGCAGGGATGGATGCGCAGGGACCTGACTTGGGAGGGAGGGTACAGGATGGTGGGACACGGGCCGACATCCCGGCTGCCCTCGTGGCATCTCATCACAGCACCAGCGCTCCAGGGAGTGAGGAGCACTTCAGAATCCTTCCTGCCTCGGGCAGCCAAGCCGTGGCTCTTCTGCAGGCAAGGGAGAAGGTGAGCTGCAGCACGTCAAGAGGGTCGGGGCTGCGGGCGGCACCTGCCTCGCTCTGTGGCCTGTACGAGAGCAAAGCTGGGCAGCCCTGGATGGCACGCGGTCTGAAACTAGGTGCAAAGAGGAATGAGTTTGGGCAGCAGGGAGCTGTTATCTAAGGTTATCAGAGTGTTATCTAACAGGCCAGATACAAAATCCAGCTAGGAAAGCTACAGGTCCAGACCTTCATCAAGCAGAAATTTACATCTCCAGGCCTGAACTTTCTCCTTTGTTTCTCAGTTGCAGCACTAATTCCCAAGGGAATTACTCACAAACAACCGGGGACGGCGTGCAAGGAGACCGCAGCCCACGCTTTGCCTGCTGTGACACCACCAACACCAGCGGACGGATGATAACCCCCCCAGCACCTACAGGACTGTTTTTTAATCACAACCAGTGAAGCTGAGTGATCTTCGTGTGTCAGCACGACGTCCCTGTGACTGGACTGTGAACTCCTAACACGGAGGGTGCTCTACACCCCGTACCACCCACGATTGCAGGCAGTGATAACGCCGGCAGCCACGCCACGGAGGATCACGCTGGGGGTGGGAGGGGGCAGAGCCTGGGTGGAGCAGACCCGCTCCTGGCACTTCCCTCTCCTCTGCCTCGTTTGCACTTCCAAGACACCTCTGAACTCGGGAAGTGCTTTTCCAAGTCAGAAGGAAGGTTCAGGTCAAGGACAGAGCCTTGTCTAGGCACTCCCATGTGTGGTGGGAGCACGGGACGGGTGGGACCTCCCCTGTCACTAAGCTCGTCCCTTCCTAACCCCATCCCTCACTCAGGACCACCCCTCACTTGTTTCGGGTGCCAACGCTGCGCAGCTCATGGCTGATTCCAGACCTGTACAAAACCGAGAGAAGTGCAAGGAGACACGAAGCCTGCAGATGCTTTTGTTCCTTTACCTTTGGCAGCAAGCGGCACTGTAGGAAGATCCTTGGCAAAGCCCAGGAGCTCTGGGAAGTGTTGGCTTAGTGATTTGGCAAGAATGTGCAGGAAAGTGGATTTCCCATCCACAGTCTTGGTCGTGTTCAGCTGCGGAGAAGCAAAACAAGGAAGGAAGTTCCTCTGCAGAGGGTTTTGCCAAGCACCCGAATACACGGGGGCTCCTCCGTCCTGCTCAGCTCACCCCGCGTGCACGTGCCTGGCAATTCCCAGCCATGCTACGTGGATTAATGTTTAAATAGGACATTTAATGTTTACACGGCACGTTACGCCCAGATTAGCGGCATCCAGATGCTAAGCAATGCCTCCCTCCCACAGGTCAGGCCTCTTACCCCGTCCCCCACCCCTCAGGAGTCCCACAGTGACCCACGTGGGATAAAAACCTTCGTCTCCTCCCACCCCACAGCCAGAAGGGCTGGAGCTCAGGTCCCCACGCACTGAAGCACCAGCCCACTGTTAGAGCCTCTCTGAAACCAACCCTGCACACCCGTCCCTGCCCTCCCTCGGGTCCCCCAGGTCCGAGGACGGGCACCCTGAACCGGGCACTTGGAGCTCCTGCACGGGAACAGAACAAGGATGCTTCCCCTTACCTCGGTGAGAAAGTTGATTTTGAAGCCTGTTGTTTTGCTGGTCTTGGGTTGCCCATTGTTCAGATAATTTCCCATCGCCAGCACAAACTGCAAAGAGAAACCTCAGTAGCGACTGGCCAGAGACCTCCCGCACTTACATCGTCCCTTCGCCTTCCGTCCCCGCTTGTGGGTCACAGAGACCTCCCGACGGTGGGGTAGGAGCAGAGGGAAAAGGCCTCCCTCGCTCTACAGGACGGTGGGAAAGCACCTTTTTTTGGGTCAGGTCACTTCTGCTAAGTGCTCATAAAGCGCCATTAATAAAAGCTTCTCCGTTCGTTCGCGGGGTTAGACGAGGCGGATGAAGGCACGTTACAGGCAGAATCTCACCCCATCACCCACACCGGCCAGGTCCGCAGGGAGCCCACGGCACCCCCTCGGCTGCTTTGCCACTTCCAGACTGACGATGCAGGTGCCCAAGCTTTGTTAATGTTTAAGGGGGAGGGATTTTGTCACCTCTTACAGCCTCAGGCTTTAGGCCGGCACAGTTTGGTGTTGCCTTTTTATTTCAGTCATCTTTTCTTGCAGGACCAGGGCTAAGTCTGGAGGTGAACCCTGAGAGCTCCTGGCTGTGGGACAAGGACTCTTGCTGACTGGTGAGTGCCTGAACTCTCCTCTCCCCAAAGCCTCTTGTAGCCATTATCTGCAGGTCCTTAGGGGGACATTTTACAGGGAACAGTGACCCAGCTTTCCCCTCCAGAACGCTCCAATTCCTTGTGCTGTGGCTCTGCAGCCCTGGGGGCACAGCAGGACCCCAGACTGAGTCCTCACATCCCTCCTAGGGCTTGGCAAGGAGCGGGGAGCTCAGGGCTGCCCAGATTTCAGCCTGGGGCTCTCCAAATTTCTGTTCACCACCCATTAATGTGCAACCAGCCATTGCCCCTCAAGGACTTAACGAGATGTTGGGGCTTACTGGCCAGGAACCACTCATTTCTAATCTGGAACTGCCTTTTGTCACATCATGTCCTCATTTATCCCACCTGCTTTTTTAAAAAGCAAACCTGAATGAATTAACATTAATTTGGGGCAGCTCAGCAGGGTCAAGGAGGAGCTGTAGAGGGATTCCTTCTCTCCTGCAAGTGCAGTGCCCCTCTGCCAGGCACAGCCTGTCCTCAGGACCCCAAAAGCCCCAACTCAGAGGGACAGGGGCATGTTGGGACCCCTGTCTGCACCACAGCAGGGCTGGTAAAAGCCCATGGGCTAGCACAAGCCCACAGCATGCAGAGGGACCAGCCTGCAGTGCTCCCTGCACGAAACACGCACACAGTGACTGCCTGGGCAAACCCCGCATCCCCCAGTGCCACAAACCCACATCCCCCAGCTCCATCTCAGCCGAGGGACGACCTCTGGGCTCTGCTGTGTTACCGGGCGGGTTCCTGGCTCCTGCAGCCCTGCTGCGGGTGGGTGCGGGTGGGTGCAAGGCCGTCTGTGACCTGCCCCCCTGCATCCTCCCCGTGCCAGGACCCCCCCATGCCAATACCAGTGGGAGATGCCCGGGGATGGAGCCTAGCCAGGCCAGGAGCCCAGGGCACAGCCGTGGGGCTGGCGTTGCGCCCGGCTGCCTGCGGGCACGCCTGCAGACGCGGGGGACCCCCGGTGGCCGTTACCAGGAGGAAGGACTGTTCTGACCTCCAAAATCTTGGCCAACTTCTTGCTGCTTTTCAGCTCTAGAGAGGCCTTGCAGATGCACTCATAGCTGGCTTTGATCTCCTCTGTCTTCTCCTGCAGAGTGGTCTTAAAATGCAGGCTGCGGAGCCGGATCTTGTACTCTGGTACTGACAGCATCTGAGAGCAAAAGGAGAAAATTACTGCTACCGCCATCAGCCATAATCCCTCCCGTACGGCGTTTTTCCTGACATATCTCCCTGCACGTGAAAGCAGGATGCACGTGTTAGCGCCAGCGATGCCACGGAGCCGCTGGGACGGCGGCTGGAACCCGCAGACGGGCAGATCGCTGCCACGGGAGAGGAAGGTTTTGTGCCAATAACTACGGGGACTTTATCAACAGAAAGTAAGTCAGAGGTGGGCAAAGTCACTCTTACCGTGGGGTAAACATTCTGGTATGGTTTGACTGTAAAACAGCCGCTGTGGGAGCTGCAGACGCCCCGAGCATCGCTCGCCAGCAGTCCTTGTGACCAGGGCCACCAGCTCTGCCCACCCACCGTTTTGAGAACAGTCAGGTAATGGTTGGACGAGATGATCTTCAAGGTCTTTTCCAACCGAGATGATTCTGTGATTCTGCATGCATCAGCAGAGCAGCGTCCTGCTGTTCTCCTCCCTGCTGTGTGTTTTCCTCCCCCCCGGCTCGCAACGGGACATCCCAGGGACGCATGCAGAGCCCTCGCTCCCAGAGCACGGCCCTGCCCAGTTACCTGCAGCACAAACTGGTCGGGCTCGCTCAGCTTGCCGGGGTTCTCCTTGTAGCTCTGGAAGCGCTGGACTTCCTCCCCGTCCGGGGCGTACAGCAAGAGCTGCTTGATGTGGGAAGGCTCCAGGCGGTCGGTCTCCATCGTCATGAGGATCTGGCGCAGCTCGATGTGTGAGAGCTTGAGGTGGGCTATCAGGATGGCTGGGGGCAAGGGAGGTGTGTCACTTGGGAGGGGAGGGCGACCCGATCCCAGGGGCTGGGGTGGACAGGCAGCCCGGCAGGATGGGGCTGGGAGGCGAAGCTCCATCTCTCCACGGCGTGAGGGTGACGTGGACTTCTCCACGTGCCCACGCTGGCGCAGGGTCAGCGCTGAGGAGGGGAAGGACTTTCTGCTCCCCAAGGCCCACGGGGACCCGAGGAGTCACTCTGGTCCTGCAGACCCCCCTCGGGCATTACACACACATCAGGCTGGAAACCACCCCCAGCGCCTCCTCCTCTCCCACGTCCCCCGTGGCCAGGAGCCCAGGGGCTCGCAGGGTCCCGCCAAGCCCTCCCACTCTCCGTCCTACCAGAAGCACGTCCTGGAGAAGCAACACAGAGCCTTCCCCGGCGGGCGGCAGGGCAGGATGGCCCCCCACATCCTCACTGCCCCAATCCCTCCCCAGGCCAATGAGTCACATCCCACCTCCGTCCTTTTTTATAAAGCCACTTTCTCGCCCCTGCCCAGCGCTGAGCCCAGCCTGGAGGAACAGCCCAGCCCAGCAGAGCTGTGCTGGCATTGCGCTCGTGGGATTGTGCTCATGTAGCCGCCTTCCTTTTACCTTTCCAGTTCTCTACATCCCCGGCCCCATCTCTGGGCCTGTTTTGGGGGTACATTCACCATGATGTTTACTTACATGTGTTGTAGGCCTTTTTGTGGGACAAAATTTCAACCACGTCTTTCTTTTTAAAGTTTTCAGGCATGAGAGTTGGCTCTGGAAGAGAAACTGAAAGATTTAATCACAGGTAAGGACAGGCTCAGCCAGCTCCAGCAGGAAGAAAACTGTCCTGAAAACAGTGAAACCATGAATGAAAGGGAGGAGAACTGATGCTTTGCACACAGCAATGGCTCCGGGAATCCTTGAATTCTGCGATTCAAAGATCTCCTCAATGGAGGACTCAGCTGGAGCTGAAAAAGGTAAAACAAGAGATGAAACACACAGAAAATCCCAGACTGCCCAGAAACATCCCGATAAAGACAGCCCCTGCGAAGAATCCTGCTTCACCCCACTTCCACTGCCAGTCCCCTGTGTATCAGCCTGCTCTAGCTTGGCTCTGCCCACGCTGCCACCGTGCATCACGTCCCTTGCGGGAGAGCTCAGACGTCCCACTGGCATTTCACTTTTCCCCATTGGCAGCGCCCAGAGACCCCGGTGGGTGGGAGAGCCCCGTCGCTGGGGCTGCAGGCGGCCCCGGTTCACGAGCGATGGGGGAGGCTGCACGGCAGGCAGCTACAGACCCCACACGTAGGTCTTGGGGGGAGCTCACTGCTTACAGATGTAAAAAGACAAGTGTTGCTTGTGACAGGCTCTATGGACAGAGAAATGTTTTTGTGGCTGTTTCAGGGCTCAAAGCAGCCGAGCTGCCATCGGGGCTTGCAGCCGTTCCTGCGGCTGCAGCACGAGGCGGTGCCCGTGCACGCCGGGGCCCGCCGACGGCTGCACTGCACGGACCGTAGCGAGCAGGGGCCCTGCACGGGTCCTTATAACGTGTGGGGCAGCTTCGGGCTCTGCCATGCTGCCGAGCAGGGCCCCCGTGGCACCGGGGAGCGGAGCCGGCGCCCCGCGTTCCCCTGGCACTGGCGGTGGTCGGGCGGGTGCAGCAGGAGCTGGGAAGCAGCATCGAGCGCAACAGGGAGCGAAACCCTGCGGCTGAGTTTCGTTGCCCCGATCGACTGCAATGCGGAGAGAAAACAGATAATGGCAGCGAAGAAAATTAAGGGAGATTGTGAGACAATCTCTGCCTTAATGATCTGCTGTGCCACCAGTCACAGGATCCTGAGTATGAATGAATGGTGTGATGCCAGGACCAGGCACTGCCTTGCTGCCCATCTCGCCCCGTGTCCTCCCAGCACCCCGACCTCCAGCCAGTACCAGGACCTGCCCTGGGGCTCAGGTACTTACTCGTAGGCTTCTGCGTCCCAAAGTGCAGCTCCAGGTCGAGATATTTGACCATATCACTCAGCTTGTCGTAATCCGAGTCCTCCCCGAGCTGCAGGAGGAGGAGAAGTCAGGAGCCGCGCTGGTGCAGGGGACAGCCCGACACTGCCCGCCTGCCCCGGGCCACCTTCCCTCCACCCTACACTAGGCTCTGCGTCCCTAGAGGAAACCAGGACAGGCTGATGCACTGTCCTGTAACTGGAGACTCGGGCATCATAAACCCCACACAGAAACCAGAGCCTGGTGAACCGCTCACCTCTGGAGAGACAGTTCCTACACAAGTTCCTAAGCTCACCCGGTGGGACCTGTTCTCATTTCAGAGGAAGGAAGAAACGCAGAGGTTTACCCCATCAGCATTTCCTTACACCCTGCAGCTGGCAGCGCTGTGCCCCGGATCCATTCAGCTTCTGAGACGGCTGGAATCCCACAGAGCACTACTGTGTGCTTGCTGCTTGGGCACATAGCTTTATGGAAGGATAAAGTGGGAATTCCAGAAACTTCGGGAATTTTTTGCATATGAAAAAAAATCACTACGAGGAAGCATCTTGTTCTCTGGGGAGAGGGACCTGCAGGATTTCAGGTCTTTGCTATGAGGTGGGTGCCTGTGGGACTGGAAGATGATCCCAGCACTCCCCTCCAGCTGCTCAGGACATGAAGAACAGCACACCCGAACACATTCATCACCGTGAGACACCAGGGTGGGAAGTTACACAGAATCCCAGAACCATCTGGGTTGGAAAAGCCCCTGAAGCTCCTCCAGCCCAACCATGACCCTCCCCCTGACCGTTCCCAACTCCCCCAGATCCCTCAGCGCTGGCTCAGCCCGACTCTTCAGCCCCTCCAGGGATCCCGGGGACTCCCCCCTGCCCTGGGCAGCCCATTCCAACGCCCAACAGCCCCTTCTGCACAGAAATCCTTCCTAAGTTGAGTTAAGCTCCAGGGAGGCCAGATTCCCCCCACAGGGACTCGAATCTACCTTTAGGGTTCTTCATCTCTTCGAGTCTATGACGCAGAAGATTATCACATCTAGCCTCACTCCTCGCCTCTGCTTTCCCCCTCCAGTGGCCTCCCCTGCCTCGGTGCTCTCCTCCTCACTCCGCTTTCAACCATCCTCACTGTTTCCCACCGATAAACCTCCTACAGCTGCAGAATGCATCTGAAGACACTCCTGCCTATGTCAACCCAGAGGGCTGGAAAGCAAATGCTGCCCAGGACACTGCCACCAAAACCGGCATCTCAGATGCTTTCCAGAGCCTCTTCTCATCCCAGCAGTTTTGGACCAAACATTTGAAAGGGTGAAAAGAAATACGAGACTTTCTGTAACATGGCATCTTCAGAGTTCTCAGAGTCATCAAATGTTTTAGGTTGGAAGGGACCATGATGACCATCCAGTTCCAATTCCTTGCCCCGGGCAGGGCCACCTTCCACCAGCCCAGGGTGCCCAAAGCCCCGTCCAACCTGGCCTGGAACCCTTCCAGGGAGGGGGCAGCCACAGCTGCTCTGGGCAGCCTGTGCCAGGGCCTCACCCCCCTCACAGGGGAGAATTTCTGCCTCAGATCTGATCTAAATGTCCCCTCTGTCAGTTTAAAACCCTTACCCCTCATCCTACCCCTACACCCCCCAATCAAGAGTCCCTCCCCCCTTTCCCGCAGCCCCTTTCGGCCCTGGGGGGCGGCTCTAAGGTCTCCCCGGAGCCTTCTCTCCTCCAGCTGAACCCCCCAACTCTCCCAGCCTGTCCTCACAGGGGGGCTCCAGCCCCCCCAGCATCTCCGTGGCCTCCTCTGGCCCCGCTGGAGCAGGTCCGTGTCCTTCTGCTGTTGGTGCCCCAGAGCCAGGGACAGTTCATTCCCTTGGCCAAGGCACTGAGTGGAAGAGGTCAGGACACGCTGCTCCGGGGAGGGGACAGCCCCCGCAGCGCTCAGGGCAGGGGGGAGGGCAGTGCCCACGGATGTTCCCGCTGACCTGCGCAGCCTCGGCGCCAGCAAGGTTCAGACCCTCACCCCCTGCCCCACTCCCCGGCCGTACCTGCCCCCAGATTGTCCCCTCCGAGTTCTCCACTTGCTCCCACCGCAGCCTCTTGACGCTCATGTGGTTGGACTCGCTCCTGCGGTGCAGCAGCCCCCGGTGCAGGGGGGGTGCGCAGGGCACCGGCGGGGGGGGCGGGGGGGGCGGCGGGGGTGGGATGGGGTGCAGGTGGCTGACGAGGGACTTGGGGGCAGGCGTCGTGCTGGCCTTCGTGGCCTCTGCTTTGGTGGGGATGGTCTGGGGGTCGTGGAAGGGCAGGGGGGGCGGTGGCGGCGGGGGGCTGAGCGGCGGCGGGGGGATGTGGTCCGAGAGCGTGGAGTAGGTCAGGGAGCTGCCCTCGTCGCTGCTGCTGATGTACTCGCTGCTGCTGACGTCGTTGGTGACGTAGCTGCCCTGGTCATCGTGGAAACTCATCTAGGCGAGGGAGAGAGGGGAGGCCGAAGGTGGCACCTCATCCTCCACCCACCCAGCCAGCCCTCGGGGGGGTCCTGCCCCAGCCATGCAGCCCTCGCCCCCTCCGCCACCCGCAGAGCCCCGGGACGTGGCCCCAGCGGCTCCGTGCCCGTCCCGCTGCGGCGCAGCTGCCCCGGCCTGGCTCCACAGCCAGGGCAGGCAAAGGCCGTGTGAGGCAGCCCTGTGCCACGCTCACCTCCTCGTAGTCGTTCTCAGGGGTGAGGAAATCATCCACGATGGTGACCCGGTGTCCCAGCTGCTCACTGAGGGCATCCAGGAATCGGTCGGTGTCGCGGCTGCGCGGGGGCCTGGAGAAGGTGAAGAGCTTCTTCCGTCGCGACAGAGGGCTGAGCGGGTAGTCCCGGTGCTTGGGGGACGGGGCTGGGCTGCTGTCGAGGCTGACGTAGGGGTTGGACTCGGTGCTGCTCGGGGAGGCCACGCTGCTGTGCAGGCGGTAGTAGCACTGCTGGGAGGCCAGAGGGTCGCTGGGCCACGAGATCCCCATCCCCGGCTTGCGAGCACCTGTGGGGGACAGAGAGGGTCCTGCGCCGGGCGCTCCCCGCAGCCCCCCACCACCCATGGGCTGCGGTGAGCCCCAGCCAGCGGAGAGGAGAGGGAGAGGGAGAGCGAGAGGAGAGGGAGAGGAGAGGGAGAGGAGAGGGAGACGGAGACGGAGACGGAGAGGGAGAGGGAGAGGGAGAGGGAGAGGGAGAGGGAGATGGAGACGGAGACGGAGACGGAGACGGAGATGGAGAGGGAGAGGGAGAGGGAGAGGGAGATGGAGACGGAGACGGAGAGGGAGAGGGAGAGGGAGAGGGAGAGGGAGAGGGAGAGGGAGAGGGAGAGGGAGATGGAGACGGAGACGGAGATGGAGACGGAGATGGAGAGGGAGAGGGAGAGGGAGAGGGAGAGGGAGAGGGAGAGGGAGAGGAGAGGGAGATGGAGACCGAGATGGAGAGGGAGAGGGAGAGGGAGAGGGAGAGGGAGAGGAGAGGGAGAGGAGAGGGAGATGGAGACGGAGATGGAGAGGGAGAGGGAGAGGGAGAGGGAGAGGGAGAGGGAGAGGAGAGGGAGATGGAGACGGAGACGGAGAGGGAAGATCCCCCTGTGCAGGGGATTCACCACCCTGCAGACGCAGCTTCGCAGGAGCCATCGCTGGGCTCACACGTGGCAGCCTCACCGCTTCCTTATAAAAGAAGGGCCCCAAGGGCAGGATGTCTTCTCCTCCACCTGCCCGGCCAGCACCACCCAGCACCACCCACGGTGGCCTGAGACCCCCCAGACCCCGCCGTGGGAAGCCGGACGCTACCTGCGGCGTGCGCCAGCTCTGGGGCGGGAGGAGAGGCTCTGTGCCGGGCAGCGGGGCCCATCTTGCTGGCAAAGCTGCCGATCAGGCGGTTTTCTAATTCCGCGTAGACAGCCGACATCTGCAAAAAAGGGCAAAGAGCTGCTGTCGTGCCCGAATCTAGACGGGGCTTGTGGAGCCCCCAGAGACTGCCATGTCCCGGGGACAGGACCGCCACCGCAGACCCTTCAGCCCCCAGTCTCTTGGTGCTTCACCCCAACCCAACACTACTCTGCTTTTCTGAAGCTCCCCAAGAGCCTCCCACCCCCAAGGAAGATGCTGACAGACACCAGCCTTGTTAAAGCTGACCAGTTACCCAGGGAAGTGATCCCGGAGCTGGGCTCTGAGGCAGGGATGTTGTCAGCCACCAGCAGGTATTTATGTGCAGACACATCCTTCCCTGTTCCCTTTTTTCTGCTTTCCTGTGTTAACATGAATCAAACTCGACCCTCCCTGTGAACGCAACGGTCCCGCAGACGTTGTTAAAGCCCTTCCCAGAGGCATCCCCCCGCCCCAGCCCCACGAGGTCGCACCATCTTGGGGTTGGGCGTCTCCGGGAGGGATGTGCCATCGCCAGCCTGTCTCTCTCCGGGGATCAGGCGAACTGGGACCTCCACAGTGTCACTCTGGCCTGCGGGGGAAGGCAGAGACAAACCCATCAGGATCCCCCCCTTCTGCCTCAGCGCCCCAGGGCTCCCGGCAGTCCCGGCCCATCTGGTCCTGCTGGGACCGGAGCCGCCAGCGCACAGCGAAGCGCCGGGAGCTCCGGGTCTGGGATCCCGAGGGATGGGTACAGGGCGGGCACGGCCCCACGCAGGGGCTGCCTGGGGTACAGGGACCTCTCGCCACCAGCTTCCCCAGACGGCAGCATAAAGCACCCAGAGAGGAAGCATGACACGTGCTAAAAACCAGGCACAGCCAAGGAGGAAAAAAATCCCCCTACACCTTGCCCTCTACCTCTCCATATTGAGCTTCTTTCTCTCTAAAATGAGGATATTATTCATCTCGCAGTCTACCCGGTTGGTAGGTTTGGAAGCTGCCTGTAAATCCTCAGCAGCCGAGCAGGGCTGTGACTGCAGCACGGGCAGCGTGTTCCTCCCTGGAGCCGCCCGCGGGGGACAGAGCCCAGCGAGGGGGTTCCAGCACAGTATTTCAGGGGAAGAGACGTTACCCAGGGACCCGCGGGAGTTTGTACACTGAGAACTCTCCAGATATCAAGGGGCTGCAGTGCCATGGGTGGGGTTTTTTTCTGGGTTTCTTTTCCTTCAGCCTCCCTGGTAGGTGCTGGATGCCAGGACAGGGTCACCACACGTGGCAGCCAAGGTCACAGTTTCCAAAATCGGGTCCTTTTGGTCGCAGATGCCTGTGCAGCACCAGCCGCCCCAGCAGTGTCCCCTGAGATGGGGCTCTGCAGGGGACGCGAGGAGGGAGGGAGGTCTGAAGGCACAAGGGAGATCACTTCGAGTGACAGTATTTGACCAGCTCCAAATTAAACTCGTTTTTTCCATTATGTCCTTGGAGAGCTTCTGTTTGGAGGTTACAGAGTACAAGCTCTCAGAGAGGTTCCAGATCCCCGACTTATCTCCAAGGGGGTGTGATGAGCTGCTGGGAGGAAGCAGTTTGCTGTCCTTGCCTTTCCCCCGCTGCTGGAGGGCAGCTCGAACAAGTCACATTCCCTTTCAGCCACGATATTTCCACCCAGCACCCAGGGCCGGGCCGAGCACTGGGGTGGGCAGGCAGAGCTGCGGAGAGCCCGGCGGAGAGCTCTGCTCACACCAGCGTCAAACCAGACCCGAGTGCTCAGAGTCTGGTGTTTAAGGGCAACAAATAAATTAAAACCCGGGATGGACATAGCTGGCTGTAAGGAGAAAGGGATCTGGAGTGGGGCTTTCATCAGGAACAGGAGGTGTAGCCCCCGGCCCTGCATCACCCCCTCTCCAGGACTGAGGAACTTTGTGTGCTTTCGATAAATAAATAGTCTGTGCAGGGAGGTGAACTAGGAGCACCCGGGGTAGGATGTGCCCCAGAGCCCGCTCGGGTGAGGTCAGCACAGCGGGTCAGAGGCTGCTCTGCTCTTTCCGCAGGGCAGGTGAGGACGAGGCTGCTCCCCCAGAGCTGGCGAACATCTGCCCGGGTGAGCGGCTTCCCTCTGGCACCCGGAGCCGTCGGCCGCTCTCCGTGCTGAGATCACGACCAGAAATGCTCCTCGGGGGCAGGGTAGAGGATATTCCCTGAGAAAATGTCTTTTGAGTTGGCTGCTCTGGCAGGAGCCCTCCCCGACAGCTGAGGAGCACCGCGCTCCCGGTGAGAGGTGATGGGAGGGAGCCTGGCTGGTCGGGATGGGGGGACATCGTGCTCAGAAGCCGTAAGCACAGGTCAAGGGCCCTTCGCAATCAGCTACGAGCGAGAGAGGAGCAGGCAGGATGCCTTGTCCTGCCATCGGGGAGAGGAGGGCAAAGACCCAAAGGACTGGAAACACAACCAGTGATCTGGAGCGGTGCCGGGGGAGAGGGTTAGAGCCCCGGGGGCTGGGGGAGAGCCTGCAGCAGTCCCGGGAGGACGGGATTTTCAGAGGAATGGGGAGATATGGGGCTTGTCTCTGAAAGGAGGGAGGGTTTGTGCCGTGAGGGTAGTTCATCAAGAGTCTCAAAGTGGTGCTGAACTGTGATCTTCTCCCTCACATGGATTTCACAAATGCTGTTTTCCCTGCGCATTTGACAGCGTCCGAGAAAGTTCGCAGAGAAGCTAGAAACGGTGCACCCCCGAAGGGAGGGCTCAGACCGGCAGGATCAGTTCACACCTGAGCAGGGCAAGGGATTGGAAGCAAGGTTCAGCCTCAGCCCAAGTGGCCTCTTACTGAATTGCTTTTTTCAACTGCTCCTGAAAACACGGATTTCCTGCCAAAGCCCCTGTGCTGGCTCTGTGCTGCCCTCCAACTTTTCCCACCGTTCATGCTTAGGGATAGGTCAGCATTTTGGCTTGGGGCAGAGCAGAAGGACACTACAGGCACAGTCAGCAGGACCCAGCTCCCTCCTCCCCACAGCGGGAACCCCGGCGCAGCCCCCTATCACCCACCTGCTGCCCCCCCATCTTCGGGGCGGGGGGTTCGGAGGCTGCCCCGGCACAAGGAGGCCCCTCGGACGGAGCTGCGGTAGCGGTCCTCCGCTTCTGGCTCAGCTGCAGCAGAGAACACCCTTCGTCAGGCATGGCCGGTGCGTGCCAGCCCCCGCAGCTCCCCCATTCCTCCTCGCCACGACACGGGAGCAGCTCCCCCAGGCCCGTCGGACTCGCAGCTGCTCTCTGAGCCCTGTCCTTGACCGTGACCCCGGGCGCAGCCTGGCTGGCCCTGCGGCTGCCTGTTCCCCCCTCCCTGGTCGCTGCTCGCCCCGTTGCGCTGTCCCGGGGAGTGGAGCCGGTTACAAATGCTCCCGCCAGCACAGGGCAGGGGGGTGGATGCCCAAAGATGATGGGACATGCAATTGCCTTTTCTAGCAGGATCGGCATCCACCAGCTCCTGGCGCACATGAAACTCCAGCCCTGAGCTCAGCCGGTCCAGCGGGACCCAGCTCATTCCTTCCTGCCCTCAAGGGACAAGATGGGAGCGGGGGCCAGCACTGAAATGCTGCCTGGAAGAACCCCGTTGTCTGATGGATGGGACTGTGTGCTCAGAGAGGCTCAGACTTACAGCAGGATGGAGATACCAGAGCATCGGTCTCCGTGGGATCTGACAGACCAATGCTCGGACACACACAAACATCAGAGATCGCTGCCGAGTTTGGAAGAAGCCCAGATGAAGGACTAGCCCAAATTCAGAGATCTCTGGCCATCGCGTGGACACGCACGGCACGCACCGGAACAACCAGAACTTCACAGGGTCAGAGATCTCCCCCTTAGCCTGAGAAGCTGAAAGGACCCAGGGACCAGCCTGCAAACCGGGGACAAGTCTGAAGCAGCCTGGTCCTGGGAGATTTCCTCCTGTCCAGTGCCTGGGGATACCTGCCTTGTATTCCCAAAATACAGCTGCAAGCTGCAGTATATCCACTTCCCTCTGAGATCTAAAGTTTATAAACTAATTCTAAGGTCTACACTCCTGAGAGTATACAACACATCAGGTAGGGCAGGCCATGATTCTGCACACACAAAAGCAACGATAATTTAAAGTGCAAATTAGGTGAGCAAATACCCAGCAGGTTTCCATGCAGAGCGGGGGGTATTTGCACCAGGACTTGGAGCTGTTTCTCCCTGCAAGGCTGTGCTAAAATAACTGTGTTCCTCCAAAAGTCTCTCTTCAAGCAACACCTTTTACCTAAGTTGAGTCTAAAATAAACACATCAACACAAAGCAAATAGCTTCGAATAGAAGAATCTGAAAGCCATTAAGAAGCTTAAATCCAAAGATTAAGGCATTTCCCTCCAAATTTGCCGTCACTTTTCTGCTGTCTGACTGCAAACCCGTCATCCTCAGCAAACCACAGCTGGGTTTTGTGTCAGGGCAGCCCCAGGTGACGGCGAGGGGAGAGGGGGAGAATCACCAACCACCTTCCAAGACTTTCTGGGAGCCGCCTCCCCACGTCCTCTGACCACGGGTGCCTGCGCCCGTCTGGCTGCTGGAGCTGCCCCCAGGGACGCTGCCCTCACCGGTTATTTTGCCTCGCTGATCTGAACACTGCCCCTAAACCAGCATTTTCCTTTCCTAACCTGTAACAACCCAAGCAGCCTCCAAAAGCCTTTGCTCCCAAAGACACCTCTCAGGTGCCACCTCTCCTCTCCGCGCAGAGTTTCCTTCCAAAACTACACAGCTCCGTGGTGCGGAAAAGGCAACCTCCCGCCAGACATTTACAGATCGACCTCATCGGTAACGGGAGCTGGGAATTCCTCCGTGCTGCTCTACATCCCACACGGCCACCGGCTCCGTGCAGGCAGCGTGTGGGCAGGAGCCGGGCAGGGCAGAGCTGGCGGCTCCCTCGCCACCCCAGCCGGCTCCCAGCGCGATGCACCGAGGTTCCCGGGGACCCGGCGGGACCCGGCGTGTCCGTGCCGGAGCGTGGGGCCTTTCCTCTCACCTGCCAAGGACTTGTAACCAAGAAACCTGGCAATCTTTTGCTGGCAATGCTCCTGCTCTTCGTACGTCAGCAGCTGGTAGATAAACTGCCAAATGACTTGCTTGGCCGGTGTGTCCAGCACCGGGTACACATCCACAATGAGAGTGTCAATATTCCTGCAAAATGGGAAAGAGAGGGCCGGGCAGTGAGCGCGTCCCCCGGCACAGCCCCCCACGCCGCTGCCCGGGTTCCGGCACCTCCCCGCCTGCCGCCGCCGGGCCTCGGCTGCCGGGTTTGCCTCGCAGTCTTCGGCACAACCGGAGGAATTTCCAAGCAGAGGTGCCGGGCTCCTGGTGCGGGACAGAGCGCTTTGGGCAGGGCGCTTGGGCAGCTGGTGCTAACGGGGCGAGCAAACTCCCGGGGAGTGGCGGCACCTGACAGCCAGGTATAAAACCTGGTTCGTGAGTCAGCTGGGGGGAAGTGAGAAAGGTGGAGGAGCAGCAGAAAGAAGCCTTGGAAGAAGCTGGATTTTGGCCAGCAGCAGGTAAGCAGGCTCAGGGAGGGGTGGCTGGGCTGGAGGCTTGGTCTCGCGTCGGCTCTGTGGTGTGCAGAGATGGTGAAGGGGTTGTTGAGGGTAGCAGGGCTGAGCACCTGATTCCGGGAGGAGGATAAAGCAGCCTGGGGGAGGAGGGCTGTCCTGGGTCAGAGAGCAAAGGTCAGGCTGCTTTTTGCTCTGAGAAACTGAGGCAGAGATGGTGGGTTAAAGCTCACAGCAACTATTGCATCCTTAATGTAGAATAGTAAGAACTTCTTAAAGAACTGAAGGAGATGGCATATCTAGGAACAAATCTGTTGTCTTGAACAGCCCCTTGCTGCCTTCCAAGGAGCAGGGACCAGGCACACAGGGGAGAGCTGAAGGGGGAAGAGGTTTGGATCTGAAAGGACTTTATCAGTGAAGTGTCTGGGGGGCCCTCGTGGGGGTGAGGAGCGGTGGGAGCCTGCCACAAGTCACCTGCGAAGCTTCTCCCTAGGTTGGGGCTCATATGCCTCTTCTGTGGAGCTGGACACAGCTCTTGGCTGTCAGAAGCCTCTTTCCCATTCTGAAAAGTTAAAAGTGCGGTGGAGGAGCCGCCGAGGCAGGCGGCTCTGCCCTGAGCAGCCTCTGCTCCTCCTGGGCCGTGGCTGGGGCCGGCTGGTTTGTCATGTGCGAACTGGCCAGGGGTCAAAGCCCAGCCCAGGGGTGTCCTGACTCCATCCCCTGTGCCTGCTGCTGGGAAACGCTGGGGTCTGCGTGTCGTGGTGGCGAGCAGACTTAACGTTTGGGGATTTCCCTCCCTGTCGGAGCAGTTAGAGGCCACAGCTGCCCATCTGGGACAGGCGTGCAATTAGGTCATGAGGAATTATTGTTAAATGGAGCAGCAGCATCTGCATCGAGCCTGTCGGGTGGCTACGGGCAAAATGAGATGGCTGGAGGAGGGGGTGGGTGTGCCATGCTCCTGCTGTGCCTCGCTCCCTGCAGCCAGCAGCTGGGGGGGCAGTGACAGCCCCCGGTGGATCACGGCTGGCGAACGGAGCTGCCCCGCGCTGGGAGGGGAGCCTGGCGGCCTGATTCGTGGGACTGGGGTTCCCCATCCTTGTGCCGCTGAGCAAGAGCAAATACCCTGCCAAGATCGAGTCAGTGTGAGGCTCGTGGTCGCACTGGATGATCTTCAAGGTCTTTTCCAAGCGAGATGATTCTGTGAGGCTGCGTGTCCCAGGTGCGGACCCCAGGGACCAGCTCTGCCCCCACAGCTGCCGCTCCTCGGCTGGGGAACCCTGTGGAAGCTGTGCAGCCTCAGGAGAGCACAAAGCAAAGACTTCTGCTTTACCCGGGCAGTGTCGGTGATCGCTGGGCCTCATGAGGGTTCACCCAGCTGGTGCTGGGGGGATTTACACCTCCGTGCCTCCCCCAGCACCTGCAGGCACAGAGGCAGCCTGACCTCGCTGCAGGATGCTGCAGCCCTCAGCTAGAGCCACGGCTTTGTACTTGGTAGTTTCTGTCCTCCTGCCTTAAATACTGAGGGATTTATTGCATTTTCTCTTCGAACTGAGTATTTGGATCCTCTGGTCTTTACACCAGCAGGCTGCTGCACCATTGCAGCCACTTGCCTAGCCGTGGGGGTCCTGGGGGCAGCCCGGTCGGCTCGGCCGCTGCGGGAAGAGGCAGCGAGTATCTCCCTCGCCCCCAGGGATGGCTTATTCACTGTGGTGCAGAGAGGTTAAAGATCGAGGGCAGAAAACAACGTCACTGCTGCAAGTCTGGAGTCTGCCAGGGAATGTGTTTCGCCCCTCGCAGCGGGGCGGGGAGGATGGGCTCCACGGCAGGACGAGGGCTCTGCCAGCCGCTGCTGCCCGGGGAGTGCTGAGCCAAGGCGCTGGGAAAAGGGAAGGGAAGGGTGAAAGGCTGTGAGATTTGGTGAAAGAAGTGGGACAGGATCTGCGGCTGTCAGGGACAGCCAAACAGCAAGAGAGCCCGCCCTGCGGGGAACCAAGGTCACTTTATGAGGGATTAAGGGGTGACTGAATTAACCTCAAAAGCTCAAGAGGCTGCCCTGCCCTCAGGCAGGAAACCTGGCGATGGGTGGGCTTGTGCCCTGCGGACACACACGGGGAAATACCCAGCTGGGGACACCGAGGACATGCTGGCAGCCTCGCAGCCAGGGCCTGCCTTCTGCTCGGAGACCGACTCTGACACGGGCATGGGTACCAGCATTAGGGGGATGGAGCTGCTAACAAGTTACCGATGTTGGAAGAAGCCTTCCAGGGCTTTGCAGGTGGTATAGCGCTCGGGCGGGGTCAGCAGGTGCTCCAGCTGCTGGGTGAAGGTCCTTCCTTGGATCCTGATGCTAGAGGGGAGTATCTCTGCGACCCACTGCAGGGAGGTGAGGGCAGAGGAGGTGCTCGGGGAGTCAGCAGAGTCAGAGTCTGCAAGGTGCAGGTAGAAACAAAAAATAAAATTCAACAGACAAAGGGTCTTAACCACAGGTTTAAAGGCTTGTCCTGACACCAGGGGTCCATTGTGGGGACAGCCGGGGCAGCTGCACAACAGGTGCTCCACAGAAACACAAACCCTGATGTGCCAACACAGACATTTTTCACCCCAGCAAAACCAGATCCCGGTCACTGGAAGCCACGGGGACAAGGTGAAACGGGTCATCTGGAGCTGTGCCTGCCCCTGCCTTCCTCCCACGCTCTGCACCAGCTGCTCTGGAGCTCGTGGCTGTTCCAGTGGGTCCATGGACCTGCTGGAGGGGGGCGGGGGTGCTTGGGATGCTCTCTGGGATCTACCTCTTCAACCAGGCCGCCTGCAAGTCCTTTCTGTGAACACACACGGATGGTGTTCCTTCTCTGGCTCCCTAAAGCCTCTCCTCAGGTTTCAAAGCTCTTTATGATAATGACTGACCTCAAAAGCAGCGTCAGTCAGGGGTCACCTGTGAGGGGACTGAGGCACGGGAGGTCATTTGCTTTGCTGTGTGGTCCCTGTGCTGCCTCCGCAGTGAGTGCAGGGCGATGCACCCAGCTGGGAGAAGGGACCTGACTGAGACCATGGGATGCACTTATCCACGTAGGAATATGGCCAAGGTAGTGGGAGCAAAGAATTCCATCTTTTCCTGGTTCCTTTTGGGGGCAGTGAAGCAGTTTGAGTGCCGCTGGCTCTGTGCCGTGAAGCAGTGAGGTGCTCGGTTTCACTTCTAGTGCACGTGCAAGAGCGTTGGTATCACAGGACTCCTAATGTGAAGCTCAGGAGAACCCATCGCTGCTCTGGAGGGAAGAGCCAGTCCCTAATTCCACTGCAGAGCAGCACCCCAATACCACACCGACCCTCCTGCCTTTGCCCAGCTTTGGAAACACAGCAGCGACCGCGCTCTGCCCCGGGCTGCGGTCCTGCCCCTGCTGAAATCGTGCTGACAAGCTCCCGCATCGCCCCAGACACCCTCGTCCCCTGCTGACTCGCTCACCGGCAGCAAGCTAAATTATTCATCACAGCAGCAGTTATTGTGAACAGCACAGTCCATACACAACCGTGGGATTTGCACAGCGACCGCGGAGGCACAGGCTTGGATTACTTCGGTCAAGTACATGGCACAGCCCGCACGTAAAGGACACCGGCAAGGACGATCACACAGTAGGATGAATTCTTCTGGAGAGCAGCCAAGCCAGAGCTTAAGCCTGATCCCAGAACGCGTGCCCCGGTGGGAGGAGCAGCCCCCCGGCAGCGCGTTAAACCTGCTGAGCCTACGGACGGTGTTTGGCAATTCCCTCCTGCCAGGGGGACTGGGGAGCGGGCGGGGGGTTCCTGCCGCTCCAGGCCCTCTCCTCCCCGCGCTCTTACCGTTGGAGAAGTTGACGATCCCCTCTTCCACCACCAAGGTGGGCATCGCCCCGCTGCCCTGCAGCATCGACACCACCTTGTCGTGGGAACAGTTCCTGCGGGGCACAGGAGAGCGGGGTCAGGGCTGCCAGGCGGGAGAGCGGCCGTGAGACGGGGTTGGCAGCTTGCAAAAAGCCTCATCTCGCTGCTCAGAGCCAGCGTTGGGCCCTGCTGCGATTCCCCTGGAATCTTTGCGTGGTTTTTATCTGCTGCGCAGAAAAGAGCCTCCCTGAGGGAGAGCCCCAGTCCCCCCCGGGAGCGGGCGCTCGCCTGTGCCCGCAGCACGGAGCAGCCCCGGGGCGGCCCCGCCAGCGCAGCTGCGCTCAGACCCAGAACTTCCAATCTAAATAACAGTGCTGCAGGTCTCTCCTTGCCTGTCCTAATTCTGCATGGAAAGAAGACCCAAGGTGGATGTAAAATGCTTTTTTTTTTTTTTTTTTGTGGGAAAAAAAAATAAATCTTGGAGTGCCCTTGAAGAAGGGTACAGGCCGGCCTGGACCAGTGCCTGCCAAAACGTGGGCTCGGAGGACAATCTTCAACCCGGTCTCCTCTATGTTCTGGGAACGCTGCATCAGGCAGCAGTTTGCTGGATCAGCTGAAACAGGAGAACCTGAGCGCTGACAGAAGCAGCATCAGATGTTTAACCTTTAAATATTCATCACTCTTTTACCTCCTCTAACCCTTTGCTCTTGCTTTTTGTGCAGAACACGCTCTGGTTTGGTGGCTTTTGTTGTGCACAAATAACATAGAGAAGAATTAAATTCTGGGTGGAAACGCGATTGCCCGTGTGGTTTTAAGCTTAGGATCCCATCCTGGGAGTGATTCGTGGGCCGGCTGGTGCTCTGCTCCTCCCAAAAGCAGAGCCCTGGGTGCTCAACATATAAAACTTAACTGAACTGGGGTCTGGGGGGGGTTGCAGTCAGGACACCAGTTATATACAGTGTGTTGTGCATTATATGTGGTTATTTGCACAGAGAAGTCAAAGGAGGAGCAGGGACGGAGCTGAAATACTACTCTTGGAGCCAGTTTTTTTGAAAAGCACAGTAAAGGAGATGTCTGTGGGGCAGAACCCGTTGTGCACCTCAGCACACAGCTCTCGAGGAGAAGCAGCTCTTGTTTTTCTTGCACAAGAGTGAACAAACGAACACGTGTGTCTCAGCTGCCCAGCACCCCCCGGGACCCCCTCTAAAGAGCCTCTTACCTCATGTCCAGGCCATTGAGGAACAGGATCCGGTCTCCGGCTTTCAGAGCAGCCTTCTCAGCCGGGCTCCCTAGTGCAGAGGGGAGGAGAGGGGCTTTAGCGGGCGGGCCCCTGCTCACAGCGATGGGGTCCCAGGGGCAGCCCCTGCAGCTGGAGGGGCTGGGGGACAAGGGCTGTTGACGGGGCACAGTGATGCCAGTGCCCAGCTTGCACTGGAAACGTGGGGGTGATTGCAGGCTATTCACTGAACACGGGCGTTTTCCACATTTCAGAACGGGGAGTGCATAAAGTCGAACTAAATAGTACCAAAGTCACTAGTTATTCAACTCAGGGAAACTGTCACTGAACCTTGTAAAAGTTCCTTTTGCTATTTTCTGACAAACAGCGGGTACTTAAAGGTTTGAGTTCAGAGATAAATAAGTGTCTTTGGATCTTGTGGCTGGAGGTTTCCTTACCTGGGAGAACAGACTCGATCCACACCGGGGCATGGCCACGTAGCGTGAAGCCAAAGCTTCTGTTGCCTTTATAGACTCGCACGGTTCTGCAGGTGAAAAAAGCAAATGGAAAACCAGAGCCTGATATTTGGTTCTTGTTTCCTTGCCCAGCCCCTCCAAAGCCCCGTGAGCCCGGGTGTCCCCTGAGTGCCCAAGCCCGCGACACTCCCTGTGTCCCCAGCAAGGTCCCTTTTGATACCAAAGTGTCGCTCAAACGGGAGCCCCTGAGACGTCCTTAGGGATGGAGGAAGATGTGGGAGGGTTTGGTGGCCCTGCCCGTCCTGCCAGCTCTGCCTGCCTGCAGCCCGCCTATGCCGGGGAGCAGAGGGAGCCCGTGGTGCTGAGCCAGTGTGGGGTGGGGAGCGATCTGGAGGGGCTAGAAATGGCCCAGGCAAAACCTCGGGGAGGGCTGGGGGGAGGCAGGAAGAGATGCCACTCTTCTAGGGGCAGAGCTCTTGAGCATGGCCTCTTGCTCTGCATTAATTGCCAAATTCATAAAACCACTGCCCCATCCTTCAAATCCATGTTATTAAAGTAGAACATGGGATGTAGCTTATATATTACATAGAATAAGAGCGACGATGTGTTTCAGAGGGCAAAGGTCTCACAGGCTGATGAGAGAAATTAAATTCAGCTGGGAAATTTTGGAAGGAGCATTAGGAAATTTCCCTACTGGGAGTTGTTCCCTGCAGGGAGCTGGGGGAAGGCAACATCACCGAGATCGTTTACAACTAGAAAGATTCTTGCAGGGACCGATTCTACGCTGGCAGGGAGGGAAACTGCTGGAAGTGAGTTTTGGACAAGTCACACCCAAAATTACCCTGGCGGGAAGGTGGGCTGCAGCCAGATCCCTTGGAGATAGCAGCTGGAGGCAGGGGAAGAGCTCGGGGCGTGCCTGTGACAGCACAGTCCCCCCCAGGAGGGTTCCCCGCCCGCGCTGACGGAGCAGACCCTGCTCCCTTGTTTGTGAGACGGGGCTGGGGCAGGACCCCCCGTACGGGCAGTGGGAAATGGGTTAATCCCCCGTGCACCAGGGATTGCCCGTCCTTCCTCCGGCCGCCTCGGCCCCGGACACAGCCTGCTCCGTGCCCAGGCTCCCCCCATCCCGCTGGCAGGGCCGGGGACCCTCCGTCCCTCCGGCACAGGAGCCAACCCCCCCTCCCAGCCTGTAAGTGCCACCTCAGCTCCTCACACGGCTCGTCCCAGCAAGGGGGCAGAAAGGGCGGCCCAGAGCTGGGACAAGGGGCACAAACACACCCAGGCTCTGAGACGGAGAGGTCTTTGTTCATCCTCAGCCCAGGAGGATTTCACCCGCTCTGCACACCCCGTTTCCTAGTGCCTCTCCATCCCTCCCGCTGCCATCCGCACCAGAGCAGAGGCTGCCGCCCGTGAACTCGAGGGCATCCGGGAGAGGTGTTACCTGCGGGCAGCCCCCGAGGCCACATTGCTGGTGATGAGCGAGGTGGTTTTCCGGAGGCTTTTGCTGGTCTCCTCGTGGCTGCGGGGCACGGAGCTGGCGCGGGTGGAGACGAGGAGCCGCTCCTGGTGGTCCTCGCTCCGGCTGCGCCGCAGCCGGTTGCTGTGCTGCTCGCTCTTGGAGCGGCAGAGCTTGCTGATCAGGCTCTGCGACACCACCTCGTCAAACCGCTGCCGGTGCTTCTTGGGGATGAAAATCCTGGAAAAATGAGACGAGGGAGGGGACTGAGGAGCAGGACCAAGGTAGCTGTGATGCCGAGCTCTGCATCCAGCCATACCTGGGAAACAAAAGGTCACAGAGCGGCCCTAGCCCCTCGTGTGCCCTTGGCCTCGGTCCTCCCAGAGCTGCAAATGCCAGGGCTGGGGACACCAGGGATGCTGGGGACGCCAGGGACACTGGCTGCATCTCTTGCCCCATCCCCTGCACAGCTCCATCGGGGTGAGGATGTTGGACCCCTCCACAGCGCTCACAGACTGGTTCAAACAGCTCACTTTCTCCTCACGTGTCCCATCCCAGACCCCTTCAGCTGGTGATCCCGGTAATCTGGACATCCAGTCCCAGATTAATTGCCTCCCCCGAGCTGACAGCCAGTGAGCCAGCTGGGCAGGGAGGACCCTCGGTGCCCCCACAGTGCCCTTCCCGCTGTGACCCCGCTCCTCCCTGCCAGGGATCCCAACATGCAAGTGCTCCCCGTGTTGCCGGTGTCAAACCACCTCCGCCAAACCTGCTTCTTCCCCAGATGTTCTGGGACCCCCAAAATGCTGCTCCCCATCTCCTGCCCCAGCCCCTGCACTGGGAGTGCTGGACTCTGCTCTCCTGTGCTCCAGCCTCGGCTTCTGCCACCCGCCAGCTCCCGCCATGGCCAGGCAGGAGCCTCGTGCCCCTTGGGATGAGGACGGGCACGGTGATGCCTCAGGCAAGGGGACACCACTGGGAACTTTCTCCATTGCAGGTCACCTCCCCTCTGCTCTGCCACAGCCAAGTGGCCTTTGTGCCCCCCAGACGGACCCCCCAGGACCCTCGGGGATGCACAGTGAGCGCAAAGCAGGATCCTGGGAGGGAGCAAGGAGGGTGCATCTGAGCTGCTCCCACCCTGGCTGAGGGTTCACCCCTGTAACAGCGAGAGACAAATTTTCTTTTCCTTCTGCCATCGCAACAGTGAGACGCTGACACTCCGCTCACCTACTCCTACCCTTCCATTTGCACGTTCAGGGGCTTCTGGAGGAGCTGTTATCTCCCTGTGTTTCTATAGCAACTTCTCCCTGCACCCATACTGGGCTGCCTGTCGCAGCTGCATTCGCTCATTAGACACCACCATCCTGTGGGGTTCATTAGTGCTCTTCACCTCGTGGCGCGTGAGAACACGCTCCCTACATTAACACAGACTCCGATGGTTGTGGCGGAGGAGGGCTGCCAGCATCACTTCCAAACCGCCCAGGGACCCCGTCTCCCGGGGGGGCACTAACTGGGCCAAACCCACCGCTGGTGTCGGAGTGCCCGGTGGTGACGGGCGGCTGGTAACGGAGCGCGGCTGGAGAGGCCGAGGCTGGCGGGGGGCTCCCGTGGGTCTCCCCACTCCCTTGGGCAACTTCTCCAAAGGAACGTGAAAGCCTGGGTGAAGCCAGAGGAGAAGGAAGGCGAGGCTTCAGATCCCAAATCTACCAGAACCAGGACATCTGTATTTCCCCCCAACAAATGGCAGAACTCAAAATAAGAGCCGAGGCTCACGCTGAGCAGGAGCAGACAGATCACAAGCCGTCCCGAGGCCGACATATGCTCACGCGAAGCATTTGGTGACGATTTAAAATAAGTAACACGTTGGTACCGCTCACGGTCAACCTGTGATTAAGCAGCAACTGGAAAAGAGTGAAATCGTGCTAATAAATAGTTCCCGCAGGTGTAAGCAGGCTCCTGTGGGACCGCGGGCTGCCGCAGCCCTGCGGCAGGGGAGGACGTGGCGCCGCAGCAGCGAGCCCCGGCGGGACCCCTGCCCCGCTGGGCTCCTGCCAGGGATCGTCCGGGCGCCTCGCCGGCAGAAGGAGCCCGCTCCCGTTTCAGGTGACCAGATTTAAGTTGGCTGCTCGTGGCGGCGGGGCTGTCCCACTTAGCGTGGGCCGGCAAACATCGGGGCTGAGGAGCCAAGTACGGCTGGCCCGATAGCCCAGCACAAGGACGGGCTCAAGGGGCTTCTTTACTTTTAGACTCAGCACTAGAAGTAAAACGGTGTCTTAGCACGGAGAGGAACCAAGTGACTGGTAAAAATAATCGGTTAAAGCATGCAAAATAGTTTCCTTCTGTAGAAACCTTTGAGAGAATTTGCAGCATGACCTCGGGGAGCCTGGGATGGCCCCGTGCCGCGGTGCTGCTGGGGCTGGAGCCCCCCAGCTCCCTGACACCCTGCGGGTCAGGGGGTGCCGGCCTCCAGGCTGTGTGTGCTGGGGCTGGTCCTCGAGGAGGGACACACCGCAGGTGCAGGTGGCGTGTCGTTACGCAGCACTGAGGCCTCAGCCTGTCCTCTGCCGCCCGGGCAGCACCACCGGGGCCAGGCAGTGGGAAAACTGTGGCTCTTTTGGCAGGTCCCTGTGGATAAACCCGGCTCTGCCCATCGCCGTGGCACTGAGGAGCAGCACCCGGCCGGGGTTGCCCTCTCCCAGCAAATCCCACTGGGGCGCAGGGAGCACGGATGCTCCCACCCTGTTTGCAGCCGTCGGCCTGCGCCCAGGGGCAGCCCCCCTGCCCCAGCAGCCCCTCAGGCTGTTCGTGGCCCTGGGAGGGCTTGGGAGGTGTGCAGTGCTGACCTCGCCTTCAGCTTCCTCCTCCTCCTCGAGTGTTCCAGGGCAGCCCTGACTCTGCTCCCTGTTGAAGAGGGGATGGGAAAGGCGTCCCCAGCCCAGGCACTGCTGAGCCCGGCTGCCCTCACCCTCCTCTGCGGCAGTGCCGGGAGGATTCTGTCCACTCTAACGCAGAAATTCAGGGTGTTTTCCAGGCCAGGAGAGGCCCCGGAAGCCACAAGATGCTTTGCCTTCACACCCTCTCCAAAGCAATCCGGCCGGGACACTGCTGTGGGGTGGGAAACCTCCCGGCAGGAGCCCGTCTGCCAGCACGCCCGTCCCCAGCCGCTCGGCCCCCTGCTCCAGGGCTCGCTTCGACAGAACATTTTCGTCTTTGTCACACTGACTCATTTTAAAGCTCCCAGACAGGTCACCCGCAGCTCACCTCTGGGCAGCCAGTCGCATTTCTGGCTGACAGCTGCCTCTCCCCAGCCCAGCGCCCTGGAAAACCACCTTTGCTGAGTGCACCCATCCTGCGGCGGGCGCTGAGCTCGCCCAGAAGGTCCCACCCCGGGATGCTGAATGCTGAGACTCTCCAGTGCAGGATGAGTCCCCCTTGAGCAGGGTAGTGGTGGCAGCTCTGGCCCAGCTAAAACCAGCCTCAAGTTTGCTCAGAGCTCACGCTCAGCCAGGGCTGGGAGCGAGAGGTCCCCAGTCCTCGCTCCATCACACCCCCTGCACCGTGCAGCACCCCCAGATCCCCGTCCTCACCGCCCATCCCTCCGCTGGACTATAGTCATGGAGACAAAGCAGACCCAGATGGGCTCTTCCCACCTCTCCCCCAGCCTCCCACCCCAATTTTTCATCTGAGCTTCGCTCGACTCCCCCCAGCAGCTCTCGCCGCCGCTGCGTTGGGCACGGGCCGGTGCCCGCAGCTCAGAGAGGCAGGAGAGGCCCCGCGGGGTCGTCTGCCAGGGCGCGAGGCTTTCCCCGCTCACCCGCCGCCACACGCGCCGAGAAGCGGAGCGGAGAGACGTACCGAAAATGCCGAGAGAAACTCCGGTCCTTTCCCATTTGTCAGGGTGCGGCGGGAACAAAAGGGAGACGCTTCAGATCCTCATGCAGCTGAGTCCCAGCCTCGGCTCACGCCCACGACGCGGCCGGATCCAACAACCAAACCGCGCGCCAGCCGGTGCCCCGCTGCCACTTGGCACCCCCGCGGTGCGTGGGGACCGTGGCCAGATGGGCCGGCTGGCTGACAAACCCTACCTGGGCTGAGCCCCTGCCTCCCTTCACCCTCACCTCCCCGCCGCGCTCTCAGTCCCAGGCGGAGGTTTACCATCTACCCAGCACCTCCTTTTATCAACCGGGGCTTTAGCGCCTGCTCTGCCCTCCCTGCTCCGGCTCTGCCCCGGCTCGCAGCGCCGAAGCCTCTCTCTTTCCCTAAAAACTGCAGTCGCTGTAATTTCCAGCTGGAACGATCTCGTAACAGAAAGGAGGGCACGGCTCCGCGCCGAACTCCGGGGGGATGCCTCCCTGGTGCTAATTAGTTGACTTCTAAAGTGCTTCTGTTTAAATTACATGCTGCTGTAATGGGTGAGAAACCTTAAAGGCAAACGGCAGCGGCGGCGGGTGTGTGGTGCTGAGCGTGCAGGTGGAGCCGCCCCGGCCGGACCAGGACCAGGACCACGGGCCCAAACCTCCCCCCGAGCCTCAGAGCATCATTTACCCCCAGGGTAACACAGCGGAGCTTTGCATTAGGGATAGAAGATAAAAAACCCCACATCTTTAATTTAAATAACGCCATTTTTAAACACAGCGCTCGCGTCTGATGACGAGGATGTGAAGCTTTCCAGAGCTGCCAACATCAGATACAATCTCCAGGTCGCAAAGGAAGGAAAAATGAAAAAGGGATGGTTTATCCCCAAAACAGCTTGTAAAGATCCGACCTTGAGTCTGTCGGTTGTGCAGAAAAATGCATCCCAGGGTGGATTCACTTGGATTATGCCTGAACTGTGCTGTGCAAACAGCTACCAGTCTGGAAACGCACTGCTGCCCCAGCAGCATTCCACAGCGCTAAAATTCACTCACTTTTGGGGAGAGAAAACCCTTGTGCGGCTTTACCCACATAACAAGACTTCTGCTCGTCAACCCGGACGGATTTTTCTCAAACCTGATCTACCTGCGTGCATGGGGGATTGTGTCGGCAGCCTCCAGCCCCGGCAGCCCCGGCGGCTGCGGGGGGTCGCGGCCCCTCCGAACCCTCGGGTGCGAGCGGGACTCGCTCCAGCCCGGCAGACCTGGGGTTGCCCCAGGGGCTGTTATCCCGCCATCTCCAGTAACGGGAGGCTCTGTAATCACCCAAATGGCTGCAGATGTTTTGCAGATGTGACCCTTATCATTAAATAGGCATGAAGGTGTTTTCCCACCCGAGAGTGCAGACACGGTGGGGTGCAGTGGCCGTGCACCGGGGCCGGGAGCCCCTCGCAGCCCTTCCCCAGCCACCCCACTCATCCTTGGGGCTGGCCCACAACCCCCAGCTCCACACAGCAGCTTTTGGGGAGGGTCACCCTCTCATGACACATCCCTGCACCAGCTCCAGTAACGACTGCTGCATTATCTGCAATAATAGAGCCCTCCCGGAGCAGCTCCACAGCCTGTGTCTGCCTGGGGCCACCTTCCCCGTCAGCAGCCGGGGCCCTGGGGTGCTCTCTCCTCTCCCAAACCCAGTGTCCCTGTGCCCAAACCACACTGCGCGCCAAGAGCCAGTGGCTTTGTCCTTCCCCTGGCTGGGTCAGGCAGCCCCACAGCTGCCAGGGACACAGCGACCTTCAAAAAACCCCGCAGAAAGGCTTTTTTCTGGAGCTTCCGTCCTGCAGGGCATCACCTGCCGGGTATTGGGGATGGGGGCCAGGTCAGTGGGTGCGAACGATGCAGCCCCGGCCTCATGGGCTGCGCACCCCATGTTTGGTTTCAGATACTGGAAAACTCAGACCAAGTGGCCGCTTCCCAAAACAAAAGTTGTGACTCGGAGGTGGGGCGCAAGCGGGCCAGGCGGATCTCATCTGCCTTACAGCCGTAGTTGGATTTGTCAGGAGAAATTAATCCCCTAACAGGAGATTTTGCACCGAGGCATTTTGGTCATGACCTATTTGAACTCAGCCAATAAAAAAGGAACTTCGCTGCCGATTGTTTTCACTGGTGGCACGTTTTTTTCCTGCTGCCCTAATTCCCTTTTCTGGGCAGTTGAACATATGTTGGGCTATCAGATCAAGGATTTTTTTAAAACGGAAGCAAACAAGAGCTGCTTTTCCTTCCCCGTTCTCGTCCCGCTGCCGGCGCGGTCTCCGGGCGGCTCTGCCCAGGCTCGGGCAGCAGGACAGTGGCTGTGTGCGGGTCGAAGCGCTGCGTCAGGCAGCAGCCGGAGCGATGCGGGTCTGGGGGGGGTCACCCCCGCTGCAAACCTGCATCAGCACCCGAGAGAGCCGGGAAGCTCCCCCCCAGCCTTGGAGGAGCGGGTACGTGACGGGGGGAACACGCAGGGAAGCAGCACAATCCGTAATATGTAAATCCTGGTGGTTAAAATGAAATTTCTTATCCAGAGACAGTCACAGATGGCTGGAGTATTTTAATACGGGACCATGCCAAGCGATTTTATTGCCGTGCAAAACAAGCCGAGGCAAATAGATTGTGTTGAGGGCATTATTAAAATGAACGCGGTGGAATTTCTCCCGTGATAAGGGAACCCCCGATGGGCAGCGGGTTTATCTTTGTCAGGGATCAGAAGTGACTGCAACCAGCAGCGCTCGCCTCGGCCCAGCAGCCTCGGCTGCTTCGGTTCTCCCCCAGGAGCTGAGACTGTTCGGGATGCAAACGGACCGTAACCAAAGCAGCGAAGTCTCAAACTACCCCGAACTATTCTCCCTGCGGCAGAGGGAAGCGCAACACGGCTCGAAGGGGATCCGTGACAACACAGAGCAGCCTAGAGAGTGATCACCTGAGGAATTAACGCGGCCAGGGGCAGGGGGTGGGGGTGCTCCGGAGCACACGCGCCTCCCGCTCCCCAAATCCAGGTTAATGGGACGTTGTTCCTGTAAGAATCAACGCCCGTGTTTGATGCCCCAGCTTTGGTGACACCGAGGGGCAGTGGCGAGGAGGGGATCTGCGCTTCCAGTGCTCCCCAATTCTCCTGCAAAGAAATGTTTCGAACCGAAACGCCGCGGCCGGGAGCTGGTGCAACGCTGGTACCGCCGGTGGGGAAACGCACGGGGCAAAGGGAGATGGCGCCCGGTGCGTGGTGGGGGGCAGGTGCTAAACCCCTGCGCCACGGGGGTGAGGATCCTCCCGGATCGCCTGGCCCGGGGGGAGGCTTTGGCCCCCCGAGTCCAGGGAAAACGCGGTGCCGTTGCGGCAGCGCTGCGGAGCGCTTGGGTGCAGAGCTGGCACCGCTGCGCTGCCGGAATCGCGGCTCTGCCCTGGTTTGAAAACAGCTCAGAAATAAGAGCAGCGCCGAGAGGCGAACACCCCTGGGACCCCGACCTGCCCGAAATAACCCAACTGCCCTCCCGACACCGGCGCGAGGCACACGCAGCCCCTGCACACAGGCCGGGCACGGCCGCGGGGAGCGGAGCGCAGACACCCCCCTGCTCCCCAAGGGCCAGACCCAGGCTCCGGCGTTGGCGGGTGATGGAGAAACACGAAAGAGCTGCGATGCCTGCAGAGTCCCTGACAAGAGCAGTTCTGATGCAATACGGATGCTAAGAGTTAATTAACTTTTAGCAGATCTCCTTTTTGCGGTGCCAGGAGTTGCTAGATTTGAGAATTATCCTGGTTTAAACCCATTCCCCTCCCAGCCCCCTCAGCTCCCAGGAAAGGTCCGTTTGCTACTCACCCGAGACAGCTCATCTTTCCCCCTCGCTGCCGTATTTCATCATTCCCGAGCAGAACTACAATTGTGCACTTTTACTACACACACCAGCCATATGGGCAGGGGATGGGAGCGGGGAGGACCCGGCGCAGCACGTGCGTTATCGCTGCTATCCACAACCAAACGGATGAAGAAAATGTCAGCAAATTAAAATCTGCAGGAGCTTAATTCCGGGCAAATGGGATGAAATCCATTTGAGCTAAAAACGAAAGGGAAAAAAAAAAAAAAAAAGAAAAACCACAAAAAAAGACAAGACTGGAAAAAGCCCAGCTTGAGGACAGGCGAGGTGTCTGCAGCCCTGGGGGGGATCGGTGTGCTGAGTCCGGGGGGGGGGTTCTTGGGTTACGTGGCGCCACAGCACTTTGCAGGGAGCCCGTTAAAACCCGGGGGGAGCCCGGGGAGGGAGGACAGTCGGCAGCAGCAACAGCCAGAAAATAAATATAGCCAGTGCAGAGGGAAGATCCAATCAGGCCAGCGCGAGGGTCAGCGGCAGACGGGGATGTACTGGCCGCCTGGCTCTGCCTGGTCACCCACGGCCCAGGGCCACCAGCAAGGCCAGTGTTGGGGACACTTGTCAGCATCACTCTGGCATCTCCCCCAGCGATGGGGCTGGGGCTCGCCCCTTCCCTCCCCAGTCCCTGGGCGATGGGCACGGCCGTGCCCATCGCCCAGGGACTGGGGAGGGAAGGGGGCTCGCCCCAGCCCCTTGTCTCTCCTCCAGGTTTGCAGGGCAGGAGGCACGGGTGGGTTTGGGGTGTGCAGGATTGTCCCCCGCATCTTGGGTGGCCCCCGGGGAGCTGGGCACAGCCTCGCAGGGATGCCCGGGCTGGCTGATGGGTACCCACATGGTTTCAAGCCCATCCTCACACAGCTCCACAGGGTTGGTCCCTCAGGATGCTCCATGGGCCAGCTCAGGGGGGGGCTGTGGTCGCCCAAATTACCCCAAGGTGCCATTTGGGCCACAGACCTCAGATCCCTCCTTAGCCAGCAACAGACCGAGCGGGCTCGAGCCGCGTGGAAATCAGTCACACAACCTCACAGCATTCCCCCCCCCCTAAACCCAGAGCACCCCGGAGCCGCTCACCACCTTCCAGGGAGTTATTAAAAGCATTAAAATCTCTGACTCGGCAGCAAACCGAGGGGACAGCCCGGGATGAGCACTCAGGGCAGCACACACGGCTCTGCCCCCGCCTCCCCAGCACCCCCGCAGCTGGGGAACCCGCTCTCCGAAGCACCTTTTCCTTTTTTATTTTCTTGACTTCATTTCATTAAGATTAGATGGTAAATCTTTTCCCTAAGCTAAATATTTCGTTTTCGTTAAACCGAGATTAGCTGCCTGACTCACAGCTCCTCTTGCCCCTGCCCTGGCATTAACCTTTCACTCAGGGGCGCGGGGTGGCTGTGGGGGTTCACCCCATTCTCGGGGTGCTGAAACACGGCGCGGCATCGCGGGGCCGGGCACGGGGAGAGCTCTGCACCACGCTCTCCTCCACTGACATGGGGGCCACAGGGATGGGGACAGCCTGGGGGGGGGACACCTGCTCTGCCGCTTGGGTCGGGAGGAAAATTTGGACACTTATTCAAATCCCCTCTGTGGGGAAAATAATCCCCTGTAACTCCCCAGGGATGAAGAAAAAGTGGGTCTGCAAGATGTTTGAGGCATTTCCACGGGGAAAAGATTATTCCTGAGCTGTGGGTGGTGGGTTTGAGGGGTTTTTTTGATGGGGACTAGTTGAGGGTGACGGCTCAGGCAGGGCTTGGTGCCATCCGTCCCTGCCCCCAGCTGCAGCCGTTTGCGGGACGGGTCCCTCCGGGATGTTCGGGGAGTTGTCGGTCCCCTCCGCGCCCTGGGTCTGTGCTCACCCCACTGAGGTTTGGGGGGGCCCCGGGTGGTCCCTGTGCAGCCGCAGCAGAGCAGGAGGACGCTGCATGACAAGGGCCACCGACCCACTCCCCCCATCCTCCCCACTGCTGGATGCGACGGAGACCCCGGCACGGGGGACGTTGTTATGGTAACTGTAATATCCTGCAATTCCACTGATTAAAGCAGGAATTGGAAAGCCGGGCCCGGAGCAGGGCCAGATGGAGACCTGATTCCCTAATGGCCACCGTCTCAGCCTGGCCGTAATCCCCACCACGTGTCCCTGCGCCAGCGCTGGCCACGCTGCCAGAAGTGCCACCGACCGGCTACGCCGGCCGCACCCCCGCGGCACGACGGGGGCTCCGGAGGTGCCGGGGACCCCGAGCCCAAGCGGAGCTTTGCCAGAGCACCCCGGGATGTGTGACCAGAGCCCCAGCACCCCGGGGGGCTGGAGCACAGGTCTGCTGGGGAGCGGCTGGGGGAACTGGGGGGGTTCAGTCTGGAGAAGAGGAGGCTGAGGGGAGACCTCCTGGCCCTCTGCAACTCCCTGCCAGGAGGGGGCAGAGAGGGGGGATGAGTCTCTGGAGCCAAGGCCCCAGCGCCAGGCCCCGAGGGAATGGCCTCAAGCTGCCCAGGGCAGGGTCAGGCTGGCTCTGAGGAAGGATTTCTGTGCAGAAGGGGCTGTTGGGCGTTGGAATGGGCTGCCCAGGGCAGGGGGGAGTCCCCGGGATCCCTGGGGGGGTTGAAGAGTCGGGCTGAGCCAGCGCTGAGGGATCTGGGGGAGTTGGGAACGGTCAGGGGGAGGGTCATGGCTGGGCTGGAGGAGCTGCAGGGGCTTTTCCAGTCCAGATGATTCTGTCATTCTGTGATGCTGAGGGCAGTGCTGGCCTGGAGGCAGCCCATGGCCCTGACAAAGACCCCCGCAGCCACCCCTGCTGCTGGCAGCCCTGGCCGACCCCTCGCCTGCCACCAGCTGTCACCTTGCAGAGCTCGGTTTATTTCCTAGCCAGGCTCTTGGAGAATCACCAGCCGCTGGCAGCTAATCCCATCCCACAGAGCCACGGCCCGTGCTGCAGGCGGAGGTGGTGGCTCCGCGGGCCGGTGACCACCCCTTCCTGCAGGGATGGGGACGGCAGCAGTCGGTGCGGTGCAGCTCCCCCTGTCCCCCCCCGGGCAGGAGAGTCACGCAGGCTGGCAGGCCCAGGGGTGCCGGGCTGAGATCTCACCAAGCTCAGCTCCTGTGCCCCTGGGAAAGGGGGTCGGCATCTCCCCGGCAGGAACCTCCCGCACTGCTGAGCCCCCGCAGGCAGGCGGATGGTTCGGGGACCAGCACGGAGGTTACTGGCACCCAGTACCTGATGTTCTCAAGGAGGTGCTGGTGGGACTCGTGGGTGAGAACCATGCAGAGGGCGTAGGCCAAGTACTCGACCTTCCGCTCCGCCGCGTACTGCTTCAGCACGGTGAACACCTTCTCCCTGACCTCTGGCTGGTCACCGAGGATGTCGTCCACCTGCAGCACGGGAGCCAGGAGAGAAAAGGGAAGGGGCGGTGAGTGGCAGAGCAGTGACCTGCGCTACAGAGGCACTGACGCTGCGGAAAACCTGTCTGTCGCGTTGCAGCACACGAAGGGGGAACCTGCACGAGAGGGAAAGAGAAACTCCAGGCCTCGGCTCATCACACAGCACGGCTGGGGCCTCACACTCATTGTGTGTTATAAACATTGCACCGGCCCCACGGCGTGACCCCAAACCCCGAAACTCCGCTGGCTCACAAGTGGCCCCGCAGGAGAGGCTCTGGCGTGGCTGGGCTGGGACCCGGCCCTTTGGTCTGGAGTCTGCCTGGCACAGGGCACCGTGAGGGGTTTGGGGAGGTATTTACGCCTCTAATCATGCCCTGATCCAGCACTGTCCTGCCACTGACCCTGGGAGGCTGCAGGGAAGTGGGACAGGGAGCACGAACATGAGCACCAGCCCTGGAAACAGCATCAGCAGCTGCAGCCACTGCTCTCTCCTCCACCTGTGACAGCCGTGACAGGCAGAGTAATTAGCTAATTACCATCGAGCCAATTACCCTGCATGGAACCCTCCTTATTAGCCTCTTCCCGGGCCAGGGGGCTGTGCTGGGCAGTTGCTGCCATGCCTGCAGCCTGGCCACATGCAGTAAATGTGTGGGATGCAGAAAGCTCCCTGCGGCCGCTCCGCAGCCCCTGTGCGTTGGGTTTTCCTGCCGGGTGCTGGTTCTGTGCCGGCAGCAGGTTCAGCTGCTCCCTGCCAGCTCTGTGAGGACGAGGGGGAAGCAGCAGTGAGGGGGAGCAGAGGCCCTCACCCTTCCCTGGGGTGTGGGGGTGCCCCCCTGCACCAGCCCGGTGAGTCCCTTGCCCAGGGAAGGGGAAGAACCGTTTCTTCTGGGTGCTCTGGGTCCCCCTTGGCAGCTCCCCGGGGAGGGCCGGTGCTGTGACCCCCCCCGGCACAACCCTCCAGGTGCCGCTGGGTTTGCGCAGCCGCCAGGCGAGCGCCGCGGGGCTCCCGGCAGCCACGCTTCAAGGTGACTGGATCTGGGGCAGCCCAGGCAGCCGCCTCCCCCGGGCAGACTCGTGTGCTTCACAGCCCCGAGGCCCAGCACAGAAACGACCGACCAGGGTGTTCCCGGCGGGCCGAATCCCAGGATGCTGCGGTTAAATTTTCGCCCAGGTTGGGACCGCTGGGCTTGACGGTGGGGATGGGGGTGCTGCCACCCCTGTGTCAGCGCAGTCGGTCCCTGAGCACATGGGGGATGGGAGGAGGTGTTGCCCTGGAAGTCAGGCCGTGGGCATCTCCGTCGCTTTGGGGTGACGCCCCGAGGCTGCCGGGGTGCCCGGCTGGCACAGCCCAGCCCTGGCCCCGCTGCCACGGATGCAGCCACGGCTCTGCCCGGCCATCGCCGCTCCCACAGCGTGGGATGCACGCGGGTGGGAAAAGCCTCCGCAGCTCCGGTTTGTGAGGGCAGCACAGGCGTAAAACGGACATCACCAGCACCCCTGACCTCCCAGCCTTGCAGCGGGCGGGCGGGAGCACCCGGGTGCTTGCAGCACCTACCAGAGCCGAGCTTTCAGGTAAGCGAGGGGGCAAAGCACCCTGCTGGGTTTTACTATTTTCTGCATCATGTAAAAATAAATGAAGTCACTTAAAATCTGCGCCATTAACTCCCTCTGGAGAGGCGTTTGCCAGCCGAGCTGCGCTCCAGCACCTGGGAGCCAGCAGCACACGCGCTCCTCAAACCTGATTCTGCCCAGGCTGGCCGGGGTGACGTGGGCAGCTTTGCTGGGCGGGGAAGGGAGGTGGCACGAGGTGCTGCTGCGGGAGCTCTCCGCATCGCCATCAGCTTCCTCGCTTCAAAACCGCTCCCTTGTGACCATCCAGGAAACCTTTACTTGGTTTAATGTGACCTCGCGAGATGGAGGCAGCGTGGAACAACCTCTCATCCCCTTGTTAATCTCCCGTAATCAGCAGGTAGCTGTTCCACTGCGATGCTCTGCCTTATGAATCCAAACCTCAGCGCGTGTTTGTGAATCTTTAATGTAGAGGCGGACTGAGGGGATTCGGCTGATAGCCACGAATCTCTTTATGAATGTCTTGTTCCTCTATTAAGTCAGGATCAAAAAACCACAAGCCTGGTTATTTTCATAACAGCATTTTAAAAGGCTACTTCGAAATGGAAATTAGAAAGATTAAAAAAACCAACCATGACCAAATTTATAATTAGCACGAGGCGATGTGTTTGGTAAACTGCCCACTAGGCAGCCTTCAGGAGCACAATGAAGATGTAATCACATCGATGTTTTCCCTTTGCAGCAAAATAAGAGTGGAAATGTCTGTGGGATGACATGCTCCAACTCTGAAGGGACGTCCAGACACGCAGGAGGGAGGGATCTGCCCCCGTGGGTTTCTGCACGCCCTTGTAGTGCCAAGGAGTAAGGACTTGGAGTCGTCCCCAGAGGATCTCCAAACTCTTCACAGCGTCAATCCATTCTCCCAATGATTTTTGACCAGGTAATTATCAGACCCTTCCCTCGGGCACTGAAGCCCCAAATCCATGTGGGGATTCCCCAGACCGCTGGGTGCAGGGGGTGCCCAGATCCCCAGACGCTCCCCCCACACCCCGGCCTTACCTTTTTGCTGAATTCCTGCGCTTTCTGCTTCCTCTCCTGGCGCACGGCATCGGGGCGAGGGAGGGGGTCCCACGTGCTGGCCCCGCGCCGCGGCCGCAGCAGCCCCAGCCGCAGGGAGCGCCCGTGGCAGGACCCCACCAGGGCGGCCGCCGCCTCCTGCACCAGCACCGGCACGCCGCTGACTTCCAGCACGTAATCCCCCGGCTCCATCCCGCAGGCTGCGGCGGGCGACTCCGGGCTGACGCTGGCCACTCGGGGGGGGCTGCCGCTCGCCAGCTCGAAGCCGAAGCATCCCCGGGGACCGGGGGGGATGACGACGTGCTGCAGGCGGGAGACCACCCCGATGCTGGGGGGCACGTTGCCACAGCGCCTGGCCAGCCCGAGCAGCGCCTCGCAGCCCAGGGAGGAGACGGGCTGCCCCTCGATCTCCAGCACCTCGTCACCCGGGCGCAGCCCCGCCGCCGCCGCGCTGCTGCCCTCCTGCACCCAGAGGATGTAGCACGGACCCGTCCCGCTTATCTTGAACCCGAAGGCCTCGGGCCAGCCCTGGTTGGTTGCCGGCATGGCTGCAACTGGAAAAGGAGAGGAAAAAAATGAGTTGTGATGCATTTTCCATCCTCACCGTTAGCTCCTGTAGGTGCCACGAGGATCTGAGCAGGTGTGGGGGCTCTAGTCTGTGCTGCACCTGCCCGCCATGGGGAGAAATGCCCCAAGAAGGACACTCTTCCTCTATATTTCCCTAAAAAACAGCGTTTGTTCTTCTATCACCAAGCTGCTGGCAGTGCCAGTGCTGTTAGCGGTGAGGAAGCTGTGTTGGCTGAAGAGGTCGGGGCTACCTGGGGCACCCGGACCGTGGCCCTGCATGACCCTTGTCTCGCCCATGGGTGGCACCTACCTGACCCCCCTGTTCCTGGGAGATGCGTTTAGGCCCCTGCTTGTATTTATTTGTCTAGCAAAATGATTATTTCATTCTCCTGGCATGCCATATTATTGAACAAATAATCTAATGACTTAAGACAGTCTTATTTCAACCATCCCTTGTCAATACTCGGTATTTTAGCAGCTTGCAAACTGCAAAATTGCTGCAAATACATCAGCATTCACCAGAGCCTCTCAGCTCTCCCAGGAGCATTTCTTTGTGCCCTCCCCATCCTGTGTAGAGCATTAACCTGCGTCCTGAAAGGCAAGGATGAGGATTTCCAAAAGGACTTGTTTGTGGTTCATTTCAAGGGTTAGGACCGGCTCCGTGGATGCTCAAGGAGAAATCGGGCACGTCAGCCCTAAACATCTGCAGAAGGCATCCTTGCCAGAGGTAAATCGGGCCAGCTGATCTACGCAGCTCACTTGGATGCCCTTTTGATGCCCCTGATGTGTAAGTGTCTGCATCGTCCGCTGACACTTGCTAAAATAATTTCCACGTAGATTTTTCTCTTTGTTTGACCTTAGCTGTCTGTGAAAATGCTTTTTACTCCCATCTGTGTTACTTAACACGCACTAAGCACTTACAAAAATGAAACACAGGCTATTTCACCTGGGCAAATTATCTTACAGAACCCGCGAGGACTCGGAAGCGCTCAAGAAATCATCCTCACAAACACACCCTGAGGTTTGTGCCCTGCGGATCAAAAAGTCTCAAGCACAGGCGCAGAGCTCGGCAGCTCTTGGTGCGTCCCCCCCAGCAGCTGCTCCCCCCGCCTGGGCAGCCCAGAGGGTCCCAGTTTGTTCCAGTCTGTGCTCCTGCCAGCACAGCAAAGGCATCGCTTCCCGCCTCCACCTCGCTGCTGTCGGGGCAGCTTGGCTCTCCAGGCTCTGAATGACAGAAAAATATTTCTGCTGCTCCTTTGAGACCCGGGAGATCTTGGTCAAAATCCAGTAGCACTGAAAACATTGTTTAATACCCCATTATCGGCCAGAGAGATGAAAGGAACTCTTCTCATGTCCATTTTCAGCAGAGATAATAGGGATCAGCTTGCTGTGGGAGCCGAATGGTGGGGATGGGCAGGGAACAGAGCATTACTGCAGAAATCTGTGTTAATAACCTGAGCCTGCCCTGCTGTGGCGAACAGCTGCTCGAGGCTGTGTTACACGAGGCACTAGAAGTGCTGCCCTCATAAGGAAATATTAAAAAGGACCAAGCAATATGCTGTCACTAACATTATAAGTGTAATAATCTTGTCCTCCGTACAGCAGTGCTGATTAAAATGCTACATAAAGATGAGGAATGTTGTTATTTAAAGAGGAAACCAAGCTGTTGCCCGTGTTCACAGGTAGAGATGCCCAGGACCGGAGGGTGAAGCACGGGGCACGTCTGGCAACAGCAGGGTGGGATCCATCTGCGACCGCGCCGCAGGGCTGCGGGGCACCAGCTTTGAGGGCTTCGGCGAGAGCCCGCTAAGCGCCAGGACGGCCCCAGCACCGCTGCTCTGGGCTGAGCTCTGCAGCAAAGCCACCGCCTTGTGCGGGGAGCTGCATCACCCCCTTCCACCTCCTCAGCCCAGGGCTCAAGCACTTACAGAAGCCTGCAGCCAGCCAGGGGAGCTCTCAACAGCCACGGGTTTGTCCCGTTAAGGGGTTGAAGCTTTCTTAATTCTCCATCGCCCCTGGAAGCGGGTCCCACCTACCTGCCAGGCTCCCGAGGGCATGTCCCCGTCCTCGCTGCAGCCCCCCTGGCTGCCGTGCCCTGGTGCTGGGACAGAGCAGGGGCAGAGGGTGATTGTCCCTTCCTGGGCTTCTTAATCGAGCCTTGTGTCCTTCCAGCCACCCTGAGCCAGTGCCAGGCACTCAGAAAGGTCTTCCTCGCCTTTTCCTGTCTTAATTAACTTTATTTCCATTGCGAACTGGAGCACAGGCAGACTAATTGCTGGCTGAGGCTGGTGCTGACCTGAACCTGTGGATGTGGGGGAACTAGGAGCTTGGAGGAGGTAAAACAGATTAGTGCCTGTGGAGGGAAATCCCTTAACCACCGGGAAAATCCTGAGCAGCAGCACTCTGCAAAGCAGCAGAGGTGCAGCACACGGTCGCCGCTCCCCAACGGCAGCTCGTGGGCCGAGACCTCGCTGGCTCTGCCGCCGATTTGAGTAGGAAACCAGAGATTTTGGGAGCACACGTCCGCCAGACAACGCCCGGTTTGCTGCGGGGAGTTGGGAATCTGGGCTGACTTCTCCAGGGCTTGCCCGGGGAGCTCTCCCCAGGCCGGGGAGCGGGGGCCCTCGCAGCGGGGAGCCTGGGAGCGTTTCACAGCAGAGACCCCCATCCTGTCACTGCCTGTTTGTTAAGCTGCTATTTCTGATTTTCTCCTCTGCTTCCTCGGCACTTAGGGATCTCAGGGCTTAGCACACTAAGAGGTTTTAGGGTATTACACGTCCTGCTGTGGCACCATCGGGGGGGCCGTCTGGATCCCATCAGAGAGCACACAGCAGTCCCTGGGCACAGGCTGAGCTGTCAGCAGCGCTGGGCTGGACGGGGAACAACCTCCCCAGGAAACCCAGAGACCTGACCTGGGATCGGGTAAAGCCCCACGCAGGTGAGCTGCAGGGTCTGCTCTGCCCGAGCTGAGCGCGATGCGGTGGAGGGTCTGCCGCTCGCTCGTGCCCTTCATGTTCCTACATGTCACTGCTGCGAGGGACTTGGAGACCCCCTCCTCCTCCTCCTCCTCCTCCTCCTGGCCTCTCCAGCCCTGGTGGTGGTGGTGCTCTGCTGGAGACAGGGCATGGCTCCTTTCTTGCAGGTTCTGCACAGCACAAATCTCCTCCTCAGCAGCTGAGACCCACAGGAACACGCTGGGGGGAGCGTGCCCTGCCCTCCCGTGTTGACACAGAAATGCACGCGCCTTCCTACAAAACATCAGGGCATCTTCTTCACTATTCACCGCCCAAACAGGCAGGCAAAACTGCAGTGGATATTCTTTTTTTTTTTTTTTTTTTTTCAGTAAGTGAAGTCATTGCTTCTTTTCCCTCCAGTTTTAAGTGACTTGAGTACTTTAAAGCACTGACAGTGAATTTTAATCCTTGCAGGGCCATAGTTATGGGATTCCAAGCTAACGAAAAGATTGTTTCCTTGAAGACCTTCTGCTAGACTTTGATCAGACAAGACTTTTTCACTGATTTTCACAGCACTTGGCTTGAACGCGCTTCATCTCTCTCAGCCTCAACCTGCTGTTGAAGTCTTTGCTGGCTGCTTTGACCTCAAGCACAGCCTGGAAGGCCACTCGGAGCGGTCGTTGCTCCTCGCTGGTGCCGGTGCCCTGCTCGGCAGCCCGGGCTGCAGCTCCTGCCAGAGGCGCAGGCGGCCCCGCACTGTGCGCAGGGACTGCACTACACAAACCCTGCCCACCTGCCCGCAGCCAAATAAACCAGCCCCTGGTCCCAGGGCCACTTCTACGCTGCCGAACTTGCCAGGTTACACCCGGTGTCCCAAACAAACCCACTGTGGTACCTGGAGCAGCGCAGAAATTTTGCTGGATCAGTAGGAAGGGGAAAAAAATTACTTTTTCACTATGTCCTCTCTCAGGAGGTAGGTGCCTCGGGCTGCACTCTAGGGTAGCTGTGCCCTGGTGATATTTTGGCCACATTCCTCTCTCACAAGTTCTGGTTTGGTGTGTTGGGAGCCAAGAACTTACCGTGGCAAAAAAAAAAGGTTCCCTTCCTGAAACTCAACCTCATCTCCTGCCACTGCCTTTCGACCAAGCCAATTAATTTCCTCTCGGTGCCAACGCGGCCCGAGCCCCCCTCGGAGGGCTTACCTGTGGTGCCCGAGATCCAGCCAGCGCCCGACGGGGACCCAGAGCTGGCAAAATCATCACAGCAGCTTCGCAGCTTTTGGATCAGTTACCCGGCGGCAGCAACTGGCTGAGTTTCTATGGCAAATTCTACCCCGGCACCGTAACCCAATCAGCCGCTCATTAGCGGCGTGCTGGAGAGCGCGGACCCGCCGGCTGCGGGGAGGGTTTCAGTTGACAGCCACCGCGTAAGGAACCAGCACAGGACTTTTATTTCCTGCAGCTTTAGTTCGCCTCGGCCCGGCACTAGACAAGATCCCTGCGGGTACTCGAGCAAACTCACCCCGACTTCTTACAGCACCTGGGACACGGTGGTGTGAGCGGCTCCGTGTTCAAAGGGAATGTAAGTGCTCTGAGCGTAGGAGACAAGAGGATTTTGCTTTAGAGTTCAACAAAGGCAACAAACCTGAAGAAATTTTTGCAGCTTCCTAAGAAATTACTCGAGATGCACCATGGCAGTTGGCCGTGTTACACAGACCCTCTGGAAACAGAAGGAAACTGCACGTCAACTCGTACAGTAACGGGCTGCCCAGGGCGGTGAGGACCCCACACACAACTCCGGGTTTGTAAAAACAACTTTATTTCTACTGCTTTAATCTTCGTTTTCTGCAGCCAAGGATGGACTAAGGCCATGAGGCACGGCTCTCCCCACGAGCCTCAGCTCCTTCAGGAGGCAACGGCTGATTTCTCGCTCGGTTTGGAGGCACTTCCCAGCGAGCCCCATCCCACCACCACCCCCCAGCTCCCCTCAGCCCGGGGTGGGCCCAGGCGGGTGCTGGCCCCCTTCCGCTCCCAGGGGCAGCCGCCAGCCCCGAGCCGACCCCGCTCAGGCGCCACCTTCCCACCGTGGCGCCCGCTCCCGCGTGGCACCAGGCACAGCAGCCCCGGCCACGAGCCCTGTGCAGGGGGTGCTCCAGGCCCCCGTCTGGAGAAGGCTCACAGCCAGCCGTGCCCACACTCCCCAGTCCGCATGGCTCACGGCAGAGCCCCCCCAGCCCACCACGAACCAGAGCCCGGGGACAGGCCACCAGCCAGCAAGTGGTGACCACAGACAGGCTGGGGAATGAAGCATCCATCTCCTACCTCATCAAAGACTTTATTGACAATCTCATTTCATAATTTGCTGCTGGACAGGAGGGAAGACAGCCAAGGAGGATATGCAAGGAGGATATCCAAGGCTTGAGCCACAGTAGTGTCAAGACCCTCTCCCTGTCCGTTCCTCGGGGGAGGTGAGCAGGCAGCTCTCCCTGCTCTCAGGAAAGGCAGTGGTGGTGTCAGGCACTCTGCGGGGACTAAGGGGAAGGGGTGGTGGGGGCAGCCATGGGGGCAGGCAGCACAACTGCTGGCGCTGCAAACGGCTTCACCGTGAAAGTCTACAGCAACTGCAGTGTTCCAGAGGGTCACTCGAGCTCCTGGGACCGGGCCCCGGGCAGCGGGCTCCTTAGCTTTTCTTCTTCTTCAGCATCTCCATGTACATGCGAAGTGACTTCTGGATGGACTCTTTTGAAATGAAGTTGACGAAGTTCTGAACATCTTCCTCCCGGTGAGCAACCAGGCGGTCCAACACTGCCTTCCTCATCATGGACTTGGTGAGCTGACGGGCATGGTCTGCGGAGAGGAGAGCAAGGATGGGGAATGTGCACCATCCTCACCCCTGACCGGCTCTCAGCCACGGCCACCGTGCGCAGGTGCCTCCAAAACAGGAGGTACCACACGCCGAAGGGCTCTTTAAACCAGCAGGGAAAGGTGTAAGGAAAAACCCGCCAGCTGGGAGCTGAACTGGATAAATTCTCATATGCTAAATTATGATCTGTACCGCTCAGGAGGGAAACAACTGATCTACTGGGATGGATGACAAGTTGTGCATCTCCTTCTTTTTGCCCCCTCCAGAGCTCAGCCCCCACCCCAATCCACACTGCTGGGCTCAGGACAGCAGTAACTGAACAAAATTCTCTGCTATTTGTTCTATCTCTAAGCTCCCCCAGCCCAATCCCTTTGGCCTCTGGCAAGACAGTCTGCTCATGCCAAAGACGCCGTCCAAAAGCCAGCAGCACTGTCCCCTCGAGCTCACCCCGACAGCAGGCTCTGGGCCTGGGCCGGGGCTCACCCACACATCTGCTCACACACGGAGCCACGCGCAGGCGTGTGGCAGCACAGATGTTGCACAGATGTTGCACGCGCGCTCTCAGCGCGCTTCCACTGCGACGGCGAAATGGTGACCAACCCCTGCACTGGGAACCCCGAATCGCTCCAGCACCCCAGTGCTACAGACACCTTCACCCCGACAGGCTCCTCCGGGCTCTGATTTAGGGCTCTGGGGAAGGATCTGCACGGTGCCTCCTGGAAGCCAGGAGAGAACACAGCTGAGATGTGCTGCCCACGCTGGGGGGCTGAGGTGTCACCCTGACACCAGGACAGCAGGGCAGGGAACTGTTTAGGGCCCCTTTTCCAAGGCTGACAGTCCTGGGACCCCTCCATTTCTGTGCAGTTTCGTTCAGATTTCTACAGAAAGAGCAGCCAAAGGGCAATATGCAGTTGCACCTTCCTGCACCGCTCAGGAGGTGGCACGGGATGGGATAGCTCAGATCTGGCCCTGGCCGGCAGAGAGCCCTCTCTATGAGCAGCCCAAACACGCATGGGATGTCTGCTGCCTGTCCTCACACCCCCATCGCCACCCCCAGCTCAGCAGAGTGCTGTGAGCTGATCCAGACCACAAAGGCGGACTGGCAGCCACCCAGACACTGTCACCCAGCCTGTTCCCTCAACTCCACGACAGCTTTCCTGGGGTAACACCTCCACTGACAGACACAGAGATTCAGTCTGTATCTGGAGCTCAGGCACCTCCGGATTGACTCAGCAGGACTGGCAGAGCGAGTCCAGCTGGAGCCACATGCCCTGCACACCCAGCACGGTGTCCTCCAACACGGGGGCACTGGCAAGCCCATCTCTGGTAGCCCAAGGCTGCCTGGACCCCTGTGCTGAGCTTTCCTACCTCCCAGGCATCCACACCTTCCCTTTCCAAGGAAACTGTTACGTAGCTCCCAGGTACCAGTCCTTCCCACCCAGACCAGATCCCCTCTTCCTCTGCCAGTGGTGCCCCCCTTACCGGGAAGGGCCAGCCACTGTGCCATAACGGCCGCGGCCTTCTCCTGGAGCTTCACCTCTGGCACCAGCTCATCCACGAGGCCAAGCCTGTGGGCCTCGGATGCAGAGTGAAGGGAGCCCAGCTGGAGGGAGCGTTCAGCAACACGATGTCCCACAGTGTTCACAAATGTGTCCTTAAACCTAGAAGAGACGGGAGGAAAAGCCACAGTCAGGGAAAGAAACACCCAGACATCAAAGCTAAGAGGACACTTGGTCCCACCCTCAGGCACGGGGCTCTAAACAGCAGCTACGGGCTCAGCCACGCTGTGCTAAGCCAGGCGAGCAGAGCCATTTTCAGTAACACCCCAACAGTTTCCCCTCCTCTCCACGAGAGCTGCTCAGTGCACGGGTTCCAGCTGCGTCCACCCGCTGTGAGACGAAAGCTCCTTTCCAACAGTCCATCTACACGTTCTTAGGGCAACCAGGGGCCTGTGTCTTAGTATAATAGTTTCTCTACACTTTCAGAGATCTCCACAGCTATGGGATTTTGCAGGTACACAGTGTGTATCCAGAGAAAAACAAATTCCCAGACTGAGCCTGACCAGGGAGACCTTCCAGCACGTTTTGGAACTGACTGCAGAGCCAGAGCTGAGGCCCTCCCTGGCGAAGGATGTGAGGACGTTCTGCAGCCTCAAAGCCTTTCAGATACCTGCAGGATAGGACAGAGAAATGAGGTGCTGTCTCCTGCAGCTGCCCAATCACTGACACATAAAACTACATCTCAGCAGCCAAACTGATGAATAAACTACCTGGAGATTAACTGTTTTTAGAGACCTACACAAGTGGGAAGCACCGGCCTACCAGAAGGGAGCCACAATGCCCAGCTGGGCCTCGTTCAGGCCGATGATGAATTTGGGGTTCTCCACCATGATCCTGTAGTCACAGGTCAAGGCAATGAGACAGCCTCCTGCTGGGCTGGACCCCTGGCAAAGAGAAGGAAGGAGTGAGTCTAGGTCATGGTTACAAATGGCCCTGTGCCCCCAGCCTCACTGCTCCCCCCAGAGCGGGGAAGACACAGGGTGACAGAGCAGATGTCCCTCAAGTCTCTGATTACCTGACTCAAAACAGCCCTAAAGATTTCTGATGGGTTTACCAGGGTTTATCCTTTCATTTTTCAACGCTCTTTGTTTTTTTGTGTTTTCCAGCATCTAGTTAACTGACCTGTGTTACTCAGGTTGCAAACCCTGCAGTGGAGATTTGATATAACATTTTCTTGCAACCCTACATGAGCTTTTAACCCTACCTGAGTTTGTAACCCTAAATGCCACAGAAACAGTTCTGTCCAGGGGCTTTTTAACACCTTCTGCCTGTAGAACTTCCATTTGTGACCATCTTTGCCACAAGTTGGTGCTTGCTTAGCCCTGCACAGGACGCCTGCAGGAAGCCACTCAGAGACCCAGCTGCCTTCAAAGAGTCTATGGCAGACACAGAACTGTGAGCTGCCAAACTGGCACTGCGCTGAGAAATGAAAACAAGACAGTAAGCAGGTAACAACCCACCTACGGACACTGAGGTTCAGACAGCACTCCCCTGCTGGGCAGGGACCACGGCTGGAGGAGCAGAACCCGGTGAAGAAAGGGCTCACGACAAACCGCGCTGCCCGGAGCACCGCTGCCCACGGGGCCGAGGACAAGCCCATGCCGCTGGGCAGGGCTGCTCCCATCCCCTCCCCTCCAGCAAAGCAGCACAAGGGCCAAGCAAGCGACCCTGGGTGACTCCTACAAGTCTCGTCAGTGCGGAAGCAGCCAGCGGGCATGCGACAGGCATCCTCTGGGCTCCTCTGCGCCCAGTGCTCGGCTTCTCCAGTCCTCGTCTGCCATCAGTGCCCCTCTGGGCTTTACCACAGGCCTACAGCCCTCCTTCGGGTCCTCCAGCCTAGAGGCCAGACTCCCAGTCGAGTTCTTGAGGCGGGGTATGGCTTTGCTGCCCCTCAGCCCCCATCGGCGGGACGCGTGCCGTGCAAGCTGTCCCCTGCCCCTGCAATGCTGCTCTGCCCACCAGCGCCTGCAGCTTACGTGGGCCCTGCACCACCCCACGCCTCCACACCTCCCCAGCCCCGACGCGCTGAACCCACTCACGCGGACTTTGTCCAGACATCCCAACAGACACATCCCTGTATTTGTTTCAGCACTGACAAGCCTGACTTTTTTGCCCGTCCCTTCCCATGCTCTGCAGCAGGTGACAGACCGCGCGGGGTGACGAGGAGGGCGGATACAAAGGACATACGTTGACGGCAGCGACTGTCACCATGTTGGAGCCGTACAGCCGGAGCCACATCTCCTGCACGGCTCTCCAGAACTCGGCGTAGTGCTCCATGCTCTTACCACACATCTCGGTGATGTCCAGGCCAGATGAGAAGATGTTGGGGACAGCCTGTAATCGGGAAAACGCAAACGTCACTGAGAGTCGCTGCTCAGGGATAACCCGTCACCCCTCTAACACACTCGGCCTGGCAGCCTGAGGAAAGGGAAAGCAATAATTAAATATGACATAAACCAGGGTCCTTTGGAGTTCTGAAACAATCTCCCCAGTGCTCCCACAGCCTGGATCACCACAACACCACAGCCTGCAGGGCTGAGACTCTTTGCTTGCAGCATGATTTCTCATTATCAGGGTCCCTGTGCGGGTACATCCGCCACGAACCACAAAACCTGTCCTGTCCCATCCCCAAGCACCACCTCAGACCCACATAATGTGTGAAAATAAACACTGGCGTTTCCTCTCAGCTCCCTCTGAGCAGTTCAAGAGATCTCAAGGGATGTGTCAGGTTTGCAGATAAGCAGCTTAGATTTTAATGACAAATGACAATACATGGTTATTATTCTTCTGCTAGAAAAGGGCACAGAAGAGCAAGCAGAGCCCTTCCAAGAACCCCCTCCTCTCCTTCCAGAGACAACCAAAGCTGCCTCTCGGCCCTTCCATGCCAGTGACAAGGAAACCAAGAGACCACACACGAGCAAGGGAGAGGCACCTGTGCCTGCCAAATTGCCCCACAGCTCGCACCCCGAGCTCAGGACAACACGTACAGATGTGATGATCACGCCCCGGCATTCCCGGTTATTCTCCAGCTTCTCCAGGCTTATGCAAAACTCAGTGATAAAGTCCAGGCTGAGGCTGTTGACCGGGGGGCTCTTGAACTTCATCGTGGCGACCCCTGTGCCATGGTAAACACAAAGACATCAGAGCCTCCTGCCACAGCAGCATGCACTGCCTTGCGCGAGGGAGCTTCACCCACCTCCACCGCTGGCTCTTCAAAAATTCCCCAGAGCAGCAGGACCAAGAGTAGGGCCCTGCCTTTGCCCAGCTCTGCCTGCAAGCCAGGCGCAGTCCGTCAGTGGCAAACCTGAAGCATGAGCGAGCACACATGCAGTGGTGTGCCACATGTCCCAAAGTCCAGCCACCTTCAGGGTCAGGCTGCCCAGCAGTTCCCTTCTCTCTGGGCTCACTGGATAAGGTTGAGCCTCCAGCTTCTATCACAGCAAACCCCTGCCAGGGGATCACACACCTTTCTGAGCCTGTCAGCAGCACTGCCATGCTGGCCAGCACCGCAGGAAGAGCTCTGGGCCCTTGTTCTCTCCCAAACACCATCCTACCCCAAAAGGTCCTCATGGAGCGCTTCGTGTGGGTGCTGCAGCTGTGCCCAGGCTGGGGGCACTGTGAGGACGTACCCAGGGGCCTGGGAGCTGACAGCAGGTCCTGGGAAGCCTCCAGAAGAGGCTCTCTTTGTTCAGCGTGGGGACGTGGCCCTGTGAGTTATTCCTGGCAGCCAGGACAGAGAAATCCCCAACAGCTGCTCCCTGGAGGAGCACCTGCCACTCCACCGGGTCCCCAAAGCAGGGATCCCGCAGAGGGGATGACACGCAGGCAGGGGACAGGGCACGAGGTCTGTCCACGGCGACACCCCAGCAGCACCCAGCCACCTGAAGTGCCCACGACCGGCGTGACTCCCGAGCCCAAACATTTCTCTCCGAGGGCCCTAAGCAGCTGAAGCTGGAACATCTGGGGCTTTGGTGGCTCTCCATGCCCAGGGCCACACGTGCCATGGGGCAGGCTCGGGAGGGGCCCTGCCTGCGCCCCACAACACCCCGTGGGTTGAGGGTGACACCGCAGAGGTGCCACCAGCCCTACCTGAGCTCTCGTCCAGCTCCACCAGGATCTTGTTGTTGCTGAAGGGACGACACAGGGCGAGCGGGAGGCCGGGGGGCCGCGGGGCCGCTCCGCCCCACGCCGGGGGCCGGCGGCAGAGGGGCTGCACAGCTGGGGGGACAGAAGCGTGTCAGGCTGGGCAGGGCACAGCCCCGCGCGGGTGGGGTGCGCCCCCCAAAACGGCTCTGCACGGACCGGGCGGGGACACGGGGACAGCCCGACCCGCTGCGGGGCGACAGGGGGACAGCCCGACACACAGCGGGGTCACCCTGACCACGGACACACCGGGAGGGACCGCGGGGCCGCCCCCACTCGCGCCGGGGGGACGGGGACAGGGTGACCGCCAGGCGCGGGACCGGGCGCACCTGACCGGGCGATCCGGAAGCCGCGGGCCCGCAGCGCCGCCATCTTGTGCCGCCGGGTCACAGGTACCGGGGGGCCCCGGCGCGCGTCAAGGACCCGCCCCCCGCGCCAAGCCCCGCCCCGGCCTCAAGCCACGCCCTGAGGTCCTAAAGCTCCGCCTACGGCCGGCGCTGCAGCGCGCGCGTGCTGCCGCCCCGTGGTGGCTCTGCCCTGCCCGACCCTGCCCCTGCCCCTGCCTGCCCCTGCCCACCCTGCTCCTGCCCCTGCTCCTGCCCCTGCCCCTGCCCACCCTGCCTGCCCCTGCCCACCCTGCTCCTGCCCCTGCTCCTGCCCCTGCCCCTGCCCACCCTGCCTGCCCCTGCCCACCCTGCCCCTGCCCCTGCCCCTGCCCACCCTGCCCGCCTGCCCCACATCCCACGCGTTATTCTGAGGCTCCCCACCGCTCCGAGCACCCGCAGGCCGGGCCCACAGTGGCCATGTCCCCACACCTTCCCCCAGCCCCTGCCTGGCCCCTGACCCGCGCAGCCGGAGCTCCAGGGCCGGGGCCAACCGCCCCCACAGAGCACCTGGCCCGGGGCCGCGGGGCTGGGAGCCCCGGTGCTGGCAGCTGCTGGGGCATGCCGGCGGTGGCTGTGGATCTCATCATGGGGGAGGCCACCCCGGGGGACACCGCAGGGGCCAGGACTGGCCCTGCTGTGCAGGCAGAAGGCATCCGGCAGCAGCATGGCGGGGACGGCGCTGCCCCTCTGCCTGCTCCTCGCTGCTGCCCTGCAGGGTGGCCTGAGCCAGGCACCGCGGCCCAGGGCCCGCCCCAGCCTCTTGCTCCTGCGACTGCAGCGGCTGGAGGAGCAGGTGGGTGCCCAGGGCGGGGAAGGGGCACAGCCCGGCCTGTGCCAGGGGAGCACTTGGCATTTTGGGCTGCGCCGGGGTTCAGTGGCGCCAGCACAGGCCCAGCACGGGGATGTGGGTTCATCCTACCTCATCCTGCTTCCTTGCAGCTTCACCGGCTCCAGGAGGTGACCCTGAGCCATCTCCAGAGCATCGCTGGGAACTACAACATCTCCTACAATATCGATGGACGCTTCCAGGTGCTGGCAGAGCAGGCAGAGGTGGCCGCTGCTGCCCAGGCTGCCCTGAGCACCGAGCTGGCCCGTTTGGCCACTGCCAGCCGTCGGCTGCGCCGCAGGCTGAAGCGGCTGGAGGGGACAGTGGGTGCCCTGAGCCTGGTCACACACCCACCAGGTGCGCCAGTGGAGGCTGGCACCAAGCTGCATAGCCTGCTGGATGCTGCCCAGAGCTGGGGCACTCAGATGGAGCAGAAGCCGCAGGGCTGGGTGGCCCCCAGCACCCTCAGCCCTTGGCGCCCAAAGACAAGGTGGTGGCAGCAACGCCGGCAGGAGAAAGGGCGTGGGCTGACAGTTGATGCTGAGGCTGGTGGAGTGCCCAGGGAAGACGTGAAGCCCCCTCGCAACACAGCACCAGGAGCCCAAGCCATGGCACTGGTGCTCCCCACCATGACCACGGTGTCCCAGGAGCAGCCGCTGGCCCCCCAGCAGCCAGGAGAGGGTAGGTCCAGGCCCCCTGCCCCGGCGCCCTCCTCCCCAGCCTGCCGCACCGGCACTGTCCTGCTCTTCCCCAACACCGCTGCCGAGCGCGGGGCTGTCCTGGGGCCGGGGCTGCACCGGGGGCTGCGGGCGCTGTCGCTCTGCACCTGGCTGGCCACCCCAGCCCCCCACCTCGGTGTCTTCCTCTCCTACAACACCCAGGACGGCAGCAGCGAGCTGGCTATGCGTGGCCATGGCGGGAACCTCACCAGCTCTGCGCGCGTCATCATTGGGGACAGGCAGTTCCGGGAGCTCCCGGTGATGCCGCTCCTGGATGGCAAGTGGCACCACCTCTGCCTCACCTGGTCCTCCAGCCAGGGCCAGTTCCGCTTCTACGTGGACAGGCGGCTGCTGGCTGCCGGCTCCAGCTTCCAGCAGGGCTATGAAATTCCTGCTGGTGGCTCGCTGATGCTGGGCCGGGAGCAGGGCTCCCCTGGCAGGGGCTTCAGCGCTGCAGAAGCCTTTGTGGGTCACCTGGCTGGCTTTGCTCTCTGGAGCCGGGCTCTCCTGCCTGGGGAGGTGGCCAACATGGCAACTGGCCAGGGGCTGCCTCATGGCCCCCTCCTCACACTGGCCGACGCCTCCCTGCAGGGCGGGGTGCGCAGGCTGGCGTGCCCCTGCCTCCAGCACTGCCTCTGAGGAGCCTGGCAGGGGGCACGGTGCCCAGCTGTCAGGGCGGGCTCGGTGCCGATGCCGGGACGAGCTGTACCCTCCTGCGGCGATGGGACGGTCAGCAGAGAGGGCGACTCAGGACCGGGACCACCAGAGCTGGGGAAAAGAGGTTTTGGCAGCCGGGATGGCAGAGGTGGGACTCGGTCCTGGGGCCTGTCCCAGGACGGGAGGTTGTCAGCTCTTGCTCCCAGAGGACGTACAGCCCAGTCGTTCCTATTAAAATGCTCCAGGCAGAGAAGAAAATTTATTTCTGGCCTTGTTCTTCACTGCAGTGCTTGGTGCCACTTAGAGCCGGGCAGGAGCCCCAGGCTGGGTCACGCGTGGGTGACCGCTGCCAGTCCCCTGCCACCGCCAGCATCTGCCACTGAGTCAGAGCCGGGGGAAGCTGTAGCACGGAAAAGCCCGTGACCGCGGTGAGCCAGAGGGGCCCGAGCAGATCCCGCCGGGAATCCCAGCCCCCTGCCCCAGGGGCTCCTCGCTCGGCGGGAGGGTTGGGCCTGGCCGTGCTGCTCCGGCAAAGCTCACAAAACGCTCCCAGACGGCTGCCCCGCGAAATTCTCTGCCTGGAGAGCGGAAGCAGCGCCGGCTCCGGCCGCTCCCCAAGGGCGCCGCGTTCCCCGGGGCCGGCGGGGCCTCACCGCCCGGCCGTGGCTGACAGCCGGGGGCTGTGCGCGGGGCAGGGCCTTGCGGCGGCCCCGCTGCCTCCCGGCCGCTCCTCGGCGCCGCCACGCCCGCGGCAGAGCCCGGTGCCGGCGGGGGCAGCCCGGGGCCCGGCCCGGCCCTTTCCCCGGGGACCACAACTCCCATGATGCCGCGGGGCGGGGCGGCCCCCGCCGGCCGCCGTAGCGCTCACGTGAGGGCGGCGGCCCGGCGGTCACATGACCGGCCGGTGCGGCACGGGCCGGCGGAGTGTGTGTGCGGCCGCCGCCCCGCATGGCCAACGTCGCCAAGAAGGTGTCCTGGTCCGGCCGCGACCGCGACGACGACGACGACGAGGACGGGCGCGCGGGCGAGACCACCCCGCTGCTCAACGGCACCGGCCCCGGCGCGGCGGCGGCCGCCCGGCAGGTGGGTACCGGCGCCGGGAGCGGGATACCGGCCCGCGGTGCGCGGGGGATTTGCCTCGTCCCAGGCCCCCCTGCGCCGAAAGGCCGCCGGAGGGGTGGGGGTTGAGGTCGTGTCCGCGCCCCCCTCCCCTGTAGCTGTTAACCGTGTTTGTTGTCCCGGGGCTGGGCAGGGGCTGCCGGCGGGGAGCCGCGGGGTGCTGGGGCTCTGCTCCCTGCGCAGCCCCGGCGGGGCTGGGGGCCTGTCTGGGCTTCCCCAGGCCGTGGAAAGCAGAACCTGGCAGGGGCCGGCGCGGGGAGAGGCTGGGATGGAGCCATGGCCGGGGCACAGGGCCCTCGGGTCACTTGTGAGGGAAGATCTGAGCGTGGGGTCTGACTCACCGTGCAGCGGGGCGCTCCAGCCACAGCCGCCTCCCGTCACGAGGTGCCGGTGCCTCACCAGGACCCCACTGCAGCTCCGTGGGCCTGGCTCCTGCCCACTCCTCAGCTGCGGGTGCAGCCGAGCAGCTGAGATGTTCCCTGTCCTTGCTGGACCTCGCTCCTGCCTCCTGGGGCTGCCCCCTTCGTTTCTACTAAAAATGGCGTTCTGTGACAGAGCGCGTTGCCTGGCACACTGCTGCTGCCCAAACCAACGCGTTGGGCTCAAATACAAGAGCTTCTAATGCCGGCGAGGTGGTGGATGGTGTGTGCTGTATGTGTGGAACTGCACTGGCAAAAAGCAAGTCCAGGGTGGGCCACGTTACAAGCACAGGGAGACCAATTCCTTCTTGCAAATTAATTTGGGGTAATTAAGCAAAGAGAGACTTCTCTCCAGTGTACCTGGAGGCTGTGACTCAGGTAGCCTGCCTAGCAGCCTCTCCTCCACATGCAGTGTGGTTAACTGAAGCACACCATGGCTCTGGCCCAGTCACTCAGCGCCTGTTAGAGAGCGGAGCTGTGGCTGGGCGAGGGCTGGGGTCTGGGCAGGATGTCAAGCCGGGTCCACAGGGCGCTTCTGTGCCAGCACAAGGTGGGAGAGGAGCTGCCTCCAGATGATGTCCTCAAATTTCCGATGAAGAGTTTGCTGGGACACTTGCACTTAGACGGGGAGGAGCAGTGCCAGCCTTTGGCAGCTGTTAGCAGGGACATCTTGCCAAGCATGATTCTGTGCTGCCCTGCTTCTGGGCGAGTCAGAACAGCAGACTAATTAGAGTGAAATACAGGGTTCGTTAGGCTGGAAGTGCCTAGCGTGGTACTGTGGGAGTGGGGCATGGCAGCTGGGAAGAGTTGCCTGTGCCATTGTAGCTGTTCTGGTGTGAAAATAAAAATAATCTTCCTAGCTGGTGTAACAGGACCCCTGTGTGTTTACAGCGTAGGTTATCTTTAAAAAACCACGTGGTGAGTTCTGCAGGTCTGAAGGGTGTTAAAATAGGGATTAGCCAGGTCTCGTGGCTGTAGGTCAGGAACAGGTTTTCTTGGTGGCTTGGAAGAAATGCCTGAGCCCTGCCACAGCAGGGGCAGTTGGTGGTGGAGACCCAGCTCTGCCAGTCTGATTTATTGTCACTTTGTCCCTTCACAGCGCAGACAGCTCAGGTCCCAGCTGCTGACAAGGCGCTATGTGCCATTTTCCTTAGCAAAGGAGGAGAGTGCCTTGCCAGAGCTCTGAACTTGTGACTGCTCAGACCATGCATGCCCTGGGCAGTGGCACTGACCTGGCAGCGGCACCTGGGTTGTCACAATAGTGCTGGGGTTGCCTTTTGGTGTAGGGCAACTGCTTCTCCCCCTCGGACGGTCCCTTGACCTAGATGTCATATAGTTGTATAGATTGAAGCAGGAAGGCAGGACAGCTTTGGCAGAGAAACAAAGACAGTCTGGAGCTGCTTAGCTCACTGGAGACTTAAACGTGGGTTGTGGTAATACAATAAAAATGTCCCCAGCGGAGCTTCTTCCCTTTTTCACGTGCTTGTTTAATGGAAATGAAAGCGATCTTAAAGTGATAAAAGGAAACACGGGTCTGCAGTTTCCCGGCTGACTGGGGCAACAGACTGAGATTGAGGGCTTGTGGGCGGGAGGTGAGGAGGGGCTGGATAAACACACCCGTGACCATAGAGGAGATGCTACAGGGCTGTGTTTCTTCCTTCTATCTAATCTAAATCCCCCCTCTTTCAGTTTAAAACCCTTACCCCTCATTCTATCCCTACCCCCCAATCAAGAGTCCCTCCCCCGGTTCCCGCAGCCCCTTTCAGCCCTGGGGGGCCGCTCTAAGGTCTCCCCAGAGCCTTCTCTCCTCCAGCTGAACCCCCCAACTCTCCCAGCCTGTCCTCACAGGGGGGCTCCAGCCCCCCCAGCATCTCCGTGGCCTCCTCTGGCCCCGCTGGAGCAGGTCCGTGTCCTTGTGCTGTTGGTGCCCCAGAGCTGGACCCAGCCCTGCAGGGGGGTCTCCCAGAGCGGAGCAGAGGGGGAGAATCCCCCCCCCTTGCCCTGCTGCCCACACTGCTCTGGGTGCAGCCCAGCACCTCTAAATGTTATTGGTCTTGGTTTTTTTAACTTCAAGTAACAGGGTGCAAGATGTAGCCTTTGTGGCCGGGTGGCGATGCCGGGGGGCTGCTGCGCCTGCTGCAGTCAGAAAGTCTTGGCAGGGGGCGGGGCAGGGAGAAAAAGAGAAGTCTGCTGGGTGAGCCCCGATTCCTGGCAAAGGGGCTGCAGGTTTTGCCTCCCTTGGGTACCGGCAGAGAGGCTGCTTGTCCCTGCCTGCCCGCTGCCGGGGGCCTGGAGCTGGCATCCTCAGAAAGCCCCTGCCCTCGGGTGGGGGCAGGAGCTTCCCCAGGCAGAAGGGTTTTAGCAAGTCCAGACCCTTCTGCTGGGTGCTCGCAACGTCGGGGACTGTGGTGACGCTTTAGCCTGGAGAAAGGCAGGTGGGCCGAGACAAAAACAGCATCTCCCAGCCTCGTGCAGGTGAGGGGCAAGGAGCAGCTGTGTCCTGGAGTGCCAGTGGGAAGCTGGAAGCAAAATCGTAGCTGAGTGGTGACGCCACGGCGAGAGTCTGGCCGCTTTCTCTCCCATTATGGGCCTGGAGGTGAGGAGCCTCATTCTCTGCTGGTGTGGTGCGCTTTGGGGATGATGGCTGTGTTGGTTTGAAGCCTGGCACAGCTGTGGTTGTGTGGCAGAGGAGGGGGGTTTCAGAAGCTCCCAGCTCATCTCCCCCGTATGCTGCCATGGCCGCTGACACAGCCTTGCAGCCTGGAGCCTTCCCACCCAAGCAGGTATCGGGGGGCTCCTCAGCAGAGTGCACTGGGGCCAAAAGGGCCCTGGGGGCTGGAAATCCTCTTCCTTCCCTCCCACTGCTTCTGCAATACCCCAGTGGACTCCTGATGTGGTCTGTGCAGCGCTTTATCTCGTTGATAACGGAAAGCCACGTGCTTCTAGTTCGTTAGTGAGCAGCAGGCTGGTGATAAGGGGCAGTGTATAAGAGATGTCTCCATGCCAGGCGGTGATCTCTGGGGGTGGGTGATGTCCTGCAGGGAGCAGCCTTGCTGGCTTGTCCCTGTGGAAATGGGCTGTGCAGCAGTCAGATGCTTCCTATTTATGGGTTGGTTTCTGCGGTGCTTTAGCCTCAGCTGAAGTTATTCTGCTATTCGCAAACAGGGATTATGCTCGGACTGCTCTGCTCAGAGGTAAAACACTGCTGTGGCATCACGTATAGCAGTGTGGCTTCTTGTCACCTTTGCCAAATGGAGGTGCTGGCAGCAGTGCTGCTGTCTCCCACCCTGACGGGCGATGCTCCGGGCTGGTGCTGGTGTGTGCATTCAGCTGCTGCTGTCTGACCTGGGAGATGATCCTTTCAGGGCATGAGGTGGTGGTTGAGATCTTCTGCCAGATTTTTTTTCTTGTTGAGACCGATCCTGAATTTGCTGTCACCCTTCTTGCAGCAGTGCTGGCGCGGGTGGCAGTATGGTGAAGGGGGAAGGGGCCTCGGGCAGTCTCTAGCCCAACCCCTGCTAGGAGTGGATCCCTTAGACCAGGTTGCTCAGGGCTACACCCAGTGGAGGTTTGGGTATCTAACAGGGACGGAGACTCTCCACCCTCTCTGGCCCCAGGTTCAGCGGGTCGCCATCCTCAGGGTGAACGTTTGTCTCTGATATTGAAGCAGAAGTTCCCTTGCTGCAGCTTGTCTGCTGCTTCTTGTCCTGTCAGTGTGAGTCTTCAAGGAAAGTCTGGCTCTGTCTTCTCTGTAACCTCTTGTTAGGTGTCTGGGGATGGCAAGAACATCTCCATGAGAAGCACCAGCTTCTCCTTGTACGTTTTACCACATGCTCCAGGCCCCGAGTGTGTTGCTGGACTCACTTCTGTGTCTCCGTGCCTTTCTTGTCCCAGGGACCCCAAACTGGCCACCAAGTCCCAGGTGTGCTATCGCAGGTGCCAGGTGGAGGCGTGGGATCCCTTCCCCGTACCTCCTGGCTGGGGTCTTGCACCACCCAGGAAGTAGTCGACCACCTCCACTGCAGGTTTGTGCCACCAACTCCTCTTCAACTCATCCACCAGCTCGCTATAAGACTCTTTCAGCAAAGCTGCTTTCTAACCACTGGGGCACGTCCATCCCAGGTGCAGGGCTTTGTATTTGCCTCTTTTGAACTCTGGGGGCTTCCCTGCAGACTGGTGAGGTCCCTCAGTGGAGCAGCCCTGCCCACCAGTGTACCAACTGCCCCACTGACAAAGATGTTAAGCAGTTTTGGTCCGGGTCAAGGCTCTTTGCAGAGCTTTTGCATCTCTTTGCAGAGCTCAAAATGGGTAAGGAATTAGCTTTACCACCCAAATGGGGCGAGTGCTGGGTGCCATTGCTGTTTGTCAGAGGCAGCTCAGCTAGCCCAAAAGCCTCTCCTGAGACAGGAGAGCTGTTAACCCATCTGTATCCTCTGGGTTTTAGCAACAGCACGTGTTATGTGGAGATAATCTTACCACAGTCACACCAACATCATATGTACCCGGGATCAGCAGCTGTCTTGGCCTGAGTTTGAAAAACATCCAAAGGAGGGGAGTGCTGTCCATGTGCTCAGAGAATCTTTGAGCTGTGCACAAATAACCTTCTGTCTTGGCTCCTGGTTGCCTGAATTCCTCCCTGTCCCTCTTATAAAAGTTGGGTGCCACTGGAAGTAGCTTTTTCCTGTCCTCCTGACATGTGACCCCTGTGCTGGGTGAGACGGGAGCCAGCCCTCCATTCACAGAGCAGCTCGGCCCATCTGGATGCTGAAGGGATGCCAGGACCTGGGAAGAGGAGGGGCAGATTAAAAATGTGCTGCTTGTCTAACACAGTTCAGCTTCAGATTCAACTGCAGCTTCTTTCTCTTTATCTGCACCTGGGCCCTGCTGTTACCCAGTCCATCGGGAGCGGAGCTGCCATGCCCTGGCCGCTTGCTCCATGGGGAAGGGGTGTAGGGGAGGGTGCCACTGGTTCAGCCACGTTTGGTCTCTGAGGACTCCCATGGCTAGCAGAAGGACAATTTCTCCAAAGGGCTGGTCCTGTCTGAGGTCCTGGTGCCTGAAGTCTGAGCCCAGGCATGAGCAGGGAACATGGCATGAGTGATCATTTCCATCTTGTTGTCTTGATCTTGCCCTGGACGCGTGGCATCTAACAGGAGCCTTAAATCTTGGTGCTTCCAGAAGCCAGGTGGAGGTGGGTTCCCTTGCACGGTCTCACCTTTGTCCCTCCCAGGGTTCCAGGGCAAGGACTGTGTCCTCTCCCCCTCCCCAGGGTGGCAGGGGCCCAGCTGGGTACCAGCGGGCACCGCAAGGGGCAGTTCCTGCATCCAGCTCATAACTCTGTGTAAGTTCCCATCCCTCCCCCGGGGAGGTGACAGCTCTGGGTGCACCCAGCTTGTAGGAGCCAGTGGTGATCCGCTCCGACTGCCAGGAAGAGGGTCCGCATGGATCCTTTCCACAGGGATTGTGGAGTCATCACGGACCAGAACCAAAGCCCAGGCTGGCCTCACCAAACCAGTGTCTGAAAATGGCTGATGGAGCACTTGGCTCAGCCCCTCCTGTGGGCTCAGGCTGCTGGGGCCAGCAGGACACCGGAGAGGGTTTGCGAAGCTGGGGCAAAGCCCGCCTGCAGGTCAGGAAGTGGATGAGAACCTGCAACAGACGGAGAAATGGGAAAATAGGTCAGGCTGCAAACACAAAGGGATATTCTTCATCTGCAGTGACGTGTGTGGCTCCCAGCCGCTCCGGCCTGCACGTTCTGGGCAGGATCGGTGGGGATTAGAGCACCAGGGGCTCGATCTGGGATCTGCTGGCTTGTCAGCAGAGAGGGACTGATGTGCCGGGGCCGCGCTGTTGCTCGCCATCCCTCTTCTTCTCCAGTCCTTTACCCTGCTAGCTGGGGACGGATGAGACTCTGGAGTGGAATATCTTAATGTTGAGAAATAGTGTTTGGGCTGTGTGTAGTGACAGTGCTGCTCACACCCTTGTGCATCCCCGTGTTTTACAACGGGAGGGGTGACGGCAGCTCGCCTGCTTCTGCTGGCTCCTCTTGCCGCGCTGCCCAGCGGGAGGCCGGCTTGGCTGCAGCCCCAGCCCTTGCCTGCATCAGCCAGGAGACAAGAGGGGTCCCAAATAGTCCAGAAACTCCTGTTACACAGTTGTGCTGCCAGTAACAAGCCTGAGTGGTCACCAGCAAAAGGAGAACCTGCTGCCCAGAGAAAGATGCAAATGCTTCTTCCCAGCATTGCCCTGGGGCCAGCTCGGAGAGGCACCAGTGTCCCCAAGACTGTGTGGGAGCAACGTGCCCCCTTTCTCTTGTGTGTGCTGGCTGGCAGCCGGCCCGGCCATCGCTCTGCTCTTGGCTGCTTGGAGGGAGACGAATACGCCGACGTGCTCGTGTCCCTGGCTGGGAGCTGCTCCCGTGGAGCAGATGGCAGAGCCAAACGTGCCTTCAGCCACCCCTTAGTGCTGGCTGGGTGTGCGAGCCGAGGGATGGCCCCAGCACGTCTTGGTGTGCTTGTGACTGTGGAAATGGCACTTTCTGTTCAGGGGGGTCTGTCCCTCCCCAGCTCCAGGGGGTGTGGAACGTGCTGCTCAGCACGGGTTTGCTGGCTGCATGGCTGCAGTGTTGGGATACCACGCTCGTTGGCTGGAGGCTGTTGGTAACTCGTGCCAGCTCTTGGGGCGCGGATGAGCCGCTGCTGGCTGGCACCTTCCCCAGGTGAGCCGGCTCTGCCAGCCAACAGGTTGGAGCAGCTTGCCCAAACCTCAGCAGACAGCTGCTGCCTTGTGCTCCCTCCAGGGTGGTGGGTCCCCCTCCTCAGTGTGTCCTTCGAGAGCAGTCTTCTGTGGGTGCTGCACTTCGAGGGGCTCTGGCAGTGGGCAGGTGGTGGAGCTCAGCGAGGGGGCAGAGCACAAGCACCTACATGCCAGTTCCTTCCTTCTGCCAAGGCTTGCAGCACGCTCAGGAAATGACCCATTTTCCCTTCTCTCCTCAGCTCACTTCTTCCTCCTTCCTGCGCATTGGGCAGCTGAGCAATGTGGACCTCAATGAGGACATCCGTGAGCTGGTGAGTGGCACAGAAAGGGGCCCACCATTACCGAGACCCCTTCTACTAACAGCTGCTTTTATTCCCCTCCCTCACATCCCTCGCATCACAAGGTCTCTGGTGCTTCCCCCTGGGCTGGGTGACCTTCATGGCATGGGCAGCTGCCTGCTGCTCTGCCTCGACCCTCACTGCTTGCCCTTAGCCGCAGCACTGGCCCAAGGACACTGCAGTCCCTGCACCTCTCTGGGTGGCAGCACCAGCCCACCAGCACAGGTTCCCTCCCCCCCTCCCCTCCCCTGCAGCAGGAGCACAAGCGGGTGGGCTGGGAAGGGTTTTCTTCCTTGTCGCCATGAGAGGTCCTTAAAGCTGCTTCTCTTGCCTCTTGCCCAGCTTGGTGTGAGGGCAGGGGAGGGGACGTGCGGTGTGACAGCAGCTGGGGACAGGGCTGGCAGCAGAGGGGGCATCTTGCAAAAACTCTCAGGTTCCAAGTTATACCCCCACTCCATGCACACCTGAAAAGCTTTTCTTCCCCAGGCGCTCCTGCCTCAGCTCCAGAGCTGTAGGAAAACAAATTACTTTTGCTGAATATTTCTTGCAGAATTCTTAAATTGGATGGAACATGTCTTAATCCTGCGCCCCGGAGGAGAGGCTGGGCCTGCTTTGGCTGTAGCTGTCATGTGGGGCCAGGGAGGGGTGTGGGGTGCTGCTGCCCCAGGGGCCCCTCCAGCATCCTCAGTAAATGCCCTAATTCGGAGCTGGGAACAGCTTGCACAGTCAAAGGCTTTTGGGAAACAGAATCTGGTTTCTGCCAAAAAACGTGGGCCTGCTTGAAATAACTCCTTGCTTTCAGCCAAAGGAATTTCCTGCCGAGGTGAGAGGTTGCCCTCGGCCGGAGCACGGAGCTGCTCGGAGGCAGGGCCAGATCAACATGGCAGTGTGGCACCCAGCTGGGCCAACTCTCCGTCTGCTCCGGGAAAGGTCCTGCCCTGGGGGGGAGGCGGTGGGTGAGGGTGCACACCTGACAGCCCGTTCCAGCTGCCTCCGATCCCGTGCGTCCACCAGCCGGGGGAAATCATTGCAGATCCCGGCCTGCCAGGCAGCTTGCATTCTGCAGTCCTCCCTGCCTCTCCCGAGCGTAAAAACTAGTGTTAAACCAGCAGCTACGTGGCAGAGAGGAGGGTTGGACTTGGATGTGGCCGTCCTGACTTGTGCATTGCATCCTACAGGAGACCGAGCTCCCTCGGCAGCATCCTAACGAGATCCCCCATAATGAGAAGCTCCTGTCACTCAAGTATGAGGTAAGCACCAATCTCCCCTGATCTCAGCTCTGCCCGCTGGGATGCAGCAGGTGAGGTACGTGGGGTGCCCAGCTAGGGAGTTTTCAGCGAGGAAGGAGTGGGATTGAGGGAGAAAAATGATTGAGGGGTGTGGAGGGGCAGGGGTGATGGTCTGAGGGCAGCCCTCTCCAGCACGGGCATCTCCTCCCCTGCACTAGACAATAACAGCATCTCCCTTTCCTGCACTAGAGCCTGGACTATGACAACAGTGAAAACCAGCTGTTCCTGGAGGAGGAGAGGAGGATAAACCACACAGTGAGTCTCACTGGGACCTGGCTGCCCACTGTCCCCTGTAGCTGGGCTGGCCCAGGGAAGCTGTTCCCCCTGCCTGGCTGCTGGGGGGCTTTTCCATCCGAGGGAGGTTGTGCTCAAAGCAGTGCTTGAGTCAGGGTGGGTTTATGGGCACTGACCAGCTTGTGATGAGCTGTAAAACCTCAGGAGCAAGGACCCAGTGTAGGATGGTTGCAAAGGGAGCTCACCTGGGTGCGCCCGGTGGCGTTGCTGGGGGGCAGGTCCCTGAGCAGAGGGACTCCTGGAGCCATGCAAAGCATCTGGCCTGGGGGCTTGGGCAGTCAGTGCTGCAGCAAGAAGCCAAACAGGAGGGGCGTGACAGAGGCAGGCAAGCGGGAAAAGAATGTCTGCTGTTAGGGATCCCACAGAGCAGCAAGGGCACTGACTTAAAATAAGTGAATTGTGGCCAGGCTTTGCAGTCATGGGTCAGCTGGCATTGGTTTTCCCTGGGCAGCTCTCCTTAGAGAGCTTGGGGCTGTGTTGGAGAAGGCGGCCAGGTGGGTTGGAGTCCCCCTGGTGCTGGTGGGGACCAGGTTGGGGACAGTGGGCTCTGATGCCTGGCTGTCCCTCAGGCTTTCCGGACGGTGGAGATCAAGCGCTGGGTCATCTGTGCCATGATTGGCATCCTCACCGGCCTCGTCGCCTGCTTCATCGACATCGTGGTGGAGAACCTGGCTGGGCTGAAGTACCGGGTGGTGAAGGGCAGTATCCTCCCACAGAGCTGTGGCTGCCAGCCAGCCGGGACCTGCGGGTTTCTGCTCCCGGTAGCCATGAGGGATGCTGGGGGAGAGGGCAGCGCTTCCTCGCCTGGCTTGGGTGGCACAGACCCTGCCACCCAAGGTGCTGCCGAGTGCCCAGCTGCTCTGCAGGGCCGAGCTGTGGCTGGGCACTGCCCTAACGGAGGAGGCTCCTTGCAGCAGCCCTGCCTACCCCAAGTGCACAGGATCTGCTGCGCTGCCACAGCCCAAGAAGCATTTTAGCAATGAGTTATCACGGTGGGAGGGATGGTACCCAACCAACGCTGGCCTTTCCTTGAGCTGCTTCCTCAGACATTGACAAGTTCACCGAGAAAGGGGGCCTGTCTTTCTCCCTGTTACTCTGGGCCACCCTGAACGCCAGCGTGGTGATGGTGGGCTCAGTGATTGTTGCTTTCATAGAGGTAAGAGTTTGGAACTGGTCTGGGTTGGGGTTTCTCTGTGCCTCCTGCCCTGGCTCTTTACATGGGGGAAACAAGATCATGTCTCCCAAAACCATGCAAATTTATGTAATAGCAAATGTTTTTCTGCCCAGTTGGCTCTTGTAGCCCCAGTTCCTCAGCGCTGGCTCCAGCTATGCTGTCAAGTTTCTCTGGGGTTGTCAGACTGATGGGATGTGCTGCCCTTCGCTGGCAGCCTGGGGCAGAGGGTGTGCCCCAGCCTTGGGTGTGGGTGCAGCTCTCACAAGCCTTAGCCTTGGCTCGGCCTCTCCACGTCGGGCATGTGTGAGCACTGGCAGGTCGGGTGCCTCGGGGACACGCTCTGGAGGACAAGCCAGAAACTGGGGCTGGTTATGGCTAGGAGGGAGCCACAGCTCCCTATGGGCCACTCTGAGTCAGCGGTGTCTTCCCTGTGGCTTTGCCCCTGCTCTCCCTGGCCACCAAGTGTGAGCACAGGGCCTCTTGCCATGGCACCATGGTGGAAACACAATCGTGTCCCCCAAGAACCCAGCCAGCTCCTTCTCCCTGGCCCATTTGCCCTTAGGGGCAGTGGGTGGGTGCCTCCCTCAAGCCCACCTCCAAAGCCTTTAGAGACTTTGGCCTCATCTCTGAGCCTCCTCAAGGGTGTGCTCAGTGTGCCCTGTGCTGAGAGACAGGGGTGAGGTGGCCAGTGTGTCCCCATCCTGTATGTGGCAGCCACTCACATTCTCCCTGCTCCCTGCAGCCCGTCGCGGCCGGCAGTGGCATTCCCCAGATCAAATGCTATCTCAACGGTGTGAAGATCCCACACGTTGTCCGTCTGAAGGTAGGAAGCGGGAGGTGGTGGGATGAAGGCCTTCTGCTCGTGATGGGCCTGTTGTGTCCTCCTGGGATGGTCCCTGCCCGTGCTGCGGCAGGGGAGGAGCTGGCACCAGCTCCTGGCCGCTCTGCTGCGCTGCCTGGCTCTGCAGCTGTTCCCTCTGGTGTCGAGAGTTAAACCTCCTGCCCTGGGATCGGCAGCAGGTGCTGGGAAGAGCAGCTTTGGGTAGTTCTTTGCTCTGGCCAAGAAGAAAATTGGCCAACCCCATTGCCACAACGCGGGGCTGAGAATCACGAGTTCTCCGGGGTCTCTGGCTCCTGCCCCTGCGGCTGGCTGGGTCTATGTCCCCTGTGGCTGCTGCGGGCGTGCTCCTCGTGCCACCCGTGTGCTGTGTTGTGCCTGTTGTCTCTGTTTTACAGACCCTGGTGATCAAAGTCTGCGGGGTCATCCTCTCGGTGGTTGGCGGCCTGGCTGTTGGGAAGGTGATGTGCACAAAGCGCTCTCTGGCACGCTGCTGCCCTGTTGTTTTCCACTGCTGGCACATGTGCTGCAGCCCGTCACCAGCCCTGTGCTGGCCAAGGTGACCTGTGCCGTGGCCAGTCCTGGGGAGCCCCTGGGGCGCACGATGCCAGCCCCCAGGGTGTTTGGTGGCGCTGAGCCAGCCTGTGCGTGGCTCGGCTGAGGGCAGGAGAGCAGCAGCCTCCATCCGTTGGTAGTGGTCCCTGCAGACGTGAGATGGGGGAGACCTGGGTGCCCCGTTGGGACCTTTCCAGCTTGCTGGGATCCAAGGCAGGCAAGGGAAGCCCCTGTCTGCTTGGCAGGAGGGAGTGCTGGTGGGAACAGGAGGTGGCCGCAAGAGCCACTTGCTAGAACGAGGATTTAAGGGGTAAAAAATGTCAAGGTCTGTGTTTCCTGGAAAGAAATCCTCCCAGCCAGCTTCATCAGGGCTGCAGCATGGTGAGCAGCATTCAGCCATCCCTCACTGTCCCTGGGCTGCTTCCTCCTCTGACCGGACTCTGCTCTGCTGCCCGTAGGAAGGGCCCATGATTCACTCCGGAGCGGTGATTGCTGCTGGGATCTCGCAGGGAAGATCCACGTCTTTAAAGCGAGACTTTAAGGTTGGTGTGGCACTGAGGGGGGCTGTGCTACAGGTGTCCCTCCTCTGCCCAAACTGGGCTGTTCCTCGGGCTCGTGTATGACATACCCCGTGTCTCCCCTAAACTCATGCCTGTGGCCAGCCCTAAGCCTGCCTTTGCTTTGTGGCTTCAGATCTTCGAGTACTTCCGCAGAGACACGGAAAAGAGGGACTTTGTCTCGGCTGGAGCTGCTGCTGGCGTCTCGGCTGCGTTTGGTGCCCCCGTGGGTATGTGTCTTGGCGCTCTGACGCTGGGTGGTACCTGCACGTGGATCTCATCAGGACGTTGCTCCCACATGCAGGACACAGCTGTCGTGATCTGCTTCGGGCACTGTAGGAGCCCTCTCGCAAAATGCCCAGCCCTGCTCCAAGCTGTCCTGCCACGCCACGCAAGTCTTGGCAAGAGAGGAGAGGGGGGAGTCATCTGTCTTGGATTCCAAATGTTGCCTCCCTGGGGTGGAGGAGGGCAGTGGAGGGGCTTCACTGCTGTCGGTACATCACTGATGGCTTGCTGGAGCCTGTGAAGTCTGGGGCATGTGGGCTGTGATGAATTTGGGCACCTTGGCTGGTGCTGTGAGCCAAGGGTCTGCGGCATGCCCCCCCCCCCCCCCCCTGAAGGTGTTTGTGTCTCGCATTTGCAGGGGGTGTCCTCTTCAGCTTGGAGGAAGGGGCTTCCTTCTGGAACCAGTTCCTGACGTGGAGAATTGTAAGTGCTGGAAAGCAGGAGCAGTAAATTGAGCGCTGCTGGCTCCAGCATGAGGCGTTGCCTTTTCCTGATGCCCTGCAGCCTCAGGCCTCCTGCCATCCCTGGCCCAGCTGGGCAGCCATGTATAACACATCCCAGGGAACAGCCTCCCAGCTCCCCTTCTGTGCCCTGCTCCTCAGGAGCTGAATTTGGACCTGGCTGAGCTCCATCTTGCTGCCAACTCCTTTCCAAGGGAGCTGCCTTGGGCTGTGCCCGAGGGCAATGGCGAGACAAAAGGAGGAGCGAGCCCCTGGTCAGTGTAAGCTGCACAGGGTGCTGCCACAGGGAACGTGGCCTCTTGTCCCCACCACACCGTGGGTACCAAGCCCTACCCCAGGGCCTCACAGGGGTGGTTCGGGGTAGTGCGGGGTGCACATGGTGAGGGAGTGGAGCTGGAGGCATCTGGCAGTGACTGGGCTGCGTCTCCTTCCAGTTCTTTGCCTCCATGATCTCTACGTTCACTCTGAACTCTGTCCTGAGTGTTTACCATGGCAATGCTTGGGATCTCTCCAGCCCTGGGCTCATCAACTTCGGCAGGTTTGATAACGAGGTACGGCACAGGTATTGCCCATGCAGGGCTCTCTGTGGGGGTTAGAAGCAGCTCACAGCAGCTTGGGGCCACCAGTCTGTCTTAAAACATCCCCCAGGGGCTGAGGCAGACTGTGGGGTCTGGCCAGATCCCAGCTCCACTCACCCCAGCAGGAGCTTTTCTGCAGCCACTGCTGGGTCTGGGGGCTGCGAGGTGTCCAGGGGAGACTTTAGAGCAGCTCTGGGAGCTGCTCACCAGCGCGGGCTTGTGCTGTTCCAGCAGACAGTGACGAGCTGCCAGGCTGCAAATGGGCCAGGAGATCTGAAACCCGTTTCTTTTTTGCTTGCAGAAAATGGGATACACGATACAGGAAATTCCTATCTTCATCTTCATGGGAGTGGTTGGTAAGAAAGTGCTGCTCTTTCAATTTGATTAGTCTGAATAATTTCCTCTGTTCTCTGTCTGGGTATAAAAAGCTTTGGGATCCAGTTTCCTGGGGAGAATGGGAAATCCATTAAACTCTGGAGGAGAGGCTGCCTGTGGGGCTTAGTCGGGGGTGAGAGCTGGATCCTGGCCCAACCCTTACCCTTGTAGCAAAGGCCAGCCCCTTTAGACCACGTACTGCAAAGGCGTGGTGTGGGGTCAGTGCGTTGCAGTCGTGGGCAGCCCCTTGCTTTCAAACAAGTTGCCCTTATCGCCGCAGAGTCAGCCTGTCCCTCGCTTGCCTAGTGCCAGCGCTGTGACACTGGTCCCTGGCCACCCCGCTGCTGGTGCTGGGCTCCTCTTGGTGTCAGGTCCTGGCTGTCTCTGCAGGGACAGCGTCCACGTGTCCCAGGGCTGCCGGTCACGCTGGATGGGTTGTTGATGCCTCCTTGAGCTTTGTGGGTTCCTTGTGTCCTGGGCAGCCATAAGGAGAGCCTGGGACCTTTGTGCTGAGCTTTTCCTCTTCTGCATTTGCAGGCGGGATCCTCGGGGCCCTGTTCAATGCCCTCAATTACTGGTTAACGATGTTCCGGATCAGGTAAGAGCTGGTGGGTGACGAAGGTGATTGACGTGGGTTGGCTGGCGCCTTCTGCACTCCCTCAAAGTGGCATTCCCAGCCAGAGCCAGGCTGTGATCTCACACTTAGCGTAAGCAAAAGCAGCCCCTGGAAGCTGGGAGCCGAGGTGCCACCTCCCTCTCACTGCTTGTGGTTGAGGCTGTGGTGTGCAGCATCCCACCGTTCCTCTGACCCTGCTGAGTGTTTCTCTTCAGTGACTGGAGGGCCCAAAGAAGGGCAAACACTGTGCAGACCTGACTGTTACGTGCTTCTGAGAGTAACGGGAGAACAGAGCAAGCTGCTAAAGCTATCCGAGCCCAGACTGGCACAGCCAATACTTGTCACCAGCTTTTCAAACACCAAGACCAGCCTCATGGCCTCAGGGAGGGACGTCCTGTGGCGGTGGAGCGGTGAGGGGCCTGCAGCAGCTTCCAGGGCATCGCTCCTCATGGGCCTTCGTAGGCTGCAGCTTTCTGGGCTTGGCTCTGCACTGTCCCCCAGCCAGATCACATCAGCTTTTCCGTGGGGGCTGTGCCCAGCCCTGTGCAGGGGAGGCAGGTGGCTCTGCTGGAGCCGGCTGGGCAGAGCTGCTCCTGCCACTGCCTCCCGCCCCAGGTCCCCAGGACAGCTTTACCAGAGGACAGAGTGCGGGACAGCCTGGCAGGGCCTGGGTGCCCGATGTGACGTGCCAAGCCAGGCTGCGGGTGATCCTGCCCGTGCCCCTGGGTGCCACCCTCACTCCTCCCCTCCCTTTGCAGGTACATCCACCGGCCCTGCCTCCAGGTGGTCGAGGCCATGCTGGTGGCAGCTGTGACAGCAACTGTGGGGTTTGTTATGATTTACTGCTCGAGAGACTGCCAGCCCATCCAGGGGAGCACGGTGGCATATCCCCTGCAGGTAGGAGATGCTGGAGAACAGCCTTCTGGAGTGGGGGGGGTACCCCGAGCCTGGGCAGTGGCTGAGGGCTGAGCAGGGAGACAAGACCCTGCTGGGTTTTGTGGCACTGGACCTCACAGTCAGTGCCCTCCGCTGCAGGCAGAGCTGGAGACCCAAGCGTGGTGTTGGTGTGCTTGCTGCCCAGAGCTGCCTCCTCCGTGCCACGCGTCCCCTGAGCCTGGCAGCCTGGATCTGCCACTTGTAATTCTCTCTTCTCTTCCCCCTCAGCTTTTCTGTGCTGATGGAGAGTACAACTCCATGGCCACTGCCTTCTTCAATACACCTGAGAAGAGCGTTGTCAACCTCTTCCATGACCCTCCAGGTCTGTACCCAGTGAGCGGGTGCTGGAACATGAGCAGAGAGGGGCTGGGCTCATGCGAGAGGGCTGACCTGTTCCCTGGCCACTCGTGAGGGGAGACGAGGTGATCAGCACAGCCCTGTGAGGGCAGGATGGGATCCAGCCAAGCACCGGGCCTGCTCTTTTCCTGCGGTGGTGGAAGGAGGAAGGAGGGGTGCTGTGCCTGGTGGCACCTAGGAGCTCAGCCGAAGGGCTGTGGTCAGGAGCCTGTGGATGAGGACCTGGTGGTGTTTGTGCATGTTTGCAAGCTGTCGCTTCTGAGTTGCGTGGGAACGTGTCTGACCCTCGCTGGCTGTCTGAAGTCCATCCTGGAAATGTCCCTGGCTGTTTTCTTAATTAGCGCTGCCTTTTGCCCCAAAATGACTTTACCTTCTGGGCAGGTTGCGGAGGTGGATCTTGGGGGTTGGATTTGCTTGAGAAACACAATTTGGTTTCCAGGTTCCAGCTCCCATTTCCCTCAGACTTATGTAATAACAGCTTGCCCTCTGTCTGCTGCTCTGTGTTTTGTGCCCAGCTGCATGTGGGCAGGGAGCAGACAGCTCTGAATTTCTAGACCCTCATCCCAGAGAGCGTAGCTTGGCCACCTAAAGCCCAAGGGATGACTGTCCTGTGTCTTGGGGCCGCTCCCTGCAGTGCTGGATCCTCCCTGGCTCAGGGCTTTGGTCTGTTGACCTCTCTGTGAAGGAGAAGTTGCAAAGTACCTGCTTAAACTAGACTGAGCTGCTCAGCAATCCTGAAATAGTAGTCGGCCGAGTCCTGGGGACAGCAGGGTCTTGCTGTGATGGCACAGCCCATGCTGTGGGGCAGCTTGGAACTGGCCAGAGCAGCCGGGACGGGAAGGGGTTTGCAGAACCTGCTGAGCTGATCCCGAAGCTGGCGGCAGGACCCCTGCCAGCTCCCCAGCACCTCTGTCCTCCCGACCCTGTCCTGCAGCACTGGCAGTCCCTTGGGCTCTGAAGTTCGTCACGCTGCCTGGAGGGAGGCTGGGAACGGCAGGGCTGGGAGGGGATGGGTCATCACGAGTCGCGAGATGGAGGAAAGGCGCGTGCTGGACTCGGTGGGGTGGGAGGGCTTGGGATGGCACCGGCCGGCTGGCCCTTGATGGGGCAGAAACAACCTAAAGAGCTGTTTGGAAAGGCTCGTGCTGCCAGGGGGGAAGGTGCGCCCAGTGAGAGGGGCTTTCACTGCTGGGAGTGGAAGTCATGGGACTGCTGCTCTGTTCCCCTGAGGCCGCAGCCCATCGCGGTATCCTCTGGGCCGCAGGACCAGCACCGACTCTCCATTCTCTCCACCTCAGGTTCCTACAACCCCATGACACTGGGCATGTTCACGCTGATGTATTTCTTCCTGGCCTGCTGGACCTACGGCCTCACGGTGTCTGCAGGGGTCTTCATCCCCTCCCTGCTGATCGGCGCTGCCTGGGGGAGGCTCTTTGGCATCTCCCTGTCCTACCTGACCAAAGGCTCGGTGAGTCCTTGGTGGGAAGGGGTGTTGGGCAGTGGGAGCCACGGTACCCAGCCCCCTCCCTCACTGCTGGGCAGGCAGCATGTGCATGGAGCTGGCTGAGAGCTTGGCACAGCTGTCTGGAGTGGGTTGGCTCCTCACTTGATGTCTTCCTGAGCTGGGGTCTGAGCTTTCCCATGTCCCGGTGGAGCCCTGCCAGCAGCTGGGCTGCGCAGGCAGCCTCGGGCACTCCTCCCCGCTTTGGAGGGGGGTTTGGGGGCCAGGGCACTGCTCACTGTCTTTGGATGCCCTGGAGCCAGCAGCTGACTCGTCCCCTTCTCTCTCCTGTGCTCAGATCTGGGCTGACCCCGGGAAGTACGCCCTGATGGGAGCCGCTGCACAGCTGGGTGAGTTCCCCATGGCACGGTTTTGGCCACCTCCCGCTCATGTCGCGGTGAAGGTGGCATGGGAAAAAGCAATCCCTGCTTCCCTGGCACAGCTTCTTCCCCAGCTGAAGCCCAGCCTGGCTGTCAGCTCCCTAACGGCCCTGCCACACACAGGCAGTGCTGGGGCACTAGCGAGGGCTGGGCTCATCCAGGGCAGCCCTGCCTGTGCGGGCAGGCCTGGACTGCTGTGCAGAGACTTGGGGGCCTCGAGTGTTCTGCTATCCCCTCACCCCATGTTCCCCTTTGCCCTCCCACCCCAAACCCCTTGGGTCTCTCTCGCAGGCGGGATAGTGCGGATGACACTGAGTCTCACAGTCATCATGATGGAGGCAACGGGCAACGTCACCTATGGCTTCCCCATCATGCTGGTGCTGATGACAGCAAAGATTGTGGGAGATTACTTTGTGGAGGTGAGGGCTGGTGTGCTCACAAGCACATCGTGAGAGGCTGTGGGTCAGGGTTGGTGATGCTGGGGAGCTGTGGGAGGGCCAGGGCAGGAATGTGCTCCCTCTCGGAGGTGAGCTGCTGCCTGGCTGTACCTGTCGGCATCTCGCCAGGCTTCTCCTGATGGCTTGGCTCTCGTTTCAGGGGCTCTACGACATGCACATCCAGCTGCAGAGTGTGCCCTTCCTGCACTGGGAGGCCCCGGTGACGTCCCACTCCCTTACGGCCAGGTAGGTGGGCTGGGGGCTGCTCGTCACTCCTGGGGTGGCAGCTTTTGGACCACATTGTTGGCTTGAGCTGATGGTGTAGGTGGTGGCACACTTTGGTCCCAGGAGCCTGCTGTCCCTTGGTGCCACCAGCCCAGCTCCTTCCCCAGCAGGGCCTGTGGCCTGCAGTACATTCCCTTCCCATGTCCCTGGCAGGTTTTGGGGACAGAGGAGGTATCAGGGCTGTGGAGGCGTGGGTATTGGGAGGATATTTGGGGCGTGGGGCTGTGTTTCACACTGAGCCTTCCCTGCAGGGAGGTCATGAGCGCTCCTGTCACCTGCCTGCGGAGGATCGAGCGAGTGGGCACAGTTGTGGACATCCTCAGCGACACCTCCTCCAACCACAACGGCTTCCCGGTGGTGGAGAGCAACCCCGACGCCTCGCAGGTGGGCTGGGTGCTGCCTGTGAGGGGTCAGCCGTGCAGGGGCTGGCGGTGGCGTGGGCCCCTCGCCCTTGTCCCCCCGCCCTTCCCAGCCCCGTCTCACGCACAGTGCTCTGTCGCAGGTGGCAGGACTGCGGGGTTTGATCCTGCGTTCCCAGCTCATCGTCCTGCTGAAGCACAAGGTGGGTGACGCTGCGTGGAGGCCGGTGGGGCTGTGTCTGAGCCCCGGTGCCCTGTCCCACTGCTGCCTCAGGCCCCTTGCTGCCTGCCCTGCTGGGGAGATGCTGGCAGAGGGTCCCTGTCATCTCAGGGGACAAGCTTAGCTGAGGAGATGGTGGGGGCTGCTGTGCTGGGGTTACCCCAGCATCATCCTGCACCCCACTGGGCTCACAAACCCCGAGTGAATGGGAAACACGCCGTTCTTCTGCAGATGGTCCCTCTGCCCGTGCTCCTGCCCTCTTCTCTCCCTGCTGCTGTGTGTTGCCCTGGCCCCAGTGCCTGTCGGTGCTGTGGGATGGTCCCTGACAGTCTCTTTCCTCACAAGGTTTTTGTGGAAAGGGCCAACCTGAGCCTGGTGCAGCGGCGACTGAAGCTGAAGGATTTTCGGGACGCCTACCCACGTTTCCCCCCCATCCAGTCCATCCACGTCTCCCAGGATGAGCGTGAGTGCATGATCGACCTCAGCGAGTTCATGAACCCCTCGCCCTACACCGTGCCTCAGGTAATGGCCAGGGACCCCTCCGCACCCCAGCATCCCGGGGTCGAGGGTGGGCGATGGGTGCTGGTGGGGGTGCTGCAGCCCACGAGCCCCGCTCTGCCTTGCAGGAGGCATCTCTGCCACGTGTCTTCAAGCTCTTCCGAGCCCTGGGGCTGCGGCACTTGGTGGTGGTGGACAATCGCAATGAGGTGAGTCCCCGCCCGTGCGGGCAGCCTGGGCTCCTTGGGGCGGTGGGGGGACAACATGCTGCCCTTACCCTCCGGCTCTGCCTGCCAGCGTGGGGCTGTAGCCTGTCCCTCTCCTGGCAGGTGGTGGGCATGGTCACCCGCAAGGACCTCGCCAGGTACCGCCTGGGGAAGGAAGGCCTGGAGGAGCTCTCGCTAGCCCAGACGTGACGCGGGGCAGCGCTGCCCACCAGAGACACGCCCTGGCCCCTGGGAGCCGGGGCCCCCCTTTCGCGGGAGGCAGGGAGAGGCCTGGGCCAGCCTGTGCAGGCATCGCGGTGCCCGGGACACTGGCATGGCCGTGCTGCCCCGGCTCTGCTGCCCGTCACTGCCTTCCCACCTCTACTCTCTCCTCTTCTCACCCCTTTCTTTGCTTCACCGAGGGATCAAAACACACCCTTGGCTCTGTTAGCTCCTGGCATAGGCTCTCCCTGAGGATTGGGTGAAGGCTGGAGGGTGCCAGAGGCAGCAGAAGCGCCCTGCTGCGTTGGGCACAGTCCTCTGCCGTGGCACGTGGCCTCCATCACCTCCTGCACCCAGCCTGGGCTGTCTGGGACCTGGGCCTGTGTGGGGAGCGGGAGGGGACATGGTGGTGGGGCTCCCTCCTGCTCCCAGGGCCCCCTGCCCTGTGCTCCTGCTGGGTCAGGCTGAGCCCTGGGGCAGACACTTGCATCTCTGGCTGGAAGAGGGGGCTGTGCCCTGCTTGGCTGTGCAATAAAAGGGTTCCCATGGTTCAGCAGCTGCTGCCTCTTGCTCTTTCTTGGCTCCCTTGGCCCCTCTGACCCCAACCTGCCTCTGGGGAGACACCTCTGGGCTTTGGGGCAGGGATGGGGAGGGGAAAGCTGCCTGCTCTGGGGCAGTGTTGGTCCTGTAGCCTGTGCCCCTCCTGCCCTCCTCTCACCATTGCTGCTGCCTCTCCCCTTGGCCTGTGCCAGGTACCCCAAAACCCACCACCAGCCCTGAATCTGGCTGGGGGGAGGCAGCAGAGCCTGCACTCCCCTGGGTGCTGAGGAGAGCTACAGCCCTGGCCCATCAGCTCCCTCCTCTCCCACCATCCCTGCTCCTCACCTTGGCATTGCTCCCTGCCCTTGGGGCTGCTCCCTCCTCGCTTGGGCAGGGGCAACCTGGTGCCTGCAGGGGCTTTTGACTGCGGAATACTGTGCTGAAATAAAGCCTGTTTGTACTTTTATTGGGGTGCTGCCTATTTCTTGCTTCCCCTCTTCCCCCAGTGCCACTGCCCAGGCTCAGAGCCGTGTCTCTCGGGGTCCCCCTCGGGCTGAGCTGAGCCCCATCCCCACTGTTGGTGCTGGGGGGATGCAGCTGCCCCTTCCTGGGTGCTTTTCCTTTTCAAGGCCAACAAAGAGCCACCACAAAGGGGAGAATGCCTCAGCTGGGCCCTGGGAGCAGCCAGGTCGAGCGGCGGGGGCTGTGGGGAAGGGCCAGCCGCTCTCCCAGCACCCCGGGCTGGCCCCGCTCTCTCCTGTGTGGGTCCGGTTCCTCAGCGCTGCCCTAGGGCAGGGGACCCACGGGGTGCAGCGGGTCCTCGCGGCAGTGATGGGTCCCCGCTGGGTGATGGCAGCCGGGTGCTTTATGAGGCCCTATGTCGCCCTTTGCCCCGGTGCAGCTGAGATAAGGGGATGGGATCCACCAACTTGGGCCGCAGAGTAAACACGGGCTGCTGGCTCCTGCCGGCACCGCGCTTCCCTCCTTCCTGCTGCCAGGGTGGCCCGTGGCCCCCCAAGGGCCACGCCAAGCAGCAGGGACACCGCAGTGGTGGGTGGCAAAGGACACGGCACGCTCCGGTGCCTGGCGGGAGTCATTTATTCACTCATCCCATCACCGGTTCTGACCCAGCAGCTCCAGGTACCCCGGCGCTGGCACTGGGGCTGCCAGGTTTATCATTAACTGGACGGCACGTGGTGGGGCCGGGGGCCCCCAGGGCCGTGGTGGGGTCACAGCCCAGCAAAGGGCTCGGCCTCCAGCTCTGGGTGGCCCGGCTCAGGTGGCAGCTCCCGCCCGGTGCCTGGCAGCTCCAGCCCCGGCTCCACCGTCCAGTTGGCCAGGAGGTCGCTGAAGTCGGGGGTGCTGGTGTGGAGGAGGCCGACAGCGCCGGGGCCCGGCTCCCTCCAGAAGGAGGGCGGCAGCTTCCTCCGGTGCATGGGAGTGATGTGGCCATATTTCCTCTCCAGCCGCTGCGTCTTGCCGCCGGCTGCCCGGGACGGCAGGCACCGGTGCACGCCGTACTCAAAGAGCTCGGCCAGTGGCCCCAGCCTGTGCACAGCCCCGGGTCCGCCCCGCGGTGCCACGGCCTCGGGCTGGGCCTCGCTGTGCCGGGGCGAGCCGCAGTCCTCGGGCACGCCACGGCTGCCAGCGGCCTCCTCCCGGCCGCGCCGCCCGAAGTACCGCTGGATGTCGTAGCTGATCAGCTCTGAAAACTTGAGGAGCTGCAGGGTGGTCTCGGCGTCGCTGGGGATGGCCAGCTCTGGCCTCACACTCTCCTCTGCTGTCTCCTCTTCCTCCTCCTCCTCCTCTTCCTCCTCCTCCTCTTCAGAGAGGTCAGGGAAGCTGGGCTCGGCGTGCGCGGGCAGCAGCAGGCCAGGCGGGAAGGGTGAGGGCAGCCGCAGCTCGGCCAGGGGCCGGATGACGCCCGCAGCCATGTCAGCGCGCAGGGGCACCCCGGGGCCCAGACTCACCCTGCAGGCAGTGATAGCGGGGTGAGGGTGGCACACACCCCGGCACCGTCCCCGACCCACCACCCTGCAGCGGCACTTGGTCCTGAGGCAGCAGGGGGACTCTGTCATGCTGTGCTGTGGCCAGGGTGGGGCTGCAGGGCAGCAGGGACATGCCCTGCAAGCCATGGGACATGGGGCAGTGGGGACATCCGCACTGAGCCCTGGGACACTGGGCAGCAGGGACGTCCCCACCAAGCCATGAGATGTGGGACAGCAGGGGTGTCTACCCGAATCCATGGATGTGGGACAATGGGAACATCCCCAAGTCACGGTGTGTAGGGCAGCAGGGATGTCCCCGCCAAGTCATGGGAAGTAGGGCTATGGGGACCTCCCCGTGAGCCATGGGGCAGCAGGGACATCTCCCAGAGCTGTGGGGCAGCAGAATGTTCCCCTTCACCCCGGGGCTGTGTGTAGAGGTGAATGGGGCTCAGCACCCACCCTGCCACCCTGGGCTGAGCACCTGGGACGCTGAGCCCCGTGCCCTGCCCACACGATGGCCCCGCAGGTTTCCCTCTGACGGGGCAAACCTGGCCACCTCCCCGCACCGCCACAGCTGGGCTGGATGAGGCCCCTCTTAGTGCTACCTGTGCCCCAGGGTCCCCAGCCCTGCCTGCTGCAGGGCCCCCCTGGCCACGTGCCGGGGACTGCCATTGCCCCAGCCCCGGCCCTGAGAGGGTCTTGGGGCACGGAACAAATCCTGGGGGACAAATCCTGCTCCTGCCATGCCAAACACAGTGCTGGGCCCAGCACCCAGCCTGAGACAGCACCGTGGCCATCTCTGCCGTCACCGTGCGTCCCTCTTTGTGCTGTCCTCACCGAGGGACCCCCGGTCCTGCCTCTGTGCTGCCCCTGGGCGGGTGGTGAGGGGCTCAGCCTCCCGAGGCACCACACAGCTCTGGGTGCAGGGAGAGAGAAGCGGGGCCTCCCCAGCGACAGAGCCAGCCTGCCCCGCTGCCACCCTCAGCCGGAGAAACGCCCGGGTGCGGGAGGGCATCGCCCGGGGCCGCGGCTCGGCACTCACCTTGGCGCTGCCGCCCGGCCATGCATAGGCTCCCGCGCCGCTCCCCCTTCCCGTCCCTCCACCTGGGCCTGAAGTATTTATAGCGGAGCAGCAAGCTGACGGCTGGCAAATATTTGGTAGCTGTATTGTAATAGTAGACTTGGTAAACAGAGCTGGGGTTTGCTTTAGCGCCCAGCAACGGGAGAGCGGCGCGGGGAGGGACGCGGCGACGGAAGGCAGGGCTCACCTTAATGGTTCACTAGCCAGGGGATTTTCAAGTGTTGTTCCTGTAAATTCACCTATTAAATCGGCAGCCCCAGCTGCCAAACTGCCCGCACACTTGTGCCGAGGGCTCTTATCTCCCCGCTGATTGGAGGCGAAATCAAGCTTTGTCAAATAGGCGTAAAATTAAATTTCATGCTATTTTGACTCCTGGAGTAGGGATCTTCTGAAGAACATACTGCGTATCGAGCGATGCCTCTGCAAACAGGCGCTGCCGCCGTGGCTGCAGCGGGCAAAGCCTCTCATGGGGTCCCTCCAGGTGTTGTGCAGCCCCTGTGTGGGTCCAGACCCCCATCTCCAGCCTCATGCCCCCCTGAGGTGGGCCTGAGGCCCCCTGACCAGCGCCAGGATAGGGTTTGGAACCTTTTGAGGTGGCAGGACACAGCCCTGATGGCACAGTTGGCAGGAGAGACACTTCAGGGTGCTGTGCTCCCCAGGGGGTGGTGGGCTGTGTGCCCGGGGCTGGTGGCTCTTGCCAAGCAGCGCCTGTGGGTGCAGAGATGGGGACATGCTGTGTGGAGAGCGGCTGGGCCAGCCCCACGGCAGGGACAGCACCTGGGATGGCAGCCTTGTCACCGTGGATGGGGTCTGGGGTGCCCCGTGTCTCCGCTATGGCCTGCGGTTGTGCTGGCCCACGCAGGGCACGAGGGACTGAGGTTGTTGATGATGGCGGGCAGCTTCAGTCCCAAGGTGGCTGCGGCCATGGGACATGCCAGCGGGGCCATGTGGGGCAGCACAGAGCACGGCCAGGGGACACAGATGGCTGGGGGACTGGAGATGGCTGGGGGATGCAGGGTGGCCGGGGACAGGCTGGAGGGCACAGGATGGCGGGGGCCTGACACAGCCCCCAGCCCCTGACACCGCCTCTGCTGGGGACGCTCAGGGACACCGGCCATCAGACAACCAGAGCCCTGCTCCAGAGCTGCCCCGTCCCCCTGCTCTCGGGGCGACCGCAGGTCCTGGTCTGCTCCCTCGGAGCCCTCCTGCCTTGAGCACCCTGCACCCTGTGCTGAGCCGTCCCCCAGCGCCCGGCACGGTGCAGCACTGGTGAGGAGAGCCAGCCCCAGCACAGCTGTCACTTCCCTCCGAGCTGGCAGCCCTGGGACACCCAGTGGGGGCCGAGCTGGGCACCGGCCCCGGCACCGGCCCCGGCGCGTTCCCTTTCCCTCTCCAAACACACCGGCAACGCCGCGGGGGGAGCAGCAGCCATCCTACCCCGGCACCGCTGGGCAAACATGGCGGGTGGGAGCTGATAAGCCATGGGCACCCTTCAGCCTGCTCCCTGACATCACCCGCCTGGCACGGCTCGGCTCGGCCCAGCGCAGCCTGGCACGGCTCGGCGCGGTTTGGCATCGCCTGGCACGGCCTGGCACGGCCTGGCACGGCCTGGCACGGCCCGGCAGCCGCTGCGGCCCAGCCACTGGGCCCACACTCGGCCAGCCCCGGGGACAGGTGCCGGGGCAGACGGGGGCAGCACCACTGATGGCGGCCGGGCCCACGGCCGCGGCCTGGCGAGGAGCCGGCCCGGGGAAAGCCCCGGCCCGGGGAAAGCCCCGGCCCGTCCTCCTGCCCGAGGCCCCCTCAGCCGCCGCTAACGAGGCGTCCCGCTGAGGCGAGGGGGCCGGCGGGGGCCGGAGCGGGCGGCCCGGCGCTCTCCCGCAGGCGGGGGCCCGTCGGCGCCAGGGCGGAGCGGCTGCAGGGCCCCGCCAGCCCCGGCCCCGCCCCGCCCCGCCGGCGGACTACCGGTCCCGGCATGCCGCGCGGCGGAGGGAGGGGCCGCTTCCGCCCAGCGCCCGCCGCGCGTCGCCGCCGCCGCCGAGGCCGGAGCCGCTGCCGCCGCCCAGGCCCAGGCCGGAGCCTCCCGCCCGCCGCGCCCCGCGGCCCGGCCCCGCGCCCGCCATGTCGGCCCAGGCCCAGATGCGGGCCCTGCTGGACCAGCTCATGGGCACGGCCCGGGACGGTGAGTAGGGGCGGGCGGGGCCTGCAGGAAACGCCGCGGCCTGGCGGCCGCCTCAGCCGCGCGCGGGGCCCGGCCCGGCCCGGCCCGGCCGCTGCCTCCGCTCCGGACCTGGGGCGCGATCGGCCTCCGCCCGCGCCGGGGGACGCGGCGGGCCAGAGCCGGAGCCCCAGCCCGACCCGCCGCGGCCCGGCCCCCGGCCCCCCGCCGAGCGGGCGGTGCGGGGCGGCCGCCTGGGCGGGCCGGCGGAGCGGGCCGGGGCCTCGCCGCGCCTCGGGGCCTCGCCGCGCCTCGGGGCGGCCTAGCGAGCTCGGCACAGGGAGCCCGGTAGGGGTAGGCCTGCCCGGCGGAGGAGCCCGCCTCGCCCCCGGCCCTAGAAAGCGCCCGGCGTGGCCCAGCCCCGGGAGGAGCCCGCCGCTCCGGGCCCGGCTGCCGCGGAGGTTTTAGGGAAAGCTCCGTGCCCAGGCCGCGCCGTACATACAGAGGCGTGTAGGTAGGTGTGCCTGCAGGAGCCGGCCGCTGTAGTTGTTGTCCAAGAAAAGAAATGTGGCAGCCTCTGCGAAATATGTACCCGCTGCGGTTTGTATCTCCCTTCTGCGACTTGCTGAGTACTTAAATTCCCTTTGGCACATTAGTAGGGCTGTTGAGGTACTTTGCACTTCGTTTCGTAAGTGAATAAGTGCTTTTCTTTCTTCGTGTATTGAGTTGCTATTGAATTGCTTCCCATATTTTTATTTCATACAAACTGAACAATTGTGGCCCCTCTATTTTATTTATAAAGGTTCAGTGTATCTTTGCCTGCCTACATCAATCTGCAAGGGAGTTGCAGAAAAGCCTCATGTTCATCGAGCCGTGAGTCACAACCAATTTTTAAAGCTGTTATAACAAAAAAAAAAAAAAGTGTTTGCTTTTTTTTCACAAGTAACTTTAAAAGTGTAGCTTAGAAAGAAAAAAAAAAATTAAAAAAAGAAAACAATTTTCAGTAGACACAACATTATTCCTGGATGCTTGTGAATCCTAAACTATATTCATACTTTAGTATTACACATACCTGTGTCATATACACAGATGAGCTTTAAAATTGTCACATACCATTACCACTTTGCCTTTACTTTTATGTATCATTCCCCTGACTTCCTTACTGCAGGTGTGGGCAAGAAAACTTTTCCTTTAAAACTTTTCAACAGTGGGCATAAAATTCTGCAGCTGAGGTCTTGAAGAATGCAGATGGGTATAGTATATGTTGGAGCTCGCAGTGTGTATTGACTAACTTTGTTTCTTTTTTTATTTTTTATTTTTTTGCTTTTCTGATATTGTCTTGTTTAAGTGGCTCCTGAGTGTAAAATGTCTCCTGAGGGTGGGACGTGGGTGGGAAGCACGCTTCGTGTTCCAGGCCAAGACCTACAAGATTCGTCTTTGCACGGCCTTGGAAAGCACACTGCATATTTGGTTTTCAAACCAAATGGACCGATATTTTAATTATCAGACGAGCAAATGGCAATTGCCTATAAAAACTGTCCAGCACAGCCTTGTTTTGTGATTCATGGCCTTTCGATAGCGTGGGTTTTGGTACCTCCTGCCCCTTCCTCAGTAAAAAAAAAGGGGGGGGGGGGGGGGGAAAGCTTTGGCTGCGAGCCAGACTGTCTGTCTCCTTTTTTCTCTTCTGGCTGTGCTGTCTCTTTATATGGATGACAGGCCTTGGACGTTACTTGGCTCGCCAACACTGTGTTTAACATGGTGTACTGGATGAATAAATGCTAAAATAGTGTTTGTTGCCAATTATAAGTGTTCCAGAATATCCTGTTACGCTCTAAGCTTTTTTTCAAGTAATTTTGGGGAGCAGGAACACCAAGTATTTTAATCTGCATATTGAGGCGAAATGATCATACCGACGTCTTTGTTCTCTTATCGGTATTCTAATGTCTCCTTATTTAAAACCACAAATGAATTTCAGGAGATGAAACCAGACAAAGGGTGAAGTTTACAGACGATCGTGTTTGCAAGAGCCACCTTCTGGATTGCTGTCCTCATGATATCCTGGCCGGAACAGTAAGTATATTCTCTGTAATAAGGAATTCTGGTGAGGCAGACATTGGAACAGCTCTTCAGGGCTTGTCTGTGCGTTGTAGGTAACTTTTAAGAGAGATCAGACTTGCTGTGCCCAGGAAGCAGTCACAGTTTTCATTTTGGTTTCTGTGACCTGTGTGTGGAACCTCAAAGGCAGGAGCACTCGGGATTTGCTTGAAATGTTTTTTTCTCTCACAATCCCACGTGAAGTTGCAGAATTATTTCTCTCTTACCTTTTTGAGATGGTTAGGGCCTGAAACTTGGCCTGTGGAGGTCACAAGATTGTAGCTAACCTGCTGTCCTGGGTGCTCTAGTTCACTGTTGCATCTTCAGGTGAGAAAGTTTCTTCTTACCAGCTGTAATAATCCTTAATCCTCAGAGATTTTTCAGTCTCCTCTCTCAACCCATGTGATGTTCTCGGGGTGGAACGGCAGCTTTTTCATCGTTACTGGTTGGCGTGCTAATGGCAGGTTACAGCTCGGGCTGACTTTGTCTTTGTTGTTGGTTGGTCTGAGCGGTGTGTCACGCTGCCTGACTGGTTTGAAACAGTTGGGTCGGCTCCTTTGCTGCTCTCCTCTGGGGACAGCTGGCCAATTTTCAAAGGTTTGGCTCACATGCTCTCTCCGAGAGCAAAAGGTGACGTAGGCTTTTAACAGTGAGATCTTGCGAAGTAGGCGTTCAGTTGAAGTGCCCAGAAGAAAGTTACAGTCTGACTTTCAAAAGAAAACAGCCCTTGTCTTCTGTAATTGTTGGTGTGTTACTGAGTTGCACGATGGAGATGAATATGGATGTTTGAAACCAATCTTTACCCTCGCTGTTTGACACTAAATACTGTGACGATTCATATTGTCCGTTCACTTAACCAGATTGTTTAAAGATACTGTAATTATTTATAGCCCTTCCTGCTGTCATTTCAAGAGCTGGGTTTGACGCAGTGGGTTGCCAACAAAGGGGAGGGCTGACACTCCTTCCTCTGTGCCGCCGTGATAGCAAGGCTCTGACAGCACTAGTAGAAAGAGCTTCAGCAAAATCTGCCTTGGCTCTGAATGCTCAAACTTTAGCTTCTCAGTGGCTGCTGTTACAGAATAAGATTGAAGGAGTTGATAACAACCTCTATATATCTCTATTTTTTATTAATTTGAAGCTCAGATGTATTTTCCAGCAATTGCTCCATCAGCCTCCGTATCGCCTCGCTTCCATTCCAGAATTTTAAAGCTGCTTAAATCACCTTCTGCCCACCTCCATCCTTCATGCAGGTCACTATGGTTAGGGTATATTATTTTAACACAAGATTCTACAACGTTTTTTGGGGGGGCCCAAACGATATTTTGTAGATGCGGGCTGCCTTCTACCTCCTCTGGCACGTTTTCAGGAAGAAGGTAAACGGTGAGCCGAAGGGGTTGAATTAAGTGCGTGACTGTTGGAGCTAGTGCCAAGGCACGGAGGAAGTTTAAGGTGTCCAGATGTGTTTGTTGTGAGCCTCCTGGGGTGGAGACACACTTTGAGAAATATGTTTCTCTTGCTTCTTTTGTTACTTGTCTGCAGTGAGTTGTGTCTTCCTTCTTGCTGTGGAGTTTATGCTCAGGAATCTCATGCGGGAGCAGTAGGGAAGGCTGCTTCTGTGAAGGTGATCTTGTGGATCACTCAGGTGATCTTGTGGTGGCCTTTAAGTGGCTGTGGAGCTCTACACTGCTGTCAGCAGCTCGGGGGCAAGAAAAAGTCTTGGTGCTACCGACCTGTGTTGAAAGAACATGTGGTGTCTGGAACGGGAGCAGCATTTCAGCTGTCAGCAGTACCAGCACAGAATGAAACTTAACTGGAAGGTGCAGGCTTTCCTCGTGATCTCGGTCAGGTTCACTGGCATCTTACGCTGCTCCGTTAAGGAAAGAGCTGTGAGGGTGAATCAGCCTCAGCTGGATCTGTCTCTAGGTGTGTATTACTGCAGAAATCAGGACCTTGGATCTTTTTGGAAACTTCCAACAGATGCTCCAAGCCTTCTGGTGCTGGTTATGTTGCATCCTCCCCCCGAAGGCGTTGTTATTGCTGCATCCTTCATGTGTGCAGATATCCCTTAGCGGGAGGCTGATTGGAGACGAGCAGAAAGCTGGATCCCTTGGGTAGCTGTGCTCCTTGAAGTGTGATGGAGACCCATTCACTGACCTTCAGGTGCAGAGTAAGAGGAGTCCAGACTGTAAGTAAAGCTCTGGAATATTCCTGAGAGTTGTAGCAGGCATGTTGATGTTTGCTTTGTTTGTGTGCTGGTGTTCCTGGTCATAGGAACCTTTGACCCCAGAAACTTGTCTAAACTTGTCACTAAATAAGCTACAGTGCTTCTCTTTGCTCTCCATGAGAAAGGAGGAAAATTCTGGGAGAACACAAGTTGGTTTAGTATGCTCATGTGCTGTTGTCAGGGGACTTGTCATCTCGATTGTTAGTGGCCAGCACTGAGTTAGCTCTGCAGCTAAGGGTAAGCATATTTCTGACAGTGGAAGTACTGCAGCACATTCAGAGATGGCACCAGCTAGTAATCCTGAATTTTAGCTCCACTAATAAGTGGACAGATGCTTCTGAAAGCTGCCCAGGTAGAACATAGCTTGGAAATTACGTTCAGGGAATTTACTGTGTTCCCCACTGGGAGTTAAGAGTGAGCTGAAGTTTGTAGGTTGAGGAGTTTTTTCGTGGGGGTCTGCACTTGCCTTTTCCACTTGGGTGAAATTCTGCAGCTCTGAATACTATCACAGAGCTGCCTTCACGGAAGTAGACTTTCTGGTGAGTTAGCAGTTTAGTGGCGGTCATAAGAGGTACCTCAGAATGTGGATTGCTCAGCAAATGTGAGCAGGAGTAATTGTCAGTGGCACGTACATGTATTGAATCTTTGTGTGTATGGGGGGTTAAAGCCTTCCTCAGGCTCTGCTGGTTACCTGTCTCAAATACCTGTATTATAAACCAGCCATGGGTGTTGACTGGAGCAAGCCATGATCACTGCTGGCAAGGGTGAGTACTCGGTGACAGGCCTCCCTGTGACGAGAGGATTCTTAGAGACCAAAGGGCTAGTGATCTTACCTGCAGTGAGCAATACCTGTGCAAATCTCCATGCACCTAGATCATCTCCAAGGACATGGAGGGAGACTTGAGGTTCGTATGCCGGTGAGACCTGAATGTTCTTTACCCAGAGGAAGAGGTTGAGGGATTTTTTTGCCTTTTAACAAAGAGGACAATGGAGCACACTGTCGGCTCTTCTGAAGCTGTGGGTTAGAGCCCCTTCTCTGAAGTGGAGCTAGTGGCTCAGCTTGCAAGAAGAGTTCAGATATTTTATGATCTGTGACAATCACATCTAATATTGCTATTTTCTCCCTATATTGGAAAGAGATCTCAGTAGAATAACTATAAAAGATTTAAGTCACATCATGGAAAGTTATTTTTGTGGTAAAATAACAATAGTTTGCTAGAATTCTTTGAAGAGGCTTGCCTCAAGATAAATGTGATTAAGCTCTGAGAGTACCAAATGCTTTTTTTTTGGTAGGCATTAGATTTCTACCATTAAGAGAGCACAGCAGGACTTATTCCTGGATACGGTGTCTGTTTCTGTAGCCTGCTGCCTATGGCCTTCTGTTTCTGATAAATCTGAGCAAAATGAGGAAGACTAAATAGTGGCAAGTCATCCGGAATTGTTTTCTTTGTTTAAAAAAGAAAAGCTAATAACGGGTAACTGCTGAAACCCAGAGCATTACCTGGTGGAGCTTGCTTTAGTTGCTTTGCTTCATTCTAAACACTTCCATTGCTGCTGTCCGAGTGCGGTGCTTCACACCAGGGACCTTGGCACCCCCAGCTCTAGTTGTGATGTTCCACAGGGATTCTGTGTTGATCCAGATTTAGCTGTATTTATTTTTTTCTGCACTTCAGTGAGTTGGCACCTGTTGTTCTGTGTTCAGGTTTGGGCTCCTTGGGAGTGGTAGTAACAGGAGAGAGGAGGTTGGGTGACGATGACATGTACCCTGCCATTTGTACTGTGGCTCAACACTTAGGCCTTCTATTAGTTTGGCTTTCAAAATGTCATATTCTTTTTCTGTTTTAAGAATAAGAGAAATGTTCTCTATTACATATTGATAATGTTGAAATGCAGTTTCCATGTTTCGAGAGCAATGTGGTGATTAACCACTACGTTGGAGAAAAATAAATTTAAATAGCATTGATGTCAATGAATGAAGGGCAGCATGCAAGTCAGAGCTTTCTGGGAAGGGAGATGCTCTCAAGAAGTCTCTCATTAGATAGGCTTATGCGTAGGCATCAGCTTTGCTGGGCAGGTTTTTAAAATTTCAGGCTGCAGCTGAATGTGGGAAGGGGCTAGCTGTAGGATATGAGTCTGTTGTTGCTGAGTATGGGTTTGTGCTTTTCTGCTGGCCATAGCCCTTATTCCCCCTAAGTCTGCTTGTTCTCGACAGGAAACATTCTGTCTGTGTTCTGTGATTTGGTTCTGTATGTTACTATAGAATACGCTACTAGGGCTAGTCCTGACACAGATGTGCTTTTCAGGTGGCTTTAAACAGGGTGCAGAGCTGTATGTTTTGCTGTGCTGTCACTCTGTAATAGGAGGCATTTGGGGTTGGTGCACGTTAAAGGAGTTGCTGCAGCGTGCTGCACCTGCCCAGCTCCCTCCCAGCAATTCCTAAGGCTGTGCTGTGACCTAAAGCAGAATTGGACTTGGACCATTTGGGGTGGTTTAATGTTGTTCCAGGAACACCTAAAAGAGGGATTCTAGCAAGCACGTTGTTCTTCTGGCTAGTTCTGTTACTGACAGGTTAAGATGAAGCTTTTCTTCCTGAAGAGGCTGTATTTTGATATGATATGGTTGACGAGAGTTAAGTATCTGCTGCTTATTGCCATAATGGAGGGTTCTTACATTGATTTTCCTTTTCCTTTTCAACAGCGAATGGACCTGGGAGAGTGTACAAAGATCCATGACTTGGCACTCCGAGCAGATTATGAGATTGCAAGTAAAGAGAGAGATCTGTTTTTTGAGCTGGATGTGAGTACAGAGAAATTCTAGTTACTTTTGTGAAAACTGCCTCTTGAAGTTATTTGGCTGAACAATAGAAGTCAGTGGGCATTTCAGCTAGCCATGTTACTTGATGTGTTATCTGACAAGAATGTGCAGCCTCTACCCGAATGCCAATGATTCCTGAATTGAAATTATAAAAGTAATTACGGCCCTTGCAACCCCATTAGTCCAGCCAGCTGGGAGGCTCCTCTGGCATTCCTTGCATCCCACACCTGCTGCTCTCTACCAGGTCATTGTAACCTGGTGGCCTGTCCCAGGAGAGCTGACATTAAAAGCTGGCAGCTCTGTGGTTTCACTTTTGCCAGATTTAGCTTTCTATTACGGAACACATCAAGTGAAAGAACAATCCCGTCTTCCCTTTTTATCTTATTCCAGTGCTTTTGTCTTTGCACCTGTTGCTTATGTGTTTTAAGTTCCAGTGCAAAGCAGTTTTCATGTGAGCATCCTGTTACATGTCAGAGTAAAGGAACTGTGTCAGGTTCCAGATGGATGACAGACTTAAGGGCAGGGATCAAACTTTTCTTTTTCTGCAGTGTGTCATATTTTTTCTCAAGGCATCTGTTCTTGAGGTAGTTTGTGCATTACACAGGGATGGCACCAGCTAGCTGTTGGCTGTCAGAGCTAGCTGGCACGGAGAGCACTTTATTCACAGTTCTTTGTCTGAACATGCAGGCGATGGATCACCTGGAATCCTTCATTGCAGAGTGTGATAGGAGAACAGAACTGGCCAAGAAACGCCTGGCGGAGACACAGGAAGAGATCAGTGCTGAAGTGTCTGCAAAGGTATTAAACGTCTGTTCTGAAAGTCTGTGTGAGAGCACTGGTGCTTTGTTGTCTCTGACGCTGTTGATACTGGGAAGTTAAGCTCCACAACGGCCTTGTGGATTCCAGCCATCCTCAAGTGCTGCTCTGGCTGTTCTTGTGACGAACTTACTGGTTCAGAGGGCCACGGTAGCTTAAAACGTGAACTCTAAAATAGCTTGCTTTAGCTTGGCAATAAAAGCATATTGGTTTCCCCCCCCACACGCTATTTGGTGTTAATGTAGTAGCTTAGAATAGTAAATCCATCCCATAAGTGTTGTCTTTTCACTTAGTAAATGCTCGTGGAGTTTCCCCTTTGGGAACTTGCTTCTTCAGGACCATACAGAGGATTTGTGAAGCTGGTTTTGTGGACTCTGTCCTGTCCTGCAGGCCAGAAACGTGCTGCTGTTTGCAGTAGAGCTGATGATGTCCTTTGTGTCCAGTTTCTCTCTTTGCTATGTGTCTGTGACTGCATTGCCAGTGCTTGGCCCACCAGTCCCTTCTTGTTGGAACTCCTTTGGCTTTTGGAGATTTATAGTCATCCTTCACTGACTGCTTTTTTTAAACAATATTTTTTAGAGAAAAATGGAAGAGTCATTCTGCAAGCTTTAGCAAGTCTTTTGTCTCATTAAAAAACCACTATTCTCTTTAGGCGGAGAAAGTACATGAGCTGAATGAAGACATTGGAAAACTCCTAGCTAAAGCTGAACAGCTGGGAGCTGAAGGAAATGTCGATGAGTCTCAAAAGATCCTGATGGAAGTGGAGAAAGTCCGAGCAAAAAAGAAAGAGGCAGAGGTATGTCACTGGTTTTCCTAGGAATTGTAATGGTGGACTGGGCTAGGCTGAGTACATGACAGATAGCTGGGCGGGTCCTACCTCTTTTCCAGTGTTGCCAGCACCTCCTTTTTCAGTGTCAGCCATGTGCCAGCAAGCAGTTGGCAGTGTAGTGTGGTAGTTGAAGAAAAGCTTTTTAGAAACTTCTGTTTAGTGAAGAGAGCCGTCTGGGTCAGGGAGGGATTTGTGCTGTGAAATATCTGGTCACTAGTCACTTGCAGGGATATAACAGATTAACTGTGCTTGCAAAGCATTGTGTTTGTCACCCCCTTTATACTGAGGGTGGGTTTTTTGATTCTTGAAAGCGGCAGTGCAATTCTTTGCAGGGGTTTCCCTGGAGGGTTGTGACTATATAAGGATTTCCTAACATTTGCGTGGCTTTTTGCCTGCCTTTAGGAAGAATACCGAAACTCAATGCCTGCATCCAGTTTCCAGCAGCAGAAGCTGCGTGTGTGTGAAGTCTGTTCAGCATATCTGGGTCTCCATGACAACGACCGGCGTCTCGCTGACCACTTTGGAGGCAAATTACACTTGGGTTTCATTCAGATCCGTGAGAAACTGGATCAGCTGAGGGTAATCATCTCTGTTTTAAACCTTCTTGTAGTTTAAAGACATTCAACTCTTCTATTAAATTAATAAAGAATTCTTTGTGCAGTGCTTGTAAAAGCCCAGAAATTTCTGATTGCAGAATCCCTGAAACTTCAAATGGAGGTTTGCTTAGCCTCATCATGGGTTCTGTTCTGTCACTTCTGGGTAACTGAATATGTACCCTTATAATTAGTCAAACCAGACAACTGTTGTCATTGATTCCTTAGAGCACTGGTACAGTCACCTGTATTTTTTCCAACTGATAAGGCTGCAGTTGGTCACTGTGGGTTTTTTGGCTGAGACCTCTTAACGAAATGCTTGAACTGAAGTTTCTCATCGTGCTGTCAGTGAAAAAGGCCTTCAGTAGCTGGAGCAATTAGAAGTTTTCTGAAATGGTTTGTAATGGAGTTGTGGTACTGGCCTTGCTTGCAAGCCGAGGCCTTTAGGGTGCTCGAGGAAGAGTTGTGGTTCCTGTGCCTTATTCCTTAGGCAGTATATTGAGGTCAGTGCCCCGATCGATCGGTGGCACAAGGCCAGGGCACTGTTTCATTGTGTTTTGTGTGCACTCATGCTGAAGTAATCCCTTGCCTCAAAGCTTACGGGCTTGTCTCTTAGAGCACAGGCACTCAGAGCAGAGTAGGGAGTGGCATTTATTGCCCTGATGTGTGTTAGTGAAGTTGTAAGGAAAATGAGAGCCTTGGTAGAGATCTTGACTAGCACATAAAATGCAATGAAATGGTTCTTTGTCTTGCTACCTTTGTCTTACTATCAGAATAGTCTCCTGCAGGTCTCTCTAACCTGTTACTGTATGGCTGAAATATGATGTGGACTTTTTTTTTTTTTCCCTAGAAAACAGTGGCAGAAAAGCAAGAGAAGAGAAACCAGGATCGTTTGAGACGGAGAGAGGAGAGAGAACGAGAGGAGAGAATGGGCAGACGGTAAGTGGAAGCTGATAACTGGTTCATTAAGTTAGTTTTGAAATAGTCTCATTTCTGTTGTCTGAGCATTGCAGGAAAGCAGCATCTGCTGCTGGAGTAGCTGTGGGACATGCTCCAGATGCTGTGTGAGCACCTTGGCATTCAGTTAAAGATGAAAACAAATGCACAAACCCCCTCCTTAGAGTGGTTGTGTGTATTGTTGTAACCTCTATTGTGTATCTGGAAGATGTGAGCTCCTTGTAGCCTTCAGGCTTATACTGGTCTAGCCCCTGTCTTTGGGAATCTGAATCTGGATAAAATGCCCTCACAGATCTGTTCAAAAGGCACTAGTCAGACAGCAATTCCCTGGAGAGCCCTCATCACTTCTGGGCTAGGAGGTGACAACAGAATGGTGCTGGTGTCTGTGAGCCAGACAGTGGGCTGCCTGTCTTGCTCCGAAGCTTTTCTACAATAACAGTGAGGTGCTTTTGGCACAGCTTTGGAAAACGTTTCCAAATCCAGGGATCCCAAAGAGTGGCTGCTTCTGGTGGTTGTGGCCGTATGTGTCACCTTCTGCTCATACATGTATAATCCTTGAGCAGTGGGAGTGGCTGCAACATTGGTATTCTCAGGACAAGCTCTTCTGCATCTTGCCAGCTGAACTGGACAAATGTTTCTTCTGTATTAGAACTGAACAGGCATCTTGTGTGTAAACAGCTCAGTTAAACAGCCTGGTGTGGAGAGGGTGGTTATTTGCAGTGGTCAGGCAGAGAAGGTGGATGCGTAGGAATGCTGTTCTCGTCACAGCATCTCCCCAGTTTCTTCATGTGTTTCTCCTCTTGTACTACTTGCATCAAAAAACCCCACCCTTGCTGCCTATGGAGAGCTCTTTTTGACCCTTAGTGTCAGCCGAAGAGTGAGTTTCAGCCACCCATGTGTGAGGCATATGAGATACATAACTCCAGCTCTAAGATGTGTGGCTTCTGGGTATATGTGCTGGAAATGCTAGCAAAGAAATACCAGAATCAAAGCTTGGTTTTCTGTGGTCTGCAGCTTGGTGATATTGTTGTACTGGGCAGATGCAAGCCCCAAACTGTTACACATTCTCCATTTAAGGTGCTTTATGTGGGTTCTCTCTCCCTGTGGATTGCCTGGTGTCTTGTGAAATGCCAGTTCATGCTGCAGCTTTCTCCTGAACTGCAACACTTCATGTAGAGCTCACACCTTCCTGGCACCATGCAAGACTGTCAATAATGCAGTTATATTTGGGAGCTGTAAAATCTGGAACTGGCTGATGAGTACAGGAGCTAATCAAAAGGCACTGGTGATGTTGTTGCTATGGACAGAAAGATGGAAATAAAACAGGAAGTGTCATGCCATGCAGCTGCCTCATGGCACGCTCGTTCTGACGCATGGTAGGACCATGTCTGACCTGGAGTCACTGTGTCTGGCTCCATGGTGCTTCTTCCTGGAAGTCATTTCATCGCTCAACAGAGTTGCCTTCAGGAAGAGTCCTCTGGATCTCTTAGTTGGTCTGCACCTCCCCAAAACACTGCCTTTCTTCCTCCTATGGCACGTCTGTGGTTTTGTTTTTGTCATTAAAAAAAAAAACAACAAACCACCACCAAGCCCTCAGTTCGTGAGAGTTAAGAAGCCTCTTGTGTTCACAGGTAGCCCATCGGTGGGTGCATCTGATGAGGGGATTTGAGGGCCACTTTAGAATTTATTTAATGCTTTAAATACGAAGGGTTTAAGAACTGCATTGAGTTGGCCTGAAGTCAGAGTTCTTGCTGGTTCCATATGTGGCACTACTTAGAGACTGTGGCCAGGCTTTGCTCTCGCTCTGTGTGGAGGCACCTGTATGCTCCTCTGTTCAGATACTGAAGAAAAGCGTGGTGTGAAGGAGCCAGGACTACCATGCAGAGGGGATCTAATTATTTGCCTCTCCAAAATGAGAACTTGATCCAAAGAAGGAAAATAGTTTTCCCAGTGGATACTCAGTGTCAGAACTGGGACCAGAGCCCAGATTTCTTGATTTCTCAGCACCTTCTCTGCTGGGAGCTGTACAGCACCATGCTTACAGGGCATTTTTTCATCAAAACCTATTTGGTGACTTCTACTGCCTTTCAGAGTACCTCTCTTAACCAGGGCTTGGTACTTTAAGGAACCATAGAAAACATGTTTCCTTCATAACTCTTCTTGTCATATCCTCACAGTGTTACTCAGTAAGAGGAGGAGTACCACTTGACTTCGAGAAGTCTTGGGTGACTTGCAGGCACTGTGACATACTATGGAAACCTGTAGAGTCACTTGTGAAACTCTAGCTCTCACAGACTTTATAGTAATTTTGCAACTAAACTGTGATTTCCACATAGGAATGAGTGAACTGGGTTGTCACCCCCAGTGGTAAATAAACATGAAGTCCTGTGTTGTTTGGTGTTGCTGGTGACTGCTGGCTACCCAGTGATCTTTTTAAGATTGAAATTCTGTGATAGCATGCTTGGAGTGCAGAGCTCAGTGTTTACTTCCAGAGTACGCCAGCAAACAAGTTTAGGTGGAGTTGCCAAAGGGATTTCCTTTGTAATAAGTTGCACAAAACACAGGTTATGAAACTTAGCACATAGGCTCTGTGATGCAGGGACAAAAAAGAGAGGGGGGGTGGGTATAAGAAATATACTCAGCCTCTCACTTCTCTGGACATCAGTCTTCTCCTGTCTCCTGCTGTATACTGATTCAGGCTAGTAAGGAAAGTGCTGTTTTGTTGGATGCTTCCTGAATTCTGAAGTCTAGCACTAGGAAGTGATTACTGGGAGTTTGTGTGAACTCCTGCTCAGGTCATAGGCATGGAAGGGCAGCCAGGTTTTTCAGGGGGATGTCGAATGGCTTTGTGTGGATGTGTGCGCTGGTGATTCAGAATAAAGTGATCAGGAGGAAAAGAACATTAAGAACTTGGAGTAATTACAGCCACCAAAAGAAACTCAGCTGCTTGCCAGGCATCTACAGGAGGTCCTGCTGCTCTGTCAGGTTCTGTTTCATGAAAAAGGAGGTGTGTGTTTATTGCCTTGCTCTCCTGGTTTATCAGCTTTTCCTTCATTTGGTCGTCTTGTGTGTTACCTCAGCGCATGGTTCATTTGCCTGACTCCAAGTTCAGCTCTACCTCTTTTATAGTCCTTCTACCTGAATTCCTTTCTAAATTGTGGGGGTGTGTTTTTCTTTCTACCGTGACTGAACAATCCCATTTCCTTGTGAAGGAATGTCAGTGCACACTGATTCTCTTAATCTTGTCTTACCCAGGTATGATTTTAAATGATATTATCAAAATAGATGTTTCTCTCTTGCTTTTTAAAGTTTTGCCTGTGTGTAACTTTCAGCTGCATCTCCTGTTACAGTGCCAGAACAGCTCTGTGGCTGTGTAACTGGAACGTGGCCTGTGGGTCTGTATGCAGTGGGGAGATGGGAGCAGTTACAAGAGTGAGTCTCTTAAGTTGCTAAACAAGGAGACTGCCTGCTGCTCAGTTAAAGCAGAAAGAGACCATTCAGACAGCATGTGAAGTTTTGGTGTAGGCTGCCTCTGAGACGTGGCCGTAGAGAAAGAGGGAGGGTGTATCTTTCACGTGGAGTAGTATTTTAAGTGGTGCTGAGGAATTTTGCTTCAGAAGTTGAAAGAATTGTGACAGTGTTATTTACAGACTGTCAAAAGCTAACGCTTGCAGTGTGAAGGTTAGAGTGCCTTACGTGAACTCTGAAGCCATGGAAATGTGAGAAAGAATAGTGAGGCTTGGATGATTGTTCTCAAGTTGCTTACACAGAAAATCCTTCATCCCAGACTTTGAATCTCGGTCACTTTTCTGTTGTGTTTGTGTCTCCTTTTTTCCTCTAGCTTATCTTTCCCAAACAAGAAAAAAAATAATCGATGCAAATTTCCATCTAATGTTTGTTAAATATGATGAGTGAGAAAATCCTGTATTTTCTCTTTATTAAAACCTTTTTAGTCTGCAACTACCTCAAAGGAATTGAAATCAGAAAACTGTCAAGTGTCTTTTTGACTGCAGAATGGTACTTTTTCTTGAAAATGTTAGTCGGGATCTAGTTGATAGTAGACAGCAGAGTGTAAAGTGTGCCTGTCAAATATGCACAGCAAACTTAACGTTGGAAAGGTTTGTTGTGGTGTTTTAACAGACTGAATTGGTTTGTAGACCTTTTCTGTTCTGACAAGAAGCTCTGCATGTAGAAACTAGTGTTTCTACAGAGTTCTTCAGTTTTTGAAAAATTCCCATTCCCGCCCTCCAAACTGAAGATAATTAAATGTTTTAATGGTTTTCTGACAAGCCTTTTTTTAATGGACATATTACTTGGGGTATTGTGTTGCTCAGAAGAGCTGCCAGGGTGAATGGGTGGTTTTATTGAAAACCCACTGACTATATCATACCTTCTCTTGCTTAACTTTCCTCTCCTTTCTAGGTCTGGATCAAGAAACAGAGATCGTCGAAGGTGAGTGTGCAGTTCTCTTACAGTTCTCCTAAAGGCCTATTTGTGTTTCTGTCTAGCTGCTGAGGTTTTTCCTGAGTCTCACAAATGGAGTTCACTCAGTGCCCCAGTCTGTTTTCCTCCCTGAAAGAAATGGGGACTACTGCTCAGGCAGCTCAGTGGTCCAGTGCAACTGAAGTTCACCCACTGGGGCTATCAGGCAGCTGGTGGCTAGCCCAGTCAGTGCAGGGGGGGCTGTGTGCCTCCAGAGTATGAGTTTAAGAATGCACTTGATGAATTTTTTCAATAAATACCTAATATACTTTTGTAGTTTTAAATGTCCAAAATATACTTGTTACATGTATAATGCCTCAGATGTAAAAATACGAAGATTCAAGATAAAAGCCCCCACATCTCTGTGAAGAGCTTGCCTTAGTGGTATGACAGCCTGCTCTCGGTGATAACATACCTGGAGATCCTCCTCTCTACTGCTTTCCATAAACATTGGCCTCCTTTGTTTTGTTTTTAGAGCAGATTGAAACAAGTCTGCTTCTAAAGTACAGTACTTTCACAAGGGAGGCTCTCTTTGGCAGACTGCCATACGGGTTGTGGTAATTTCACATGCCACTTACTTTGGCCTCTCTCCTACTTATACAGGCCTCACTTTGAGTGAGGCACGGGTGGCAAGCTCTGCTCTAGGCACTGGCACATGCTTACATTAATGATGGGAGCTTTTTATATAAGCTTCCCAGCAACTCAGATTTACCCACTGGCATTTTGTGGGCAGCATGAGGCCCAGGAGGGAGGTGCTCCCCCCGCGGGTGTTCTGCCGCAGGGATGAGCCTGGGGGGGCTGGGTGCTGGTGCTCTGGATGTTTGTTACTCGGGGATGTCTGAGAGATGAGCTCAGGTGTACAGATCAGACGTACTGGCCTGTGTCCTGAGTCTGAGGCAATCTGTGTCCTCTTCAGATCCCGGTCTCGGGAGAGGCGGCGGAGACGCTCGAGATCGGCTTCCCGTGAGCGGCGGAAGTCTCGCTCCCGGTCCCGAGACCGACACAGACGCCACCGGAGCCGTTCCCGCAGCCACAGCAGAGGTCACCGACGGGGGTCCAGAGACAGGAGTTCAAAACACAAGTATGTATTCCTGACAGGAGTGCTTCTGGAAAGGGGAGTCCTTGGAGTCGCAGTGGGCCTCCCCAGTCCCTTAGAGCCAGCAGGAGTATGACCGGTTTCTCGAGTTAGCTGTGTCCTGTACCAGCTCCTGGGCCAAAGCAGGATTTCCTGGTGGCCGTTCATAGATGGCCTCACATGAGAGCAGTAGGGCAAGATCCCAGCTTGAGAGGAGAGTCTAGGAGATAGAATTGGTTTCCTCATTTGCAGTACTGAGCCTTGAGAAATTGCTGGCTTGCTTGTATGAGAAGCAGCACCAAGGCCTGCTTGAGCTAACTGAGCCTCCCCAGTAAAAGCCAAGTACCTGGGAGGCCACTTCCCAGCTGCTTTCAGCGCTGGCATGGGGAAGGAAGTGTATGATTTGAGATCTGAGGGAAATTGTCTATTTAGGGTAAGAAGGCAGCTGGTCGAGAGATGGACATTTCTTTAGGAACCTGCACTGGAGGGAGGGGAAAAGTCAGCCAGGAGGAGGAGCATACCGTTCTGCTGTTGCTGAGGAGAAGCACTATAGTGCGAAGGAGGGCTCTAAGTCTCTTCTGAAACTTGGCAAAACACCCACTGTGTTGGACAAAGGATGAGGCAAGCATATGTAGGAGTATTAGAAAAATTGAAAGGAATCATTGTGTTTCCTTATAGCCCTTCTGAGCCTAGGAACAAGTCTATCACTGGGTGCTTGCTGAAGTTAGATCTGGCTTTTTTTTTTTTAACGCTCCTCCTAGGAGAGTGCTTTAGCACTGTCTCACCTGCTTAGGCAACACCACTCAAGTACAATTCTAGAAACAAACCTACAGTGTGTCTTGTGTCACTTCAGCTAAAGGGGTGAGAACAGGTTTTTAAAGATTCCTGATGAAGGGGAGGGAAATAATGTTCTAAAAAAGTCTGTTAATAATTGAAGGGGGGGTGTAAATACTGTTGATTCTCCAATGGCTGAGATACTAAAGTCCTTTTTTAAATCTGTCTTGAACATGAAAAATAAAGAAAAGAAGTTTGGACAATTAGGAAGTGAGGAAGACCCTGTAATAACTATTACTAAAGAGCAGGTAAGGGATTACTTCGAAAACCTTGAACACATTTAATTCAGCGCATTGAGATCGTAGGGGGATTGGCTAGGTGACATACTTTCACAAAATTACTGAGAACTGGGGAGAGACCAGGATCAGTTCAAGAAAATAAAACAAAAACAAGAGAACAAACAGAAAAAAAGCTGTTTCCTGAAAGAGCATAGCTTCTGTTTTCACCTCAGGAATTAATGATACTGCATTCAGGTTCTGCTGGTCTGAGGTCTCACTTGTAGAAGGAAATGGAGAGCCTGTGCCAGGATCTGGAGATCTTGGGGTAGGATGACTACGGGCAGGAGGCATTGTTGTGGGGACAGGAAAAGCGTTAACCTCATCAGACTCATGTTGTCCTCTGGTTAAAAGACACAATTTATTGAAAATGACATGGCTCACATGATACAGAGGGCTGTAAGGCTTTAATATATCAGTGGTGCGGTATTTCCAAACCTTAACATGAATAAAAACTGGAACCTCTAAGGTACCTGCCAGGTCCTTCTGTCCTGGCTCTATGCAGTTTGTGAAAGCCTCTGCCTAGTTCTGAAGGGGTGTAAGCCTCTAGAGCTCATTCAGGATCAGCACCTTTTGAAGGCTGCTAGTCGATAAGTTGGCGTGAATCATACAGAAAAACAGCCTCTTCAGATTGGCCCTAGTATGAAGCCTTCTGCTTAATTCTGTGTGGGCCGATACAGTGAAGCACTGCTGAAAATCTGTAGCTGTCATTCTGGCAGGCTGTGAAAAGATTAGCCCGTGCTGTAGGCTGTGAATATAAATCTGTGTCAGCCTGACTTTGAACCCAGGATGCTGCTGAGGACAGCGCTTGTCAGGATGCAAAGTAAAAAGCCCAGGGCTGAGCAAGCGTTGGAGTCCAAAGAATACAGTTGGTATTTAAAGCAGTTGAGCAGAAAGCCACTAGCTTAGAGCATAATGAAAAACCACTCCAGAAGACAGAAACAAAGCTGTGTGATAGACGAGGAAGAAATTGCAGACACTTTAGTATGGCCCAGTAAACTAATAAGTGGCCCAGGGAAGATCTTGGAGAGCCCCTGTGGCAGCAGTTTGAAAGGATCACTCCAAAGAGAGAGTAACAGAGCCTGCGCCCGGCACTCAGCGCTGCAAAACTGGCGTTCTCTTACATAAAGAGAACTCAGAGAGGGGCCAGAGTTGCTGTCTTGGGGGACACCACTCCCGACATCACAGTACTTAAGCACATTTCTGTAAGAAACTTGTGTTATGCCACAGCGCTCTTAGGGAAAGATGATGTCATTTTGTGTGTATTTGAAAATTCTTTTAGTTGTGAAGCTTATAGCGACGGTTTACTTTGTACTTCAGATCTTCTAGAGATCGATCTTCAAGAGAAAAGTCACGAGACAGAGAGAGAAAAGAGAAGAGCTCTTCTGAGAGGCGGCACGAGAGCACAAATGGCAAATCTCGTTCCAAGAGATCAGAAGAGAGAGAAGCTGGCGAGATCTGAACTCAAACGATCTGTGTTGCACTGTAAATAGTCTGATAAACATTCTACACAAAGCCTAAATTTCCCATTTATATTTACTGAATACAACTCATCTTTTGTAGTTTGGAATTTTTATTGTTTGGCAGATAGCTGTGAGTTTGTAGAGACACAGTTACGTACTGTTTAACAGGATTTTGTTTTAGTAGGAATAAATAAATCTGGACGGATCGTTTCCAATTCAGGCCAGTGGTTGACACACTGTGTTTGTCCTGACCCAGCGAACGCAGCAGTCGGGGCAGTGCTGGGGTCAGAGACCTGAGCTGCCGTGACGTTTGTAACGCTTCAGCCCTTTCCAGAAGATCTACCTGACCCTTTGTGAGCACACCAGTAACACTGGTTCTCACTTAATTACTTTTTCCTTCTGTTTATATATGTTAAAAGAAATTCAGAATGTTTTTTTTTTTCCTTTTAGCGCTTAGCCACTTCATTTTTATGTCTCCAGCATTTGAGAGTTGCCTCACTAGCCCAGCTAAGTCAAGACAGACAAAATTTGGCCCCGATCTGCCTATTTTGAAAGCTGTTCATCTTTGTGAGGATGACCAAGTCGGCTGGAGTACATCTCCAAGATGTGCTCAAGTCTGGTTTTAGTACCTTGACAGATCAGTTACCAGGTGTAAACATTTCTATGGAGGAATACAGCCACAGCTAGTCTGCCTGTTTACTGTGCGCTCCAGTCAGAGCTTCCTCTGTGGAGTTTTCTAACTTGCAAAAAAAGTGTTGCTGTATGTTTTTGAAGGCCAGTCAGGCAGGAGGTGGCCGAGGGGCAGAGGTGACTTGGGGTGAAGTCCAGGGGCAGGGCGAGGAAAGGAGTCACCCGCGTTGGTGTGTACTGCTTCTGGGACCGAGGCACCAGCTGTGTCCTAACACGTGTGGGAGGAATTTGCATATTGTAACTAGCTTATTTGTAACTAGGTTTATTTTACACTAGGGGAGGAAGGCCGCCTTGCTGTGCCAGCCACAGGCGAGACCCCGAGGATCGGTATTTTGTGAGAGTTGTGTGAGTAAAGCACTTGCTGCCCACCGAGCTGGGCGCTGGCAGGGCGTGAGCCTGGCCACTGCTCGTTAGCTCAGTGAGGCAGGTATCTTTAATTAAAGACAGCTCACTCCCAACGTTTCCACGCGGTGGAAGCAGGAGAGTGTCTGTAAATGCTGTAGAGGCGTGTGTGCGGTGGAGGGGGGGGTCCCGCGGGTGGTTTTCCCCTTCGAGGCTCCGATAAGCTGCTTAACGGTTTTGGTTTCCCGGCGGCCCCTCGGTGTTAGTCCTTAGTGCATGCGACCCCCCCCCCCCACTCCCCTTCCCTGTCCGTTTTTACAACTAATTCCGCGGTTTCACGTATTGTTTTTGTAACCTCCGTGTCGGGTGAGGGGAGAGCGGGGCCCGGGGGGCGGCGGGCGCGCTCTCGGGATGCCTGTACGTGACTGTGCTGTTCTCTCGCGGTCTGATCGCATTAAAGATCTGTGTTTGTGGCTCCTCGTGCTGCCCGGCCTTGTTCTTGCGGGTTCGCCGCCCGCGTCGCCGCCGCCACGCCCGGGACGCGCCTCCCGCCCTACTGCGCAGGCGCGGCTCTGCCGGGGCGGAAGCTGTCGCCTGCGTCGTGACGTCACTTCCGTCAGGAGGCGGCGGGGGTGGAGGCGGAAGTGACGGCGGTGGCGGCGCGCGGGGTGAGTGCGGAGCGGGGCGGGAAGGGGCTCGGTCCTGCCGGTGCCGCCCGGCCGAGACGAGGCCTCCCGGGGCTCGCGGTCTCCTGCGGCGGCTGGGGGGGGTTGGGCAGGGCGGGGGGCACAGCGAGCCGCCCCGAGCCGCGGCGGCAGTGCCCCCGCCGGTGCGGCCTCCCGGTGCGCTCCGGGAGCCCGGGTTTGGCTCCGGCACGCTCCTCCGGCGGGCTCCGGCCCTGCAGGGGTACCTTTCCGGGGAGGGGAACTGGCTGCCGGAGTGTCCGCGCTGCCCGGGCGCAGCCGCCGGCTCCGGCAAGGCGGGCACGGGGTGGTGCAAGCGGAGCTGCCGCGCACCAGCCGCTCCGCCGGCGGGACCCGCGTGCAGCCGGAGCGGGAGAAAGCAGCGAAGGGTTCGGTGAAGGTGGGGGCCGGCGGCAGAGCTGGTCCCCCGCGGCCTCTGCGCTGGCGGCAGCCTGAGCCGGGCGGGGGTGCAGCGCTGCTCGTACTTGGAACGCCGCAGCTGCTGTTCAACGCTGCTGCACTTCAGCCAGCCCTGATGCCCGTCCCCGTGATCGGAGGGCTCAAGAAGTTGCCCAAAACCATATCAAGAAGCCTGGGAAAGAATTTAATCCCTTGTGCAAAAGCCTGGGACTCTGCCGAGGTAGCTTGTTGCTCTAATCCTCCGTTTGATCCGAGCTCGTTTATCCCGTATGGTTGGCAGGCTGCGTAGGAGTCCTGGGGAGACGCTTACGCAGCACTTGTGAGTGCGGGTCTGTATCTCAGTCAAACAGAAATTCAAGAAATGCCTCACCTCTACAGAGCTTGTCACACAGCCTTCAGCACTCTTCCTGGAAAGGGTTCAAATTCATGTTTCTCTTCTCCTCAGCATGCCACAAGCCCAGTGTGCAGGCATAAATTAGAGCGTTTCTTAAAGAAAGAAAAATACGTAAATGTGTTAAATTGTCATCGCATTTCCACCCTTTTTTCCTTATTTTGGAAAGCAAAAACCTCATACCTAACTGCTAGGAGTTAGAGGGTCAGCCTGCTCTGGCAGGGAGGGAAGGTTCAGTGTGACTGGAGCAGTGCCGGGGCAGAACTGGGCCCCGTTTGAGGGGCTGCCTGTGGAGGCTGGCAGCCGAGAGGCTCCGCAAGGCTGGGTGTTGGCCGTGCGGGTGGAATGGCCTGTGAATGAGCTTTCTTCTGTGTACATGTGTAAGAGAGGAAAAGAAAAATTCTGTTTCTTGGGGGAGAAAAGAGGTTTCTCTTGGAGATAGCTGACAAGGGCAACAGCAGCTGGAGGAAGGCCGTGGCTTCAGTGCTGCTGTAAACCTTGCTGGGCTGAGCAGGAGGGACCCAGCAGGCAGCACGGAATTTGTGACCTGAGTGGTAAATGGAGATCTGTGGAACAGGTGCTTGGCTTAAAAAATGTACTTTCTTGTCATTTTAATAAACTTCTGTGAAATAAGCCTCTTCTACAGGGTTTTCATGTGCTGAGATCTCCCCAGAGTCCCTGTTGTGTTAAATGTCTGGCAGTGCAGAGGTGTTGCGGTGCTTCTGACACCAGCAGGGGAGCCCCGTGGATGAGGGATTCTCTGACAGGAGAAATTGAAACAGCTTGCTAACTACTACTCTTGGGGTTGATGCAAGGGATCTGCAACAGTCACTGAGGGTGAGTGGCTTGGATCCAGCGAAGCTTCTAAATTCTGGGATGATAAATGGCACGTGTTTCTGGTGCTCGGTTGTTATTACTGGCCTAACCTATAATCAGTTCCACACGGCTTTGCAGCTTTAATGCTGTTCTTCATCTTAGCCTTTTGCTCTTCCTAATGGTCTCGGGAAAAGTACTGCATCGTGTTTTGCTCTTTGCTAAACAGATGTGAGTTTCTCTGCTTGAATCCCTGACTGTAGAGAAAACTGAGAAAGAGGACTTCTCTCCTGCAGGTGACAGATGTATCACATTCTAAGGTGGTGTTTGATTGTGCTCTGGAGGAGCTTCTAATTCACTTGCTGTGAATGCTCTGCGGCACATGCTGTGTCTGCACCAGAGGGTTAAGTGTCATTTAAGAAGAACCTGATATTTTGAAGAGACCTGTATTAAGAGAGGCAAAATAGCAAGGGGGAGGGGAGGGGAAAGGGCAGCTGGAGCAGCAGATTGTGAGTGTTTCTCTGAGCTGGGTGTCTGTGTTTTCTTTGGTGTGATCTGGGTTACAAACGTGTCCTTACAAAGGCTGCAGGGACACGAGCAGGAGCAGAGCCTCCCCACCAGCCCGTGGCTGTGACTTTCTATCGAGAAAGAGTTATGAGCTGCAGATGACCCAGCAAAATTATGAGCTTGTGTACAGCGTGCAGTCTGAGTGTATTTGGAAAGGAAAATCTCATTGGGGGAAATCTTATGTGTTATTTCTTCTTGGCTGGCCCCAGACGTCAATGGGACTGCAGAAAAGGGAAAAGGTGACCCAGTAATCTCTTAACGTTGCAGCAGGTGACTGGCCGGCGAGTTTGCTGCAGTGCTGTGCTGCCCATGGGATCAAAACTGACCAGTCTGCTCGTGGCAGGCAGTCATGAAGGAAACATTGCCTCATACTCAGAGCAAAACTTGGAAGCTGTTTTGTCATTACGAATTGCAGCTTGGGGCTTCAGCAATTTCTGGCTGACAGGAAGGAAACCTGTAAGGTGCTTAAAACAAACAAACAAAAGAACCAAAACAGCCAAATGCTGTGTTTGGGTTCCTAAAATGGCCAATCAGAATGAGATTTTATTTTTCTGTGAAGGATATAAATGTGCTGAACATCAAATCTAAGTTACGAGATATTGCTAGAATTTTTCCAGGAAGAACTGATGTCTGGTGAGATTACAAATACTGTGGTTTGGTATTTTATGGGTGGAAAATGAGTTAAACCTTCCATCACACTGATAATTAAATGGATACTGTTACCAGTTTTCATACCTCTGACTGTATGCTGTTCTCTGTGCTTGTCAGGCAGTTCTAGGTGGCTGGTAGTGATAGTTTGTCTCTTGGATTTAGCTGTGACACGGCACTAACCTCCTGCTGCACAAGTTTCACTGCTTCGGTTCAGATCAGATCTGTACATCTGCGCTGTAGCTTCAGAAGAGGAAAGTCAGTCCCCCATGAAGGTGAGTAAAGCAGTGTTTGTCCCGAGTGCAGTGTTGTTACTGTGGGTCTGGAAAGAGTATTTGTTCCTCCTTGGCTTTGATCGGGGACTGCTCCTAGCTCACCCCGTTGCGGGGGGTAAGTAGCCCTTAAACCTTGGGGAGCCATAGACGTGTGCACACCAGCAAGTGAAGTTCCATGAGATGCAGATCCTGGCTGTACTGCAGCTCCCTGAGCTGTGTGGGTTCAGTTTGGGTCTGTCACATGGGATTTCTAATTATTTCCTTTTCTATGAAGCCTTTCTCCCATGTGTTCTCACAGTGAGGCCTCCCATCCCCAAGCAGAGAGCCGGTGCTACCTACAAGCTCTCGTGCATGCAGCGTGTGTTAATAATGCAGCAGCACGGGATCCTGTCGCTGCATATTTCCTTGCAAGGTGCCTGGATGTGTTAAACTTTCCAGTGAATTATTTTGTGTCCTCTACCAGCAGGAGACAAAACGCTGGCTGCTAGAGGACGGTAAAATCATCTGAAATGCACACTATCATTTTCTGCTTGTCTTCAATTAAACTGATTACCAGACTTCTTTGTTGTTCGGAGCTCAGACCGCTGCACATGCTGCCAGCATGTACTTTAGCAACCGTGGGCGATGGGATTTCCCGCATTGTTTGAGTCTTCGCCATTGACCTTTGTGGTCGTTGTTCTGGCACTGCTTCTGCTCTGGCAGGGGTGCAAAGGGCATTATTCAAACCCTGAAAGAAAAGGGAAAGAATTGCTTTAAAGGCATTGAGGACTCTTTGTAATCAGTGGCTCCTAGGGTCATTGCTGCAAAAGAGGGGGAATTGCTGGGGCTTTCAGGATAATTACCACTTTTTTTATTGTTCTCATCCCAGTCTAGATGACAGTGGTGTGATTTATAGTGAGTCATAAAAATACGCCTTCCATACAGCGTTAGGATGGTGTCCCTTTTGGACTAAGTGGGGAGAAGCTTGGTTCTGGTTCTTCTTGGGAAGTCTCAGAGGTGCTGGAAGCACTCGGCTGTGCCCGGCAGGTTTCCTGGCTCTGTACTGGGGGGCTGCAGAGGGCTCCACTGGAGAGGCCGGCGGGGTTGTGCTGGAGCCCTGCTGCAGCCCATGCCTGTTGGAGAAGATGCACCTCCCCGGTGCTGGAGACAGGCCTGCCAGAGAGACAGGAGCCATCTGCTCATCACAAGGGAGGTCGAGTTACCCATTCCTGCCGCCGTCCCCCATGGCTGCAGCAGTGGTTGCTCCGCTCTGGTAAATCATTTGCTCAGCCTGTGCCTGGAGCCTTGTACCTTGAACCTGCTGGAGGTCTGGTGCTCAGCCAGCTCCACTAACACAGCAGTGCTCGGCTCACCAGCGCCAAGGCCAGATCAGGGGGAAGGCTGAATGCATGACTCTTTCTTTTCTTCCCCTTTCCATCTGAGCCTTCCTACCCTTGTCAGGAAACAGCCGGCCTCGTGAGGGTGTCTCTCATGTTGCTGGTAGACTGATGTGAAGGGCAGATGAGGTCTTTGGAGTAAGATCTTTGGAATAAGATACAACTTCTACATTATTCATTGCATTTGCATGGCATTGTGCAGCTTGAATTAAATTGTCTGGAGCAAGATCTTGAACTCGATGTGCTGTCGTAGAGTAAGTGCCAGAGTGCTTGGGTTAGAGTAAGTGCTTCGTAACTGCAGCCTTGTAAGTCCAGCAGGCACTGAGGTTAGCTCGGGGGCTGACAGCGGCGAGCCAGGCTGACCCGCTCGCCCCACGTGCTCAGCCCCTGCCTTGCCGTAGGTCTGTCCTGCCTGTGATTTGCACCCAGAAGAGAAGGGGCCTCTGCAGCTCTTCCCTGCAGTGGGACAGAGACAACCCGGGGAGGTGAGGCCCCCAGTCAAGCCGCAGCTGCGGAAGGAGCCTGGCCTCCTGGGGGTGCCTCTGATCTTGTCTTCTTTTGAACCTGTAAATGAACTTGGGGATGAAACATAACGAGCCCTGTTGTTGGAGTTGAAAGCCCAAGCTCTCTGCATTGTGTGCTGGTGCAGAGTTTAAGCTATTTTCTGCTGGGGAAGTAAATTGCTCCAGTGGACAATCCAGGCACGTGACTACTGGGGCACAGTCATGGAAAATTGGCTCAGTTGTCATGTTTATTTGCTCTGATATAACTTTTTATGACACTGTCATGCAGCTTTTTCCAAGGCTACCGGAATGTGTTATTCTTCATTTCTTCCCTTCCACTACTTTTTTAAGGAAGCACTATCAGAGAAACTGTATATCACACTGATTTTTATTGTTGTTGTGGGTAGTGAGTTACCGGCTTCTGTAACGGACTAGAACATTTATTTTCCCCTTTTTATAACAAATTAGCACAGAACCCCCCTGTTATTGTAGCTGTAGCTCAAGCTTATGATTTATAGCAGAAGAAAATAAAATAGAAGTTGTTAGCTCTTCTTCCATTCTGATGAAATCAAATTTGCCTGATTTTAGTCTCAACTCATGCCTTCTTTTTCCTCCGGGGAGCTTTGGATTGTTCCTATACAGAATACACTGGTGTTTGTTTTTCTCTCTCTCTCCCTCCTGGGGAAGCTCAAGTGCTCATTACAGTAGGGAACAGCCTTACGTTGGGATATAAAGGTCACGAGTATTTCCTTTCACCTCTCCAGCCAGGAGTCAGACTGATGTACACGGGAGGTGGCAAGAAGTCTTTGCAGCAAAAGGAGCTTTTGTCATGTTTTTCATGAGTGAGACCTACAGACTGGTCAGTCCTTTCTGCACAGAGCCTGTAGCCTTCTTTGTCTGGGTCTAGGAGAGCTGATTTCCTCCTTCTCTGAAGAAATAGTGCTGTTCCCGCATCCCACGGTCTCTCCCTGTTGCTCCATGTGGGAGACCTCCGGTACCAACGGTGCTTTGTGTCCAGCTCTGTGACAATACACTGATTTGCTCACCTCCCATTAAATGTTTTCAGCGTAACTATCAGGTAGTAACAGAATATTTTGATGTTTTTTTTGGACAGATTCCAAAATCTGTTTTAACTGCTCTTTCCGTTGTTGCAGGTGAAGAGGGAGAAGGGCATCTGAATACGGATGAATGAGCTGCGATGGATAACAAAGACTCAGAAGCTGAGATCCACCCTCTGAAGACTGAGGACGTGAAAGCTCAGGAGAACCATGAAAACTCTGTGGAGAGAAGAATTATCAGCAAGCAGTCATCGCGACTGTCTCGGCTGTCCCGCTGGCGCACTGCTGCCTTCTTCATCTCGTTATTTCTGTGTTTGATAATTGTGTTTGCTTTCTCGTTTATCATTCCTTGCCCAGAAAGGCCAGTTTCAGAAAGAACATGGTTCCGAAACTACGACAATGCAGGTGAGCTTGTGTAGCAGAATAAATATTTACCAACAGTCCTTTTCCTTTATGTGCCATGAATTTGAATTGTGAACCTCTACCTACGCATGGTCTGGAGCCAGGCCTGCAGGGATGCTGCCCTTGGGAGTCAGAGCTGTGAATACCTGACCTGGATAAGCAGTGGCCCGTCATAATTGGAGTGGCCTTCCAGGAGGTGTTTACAGGATCTAATGGAGAAATTAGATGCTGCTCTGAAGCTCTAACAAGGTAGCAGGCTGGCCTCATTTGGAAAACAAATAAATGGGGAAGGGTGTCTGGGAATAAATCTTTGTTGAAACTTTGGTCTGTAAAATGTTCCTTTGAAGTTTAAGCTGAGGTTTGGGGACAGTTAGGCATTCTTTCTTTGTCAGTATGACTTTCTAACTTCTCCATGGAAAACAGGAAGGGGAAAAGAGGAATTGCATCTTGTTTCTTTTTATAAACTGCACAAATTTATAGTTGCTTTAGTCGGCTCTTTAGCCTGGGTACTGCTCCCTGGTGGCTCAGCATTCGCTTCTGTGAAAGCTCTTCTTTAATCTTACGTGCAGTGCATGTGTGCTGGTTGTGCTGTAAACACAGAGGTAGTGCTCACCAGCAAGGACTGAGCTTTGTGTGTTGATGCAGAAATCCCAAGTTCTGCTACTCTGAGCTGAAGAAGGCTGCTTTTAGCTGAGAATGGGAAAGGTGGAGTATCTGGGGCTGAGTTTTGTGGGGTTTGTTTGGGTTTTTTTATATTTCAGGAATAGCAACCCCACACCAAGACCAGAGTTGTTCTGTGTTAAAAATAGTTCAAATTCTGGCTGCTTGGCCTTAAAAAAAAGACAAATCCTCTAGGGGATAGCAAATTTTAAAAAATCCTTTGGCACTAACTTCCAGTCCTTGGTACTCATGTAGATGTTTTTTTTTAATACAAAAGACAATTTGTCCTGATGTTACGCTGTCAGAGATGGAAGCAGTGAGTAGGTCTCTAGGAATTTGTGTTTTGCTCCAGCTCGCTCTGCTGTTGTTGAGGCAGTCCTCACTGGCGCCTGGCTTGTGATCTCTTTTACAGTGGCCTACCAGTTTCTCGCTATAGAAGATGTGAATGAAGACAAAGTGCAAGATGTCGTCTTTGCTTTCAAAGCTAGCAACAGCAGCAGCAGCTTCAACAGATCCTGTCTGGATGAAGGTAGCTGATTCAGAAACAGGAAGCCTTGTAGTAAGGGCTGTTCTTTCTCTTTTAGTTCTAATTAGTGAGGCTGCTGCGGGTCTGGGAGAGAAAACCAAGTTAGTTGGGTGGGGAGAGAGGAACTGGGTGAGTCCCAGCTCATGGGTGGTGCAAAGGTAAGTGCAGGTAGTGCTCCCTCTGACATCTCTTCTCCTCAGGTCTGCCTTCTCCGTGTGCCTTTGTTGCTGCTGTGTCTGGCACGAACGGCAGAGCGCTCTGGGAGAGGCCTGCTGCCGAGGAGATTGAGTGGATGGAGTGTGACATCAGGCAGCTCGGGGAGGCGGAGGGCCCAGGCTGCCTGGTCGTGGGGAAGCCGGTGTCTCTTACGACAGTCGCCCTGCGGACAGGTGAGTGGGGAGCAGAGTGCTGCTGCCCTACAGCACTCCGTGCTACTTGCTTCCCTCACCTGGTGACCTTCAGACCTCAGAGCCTGGGGACGTCAGCGTGACATGACTTGCTGGTACATGAACAATGGGCACAGGGTATTTATTATCTGGAAAACCTTGCCAGGGCCATTCACTGGGCTGTTGAGAAGTGCCTGTTCTCTCAGCCTCTCTGTTCCAAAGCCTGGACTCTGTTGTGGTGGTTTGTGCCAGGCACTGTTACAAGACCAATGTTTCAACCGCTTTCGAAACAGGAGAAGCGGTCTCTAGCTGTGAATATTCCTTTATACTCGCAGGGGTTGGACATGAACCTGCAGTGGCAAGAGGATTGGGAGTTTTAGGGATTTACGATTTTAAAGTCGTCAGGGAGAGCATTTAGGATAAGTAATCACCAGTCTGTTTCAGTAGCCCAGGATGTTGCCTGGTTCCTCTAGAACGCCTTAATTTCTGAACCTATAGATTGAGAAATTCATCATCATCTTGCCAAACAGGAGCAGAGTCCATTGCACCTTGAACCTTCCTCAGTGATGAAGCCTGAAATACATTTCCATTTTGAGGGTCACTGTTTCAAAGGTTCTAAACAGTGCTTGTTCTCCCTTGGAAACATGCCTGGGACGTTATCCTCTATCTGATATTGAACCCCTCACACCCTATTTTCCAAAAACTGGGAGAGAGAAATATCAAGAGGTAAAGCTCTAAGGAATCTGAAAAAAATCTGGTGTAGCTTTTAATTTCCAGTGTAGATGGAAATGTAAACACACACAGAGCTGGAAAGCTTCTGTACAACTGAGGTATCTTAGCCCCATTTCCCTCATCAGTAGGCTTTAGCACAGGTTATTTATAGACTGTTAATGAAGTAGTTGCTTCCAGGTCAAAGTGTAGAAAGGTGGCTGCTGAGCCAAAGGCATGTAACTAAAGATAGCCATAAAGAAATAGCACGAGCAAGGAGAGAAGGAACCAGGCTAAGCCACAGGTCACAGCATAATACAGTAAAGAAAACATTTCATAGATAAATTCAAATGAAGATTTTATTATCTAAAATGAAGACATGAAAAATTCCTTCAGATCGAAAAGCTAATAAGCCAGAAGTTGACATATTTTATCCCTTTTTGCTATTAAGTAGGTTAAAAGGGGTTTCTTGGCACGGTTAACTTTTACTGGGGGTTAGGAGGGCAGATCAGAATAAAATGTATTCAAATAGGCTAAATGTATTTAAAGTGGCAAAGTCTGACTTATATCGGCATTGTGCTAAAAACAGTAGCCAGAACAATCTTCAGCTGTTAATGATTCATCATCACAGAGGATTGCTGAGATTCCAGGGCGCTCAGGCCGTCTAGCCTCTGCCTGTAGGAAGACTGAAGGAGAGGTAGGCAGATTGTCATCGGAAAGTGTCAGATGTGGTTTTGATCCTTCAATGCTGATAAAGTTAGTGCTTTTCTATCAGTTCAGGTTTTGTTAAGCCTTGCTTTCTTCATTGCAAACAAGAAGGAAAGTGTAGGATTGCATGCTTCTGTTTGTGTGGGATAGCTAACATTCCTGCATGTTTATCCTACAGCAAACTGGGACACAAGAGTTTAAGATTATCTGTTCCAGGTCAAAGCAAAAGTCTGTGTAGCTGTGTTCCGTCTCTGCCAGGGCCAGAAGCAGAGCCTCGAGGAAAAGGACAGGAGTAGTGCTGTGTTACACCTCCTCTCCTCACCTTGTCCTCCGGCAGCCTGCACTGTGAGCCCTGTGAGTAGTTCCGGTGTCTTAAGGGATATGGCAGAAAGGGGACCACGATGATCAGATGTATGAAATGGTGAGAAATCCCTAAACAAACCAGAACTCCAGCCTGGAGAATGTCTGACAGGAAGAAAAGTCTGCGTCCTCTGCAACTGCTTGACGTGAGGGCTGAACTCAGTCATCTATGTCCCAATTTTATTTTTCCTTCTGGGCCAGAAAACCCCCAACGCTTTCACCCAGGTTAGATTTGCTGTCTAAGCACTTGTCTAATTTCCATCTCGGCAGCTGTGACCTCGGGCTCTGAGGAAGCACCGTAGTGTTCTAGATGTCTGACAGGATAGTCCCATCTCCCGTTGGTGGAGCAGGATGGGACTGGTTTCACAGTTCGTGCTCTTTGGGGGGCTGTACTAGAGCATGAAAGCTTCTCAAGTCCTTTGTGTTGAATCCATCTTGCCGTTACCTGTTTCTATTAAGTCAGACTGCTCTTTTAAGAGAGTAAGATGCTTTTTCCAAAACTATGTCCACTGTCTTAACCAGCAAAGAACAGAGCCTTGTGCACTGAAATGTGAATTTCGTCAGCCTGTTGTAGCTTTGGACTGTGCTGAAGCCAAGATAGTTATTTAAAACTCAAATTCTCTCCTTCCTTTGCCTACTTGTTTTTTTCTGGGGTAAAATTCTTTGCCTTCCCATGATTTCCTCTGGGCTCTCTTCTGCTTCACATCTGTTGCCATAGTAACATATCCAAGTATTTTTTTCAGTGTTTCAGTAAAAGCTTTGGAAGAATTATGCTGGAAATACAGCCTGCCTTAAATTATTGCCGACAGCGGGTCAGGTAGTAATTCCTTGGCCTTCACTACAACTGCTGTCCTGACAAAGAACAGATGATTGATTGCTTTGCATTCCTGAAATGATAATTGGTGTGTGTGATGCTGTTTAAAGGAGAGGATAAGTATTTCCCCTCTGAGCACCTAGTTAGTCACTTAAGTCTTCCTTAAAAAGAAAAACCCCTGGCGGTCTCGCCCCCTCACCACATTTCACTGCGAATTCCAGTGGGCAGTGACTGGAGTAAAGTCACCCAGCTGGCCTGGAGCCATTGAGGAGAAACTCCACACACACACAAACACTTTTTTTTTAAAAAAAAGACCAAACAAACAAACAAACGAAAACCAAAAAAAACCCAAGCTCTGCTACCTCTATTTACAAACAAGTTTGAACATGCTGTGCGAGTTCTTTGAACAAGGGAGAGGTGGGATGTGAACTGAGTTGTGGCTGGTCACGTCCCTCTGGAACATCTGCAGGAACATCTGCAGGAAGCAAGTTGCAGCAGAAAAGGTTTTGTTGGGAATAGCTGCAGTGCTGTGATCAGAATTTAGCTGCTTTATGGTCTTAAAATGTCTCTGCGCATTTAAGTAAACAGCAGCAAGATTTTAGATCACAAAGAAGGATTTTCCATGCCATGAACATGCTGGGATGCTTGTTAACCTAAGGCCCGGAAAACCAAGCTGTCCTTTGTGCCCTGCGGATTGATTTGCACCTGGGATGTTTGGGTGCATTTGTGCAGGCGGCTAGAATGACTTTCCAATATAAATTGAAATTGTGAAATGCAGAAATGCAGAGAAGTACCCCACAATGAGCATAAATGTAACTGGTTTGTGGTGCTGATGGGCTGTAAATGGCTGGCTGCTGCAAAGGAGGAGCAGCTGTTAAAAGCCTTTCAACCTAAAGTGCCTTTTAGTGAGTGTTTCCCAATAACTGTGTCTTCCAGGGGAAGTTCTGTGGAGACAGTCCAGTGACTTTGGAGCTAATTATACTGTGCTGACTCCTGTGGCCGTGATTCCAGATGTGGATAGTGACGGAGTTCAGGACCTGATAATCTTTATTGCTACAGGAGATAAGGTATGTCACTCTGAAGCTATGATACACCCATGGCCAGACCACAGGGGTTGGCAGGAATGCTATTTATTTCGATCTTGTAGTCTAAGAGGAAGTGTCCAGAGGCTTCTGATATCTGTGGGTTTGGGGGAGGTTCTTTCTCACCCTGCAGAGATGTACTTCCAAATCAATGTGAGTGTTTGATGGTTTAAAAAAAAAACAAACAGAAGAAAAAAGCTGGCCAGGAATCCATCCCGCTTTTCAGTCTGCACTCCTCGCTGCCTGTTCCTGGGCTGTGTGTGGAGGGAGCCTAGGGGAGATGAGCTTGCAGTTTTCTGGGACTCTACTCGGAGAAGTGGAAGTGAACAAACCCTGACAGGTTTGGCTCTTAGATCAAAGCAGGGCTGACAGCCAGCACTTTTGTACCACCACTGCCCTTTTCTGATAGCTGTGGTAGTGCTGCCCGTGCTCTGCTTTGCACAGCTCTCTTAGTGTCGCTGCTGATTAATTCTGACTTGGGTTCATTTAGTTGTGTTAGCACCATTCCGATATTGCCTTTCCTGTTTCTTAGAGGGGGAAAGTCATATAGCTAAAAGTGGTTTTATACTCAGACGTCTTTATCTGTGACTGAGCGGTACAGCATCATCTGCATGCACAATCTGTCCTGCTTGAAGCATACAAAAGTTACAGTTCCCTGCAAGTCTGATGGTGGAGTGGGAGCCCTGTGTCCTCATCATACCAGAGTTCTCCATAAGCAAATAGGGTTTTGCTGTCCGGGGCATTGTTGTTGCCAGAGTCATCAGAAATTCTATCCTCTCCGACTCCTACGTTTCTCTTCTGTTTTCTTTCCTTGCTGCTTTTGCTATCCCAGATATCTCAAGACATTTTTTTTTTTTAATGTTATGCAGCCAAGAAATGTTTGAATGTGGTCTCTGTTCTGCAAGACTGCCTTTGATTTGTTTTCCATGTAACTTTTCTAGCTATCTAGGTATGAAATCCCTCCTTCCCTCAGGACTTGGCAAGCACTCTGTCAACTTAAGTAAAAGTACGTTCTTTTATAAGAAATCACGTAAAATTTAGAGAGCCTGAGTTGAGCTCTGCAGCTTGGCAAAAGGCAGTCTTGTCAGCAGGGAGATGCAGAACTTAAGCAAATCAGCTTTGTGGCTAACAAGGGCTGAAGCTGAATGTTATGTTACGCTGCTGCTTCCTGAAATGGCAGAGCTCTGAGCAGCCTGTGGGGAAGGGTCTGTGTGCAGGGGGTTTAGATGGCAGTTTTTTCTGAGAGTCTTACTGACCTTTAGCTGCTGCACGCTTCAGCACAAATACATCTGGGAAAAGAAGACCTTTTTCGGGACACATTGCTTGTAGCAGCGTGTAGAGATATTAGGCAATGCGGTGAGTGAGGTGGTGTGTATTCTCGCTCGCTGCGTGAGTACCTTTGGCTGTTACTGTCTCCAGGCAGCTGCTGAACCAGTGCTTCCCAGTAAAGGTGAAGCTGATCTACAAGAGCTGGTATGTGTCTCCTCCCAGTGCGGGAGGCTGGGAACAGCTGGTGGATATGGTGCTCTCCCTCTCCAGCTGTGTTCTTCCTTCTCCCCGGCAAACTATCCCTTATTCACCTGCCAGACTCTCCAGTTTCACTCTGAGAGCAGCAGATTTCCTTCTCTTTCCCAGTCCCTCCCTCTCAGAGAAGAGGGAAGGGTTCCTGCCTGACTCAGCATCTCTGATGGATGCCGTTTCTCTTGGTCTGATGTTTCTCTTCTCCCTAGACTGTGTTGCTCTCCCCAGATCATGACTGTTGCCCAGACTTTTGAATCTGATCCTTATTTTAGCCTTTATTCTCCCGAGTGAAATGTTTTTAGTGGATTCTGTTACACTGCACAAAGAATATAAAGAAACCTATCAGCTCTTTTATCTCCTTGGACTCATGTCAGCTTTAGGAGGAGTGGATTAGGGCACTTAAGATATTTAGCAGAGCTACCGTGTGAAGCCAAGTTTCCCCTGTGTCCATATGCTGCTTTGTTTCTGCCTTTAGGTCTCTCCATCATTTTCACTGCTCAGTAGGCTTGAATTGATCTTCGCTGTCCTTAGCAGAGCTGGAGTTTGCTGTTCAGCAGTCCCAGCCTGCAGGGGAGGTGGTTGGCAGAGGCAGTAAAATCTTGGGGCGAGTGGCTGTGCTGGACATGGTTTTCCAACTTGCAAAAGTGTTCCCAGCAGAGGGATCATCTAACTCCTGTGCACACCTCCAAAACCAGGGAGAGACTTTTCATCCGAGCCTGTGCTGTTCCCGTTCACCTGCTGTGCAGTACCAGCTGCTCAGAAGCTTTGGAAGTCACTCCAGTTGGAGCAGTAACAGTGTGATGCAGCTTTAACCTTTTTTTTAATCCCTTCCCTGCGTAGATTAAGACCTTCATCCATTCAGGAAAAGATGGCAGACAGATCGGCTCTGCTGGAAGCCTGAACGTGGATGGGAAAGCTCGCTATGTCAGGCTGAACCTCGACGACTCCTCTTACTTCCTTTTCTATACAGGTACAGTTCTGTTTGTGAATTCAGTCTGAAAGAGTGATTCTAACTGTGACATCAGGATTACTAGACAGTTGTCTGAAAGATCGTTTTGCATCCTTAAAAGCTGTGTTGTGCTTTCACCTAGTAAAAGAGCTATTCAAGGCCAAGAGAAAGGGGGGGGCTTCTGCTTAAACTAACGTTTGTTATATACTGTATTAATTCTATCTGAAAAATGTTGATAATGTAAGGTTTAAGTAGTCATTTATAGCAAATGATTACTGTGGAATATTTGGATTATGAACAGATAAGCAGTTAAAAGCATTCAAAAGCAGGCTTGAGTCTCAAAATACCACTACAACTCTATGATGCAAGCCCTAAAAATATAGTTGATCTGCCAGATCTGGAAAATCAGAGTTCAGAGCAAGGGCAGGATAACTTATCTCCCTCGTTATTGCTTTCTTTGTGCAGAAAACTCTCTCTATGCATATTCCCTGAAAGATCTCTACAGTGCAGCAACTGGGATGGAAATTAAGCTTCCCAGCCTTGGGCAAGATTCTCAGTGGGAGAAGAACATTGACCACACCACGCACCGATTATCCCTTCTCAGGTGTGAGATTATGTCTTGGTAGCCGGTGGAGTAGCGGGTACTGGTGTTCCTGACAGGGTGGCCAGTTCGGCTTTGTTCTTTCCTGCCTCTGTGGCTTTTGGATTAGGAGCATATCCAAAGCTCAGGGCTGGTGTTGATGGCCTGCTCAGGGTTTCAGAGGAAAGGAGGGAAAGCAGACTGGGGTTTCCTATTTGTATTTACTGTGCAGGGAAAAAAAACCAAAACCCCACAATAAAACCATCCACAGTCTGAAAACCGTAATCATTTCTCTGTCCTTGTTCAGCTCTGGAGACATTCGTTACCTGGCAAAAATTCCTGGGCGATCACGAGAGAACATTTTGGTTGTGAAGTCAGAGATGGCTACGCTGATCAATGCACAAAACCTTCAGACTTTGTGGACCCTCAACACCTCTCGTGTTGTGAGGTAGTGTTACTGATGTGGGATTTCCAAGTTCCCAGCAACAGCGGTGAACTGGCAGATGCTTTTTTTTTTCATTTGAAACACAGGAGCTTGCTCTGAGGTCATATCTGGATCATTTATTGTGTTACGTGTCCTCTGTTAGCAAACAGCAGGTGCTGCTTCAAAACAGAGGAGCCCAAAGCTTTGATTCTTCATTCTGTGCCTGCTGTGATCTGGCTGGTTTGGGTCTGGGCTCAGAGCTGGGAGCGGTACCAGGCTGACCTAATGTTGTAGCAGTCTCCCAGGGGAGCTGTGGGAGGGTAGAGCCTGCTCTGAAAGAACAAGGTGTGCCCTCGCCATCAGGATGTGTCATGAACTGTCCCGGCTCTTTCTCTCCCCTAGTGAACCGCTGCTTGGTTACTACAAACCTGATGTTCTTGGTATTGTCCTTGAGAGTGAAATTGGACCCAACATGAAGAAGGTTTGAAATCTCTTCCTTTTAATTTCCCTTTTCTCTGCATGTCACAGCTCAAGCAGACATTGAGTCGGGGACAGCTGGTGGGATGTGTTCTCTCTGGCTGATTTTAGGAAGCTTTAAGCTGGGAAAGGTTCTCTTTCAACAGGTTATTGAAGCCAGCTTAGGCACTTTAATTCTCTTCTCGGCAAGAGGCTTCAATGACAGAGCTTTGAACCCCTTGAAGTAGCTGCAAAACTTGTGACTTTATTCTAACGTGGCCCGCCCCAGGTCTCACAGCTCTGTGATGCTCAGCTTTAAGTATTTGCTCATCTTCCCATATGTCAGATTCTTGTTCCTGTAGACAGTGTAGGGTAGAGACAGCTGACTTGACTTCTCTCTGATGGCTTGTTGGAGCTCTTTGGTACGAGTTCTTTCTCTTTCTTCCCTGCTAGGTTATGATTGTTGAGAGTGGATCTGGAGCAGTCCAGTGGGACCTGAAACTGAACTCGAGAGCAGAGAGCCCTGGGCCTGCCACACTTTCTACTGCTGATCACCGGTCTGCCTTCCTCCTCTGGGGTGACTACCAGGTGCCAGGAAACGAAACGGTCAGTAGTGTTGCTGAATGGCTGGTGTTCTCGACTTCCAGCCCGACTTGGGTGGAGCTACCCCCTCTCCCAGTGTTCACATTCACCTCTCTCTGTGCCGCTGCAGCCTCCTGCCCTGGGTGTGTGGTCTCAGACCAGCCCGGCCTGCTAGAAGCAGGCAGAGCTCTGCATGAGGTCTGGTCTCCACTGGGTCCTCATGTCCCCACAGCACCCCTGCTAGGGGCTGGTGGTGGCACCAGCAGCTTTTGTCCTCAGCCTGCCCACATAGAGAAACGGGACTTAGTGGCTCTGTGGGCAAAGTGGGTGGCTTGCCCAGAGCCCTGCCTTGGCGTGGCACTGTAGGTGAGGCGAGGGGCTGCTGGCTGGTACCTCTGAAGTTGCTGCTGTTTGGCCTCTCCCGGCAGTGCTGCACGCAGTGATCTCCCGTGGCCACGTGAATGTCCTCTCTGTGTGCCAAGGCAGGCTCTGGCAGCCTCGATGCGCAGCTCAGCTGGGTCACAGCCCTCTGGGGCAGTGCCTGGCAGCGTTAGTGACAGGTTGTGTTTTGGAGGATGCCTGAGCACCAGCTGAGCTTCCTGTGCTTTCCTCGCTAACTCTACCAGCCCTAAGGCAAAAATCTGTCGCCTGCCTGCAGCAGACAGGCCTGCTATTCGCAGGAAGCTTGGGGTGGGGAGAGCACCGAGCAGTAAGCAAAATCCCAACACTAGTACTAGTGGCATCAGACAGGGTGAGCTGGGCACACACAGACGAGTATCTGACAGGATGTGTTCTGTCAAGCATGAGGACAAGCCGAGCCCGGTGCTGGCGTTGTCACTGGGATAACGTGTGGGTCCGTGTCCTCATAGTGTCCTGTTGGTTGCAGAGATCCAGAGCTCCTCTCCAGAAGCTGTATCTTTTCCATCCTTCCTACACTAATGTCCTGTTGGAGCTCCGCAACAGCACAGACCAAATAATTGCGTTCAATGGTAAGTCCTCTCCTTCCAGCCCTCCAGCGAGGAGCTGCAGGAGGACACTGGCCTTCTGGTACCTCCTGGGTGCCGTGGGCCTGTGGTGTTGGGTCTGGTGGCCAGTCTGAACGCAGAGACCTTAGGCTGGGCTCTTCCCTCTGCTCTGTGTTAACAGCCACGCTGTTTGAGCGGAGCCGTCACGCCTGCTACGTGCTGCTGAGGGGGCCTCGGCCCAGCGAGGAGGCAGGGCCGGTGTCGCTGATGAAGCGTAAGCTGAAGGAGGATGTCTCGGAGAGCAGGGTGGTGTGGCTGAGCCGGGGGGCTGCGGACAGCGAGCAGTACATCCGCGATCGCCTCTACAGGATGCGCTTCCAGAGCCGGGCGTGAGCTTGCCGAGGGAGAGGGAGAGGCTGCCCTGGGCCAGGCGCCTCCGAGCGGCCTCTCTACAGCCTGCCCTTAGCAAGCCCAGGTCACGGATCCAAGTGGGAAGCTGCCTCTCTCGATCCGCAAACCAAAGCGTGGCTGGCAGGGAAGCACCTCCCGTGTCTGGGGATGCCCAGGCTGCGGGGGCAGCGGCCAGTGCATCTGTCCTCGGAGCTGATGGGACTTCAGTGCTCGGCCAACACTGAAGTGTCGTCAGCTCGGGGGAAGAGGGCTTTCCCCTGGATCCTTCCGAGTCCACAGAACTGTGCTGACTCAGCCTGTGTCTGGAGGAAAACACATGCTTGCTGGGGATGCCGGAGTCGATTATTTCTTGGGTGCTTGCGTGAGACGTGGAGCTTTGATGTGTGGTGTTAGATTTCCTTTCTGAGTCAGCTCTCCTGGCTGTGGGAGAGGTGCCTGACTGCAGGTTGATTTGCAGTCACCCTCTCCTGGATTTGGGCCCCTGCTTTGGTAGTCGGGGGGGGTGTGTAGTGCTAGACCCCAGCCGTGGCTGATGATGCGGCTAGGTGTCACCTGGGCCAGCAAAAACACAGGTTAAAGTGTCATTCTACTTAGAAAATGGCCTTTTCTCCTAAGAACAGCCCCACGTGCCCCACTCTGCAGTCACAAGCCTACCTGTGTCTGTCTCCTCTGCCGCTTCCTTCCCAGCCAGGCTGTGCAGCGTTGGTGGCACAGAAAGGGAGCTGGTCTCCCAGATGCGTCAGTGTTCCTCCCTGTCCCCAATCTGGTTATAAGGGATACGAAAACTACCCTGAGCCCAGGCTGGCTGGTCCCTGCCAGTACAGACGCCACCTCTCCTGCTGGTTTTGAGGTGCCAGAGGATCTAGGACATTCTTTCAGAGTAGAATTGCACTTTAACCTTTCCTGGAAGCTGGGCTTGCTGCTCGGGGGAGCCCTGTGGCAGTGCCAGCTGCCCTGCAGATACTCGTTCAGCCTTGCAGCTGCTGAGAAGCCTTCTCCAAGCACCATCCCCTCTGCCAGGAGGTGGGCAGGCTGTAGGACAGGCACGAGCCACGCAGGGAAACAACACAAGCTCTCTTTGCAGCACAGCTCCAGCGAGAGCCCCGTGCTGCCTCCCTGCCATCCCTTGGGATCGGAGCGATGTTGGGTGAGGATCTGCAGGGGCTGTTCTCTGCCCAGCCTCGTAGCGCCAGGGACCGGGGCAGGTTGCTGCATGAAGACGACGTCTCCCCTGGAGGCTTCTGTGGCGTGGTGTGTTTGTTCTGCCCTGCTTCTTGGTGGGCACCAGTGCAGACTAAAAACGAGGTGCAGAGCCTGGGAAATGGGTTGAATATTGTGCTTAGTCCTGAAAGCTGCAGTCGCCACACCGGCCACTCTGAGACGCGAGCCCTGTGCGTACGCTGCTGGGCATCCATCTGACTGGTGAGAGGAAGGTGGACAGAAAACACCCTAAAAATAACCTCCATCAAGTTTTGTGGTGCTGGAGAGGGTTTGGCCGATGCCTCCCTCCCTTGCCTAGTCTCAGATCAGGGGGTGTGTAAAAATAACGTAGGGTGAGAACCTTACACCAGGTTGTGTAGGGTCAGGCATCGGTTCTTCTCTTGTGGCAACTGCTGAGCTTTAACCTGCTGCAGGGCAACTGCTGGCTCAGGCAGCTGGTGTCAGGCAGGCTTGTGCCCGCAGCTTCAGCTCGCCCACTCTCACAGCAAAATGAGCTGCAGCATCAGTGGTCTGCCTGCACGCTTGCCCCCTGCTTCCAGCTGGCCATGAGTTGCCCCGTGACCTGTAGCTGGGGCAGTCGGGGGAGCCGTGTAGGGTGAGTGCTGCAGAGCTGTGCTGCAGAGGGGGCATCCAGGCGGTGCAGGAAGCTGGGAATTCTCCCAGGAGAGCACTCCAGCACCCCCAAAGCACCCTGCACTCAAAATGGTGGGGTTACCCCTCTGTTCCTATCTCTCCGGGCTGTTTCCTGAGGGACTGGGGGGGTGCAGGGAGGCTCCCCTGCTGTTCCCCTAGCTTAAGTCACCTCAGCGTGATGAAGACCTGAAGCCCCACGAGCCCCCGTGCTGGTCTCACTGAGTGTTGGATGTGGATTGTATCCCACTGAAATTTCCCTGGCAGGGAGCGAGGTGCCCGGGCTGTATCGCGCTGCTGTCACGCTGTCTCAGCACTCCTCCTCCTCCGATCCCTACCCAGGCCTGACCTTTCCCACAGGCACACTGAATGTTCTTTCAGGAGAGCTGGATTTTTGGCTTTGGGGGGCTTTTCTGGCTTTAAGTTGTTCATTAACGTTTCCAGATACTTTGGAAACACAGGTTTTTCCCTGTGGCAGCTCAATTAAATGCGTCAGTGCCAAACCAGCACCTTCTTAACAAAACAAGTAATTTTTCCAGCTTATTTCTCTGTGTAATTGGTTTTTTTTGCAGTATTTAATGAATGACTTTGTGCCTTGATTCAATAACTCAGATGGGTGATGATGGCATATATCACTGTGTTATGTATTAGTGTGTTTTTTAACACTAAGACTGTTTGGTTTGGTTCTTTAACTTATTGCAAATTGTGCCCTCTAGGACTTGGTCTAACCGGAATGGTTTCAATAAATCCTCTTTTGCATTGTTTGTAAATGGTGCCCTGCTTTTGTTGTTGCAGCTGAAGGTTATGCAAGACTTCTTTGTCAGCCCTTTGTGTGACTTGCTGAAGGCAGAGACCCCCCTTTTTGGAGGGATCGGGTGTCCTGGTGATGCTCCGGCGGGCGCTGGCTCTGCCCTGCTGCCCTGGCCAGCTGCAGGCAGGTGCTGGGCCGGGAGAACGGAGGGTGCGGAGGGAGCCTCGGTTAGGTAACCAAGCCCCCGGCCCGGGGCTCTGTGACCTGGTTTTACACCCCGGATTCCTGCTGCAGTCCATCAGTATGAAAATCCCATGCCGGGGCTTGGATTTGGATCAAACCGGAGGGAGCCGCGTGGCAGGCGCTGCCTCCTGGAGCGTGGAACCATCTGTCGCTGCCCGGTGGCTGCCGGCGCCCAGGGCCCAGGCTCCATCCTGGGACTGAGGCTCCTGCAGCTTCCCCTGCCCCAGGGCCCCTCTGTCTGCCCCAGCGCTGAGCTGAGAAATGCCCCCAGCTCCGCGGGGGGGTCCCGAGCTCTGTGGTGGGGGAAGATGCTGCAGCCCCCAGCGCCTGAGGCAGCCACGCTGTTCCTCTTGGCTTGCCAGGCGCTCTGTGGGTCCCTGTTTGCGTGTGGGGTGTGCTGGGGTCCGAGGCTGAGCGCCGGCGGGCACCAGCCCCCCTCTCCTTTATGTAACCACCAGCGTTAATCCCCCACAGCTGGGGTTTGGCTCACGGGAAGAGAATAATCCTGCCGTGAGATCCTCAGCCTCTGCTCAGATTAACGGGCCGTGGGCAGGGAGAGCAGCTCAGCTGCCAGCCCCGCGCCCTGCGTGCCACTGCCAGCCCGCGGGGCCCTTGCAGCCGGGGTTTGCTGACCCGTGGCACCTCTGGCCACGCTCAAAAGGCCTTTCTGCCCTCCCTGGGGGCTGTTCGTGGGTGCAGCCAGGCCAGGGGGGCAGCTGGGGCTGCCGGCGGGGTCCGGTTTTGCCCCTCGGAGCAAGGGGGGCTGGTTCCCCTCGCTGGGTGTTGCAGGCAGGGGAGGGCGTTGCTGCCACTCTGGGGGGAGCAGGATACAACCCACCACCCTGTGCACTCCCCCACCCCGCAGCCACCTCCCTCGTCACCCCTCCCCAAAACCATGGGAGCCACAGCGCTTCCCCACGGGGGCTTTATTGTCCGGTGCCCGGGCTGGGGGGGCAGGAGGAGGGGGGCACCCTGCACCAGGCCGGCTGGGTGCGGGCTCCCCGAAGGAGATCAGGGTGTGGGGGTGTGAGCGGGCGCTGCAGCGGGGGCAGCCTGGCCCGGGGGGGCGGGAAGGGGGGTGTATGGCTTCTCTCCTTCAGTGCTACTGCCGGCAGCGTCCTGCGGCGGGGCCCGGGGGTGCTGGGCGGGGGGCCGGGGCCCTCAGCTCTCCTCCTCGGGGACGGGGGCAGCCGCGGGGCCTCTGCTCCTCTCCTCGGCGTCGCCCGCGGCCAGGAACAGGGCCGGGCTGGGGCTGGAGTGCCGCGGCTTGCGCATGAAGGGGAAGACCCTGCGGGCAGAGGGGGCTCAGCACCAGCCGCGACCACCCCAGCACCCCGGGGGGGGGCAGCCCCTGCCCTCACCGCTTCTTGGTCTCCGGGGGGATGACGGCCTCAGCCAGGAGGTTCTTGTAGAGCTCCGACTTGAGGAACCGTGGGTAGGAGTCCTGGGAGAGCAGAGGCGTCAGGCTCCTGCCCAGCCCTGCCCAGCCCTGCCTGCCCTCACCCACCTTCTTCATCAGCATGTAGATGTGCATCTGGGCATCGTCCATCACGTAGCGGTGGGGGGTCCTGATGCCCTCCAGCGTCCGCTCCATGGTCTTGCTGTCGATGTTCACCCAGCGCGTGGCCCCGGGAGCCAGGAACTGCCTGGGGAGTCGCAGGCGGTGGTGGGGAGCGCCGGCCCCGTGGCGGGATGTAGCACCGTGATGGCTCATCCTCCCCCCACCAAACCCTGGAGCCCCCAAACTCTCATCCTGCTGACGCTCACTGGTAGATGGAGTCCACGATCTCAGGGATGCGGGACTGCTCCCCGTAGCGCAGCTCCTCGCAGGCCTCCCAGAAGCTCAGGTTCTCGGCTGGGGAGGGGGACACGGCCTTGGGGATGGGGACATGGGCCCCGGGCCATCACTGCTGGGCTCATGGCCCAGCCAGCTGTGAGGCCAAACGTCCTGGGATGGAGCCAGCTGGTGTGATGTTGGGTGGTGGGTCCAGGGATGCTGGGGCATGGCAGTGGGTCAGGGGTGCAAGGATGTGGTGGGGGGTCAGGAGCTGCCAGGATGGGGCAGTGGGTTTGGCATTGCCAGGACAGGGCAGTGGATTAGGTGGTACTGGGACATGGCGGTGGGTCTGGGGGAGCTGGGACAGGCTGGTGAGTCTGGGAGTGCCAGGGTGGGACGATGGGTCAGGGGGTGTGGGGCAGGGGCCGCTCACCGCTGAACTCCTTCTTGAGGAAGTCAAGGAGCTGTGCCCGGCCCAGGGGGTCAGTGAGGAGCTCCCTGAAGTTGAAGCCCCAGCGCTCCACGCGCAGCTTCGTGGGGGTCGGCACCCTGCGGGCAACACCGCGGTGGGAGGGGGCAGCCCGGGGCTGCCTGCACAGCCCCGTCCCCGCTTTGCACCCTGTGTGTCGGGGTGGGGGGGTGGCAGGTGGCAGCGGGTTCTTACGTGGGGGCGTTCATGGCCCAGTACGTGGTGTCGTCCGTGATCCAGGGGTTGCTGGGCAGGCAGCCGGACATGATGGGGTCATGGGGCACGTACTGCTCGTTGAACTTGATGTACCTGCCACGGATGGCGGCTGGAGGCGGCCAGGGCCACCGTCCCGCCGCTGCCACCGGCCCCAGCCCCGCAGGGACACGGCAGGGACGTGCTCAGGCTCTGCGCTGACCACGGAGCCTCGGCTCCGCTCCCTGCCGAGGGTGCAGGCAGCGCGGGCGCTGCGGTGCCAGGAGCCAGCCACGGGGATGCGGGTGCCCCATCACCCCGACGGGGACCCTGCCCGTGGCCAGGGCACCTGCCAGCCACTCACCCCTCGAGGCAGATGGAGGACTTCACCCTGGTCCTGGCCATGGCCTTCCTGCAGTACTCGATCTGGGGCCGGGTGCAGGGGAGATGTCAGGGGTGCCCCGCAGCCCGTGTCCCCGGGAACTCCCCCCACCCCTCGCCCCGCTCACCTCCCGCTTGTAGTAATCCATGTTCTGGGTCTGCAAGAGATGTGGGGCTGCATGAGGGCACGGGGGGGCTGGGCCATCGTGCCCGCCAGCCCTGCCATCTCCATCCTGGGCAAGGCCCCAGGCATCCAGCCCCTCGCCTCGCCCCAGCACCCTGTGGCCATCCCGTGACCTCCAGCCTCGTCCCCACACCCCTTCTGGCTCATGGGGGCAAACCCCAGCGCCCACTCCCCACCCCAGCACGGGACCGGCCCTGGGTTAGTGACACTTACGTGGGCACAGGACACGGCACACGGCGCAGCGAAGAGAAAGCGGGCGGTTAGTGAGGACAAGCCGGGGGTGAGGGGGGGCTGCGGCAGAGTTAGTGGGGCCACGACACGGGGAAGGGCCCAGCGGTGGCTGTGGGTACCCTGGGGTGCCAGGGCTCCCAGCAGTGCAGCTGCCCCGCGGGGATTAGGGGTGCTGGGTGCACGGGTAAACACGCAGACCTCCCGGCTCAGCTGGGGGGGGTACAGGCTGGACACACGATGTTAGCAGAGCTGGGGCTCCCCCCCTGCCCCAGCTATGGGCACAGCCTCGGGGGGACAGCCAGGCACCCACCGGGGCAGCTCGGCACCCCAGCACATGTGGAGGCTGTGCCCTGTGCCCGCGGCAGCCCCGGGGGTGCCTGGCCCCCCCACTCACCAGCTGGACGCGGGTGATGTGGCAGTTCCTGCGCTCGGGGCCCTGCTCCAGCACGTTCGGGGCTCCCGGCTGCAAGGAGAGAGCGTCGTGCCGTGACCCCCAGCCCCGCTTCCTGGGCCGGGGCTGTGCCCCCGCCAGCCCAGCACCCCTCGTGTCCCCCCCCGCAGCCCGTCCTCACCGGGGGCCGGTTGACGAGCCAGTAGGCCTGCTCCTGGCAGTCGATGACGATGCGGTCGCCCTTCCGCCGCTGCTTGGCCGCCCTGCCCGAGCGAAGGCAGCGGAGAGGCGCTGGCACCCGGCCCGCCCTGGCACCCAGGCCTGCTCCCTTCCCAGTGGCTCCACTGGGTGCAGCGGTGCCGGGCTGTGCCCGCACTCACCGGAGCTGCTCCCGCGCCTGCATCACCACGAAGTCCCACGTGTGGTTGATCCGCTTGTGCAGGAGGTTGTAGTTGTCCTGGGGAATGACGGCAGCAGTGTCACCCGGGTGGGCACGGCCTGACACCCGTCCCCTCGCCTGGCTCCGGGGGCCATTGCTGCTCCAGCACCCCATGGGCGAGCCCTGGCTCCTGGGTGTGCTGAGACCCACCCGCAGCTCATCCCAGGTGTGGGGAGGGCACCGCTCACCTTCTCGTGCTCGACCAGGTCACCCTGCTTGCGGATGTTCTTCTTGGCCAGGTAAATGGCTGCAAGAGGAGCAGCAGCACCTCAGGGGGGGGCCGGGAAGGGGCCGCAGCCCGCGCTGGTGCCAGCGGCACCGTGGCACCTACCGTAGTCCAGCTCCGTGGCCGGCCATTTGGTGCTGGTCCAGAAATAGGGGGTCTGTGGGGGAAAGGGAGAGAAAGGCTGGGGGGCGCAGCGTGGGGAGCCGCGGGGCTGGGCCGGGGCAGCCCCGGGGCTGTGGCAGTGCCGGTGCCGTCACGGGGCCACACCTGGAAGCGGTAGGGCGACTCGTCCGCCCGCAGCACCAGGCTGCGGGGGTCCTTCAGGGGGTAGATGTAGCCGTGCTTCACGATGAGGTTGCCGAGGTGCAGCGACTCTGGGGGGGCGGGAGCGGGGGCTGCACGGCGGCTCGGCGGCCCCGGTGCCCCCGCGGTGCCGCCCGTGCCGGGGCACTCACCCTCCTCGGAGATGCCGTACTTCTGGATGAGCCACTCCACGATGTCGTTCCCTGGGCACCGAGGCAGCGTTAGAGGGGGGCGATGGGGGCCCCCAGGCCGGGCGTGGGGACGTTCCCAGGCTGGGGCACCCCAGCACGTCACGGCGGGTGCCGAGGGGTCACGTAGGGTGACGGGGGCTCTGCCAGGGACGCGCTGGGCCTCCCGCCCCCCGAGCGCCCGCCCCGCTCGGTGCATAATTGATCCCAGCTGCAGCGCGGAGCACCCGTGGGTGCGGGGAGGCGAGGGCGGGGGCCCCGCGGGGCCGGGGGCTGCGCCGGGGAGCACCCGCATGTCTCCCCCGCCCCGTGCGCCTCGCGGGGTGCCCCACCGCGGGGACCCACCTGTCATGGCGTGGGGGATGACGGTGATGAGCAAGCGCTGGTTCCTCATCTTGATGCCCATGTCGGGGTCCTGCATGCTGACGATCAGCCGCTCCATCTGCCGGGCAAGCGCTCGCCACGCTCAGCCCCCCCCGGCCGGGGGCACCGGGCCTGGGCACAGGCTGGCACCCCCCGCCCCGCCCCGGGGCACCCTGTGTGGCCGCTCCAGGGACGGCCAGGGGCACCCCGCAACCGGGCCAGGGTGCGATGCTGGAGGTGCGGGCACCGGCCGCCGGGCAGCCCCGGGCCGGGCAGCCCCGGTTTTGGGGAGCGAGCTCCGCGGGGGCCGCGGCAGCCCCCGGGGCTGGCGGGCAGGGGCTCAGCTCCGGGGCGCTGCCCGTGGGTGTCCCCGGGTGGGGCGGTGCCGGGGTAGTGCCCGCTGTCCCGCGGTACACCGGGTGGCGCCGGGACCCGTCCCCGGCGATCCCGACGCCCGCGCCGCCGGGGGTGCCCTGTCCCCGATGCCTGCGCTGTCCCGTGCGGTGCCGCTGCCCGCTCCCCGCGGTCCCCGCTCCCCGCGGTGCCAGCGCCCGGTCCGTGCCGGTGTCGGGGCCGGGGCGGTCTCACCTTGCGCAGACAGGGCATCTGGAGGCGGGGGTGCCGGCCGCGGGGGCCGCCGATGGTCATCGCGGGTGCGCGCCCCGCGCCGCTCCGCCGGCCCCGCCCGGCCCCGCCCCCGGCCCCGCCCTGCCCCGCGCTGCCCCCCCGACCCCCCCCCCCGGCGGCCGCCGCCGTCTGTGCCGGGAGCCCCGACGGGCACCCCGGGACGCGGCGCCCCCGAGCCCCGGCCCTGCCCACGGGCCCCACGGACCGTCCCGCTGGGGCGCGGCCCCCCCGCACCCACAGCGCGGCTCTGCCGGCCCGTCGGGGGGGCGCGGGGCTGGGCCCGCTCCCCCGGGGGGTGCAGCCGGGGTGGCTGTTGGAGCGGCGGCGCGGGCGGGGTGCGGGCGGGGTGCGGCCATACAGGCAGGGCACATGGCGGGTGTACGCGGGGTGAAGCGCGGGCAGGGCGCGGGCAGCGTGGACAAGGTGCGGGCAGGGCGCGGGCTGTGGGCAGGGCGCGGGCAGGGCTGCGCGGGCGCGCACGGCGGATGAGCTCACTGCAGTCTCGCCGCCCATGAGCGGCGGGGCTGGAGCCGCCCGGCGCCGAGGGGCGGGCGCGGGCGGGGGCGGGCAGCGGAGCCGCCGCGTCTGCGGGAGCCGCCGCCGCCGCCCCGCCGGGCCGCGCCGGGCAGCGCCGGGAGCGCAGCGGGGAGCGCCGGGGGAGCGCAGCGGAGCCGCCGGCACCGCCGAGCGCGGCGGCAGCGGGCGGGAGGAGCGCGGCCGCGGGCCCCGGCGGAGCCGCCGCCACCGGCAGAGCCGCGCCCCGGGCCCCCGGCAGCGGCCGCCCCGCCCGGCCCCGGGGGCGCCGGGCCCGGCCCGGCCATGCTCGGCCTGGATGTGTGCGAGGCCGGCGGGCAGCTGCTGGAGCTGCTCTGGCTGGCGCTGTGCTACCGAGGTGAGCGGAGCGGCCCGGGGGGGCATCGCCCCGGGGCCCCGGGGAGGGGGGGGGCGGCGGCGAGGCGGGAGCGTCGCCCCGGGGCCCCAACAGGTGAGCATCACCCCGGGCCCCCGGTGCGTGCGGGAGTGAGCATCACCCCAGGGCCCGGGGGACCGGAGCATCCCGCAGGGGCGGGGGAGCCCCCAGACGCCCCCCCGCCGCCCCCCGGCAGCCCGGCCCGGGGCACCCAGCGCTCCCCGCCCGGTCCTGCCGCCGGTGCGGCGCTGGGCGAGCCCCCGGCTGGGCGCCACATGCCGCCGCGACAGCCGGGCCGCAGCGGCCTTTGCTGGGGCCGGAGGTGCCGCGGGGCCACCGCTCCGTGCCCCGGCCACCGCCGCTGCCCCGGGGACCCGCACAGCTGGCCCGGTGCCCCGGGGGCTGAGCACAGTGGCCCCTGCCCCGGGCGCTGCCCCCCCGCGTCTCCCCAGGGAGTTTCCCGGGGCTCGGGGAGCTCAGGGCTTGCAGTCAGAAGGGCGGGGGGGGGATGCAGCGGGCAGGGGCTGCGGGGACATCGCCCACCCATGTGCCCCCCGGCAGCCGGGCACCCACCGGAGCCACCCTTTGCCCCCGAGCTGGCGTTTTCCCTGCAGCCGCCGGAGGTTTGGGGCTGGGGGGGGGAGATGGGGCTGGTGGCAGCCCAGAGGGGGCTGGAGGGGGCCGCGGCGCGGTGACAAGGACCTCTCGGGGTGACAGGGCACGAAGGGTGCCCGCGGGCCGTGGCGAGCTGCGAACACCCCCCGGACACTGCGCACACCGCGTAGGCACCGGCTCCTCTCGCTCCGTGACCGTGTGGAAACGCAGCCGGCGGCAACGCCTCGGGTCTCGGCTGTGCCACCGGGCCCTGGGGACACGGAGCCTGGTGGCATCCCCACAGCCCTGAGCAGGGGGGACAAGTCAGCTGTCCCTCAGGGGATTGCCCACAGCCATCCCTGGCATGTCCCGGCTCAGCCCCCCCCTGCCCACCAGTGCCTGCGTGTCGGGGGATGGGGGGAGTCCCCGGGGTGTCCCCGGGCGGCGGGACTGCCACTGCCTGTCCCCCGCAGACATCATGGCTGACAAGGAGGGGGTGACGCTGTCGCTGGAGGAGGAGGAGGAGGATGCCGACGTGGCCCTGGCGTACAAGACGCCGGAGAAGAAGAGCCTGCGGGAGATCCAGGAGCTGGACCCGGGGGACGAGAGCCTGCGGAAGTACAAGCGGGCGCTGCTGGGCGCCATCCCCGCCGCCGTGGGTAAGGCTGGGGGGTGCCCGCCGGGGCTGGGCACCCCGGCAGCCCAGCGCCCCGGCACCCTGGCTGGGTGACGCAGCCTCGGCGGGTGCAGGGAGCTCAGGCATCCCCAGCACCCGCGGGGCGTCCCCGGCAGGGAAGGCGCGTCCCCCCTGGCATCGCCCGTGGGTGCTGCCTGTGCCCCCCCACCTGTGCGGAGACCCCGGCATCCCCCTGCCGACAGGGTAACGGCTGCCGGGGGACCCCGGTTGCCTTGGTTACGAGATCACTGTGCAGTTTCCATAGGAACAGTTACAAGGGACTGGGAAATTCATCGGGATGACGGCGGCAGAGCGAGCAGCCGCGGGGGCCCGGGGTGGCACGGCCGTTGGTGCCCGGACGGTGCCCCCTGCTCCCCGTGGCACCCACAGCACCCTCCCCAGCCTGGCGCTGCCCTCGGTGTCTGCGGGGCCCGGGCCGGGCTGGGGTGCTCCATGGGCCCAACAAAGCAGTGGGGGCAGGAGGTGTGCACGATGGCCCGTGTGCAAGCTGCGTGGGGGGGTGTGCAGGCTGGTGGGGTGCAGGCTGCTGATGGGGTGTAGGTTGGGCTGGTGGGGAGAATTAGACCAGCTTGAGGGATGCCTCTGCCTGCAGTGATGCCCTTCTCCTTCCCACCCCTCCTTGGCCTGCTCCTGAACCGGGGAGCATCGCCCCCCCCCGAAATGGCTGGACCCTTTCAGCGTGGCCTTACCCCCAAAGGTGTTGATGCCAGTGCTGGCACTAGCCCGAGCTGCTCCTGCTCTCCTGCCCAGTACTCGCCGGTTCCTAACACCCCCACCACGGACACCGTGGGCCTTCATGCCATTCCAGGGGGCATGGGCACTCCCCGGCTGTGCGGGGATGGAGGTGCCGGTGGGCTGGCACGGGTGGGTAAGGTCTGCACCCTGCCACTTGTCCCTAGATGCCAGCGTGCCCAACGTGCAGGTGACAAGGCTCACCCTGATGTGCGAGCAGGCGCCGGGGCCCATCACCATGGACCTGACAGGTGAGCGGTGGGGGCACCCGTGGGGGGAGGAGGAGGAGGAAGGGGTGCCAGGCTGATGGGCCATCTCCCCGCGCAGGAGACCTGGAGGTGCTGCGGGGCCGGGCCTTTGTGCTGAAGGAGGGGGTGGACTACAGGGTGAAGGTGTCCTTCAAGGTGAGGCCCTGTGTCCACCGGCCGGGCATGGCCCCGCTGCCCCCACACCCCCGGTCCCTGCCCCAAGGGCTCCCTCCTGCCCTGGCTCCCTGCCCTCACACCCCAGGGTCCCTGTCCCGCGGGGTCCCTGCTCCCCATGGGTCTCTTTTCCCACGTGTCCCTGCCCCACAGGGTCCCTCCCACCACCTGGGGTCCCTGCTGCTTTGGGGCATCTGCCCCCCACCCCTCACCCCCGGGGTCTGCGCCCCTCTGGGGTCCCCTGCCCACTGGGGGGTCCCTGCCACCCTGGAAATCCTTGCTGCCCCCAACATCAGTGACACACCAGGGTGCCTGCCACCTCAGGGTCCCCGCTTCTGTCAGGGGTCCCAGCCATGTTGGGTCCCTCCTTTCTCAGGGGTCCCGGGGGGGGGGGATCCCTTCCCCTCTTGGGGGTCCCTCCCACCCTTGATGCTGCTCAGTGCCCAATCCTGACCAAGAGGCTGGAGCCTGGGGGGGGGGATTAGGATGATGGGGGGCTTCAGTGGTGGGTGCCCCACCCTGTCCCCAAGGCCAGGGGTCCGCAGGGCTGTGGTGGGGGCACCGTGCCGCGGGGCAGCACCCACGGCACCCTGCCTTCTGCCCGCAGGTGAACAGGGAGATCGTCTGCGGGCTGCGGTGCCTGCACCTCACCTACCGCCGGGGCCGGCCCGGTGAGCGGGGCGAGGGGCTGGGAGGGGACCGGGGGGGGCCGTGCCCCTCAGCCCCGCTCACCCGTCCCTCCTCTCCCCTTCTCGCCCAGTGGACCGCGACGTCTTCATGGTGGGCAGCTACGCGCCGCGGGCCGAGGAGTACGAGGTGGTGACGCCGGCGGAGGAGGCGCCGCGGGGCTGGCTGGCACGGGGCTCCTACCGCGTCCGCTCCCTCATCACCGACGATGACAAGATCGAGCATCTCTCCTGGGAGTGGGGCCTCTGCATAAAGAAGGCCTGGGAGGACTGACCCCCCCCCGCCCGCACCCCGGTTCCCCCCCGCCAGCTCGGGGGCGCGGTGCCTACCACCCCAGGGGACCCCTCGCTGGCAGCACCGCGCTTGCCCTGGTCGTGTGAAGGGTTGTGGGGGGGTCCCTTAGTGAGTGGGCGCCCGCGGTCGTGGTCTGCGCAACCAAAGTTATTTTTAATTGCTGTTTTTTTTTAAATACCGACGCCCGCCTGGTCCTCACGGCGTCCCCATCCCCAGGGCTGGGGCCGTGACTCTGCCGTGGCGGCACCGTGCCCGGCTCCCCGCCCGGTCGCAGGCTGTGCTCTTCCATCGCCATTAAACCCTACAGACTGGTCTCTTACTGGTGTGTCTGTGCCCCCATCACCTCTGCCCGGCGCCCCTGTCCCCATCCCTGTCCCGCTGGCAGGGCCAGGTCCCGCCGTGGGGACAGGCGGCTGGAAAACGGCCACCTGGTCCCGCTGCCTTATCGGCGGTGCTGGGCAGCCAGTAGCGGAGGGCCACGAGCCCCAGGGGACTGGCACCACCCGCCCCGGGGGCCTTATCTGCGTCCTCTCCCCCCGGGCGCTGGCTTTGGCACCGGCACCATGCGGGGCTGCGGGGCCCGGCTGGTTTGGCTGCTGGTGCTGTCGCTGGCCTGGCTGGGCCCGGCGGTGGGGGACGAGGAGGAGGATGGGGAGGTGGTGGAGGAGGAAGAGGCTGAAGTGCTCTCAGACGAGCTCAAGGAGGAGGCCAGCGTCCTGGTGCTCCATGAGCACAACTTTGACCGTGCCCTGAACGAGCACCGGCTGCTGCTGGTGGAGTTCTGTAAGTGCCCCCGCTGCGGGCAGGGGTAGAGGCCAGGGTGCGGGTAGAAGCAGCCGTAGGTGCAGAATGGGGCACAGGGTGGGGGCAAGGCTGTGGGTCAGAGGGGCAGGGGCACAGGGCATGGCATGGGACATGGGGCACGGGATGGGGACAGGGACATGGAGGAGGGACACAGGCAGAGGCAGGGAGACACGGTGGGGGTGTGGGCCGTGGGCCTGGGCTCAGAGGACGTGGGCAGGGGCACGAGCTGGAACCCAACGGGCTCACGCAGCCATTACCTGCCCCGGCCACCCGCTGAGCCCACCGTGGGGACCAGGAACACCCCAAAGCTGCCCTGGGGCTGTCCCACCAGCGCTGTCCCCTGCCCACAGACGCGCCATGGTGTGGGCACTGCCAGCGCCTGGCCCCCACCTTCGCCCGGGCGGCCGCCGTGCTGAGGAACGAGTCTAGCCTGGCGCGGCTGGGCAAGGTGGATGCCACGGCGCAGGTGGCCCTGGCCAACGAGTTTGGCATCACCTCCTACCCCACGCTCAAGCTCTTCCGTGACGGCAACCGCACCCACCCCCTCGCCTACACCGGTAGGGCTGCGGCACCGCGCGATGGCCACGGCACCCGGCGTGGGGACGCCGCGATGGGGCTGGGGTGCAAGGGACGGGTGGCAGAGGCGATGTCCGGAGGGGGGTGACAGGGCGGTGGCGGTGGGCAGGTGACAGCGTGGTGACGGTGCAGGGGGTGGTGGCAGGCAGTACCGCGGTGGCGGTGGCAGGAGGGTGGCTGGTGATGGCACAGGGGCGTGGCGGGGGGCAGCCCGGTGGACAGGGTGACGGCGGGGGCCCACTCCCCGTGGCAGGCCGCATGGATGTGGAGGGCATCGTGCGCTGGATGCAGCGCCGGGCCAGCCCCAGCGCCACGCTGCTGCAGGACGCCGACGCCGCCGACGCCTTTGTCAGCTCCCAGGATTTGGTGGTTGTCGGCTTCTTCAAGGTGGGCTGGGGTGGGCGGGGGGGTGTCAGATGGGGGCCGTGGCCGTGGCCGTGGCTGCTCACGGGGTGGCTGCGCAGGACCTGGAGGGCGAGGCGGCCCAGGTGTTCTACGAGGTGGCCAGCGAGATGGTGGACGTGCCATTCGGCGTGGCCAAGGCAGCTGAGCTCTTCCAGGCGTACGGGCTGTCGGCTGACACCGTCTGCCTCTTCAAGAAGGTGAGGGGGTGTCAGGGGGGTGGTGAGGCCACCCTGGCCCTCCCGCAGCCCTCACTGACCCCCACCCTGGCAGTCTGAAGAGGGACGGACAGACATCCCCATGGACCCTGCGCGGGGGCTGGATGCGGCCGAGCTCACCCGGCTGCTCCGTGTCCACAGCCTGGAGCTGGTGATGGAGTTCACCAATGAGGTACGGCCTGTCCCTGTCCCCTTCCCCATCCCTGCGAGGGCCACGGCTGCCCTGCCCTCCTCCTCCTCCTCCTCAGACCTCCGACGAGATCTTCAGTGCCAAGATCCCCCATCACATGCTGCTCTTCCTCAACAAGTCCTCGTCGGCGCAGCTGGCGCTGCGGGACGGCTTCCGGGCAGCTGCCGGCGCCTTCCGGGGCGAGGTGAGGCGGTGTCACGGCGGGGGTGTGGGGAGGTGGCCGCGGGGCACCCCCCCAGCCTCAGGGTCACCCATCCCCTGCCCAGGTGCTCTTCGTGGTAGTGGATGTGACTGGGTTTGGCGCTGACGTCCTGCCCTTCTTCGGCCTGACACCTGCCGACGCCCCCACCCTGCGCCTCGTCAAGATGGAGAACAACCGCAAGTACCGGATGGACCAGGACACCTTCTCGGAGGCAGCCATAGGCACCTTCATCCGGGCGGTGCTGGACGGCAAGGTGAAGGTGAGGGATGCGGCACCGTGCCAGCCAGCCCCAAGGATGCTTCCCTGTGGTGAGCAGTGGGTTAACTCTGAAGCCTAATGATGGCAGTTGTGCGGTGAACACCAGCCACCTGCTTGCTGATGCTTGTGCTGCCGGGCCTGAGGATTTGGGGGTTTGTGATGGGAAAGGAGGCAGGAGACTGTCGGTGTGGAGGCACACAGAGCTGGGATGGTGGCAGAGGGGAAGAGGCAGTCCAAAAGGCAGCACAGGAGCACCCCTGGCTGCACGCTGGGGGGCCCCTGCCCAGCCCACACTGTGCCCCATGGGGCCCTGGCACTGCTCAGCCCAGGCTGTGGCCGTGCCGCCCCACAGCCCCACCTGATGAGCGCGGAGCCCCCCGAGGACTGGGACACACGGCCCGTTAAAGTCCTGGTGGGAAAGACCTTTGAGCAGGTGGCATTCGATGAGACCAAGAACGTCTTCGTCAAGTTCTGTAAGTGCTGGGGCCGCCTGTGGCCCGCCCCAAGCTCTGCCCCACGGCTCAGCCCCCACCATGACGGCCCCGAGCCCTGTCACGGGCCCCTTGCCCGGGGGCCGCCGCCCCCTGACCCCGGCGGGGCCGCGGTGCCCGGCTCGTCCCCCCGCACTGCGCCCGTCCCGCAGACGCGCCGTGGTGCTCCCACTGCCAGGCCATGGCGGCCGCCTGGGAAGCGCTGGGCGAGCGCTACAAGGACCACGAGGACATCGTCATCGCTGAGCTGGACTCCACGGCCAACGAGCTGGAGAACATCACCATCAGTGGCTTCCCCACCCTCCACTACTTCCCCGCGGGGCCGGGCAGGAAGGTAGGTGGGGGCACTTGTGGGGCCACCCCAGCTCTGCCAGCCCCAGGGGATGGGGTCACCCCTCATGTCCCTTCCATCCCGTGGCCCCAGGTGATTGAGTACAAGAGTGCCCGAGACGTGGAGACCTTCTCCAAGTTCCTGGAAAATGGGGGGACGCTGCCTGAGGAGCCGCCTGCGGTGAGTGAGGCCCCCTACACCCAAGGGCCAGGGACCCCCCCCACCCCGGGGTGACCCCCAGACTCTGGTGGGCAGGGACAGATCCTGCGGGATGGGGACGGGGACAGGCAGGGGATGTCCATCCGTCCGTGCCTCACCGCTGCCTTCTCCAGGTGCCCGAGACCCCCCGGAACAGCACAGGCGGGGAGGAGCCGAGTCTGCTGGGGGCGGCGGAGTCCCGGGAGGAGCTGTGAGCCGTCCGGCTCGGCTCCGTGCTATAAATGTCCTGGAAACCATGCGGGCTCTGCTCTGTGTCTGCGGCTCCACAGCACCGCGGGGTGCCCGTCCTGGCAGTGCCCGTGTCGGGGCACACAGCAGGGCCGCCGATGGGCAGAGCCCCCGCTACCGCGGGGCAGCTCGGCCCTGGGCCCCCGTGGAGGGGTCCCCCTGCCTCCCCAGGGGTGCTGAGCCAGCAGGGCCCGTGTGCGCTGCGGTGCTTGTCCTGGCAGCCCTGCCATGACACGAGGTGGCCGTGGCTGCAGGGGACACGGCCCTGGGGGCAGCCCAGCGCTCTCCATGCTGGCCCTTGTGCCGGGCTGCCGGGGTGCAGGTGATGGGGAACCCGCCGGGGTCTCTCCCTCACGGCTCGCAGGCGGCCCCCCCATCGCAGGCCTGGGCTCCACAGCCACGCACCAGCCCGAGGCCAGAAGAGCCCAAACCAGGGCATCGCCTCCCAACCCCGGCACTGTCCCCTCTCCCTGGGCCTGCTGCTCCCACAGCCTGGGCCGTTCCTCCAGGGCCAACATTTTGGTGCCGTGGGGGCGGGAGGTGCCCGGCTGCCCCTCCGGGGAGCCCACAGCCGCCCCAGCCCCACCACGGGGCCAGGCCCTTCGCCTGACCTGCCCCATCCTCCAGCCGCCCCGGCTGGCTGCCAGGGCCCGGGCGAATGCTCCGCGGGGAAGGAAGAAAGCAGCAGGCGGTGGGCTGTGGGGTTTTATTTCATTTTATCCAAGTACCTTTGAAAAGATCATTGTACAAGTCAGCACATGAGAACGCAGAGGAGACGTCGCCGGGGCCGCACGGCCGCTGTACATATTTACAGGGGACCCCCTGAGAAAAAAAGGGGGAGACGGAAATCCCGGGCATGTTAACAACCTCACCAGACACACCACCATCAGAACTTAGAAACAGGGAGGAAGAAAGCTCGTAACGCTGTTCCCGGGCTGAAAACGACTGAAGATTTTGCTGGACGTCCCGTAGCGTTATAGACAAGTCACAGAACCGTGTTTGAAGGCACTCGGTGACACAGACAACGGGCTGTCGCCTCCCGGCGCGGCGCCCCAGGGTCCCCGGCAGCTCCAACGCGGCCGAGCGCAGCGCGGGGCAGGGCGATGGAAGCCCCCCCCGGCTCTGGGGGCTGCCCCGGTGTCTGTGGGTGGTCTCTGACAGAGCCTGCCCGGAGCAGGGCAGGGCGCGGGCTGGGGGCCGGGCAGGGCCGGGGGCAGGGTGGTGGGGGCACCGGCGCGAGCCCCAGCTTTCTTGCGTCCGAGTAAGCCCAGGAGGCTCCCCAGGGTGCCGGCTGCCTTGCTGCGTGACCTGGCCCGACATGAGCCCCACAAACTGGCATCGGGAACCCCCCCTGCTCTCGGGAGCAGGCTGCAGTGCCCTCCTGCTGCCTCCCCCGAGACACAGAAGCCGACAAAAGACGCAGGACTCATACAGAGACATTTTTTGTCTTCAGCTTTAGCATCTAATCAATTCCGTCCCCTCTATGTCTCTCCTAAAAAACCAGTCCCCTGGCCAAAGCTGGAGCTCAGCACCAGGGGACTGGGCAGGACTGTGCTGGGCACAGGGGTGCCAGCCCTCCGCAGAACTGCAGCCCCCTCCTGGCAAGTGAACCCTCGTCCAAGGGCACCCGGGGGGGACGCGAGCACGCGGGCCGTGGGGTGCCAGCACCCAGCCTGCCGCCCCGGGTCCCCAGCCCCGAGAGCTGGCCCCGGCCCTTCTATCCCTCAGGGATTTACTCGGTTGCAAGAAAGCTCAGGAGGAATAAAAACCATCCTACCATGTCCAGCAGCTGAGACTGCCAGGGAGGCGAGAGACCGACTCGTTGCAAATGGCTCAATAATCTTCCGTGGTGAGCTGGGGGCACGTCCCTCCGGAGCGGGGGGAGCGGCTCTGCCCCGCAGCGCTCCGGGGCCATCCACGCCGGGGGCTGGGGCAGGGCGCTGGGAAAGCGAGGAGCAGACGGAGTCTGACGGGTGGCTGTACACTTTGGGCGAGCTCTGCAGTACCTGTATGTTTTACATTTACATAAGAGCACTGTGACATTGGAAATATTTTCCTTTTATTACAATATATCAAAAATATGCAGCTTTAGTAAACAAGGTCATATTACACTTTCTAATGCACTGTACAATGCTACATTACACTTATATTCAGTATGGAGAGGGAGCCCAGGCTCCCACTGGCAGGTCCGTGAGGTGAAACGACGTCCACCAGCAACCCGGAGCTTGCCCAGGTCCGTGCCGGGGCAGGCTGTCGCCCTCGCCCTGGGCTCGCCCGGTGCCCGTGGCAGCAGCACCACCAGCATCCGCCCCAGGCCCTCTCCTCCGGTCCCAGAGCCTTTCACAGTCCTGTCCTCATGCCTCGGCAGCCCTGGAGCTTAGTCGATCTTTTCCACCTTCCCGACGATCTTCTCTTCGAAGATGGGCAGGATGGTGTCATCCTCCCGCACCTCCTCGAAGACCACACCACAGTCAAACTCGTCACTCACTTTCTTAAAGTAATACCTGAAAAACCAGAAACATGGGGGCAGAGAGGGAAAAAAAAAAAAAAGAAAAAAGAATGGTCATGGGGGAACCACAGTCCCCAACCTGGATACAGTCCTTCCAAGCCCCTGAGCTCATGGTGCATGGGGAGGAGCTCCCCCAGACATGGAAGCAACTGGGGCCACACTTTTTCCCCTGCCCTCACCCAGTGAGCAAAAAAGAGTGGTCAGGATCCCTGCTGGCATGTTCAGGAGCTCCAGCCCTGAAGCCAAGGCCGTTCAGAGCTTGCCCAAAAGGAGTGGATGCAGGCACCCATGTTGGTGGAGCATTTCTAGGCAGGCTTTCCCATGGCAGCTCCTACTTGGAATGGGGAACTTGGAGAGCCTCACATCTGACTACTCTGGGACTCCAGCAGGACCCAACCTCCCTGTCCTCACCGGAGGCAAGTTTGGGAAGAGCTGGAAGCTCTGGAAATTGGAGGGTTCCTCACAGCATCACTGAACACTGGCTGATGCTGCTCCTCACCAGCCCAGGACCTCGCAGCGTAGCTCAGAAGTTTCTGCTGAAGGTGTGAACTGTGATGCAGGCCATTTCTGGTACAAAACACAACCTGCCCTGTCCCTGTAACCTGCCTCTTCAATAGCCTTGGCTCTACTGCCATGTCCCCATGGCAGCACGCCCTCCTGGAAGGCTGTCGGGACCTCCAGGAGTCCCCAGCCTACCTCCACCACCCTCCTTCTCCTTGGTGGGGGCAACACTGCTGTGTCCTGGCAGCGGCACGTGCCAGGGATCGCTGCCAGTCTGCTGGCACCGTGCCACAGGCGGGGAGCAGCCCATACCTGTAGTTCCCTTTCTTGGTCAGCAGCTCCTTGAACTGTCCCAGCGTTACCACGCGCCCTTTGACGAGGGTGCGGTAAGGGATCGGCTCTCCGCAGAAGTAGTAAGCGACCACGATGTTCTCACACAGCTGGGGTGCGCCGCTGCCTGGTCTCTTCTGGGGCTTCAACCTGCTGTGCAAAAATACAAGCGACCTGCTGAGACTCAGCCTAGCTGCCAGCGCGGGCACAGCCTGCATGGAGGTGCTGAGGTAACGCCCAGAGCCCTCAGGAGCATCCTCTGCTCTGACCTCCAGGTGAAGGAGCAAACGGCGCTTGGAAGGGCTGGATGGGGCCAGGCTGCAGCTACAAGGAGGGCGCAGGCTCCAGCTCAGCCCCTTTGTGCTGAGGAAACCCCTCCCTGGGCTCCGAGAGGGGATGGCCCTTCCCGCTGGCCTGGGGAGTCACCCCTGAGCTCCGGGCGAGGCAGAGCACGCTCCTGGTGCGCACCCAGCACGCAGGGGGGTGGCAAGGCAAACAATGCTCAGGCTACTCAGGATTATTGCTGCTGTGGCCAAAAGAGCTCAGCACGGCTTTCTGCTGACCTGCATCTGCAGGGCTGTGCAGACAGGAGTTCTCCCACTCCCCACAGCTCCCCTGGGCACCTCTCCCAGTGTAGATGGAGGCCGGAGGGGATGGAGCTCCCAGCGGGACGTGCCCTGGAGGCTTTGCTGCCCATCCCATCCATGCAGAGTGGCAAGGCAGCCACCAACCCCAAAACCTCAGTGCCTTTAAATCTTCTGTGCTTTCCTGACTCTCAGGATGTTGGTCTGGTCTCTGCTTCCAGCCCACATAACTGGGGTTCTGCTACGTGGTGCCATCACTAGACTGAAAGCGTCAGCCCTGCCTTAACCCCATTTTCAGAGGTAGACAAAAGCAGCAATAATAAAAATCAGGGTACTTTGCCCTTCTGTAGAGCCTTTCATCCGGGGCGCTGTAAATGCTACACAAACACTGGAGCAGCCTACACAAATTGGTAACTTGGCATGTGTGGTCTAAGCCAGAGGCAGCCTTCTCTTTCAAAGTCACATAAACCAAATTTGGCAGCTTAAAAAAAATTATTTAAAAAGCACGCCGGATAAAAGAGATGATTTTGTATTTACACGATTGGAAAGTTGCTATAAAAAACAGAATTTGCCAAGCACATGAGGTAATCAGAGTTTTGGAAATGACTCTGACCCTAACCTTTAAACATTGGCTCGCGGGCAGAGCACCTTTTTAATGGCATGCCCACGTAAACACCGGCACTGCAAACCAAGGCCAGACACGATCTTTTCGCCTCTTTCTAAAGGCACAAGAGGTCTGGAGTTCAACCGAACAACCTTCCTGGTGCCTGCTCTGCCTGGGAGACCTCTGGAGAAGATGCAGCATCCAGAGAGGCAAGGGTCTGCTCCTGGTGCCAGCAGAGCTCTCGGAGCCTCTCCCATCCCCATATCAAAGCACAGGATGCCCTTTAGCTAGAAAAACATTAAGGAATTGAGTCATCCTTGGGGAAAAAAAAACAAAACACAACAAAAAACCCCAAGGCATTTAAAGGAAAAATGGGTCATAAATTCAGGCAAATTCTGTGAACCCTGTGAGCCAGAAGTTAATTGAAGGGGTTTGGAAAACCTCAAAGTCCCTAAATTTCTCTTAATCCTGCTAGAAACAAGTCATGACTAAGAGAGAGTTGCTGTGTGCCTGGGGACACAGCTACGTGCCCTGCGCAGGCTGCAAATCTGGTCCCCCCTGGGCTCCATTCTTTACCTGGGGAGACGGAGGGGACACCCCTGAGCTCTGCCAAGGTAGAAGCAAGAGGGGGATCGTGCTGGTGGCTGGGAGCCTCCTTCCTCCTCCTGCCACGTAATTCACCCCTGGAAGGCCATTTCTGAATGTGCTCAGCCTGGCTCCACTGCTCACCTCTTTCTAGAGCAGAGATGTGCCTGAAATGATGCCCGAAATGATGCCCAAAAGCAGAAACACTGCACTGCTTCACAGAGCTAGAGTGAGAAACAACCCCCGTGGCTTTGGATTACTCTTGCCATAAATCAAAGCAAGGGCAGATGGCTGCGGTGCCGCTGAGCTCCTGGGGCCGAACAAGGCCGTGCAGCAGGATGAGCTGGCCAGGAGCAGAAAACAGACACATACCCCAAACCACAGCCACTGATCTCTAGCAGGCTGAAGCAGAGCTGATGAATACGAAATCACTGAAAATGTAATTTTGGATGAGCTGCTCTCAGGAGGATGAGACAACACAACTGTCTCTGCTTTCATCATCGCCAAGAGATCTCCCGAGACCACAGCTTACCCAAACAGGCCACCAGACCATCTCCGAGCCCTGCCTCATTAAAGCTTCCACCTGCACCCGTCTCCTGGGTGGCAGCATGACCCAGAAACACAGCCAAGAACCACCACCCTGCCCCTTCTGGGATCACCAACCTTTGCTGCATTTGTCACCAACACAAAGTGTTATCCAGTAAGGAAACAGCAGCACTCACCTGACTGAGGGCATCTGCCTTTTAATCCTGATTCCTTACCCCTATAACCCAGTGGTGCTGTGACAGGGAAACTAAGTCTGCGTTACAGCACGAATCCAACCTCACTGCAAGGCAGAGGTGAGGGGCTCAGCTCGCTCCAACTCAGCCCCGGGGCTGGAGAGCTTTGGAAAGCCTGAAATGCACCCAGCAGATGCTACCTCGAGAGGGGTCCCAGCCACCACCTCTGCTCCTCTTCCAGGCTTGGCCCAAGCCAATTAATTCCAAACTGAGATCGTGCTAATGTTCTCACTGCTTGCAAAAATCTTTTCTCTGCAGAGCTGGTACTAATTACTTCATCCAGCTGCAACTGTAAGTGAACTGTGACACCGAGCTACAGAAAATGGCTCAAAACCTGGCTGTGCGTGGAGAAACCCGATGGTCACTGGGACACCAGCGCTGCGCACGCCGGAGCTGCAGGTCACTCTGCACCAGACACTTAATCCTGCGTTGCTGGCTAGCAGCAGCCAGGTAGCTATCTCAGAGATCACTGCTCCTCCAAGAACAGGGAGAAAAAGGCTTTTTCTGCAACAGAAGTCTGATTTCTGGATGAATATTTATGATTCCCAGTAGAGGCACTGCAGAAGCCTCCTTTATTTCTAGCAGGGCAGTGCTGGGGTGGGAGGGGGGCTGGTGGCACCCCCAGGGCTGCGGGCAGGGGCTGGGGGAGGCCACTGCTGGTGAGGGCTGTGCGGGAGGGCAGCGGCCGAGGAGAGGGTGGCCGTGCTGGCCAGGTCAGCCTGGCTGTGCCAAGCTGGCACAGGGCACTCTCCTCCCGGGGCCGCCCAAGCCGGGGCCTCAGGGACGCCTCCGGGCTCACCTCCACCTCTCCTGCCCCTGGCACTGAGCTTCCCCAGGGCTGCTGACAAACCTGGGACGCTGCCTCAAATTTCCCAGAGCCCTTCAAAGCTCCCGACTGATAAAAATGGTGTTTTCACATAAGTTCCCCTCTCTGTTTCTCCTTTGATCTCCAAACAGCCGCGGGGTCTATTTTCAGGCAGGCTCTGTGCTGACCATAGCAGGTGCTCTCTAAAAGGCTGCTAGCTCAGGTGTTCTTCACCTGGAGCTCCCAATCCTGCCGAAATCCAGCACAGAGAATTCAGCATCCAGAGATCCTGGGCTCCCTGGGGACCGTGGCATCCATTCCTGCCTGCTACAGGACACGGGCACATTTGCTTTTCATGGGCAGTTCCCCATCCGGGGCAGGTCAGGGGGATCCCTGCACCACCGGGACAAGAGCCAGACCTCACAGAGAGGCACCAGAAGCAAAGCAGCCCAGCACTGGGACTGCTCAGCCTGTCCTGCTGGTCTGTACAGCACTTACCACAATGCCATGGGGTTCCTACAAGAGCTACGCTTACAATACATGCCAAATTATTATTAGAATATTAATTGCATATGCATATAGCCCAGGCTTGTGTTTCCAAAGTGTGTATTTGCATCTGAACATTTCTGGGGAAGGTGTGTGAATTTAGTACGACTATAAACGGCTCTACTAATAAACCCTATATCCAATCACACCAACAGATCAAATAAACTTGGCTTAACCTGACTTGGGAGAGCCCTCTAATTACCCGGCCTTCAATCAATGCTCTAACATAAATACACAGAAGTCTGCTACATGGTCAGTGCAAGCAAAAATAATTGGAACTTGGCAATTAAAAGAGCTTTTTAGAATCACATTCATGTTTCTAAGACTCAGACTGCAAAGTTTCGAGTTCTCAGAAGGCAGCTATAAAGCTGTGAAAGGTTTTCAATGGACAAAGAGCTTTTAGCTGTTAACAGTAATTATCTAGCACTTCCAAAATGCTTTTCATCTGAGAGCTCCCTGTGCCTTGCAAACAGTGTTCCCTGAAAGATAACACAGGAGCAGAAGGAGCTCTGGAACAGGCATTAAGCTGAGTCACAAAAAGATGCAGTGCCTTGGATCCGGCCACGCAGCGCGGCAGTGCTGCTGCAGCAGGAATACAGGGCAGTGCTCTCATTCAGGTGCCACCAGCAGCCTTTGCCAGAAGCCTGCGGGCGATGTAAAGAGCAAATACATATTCTTCTATGCTTAATTCTGCTGCATCCTGATGAATTCTGCTCCTGCACCAACCTTTGAAATCATTGTGTGTGACTGAGCAGAAAGGCAGCAGGTGCCGGGGCAGAGCTCTGCCATACCATGTCCCTTCTAGACACGCTCCCCCGGCCCAGCTCCTCCTCAAGCTCTCAGCAGCCCCTTCCCCACCCTGCCAGGAGTGTTTCCAGCCTCTCCATCCACAAACCGTAAGTCCGTGGGCATTCACACCACCACGTCAGAGGGACTGAGGCAGATTTCTCAGACCTCTCTGCACGTGCCTCCACCCAGTTGGTGCTGGGAGCTGGAGACCAGAACAGAGGACCCGGACATCTCCCTCAGCTGCCCCCCTTCAGAGCAGTCTCCCCCTTCCCTCCCAAGCAGAGTCAGCCCCTATTGCCATACCTTTGTTTAAGGGGGAGTTTTCCAGCCCTTTTTTCCTCCTCCTCCAACCTCCTGCGAGCTTCTTCCAGCTGGGTGAGAGGGTTGGGGGCTGGATTGGGTGGCATGGTAGGATCTTGGATAAAGGGGTGAGAAGGCTGGACAACGTTCCGGAGCTGGGCACTGACCCAAGGATGCACTGCCACAGGTCGCTCGATGGACAGGGGTCGGACCATATCATGGGACATCTGCTTCTTAGCACCTGAAGAGCTACACACAAACACAAAGGTTTTCCACAGGCCACCGAGCCGCTCTGCACAGGCACACGCAGTCACTCCTAGATGGACCTACTGCTTCTGCAGCCGCACACGGGCACCACTGGGGAGAGGGGAGCACCATCCACCTCTAGAGGAGATTTCAGGGCAGCAAGCCCTGAGATATCAGGGTAAGCAACCCAACCCTGACACGAAGCCCACAGATCTGTTTAAGGGCTCTCAAGTGCACAATACATTAACACAAGCAAAAGGCAGCTCTACTGTTTGTGACTTTCCCCCAGAAGATGCCCTCCCACGTGCTGCCGATGTTCCCAGGCTGGGAGCCTCTCCATGAGCCGCTGTCGGCATCTCCAGGGAAAGGGCTGTTGCAGGGATGTGCTCGTCCTTCCCCAGCTCCAGCAGCAGAACCTGCTGCCTGATTTCACGGTGGCCTGGCACTGCCTGTGGCTCTGGCACTGCCCGTGGCTCTGGCACTGCCCGTGGCTCTGGCACTCAGTCCCAGCTGCCTGCAGTGCAACCTGCCCCAGCCTCTACCGTCCCACAAGAGAAGAAACCACCAGCAGTTTCACCACTCAGCCACCAGCACAACTGTGTCGGTGGGGATGAGACCCCAGATCCCTCTTGATGACACCTGGCAAGCACTGGTTTTCCCAGACTGACCAGACTGTGATTAAGGATCTGTGCTTGCAGATCTGCTTGACTCCAGAGAGATTCCTGACACAGCCACGTCCTTGGCTTCATTCTAGGCAGGTGAGACCATCCCAGAGGATGCTCCCAGCAAGCCGAAACACTGGGCAACCCTGAGCTGTGCTAAACCGCTTACTGAGGACTAAATGGCTCCAGTGCAGCAGGTCCTGCATCTCTATCAGCACCTTGCAGGGACTACCAGGCATTTACATACAGCAAATGCTTAAAGGAAAAATACTGCTGCTTTACCCACCTCGGAACCACAGCAGCAATTTGTGACTCTTCTGGGGCTGCAACCTCCCCCCCATGGCCACAAGTCATCCTTCAGAAAAAAACAGCCCTACAGCTCCCAAGCAATCCTCAGTCTCCAAAGGGTCTAAACCCTTGTGCCTGGTGAATTCTTGTCTTCCCAAGGTCTCCAGGAACAAGGCAGACTGCTGGACCGCATTGTGGGGGATGCACTACAACAGTGTGAAGACCCCTTGCTCTGCCAGCCCTTACCCATGGTTTGTTTTCTTATGCCTGCTGATCTCCTTCTCTCCTTCTATGATCCACTGAAGGATCTTCTGATTTCTCTCCACGTCTTCAGGAGATCCTGGCATCTCATAGTTGGCACCATCACTTTTCCCTGAATCGGTCTTCTTAACATTTCTTTTTGAGAGCAGACTTGCTTTCCCACTGCAAGAACAAAGCTTGAGACATTAGCGCTTTGCCTAAGCCCAACCACCGCAGGCTGTGGCAGGGGATGGCCATCCCTGTCTATCTCCACACACACCCAGCCCTGACGTGGCCCCGGCTGCCCTCCGCAGCCCCCTGGCTCTGCCATAGCTCAAACCAACCAGGCCGCTGTTGAGGCTCAGAGCAAGACTGGCCAGCCCTAGGCACAGCAGGCTCCTCCGTCCAGCCACCCGCGGGGAAAGGGAGCTTCTCCTCTGGCCAAACGAGCCACGGCAATGTGACAAAAAGACAGATCTTCTGCCACATGAAGGGTTGTGTTAAACCCCCGTCTCTTTGCTCAGAGCAGGAGGTTCATCCCGGTGCTGCAATCCACTGGCTGTCTCTCCATGTCCGACCGAGATCTGAGCCCTTCCCCTCACCCCCCAGATTCACTGATACCCCAACTGATGCTGCCCAGCATTCGCTTCTCACCCCGATTTGAACCCAGACTTCACGCCACGGTGGAAGTTCACATCCTGGCGGGGGGGGCTGCCTTCTCCAGGCTCTCGTGCACTGGGAAGCACAGCCATCCCAAACGCCGGAGCCAGATGGGCACCAGGCAGTAGCCGATGCTCTGGCTATGCGTATGGCTGCAGCAAAAGCTCCTACAGAAGCCCCACTGGCCTGCCCGTGTGCCCAGCCGGGCAGCCCCCATGCTCATGAGGCCACGCAGAATTCACCTGTGCTGGCCTGTCACTGCCACAACCTGTAATTTCATGGGACCCCCAGCATCCTCATCACCCCCCTGCTTTACTCCATAGGACCTCCCTACCTCTGCTTCTGCATGCTCACTAACACACAGGAAAAATAACCTTAACATCGCAGAGGAGTAACAGGCCCTCAGACAGCTTTGATGATTTTCTGGGGAAAAACACTTGAGAGGGGTTGCTGAAGATCTATAAAGGCAGGGCAAACTGACAACTTCTCTGTTTCTCCCCACACAAGGACTAGCAGGTCTCAAATAAAATTCTCCAGCAGCAGGTTCGGTGCAAACACAAAAAAAAAGCCTTTTTCTGCAGGTTGTAATCATCCTGCAGACGCACGGCCGGGTTCAACAAGGAGCCAGACAAACCACTGCAAGAGACTGCTGGCGGCCAGACAAGACCATTTGGATGCAAACTCTTGTCTTGCGAAGCTCCTAACCTGGGGACTGTCAGGACCTGTGATTTTGTGCCAGAGGAAGAACAGCTCTGAATGTGCCCTCAAATCTGTGCTGCAGTTGGTGCTGGAGAGAAGTCCTGTGTCTAGACGGGGCTTTGCACCGACCCAGCATGGCCGTGTTCATGCTCTGTTGAAGCGACAACCTTGGAAACAGGGCAGAGTTAACTGCTTCTCCCTCCCTGGGGACCAGCTAGCTTCGGCTGCCTCTGCCTCCCTCCTGCCACCCCAGAAAGCCGGTCCTGCCCGCTGCAGACCCAGCCACCTGCCTTCACTAAATATCTCAGCCCTGGTACGCTGCAAAGCATCACCCCAAAGCCAGAGCCTGGGGGAGCCAGCCGAGCTCGGGGGAGCACAGCTCTCCCCCGTGGCTGCTCCATCACCGGTCCCTTATCCCAGGCAGCCCCAAGCTCCGCTCTCACCTTTGCAGTCATCCAGTAACAGGACTAGCAAAACCCACAGTGGAGAAGGAACTTCACGGAGGGGACAGAGGAATTCAAACAGCCAAGATGGACAAAAGCCCGTAAGGCAGCAGTATGTGTTTCCTGGGCAGAGGGTCCCCTGCCCCAGAGAATGTCCCCTTGGCACAGGATGCCCCAGCAGCACTGCAGCATCCATCACTTTGTTAGGAAAAGAGCCCTTCTGGTGAATGGGTTAGGCCTTGCAATATGAGGGCTTTTTTATTCTCTCATAAACACTTCAGGAGACTGGTTTCTGCTATCCAGACCCTGAGACACAGCCCTGTACTTAGCAGTTCCTGATGCATGGGGAAGTAGACCAGCATTTGCAATTTCTAAGCACCTCTGCTGCTTTAAGGAGCAGAAAAACAAGTTTATAACCCAGGCCACTAAAAATCCTGGTTAGAAGGTGTCTTTCAGCACCATGTCTTAGAGGTGAAAAGGGGTCTGTAAGGGTTATCAGGAGACATACACATTTCTGGAGAAAGAGCAGTGGGAGGCCCTCAAACCATGTCCCAGCACAGGCTTTCAGGAGAAAACATTGTTCAACCACCCTGTTTCACCAGCACACCACGGCCCACTTATGAAAGAGCTTCCTAGAGAACCCATGGCTCTGGGACCCCTGTTGGGTGTTGCCTTGACTCACCTGTAGCCTAAAGAGTCCATGGGGACAGGGGCCATGCCCAAGTTTTCAGTGTAGTTTCGTGACTTCGTTGCATAGTTATGTGAATCTACATTCCAAGCAAAGCTGTTCTGCACTCGCTGCGTGGCCTCGGCCTCGATCTGCTCTTTTGGTTTCATTACGCTGTGGTGATGGATGTGGTGGTAGATGTGTTTGTGGTGGTATAAGTTAGCTGCATCCAGTTTCATTCCTGATTTTGTTGCGTGCTTGCCATGCCCTGGAGGAATTGTTCCTAGTGTCCCTGACAGCTTTCCTAAGTGGCCGCTTTCCGGGGACCGTGGCTTAGGAGAGTGACGGCCAGGTCCTGGAGACTGGCAGCCTGGTGTCTTCATCACGCGCTGTACGTGTTCATCAAGGATGCTTTCTGGGTTTTCTTCATGGGCATCTCTCATCTGCATCCCAGCACAGCCCATCTCAGAGTAACGAGGAGCAAAGTGATGAAAGGCTTGGGCGGAAGGCATCTTGTGGCTAATGACTGAGGGACCAGAAGAGATATCTGCATCCTCACCTTCTTCTTCCTGCAAGAAACAAGAAGACAATCAGTGAGTGACAGCGGGGTGGTGTAAGGGGTTAGGCATGGCTTTGTCCAGCCAGATCTTGAAAACCTTCAAGATGGAGATCCACCGCCCCTCTGGGGACCTGTCCCAGACTGTGCCACGCTCCTGTGGAGGATTTCCTAACGCTCAACCTGATCACCTCGCTGCCACCAAGCCAAGCTGCTCAGGTCTCTGTACCTGCCTTCTGAGCCACCATTAGCAAGGGTCTCCCAAAGAGACTGAGGCAACCTCTGACACACAGCACATCATAATCAGGATTTACAGATGCAGCTTTTTCTGGTAAGTCTTAACAACTCAATCAGATGTACAAGTGGGCAGAACCTTACTAAAAAGCTTCCTAAGTCCCTTGAAGGTGGTTCTCTAACAACCAGCAGCAGAAACACAACTTACTACACTGTATCTGTGACTTTCTACGAGCCTTCGGTGAGGGACTGCTTCAAAGCTCATCAGATAAAGCCCAAAGCTACAGGATATGTGGCAGAACAGTTCTCAAGTCAGGCAAGACCAGGGAGGTTTCTCACCCAAATGACTAATTCACATGGCAACGCAAACACCAGGCTTGTAACAGGAGGGATCAGCTGAAGGTTTGAGGAACCTGAAGGAGCACAAGTCCAGGGGACCTGATGAGATGCAGCCGCAGGTCCTGAGGGAACTGGTGTATGAAGTGGCTAAGCCACTACCCATCGTATTTGTGAAGTTGTGGCAGTCTGGTGAAGCTCCTGCTGACTGGAAAAGGGCAAACATAACCCACATTTTTAAAAAGGGAAAAAAAAGAAGATCCAGGGAACTACAAGACAGTCAGTCTTACCTCTGTGCTCAGCAAGATCACAGAGCAGATCCTCCTGGAAACTATGCTAGGTCCTGCCCATGGGTCGGGGCAATCCCCTGCACAAATCCAGGCTGGGCGAGGAGTGGATTGAGAGCAGCCCCAAGGAGGAGGACTTGGGCTGTTAGTGGATGGAAAACTGACTGTGAGCCAGCAATGTGTGCTCACAGCCCGGAAAGCCAACGGTGTGCTGGGCTGCACCCAGAGCAGGGTGGGCACAGGGCCAGGGGGGGATTCTCCCCCTCTGCTCCCCTCTGGGAGACCCCCCTGCAGGGCTGGGTCCAGCTCTGGGGCACCAACAGCAGAAGGACACGGACCTGCTCCAGCGGGGCCAGAGGAGCCACGGAGATGCTGGGGGGGCTGGAGCCCCCCCTGTGAGGACAGGCTGGGAGAGTTGGGGGGTTCAGCTGGAGGAGAGAAGGTTCTGGGGAGACCTTAGAGCGGCCCCCCAGGGCCGAAAGGGGCTGCAGGAACGGGGGGAGGGACTCAGGGGTGTAGGGGTAGGATGAGGGGTAAGGGTTTTAAACTGAAAGAGGGGAGACTGAGATTAGATCTGAGGCAGAAATTCTCCCCTGTGAGGGGGGTGAGGCCCTGGCACAGGCTGCCCAGAGCAGCTGTGGCTGCCCCCTCCCTGGAAGGGTTCCAGGCCAGGTTGGACGGGGCTTTGGGCAACCTGGGCTGGTGGAAGGTGGCCCTGCCCATGGCCTTTAAGGCCCCTTCCAATCCAAACCATTCTACGATTCTAAGGTCAACAGCAACATGAACAGTTTTGAAGATCACACACTGATTTCTCTCAGGCATGCTAAAGCTGGAGTTAAACACCATGCAGAGAGAAAAAGGGGTTGGAACTAACTTCTTGTTCTTGTAGCTCACAACAGTCTAGGACACACTGTTAGCAACTCTTGCCAGGAAGAATAAAACTCCTCCATGCTGACAGCCACAATTTTGATGCTGACAAACTACTTTACACTCCAACATAAACTCATATATTTATGAAGTTTCTTTATTGGAAATCAGGATTTCTTTTTTTTTTTTTTGTAATTACATAAGCTGGATTCCAGCGAGTCCTTTAGTCCCGCTCTGTTTTCCTCCTTTGGCACAGTAAAGAAATCAGTTGCAGCGTGGGATATCTCTGCCCTGCCAGATAAATGCATCTGCTAGAAAACACTGACTCCCATCAGCTTTGCCTGTCAGATGTCATCATCCATCACTTGCTAACCAGCTTCAAAGTCTCAGCTGCCAACCACAGAGCAAGAAAGCAAATAACAGACTTCCTTCCAGTGTCACACCTGGGGGTTCAAACCTGAACAGGGGACAATGCAAGGCTTTGAAAGTGCCAAAGGCGTGGGCGCTGCAAGCCTGGAGGTGTGACACGATGCCCACATCTGGAGGGGACACACCACTTCTTAACAAATTGCTTTGAAGCACTTCAGAGGCACCTTTCATCTACAGCCACGACGCTGCAGCCTGCCAACTGCCGTCCCTGGGCACCTAGCTCAGGGACAAGAAAAGATGAAGCATGTGCTGACTAAATCCCTACCACTGGGGTAAGCATTTATTAGCAGTTTATGAAAATGTAATGACGTGCTCAGCACTTGGGAGGCTTTTAGGGCTGGTACCTACTTTCTGGAAAACTCTTAGGTTTAAACACCAGCTAATGTGCAGGGCAAGATCTGACCCTGGCGCAGATCCCCGAGGACCAGCAGCATGTCCTTTCAGCTCAGAGTTCAGAGCTCCAGCTGTGTTGCCATGCTGGAGCAGGGTGGCGTGGGACTGACAATCCAGGGTGGTCCAGCCAAATGGCTCCCTGGAACTTCCATCTTGCCAATAAGTGGGACCTGGTCCTTTGCTTTGCTCTGAGACGGAGATCAGGGTGGGCTAAGGAGAGGGATGCATTGTCTCATTCTCCGTTTGCCTTGGCTCAGCTTATCTGTGTCACTGAGCAGGAGACCTGGACCCCAAGGAGGTCCTCGGGCAGGAGCAAATGCTGCCGGGGTGGGTGATGTGCAGGTAAGCCCTGGGGCAGCTGGCTTCCCACGCCCAGCTCTGGTCTCGGCCTCACGTCAGACAGGAAAGCCCCAACAGTGAGAAAATGGCAGCTAACAAAGGAATTGGGGTGCCTGTCCCAAGCTGTCCTCTCTCCTTGAGCAGGGCAGAGGCCAAAGGTTTGCCTCAAGGCTGCAGATACCAGTTCTGCTGAATCTTTTCATTGTGCTTAGTCTGCGGTGAAAAAAAAAATCCAACGTAGGGCACAAGGCTGGGGCAGCCCAAGCTGGGATTGCAACGCAGAACTTTGGATGCAAGCAAAGTCAACTGCGTGCGCTGGTGAAGTGCCAGGTGCTCCCATGCCTACGCCTGCAGTGCAGGAGGATAAACCTCAGCCTACGCCTGGCGAGGCAGCAGCAGCCCTCCGACCCCCCCAGGCCTGCCCGCGCCCCACTGCACAAGGCACTGCCCAACCTGCACCCCTGTGCCCAACCTGCACCCCTGTGCCCTACCTGCACCCCTGTGCCCAACCTGCACCCCTGTGCCCAACCTGCACCCCTGTGCCCTACCTGCACCCCTGTGCCCAACCTGCACCCCTCTGCCCTACCTGCACCCCTCTGCCCTACCTGCACCCCTGTGCCCAACCTGCACCCCTGTGCCCAACCTGCACCCCTCTGCCCAACCTGCACCCCTGTGCCCAACCTGCACCCCTCTGCCCTACCTGCACCCCTGTGCCCAACCTGCACCCCTGTGCCCAACCTGCACCACTCTGCCCTACCTGCACCCCTGTGCCCAACCTGCACCCCTGTGCCCAACCTGCACCCCTCTGCCCTACCTGCACCCCTGTGCCCAACCTGCACCCCTGTGCCCAACCTGCACCACTCTGCCCTACCTGCACCCCTCTGCCCAACCTGCACCCCTCTGCCCTACCTGCACCCCTCTGCCCTACCTGCACCCCTGTGCCCTACCTGCACTCCGCTGCCCACCCAGCACCCTCTCCCTGCCCGCAGCTGGCACGGGCAGATGAAAGGGAAGGCCAGACAATGACATGACCAAGGAGGCCCATGCTGGGGGCAGTCACTATTGCGTTTTACACCGAAGAAACCTGCGGGGCTGGGGGGGGCACAGCTTTCCTGGACACAGGGCTGGTGTGGGCTCCGGAGCCGTGTTTCGGCACCTTGCCCAGCCGTGGGTGAGCTGGGCACAGCTTGCCTCTGGGCGGGCGGGGAGGCCCTGGGTGCCATAACCACTAGATGGTGCTTTGTTGACATAATACCGCCAGAAACCTCTTCCATCCCCTCCCAAAGGCAGCGGCAGTTAAGAGAGATGCAGGCTTCAACTTTGCTGGCTGTCTGCTGAGCTATTTTTGCTTTCCAGCAAGGCCGGGGGTACCCTTCCCTTTGAATTAGGAGGCTGAGATCTGCACTGATGAGCTACGGGCAAACCTCCTCCTCTGCCTCCTCCCAGTCCCACCCATCAGGTTGCTGCTGGTCCGTGAGGCAAAGCAGCTCACCTAACCACGAGTGCGTTTTTGATCATCATGCAAACGATTTCCCTCTCTAGTTAGGCAATGTTTTATATTCAAATAGCAAGAATCTCAGCGGTGGTTTTGCTTCTCCTGGCTTACTTTCAATTTGCTCAGTTCAGACAAAGACAGAGTGGTCTGCATGACACGACACTGATCTGTAGGATACGACACTGCAGCTTCCACTCACGGGCATGAGGCTGAAGCGGCTCAAAAAGTAATAAGGGAACGCACATATCCTCTAATCCTCTCCCACGTTGTTCAGAATAATTAATGAATTCAGAGTTTGCTTTTTTTGAAAAACAGAAATCTTACAGTCTTTTCAGTAAAAGGCATTTGGCTTTAAATCAGATGCCTCTTCTCAATATTACTGATGCTGCTTTGAAAGGGAACCTGCAGGCAGCTCAGCATGGGGGAGAAAAATTCTTTTTTCCTAGCTTTCGCAAAATATTTCCAGCTCCTCTGCTAAGCTGATAACTGCCTAGTGTGACTAACGCTTGTGGTTTTTCCCTGTGCTGCTGTTCAGTGAGCCATGCAGACCCAGTAAGAGGTTACCCTGTAGTCCTGGTGTTCAGCCATAGAAAAAAGCCCTGTGATCTATCAGGATTCAAGCTCTCCTCTTGCTGATACCAGCAGCTCCTGCACCTTAAGTGCTGACCTAAAAAAGCTACAATTGCTTACTCTGAGTTTTTCCTGAATGGCTAATGCCAGATGCCAGCCAGTCAATGAAATACATTCTGGAGAGAGCAAAGAGGTTTAATATATAGCATTAGTGGGAGTCCTGGGCTTAAAAATAGATTAAGTCACACAAAAATGTGTTTAAACAGACTTAAATATATTCTCTGGCACATAGGTATTTGCTGATTTTATGGTATTGCTACTGGCAACTTCTTCAAGGAGGCAGAGGGCTGGGATAATGTAGTCTGGTACAGGTGGCTGCAACAGAGCCACGAGAGGAAGAGGAGGAGAGGGAGGAGGAGGAGGAATAAGAGTGCTCTAGAATGGTGTTAGCAGAAAATGCTGCTGGTTACCTTGGCTTTGTCTAGAAAGCAATAGATACCAGGCAGGAAAACAGAGCAATTCCAGAAGAACAGGAATCTAACCACAAAATAGCACTTCACTGGCCTTTTCTGGCTCGATGCTGGATGCAGAGGTGCAGGGAATTTGCTGGGCAAGGCATGGAGCTGGAAGGAACCTTAGAGATCCTTCTGCCTTCCTCACTTCTGTGCATTTGAAATGCAGATGAGACTTAAAGTGAATATGAGAACCTACACCTCTTTGCTGTTTGAAGAACTACTAGATGAACATTTACAAATACTCTAATGGGGCTGGAGGGTCTGCCCTGGAGGCTCAAGAGGCTCAGCTTCTCTGAAAGCACAGAGCTAGACCAGACAGGCACCTACACCTCTGCTTTAAGGGAGAGCTGCAGGTTACTAAGCACAGGGCCTTCGCCTCAGGGCCACAGCAGCTATTAACTGCAGAGACCCACAATTTCTTCAGGCAGGGCTGTAGTTATACTAACACTGGTGATGTACAGTAACACTGTGGTGTCCTCTGAAAGCCCTCCTGCATCCCCAGCACAAGATGTACAGGTACCCATGAGATGCAGTACCTCAGACACAAGGATATTGTGTGAATACTGCTGAACAGTGTGTCTCACACAGGTAATACTAGATGACCAATACCTCATTCTCTCCCTTTTGGAGCTTGTTGTGGAGCTAAAGGCCTTGCAGACTTCCCTTGGTTCATCTACCAAGTCCTTGAGCTCTGAAGGGCCCCAGCAGTACCAGGGGGTACCAAGGGGTACCAGGCAGGCAGTGCCATGGGCTGGGTTTCCCCAGTCCCCCATGTGGAGTCAGTGCATTTCTCTGCCCAGGAGATGGTTTTGGGATGCTACACTTGATCAGTTCTGAATTTTCTAGGGATGTACTAGGCACTGATGGGCAGAATCCTTTTGGTTGTGGTAGAAACAGTCTGATAGCAGACACAGACATCTCCAAGCGTAACACCACCTGTCATCTGGTCACCATTTGTGGGGAAATAAAGATCAAACAAAACCCCACAGGGGAAAATGAACCCCTGTTACACAGTCCCTGTCCTCACATGTAAGGGATTGCTTGCAAAGTCAGGAGAGCGAGTGTGCCAAAGCAGATGATGGAGAGCATCCACAACCCCTAACTGGCGGCAGAAGCGGGCAGTTCTGTGCCACTGTTGGCATCTTACAGCAGGGAGGGAGCGCTGGGGCTCACGGGGCATTGCACGGAGCCAGAAGCAGCACTGTGGGAGTCCCTGGGGCAGCGGGATGCTCCAGGAGCCCTGTGCAAGTGATGACCACGGCTAGTGGAGCAGGGAAGTGGTCACCCCAGTTGCTTCCACAGCAGCTGAAACCTCCCAGTGGTGCACAGACAGACTCCCAGGCTGGTAGAGCAGGCAAGGAGGTCACTAACCGCTCGGACACGTTTCAGGCGCTCCTCCAATTTCTCCTCTGCTTCACGTTCCTTCTGTACTTCCTCCAAACGATTGATCAGTTCTGCAGCAAACTTCTCTGGTTCAACGTGGATATCCTTTGGCATTCGGTATGTACGCTGGAGGAAAAACACACCAGGTGTTAGCAAAAGATGGATGAAAAATCACACGTTTACTACAGAGGCTTCGATAACTGGAAATGCCAGTCGTTGCTGTGGGAAGTTGAGGGGGGACAGGCTGGCAGGCGTGGAGGTGCAGCCTAGGAGTGGGGGACTGGAAGCTGAACCACCACCACAAGGTCCCTGGCTGGCACCAGCTCCACACACCGCCCCATGCAAGGGAAAGGTTTTCTGGAGCCACAGTTCAACAAGCTCTTTCAGCACCCAAACTCCACTTTGGAATGGATGCGTTTGCTTTTCTCCCAATGTACACACGGTCAACAGGAATATCCTGGTCTCAAAGGCTTGGAAAAAGATGTACAGATCAACCTCTTGAAAATCACGCTTAGAGTAGTGATGTTTTCATTTTGATAGAAAGGAGGACTCTTACACACTTTTTCAGCTTACCCCAGGTGGATCAGCATATGCCGGTCAATCTCTGCAAGTCTAGTCCGTAGGCACAGAAAAAAGTGGAAATCCTGTCACCTCCAAGACATCTTACTTCTCTTCATCTTCTGCTACAACCCAGCCCAGCCACAAAAGGCCACAATTCCCACAAAGCATCCTCCCTTACTAGAGGATCCTGCAGGACTGCGTCTCAGCTCTTCGGAGCCATGCAACAACCCTCTGCTTGCTTTATCAATACAATAACCTTACAAGTGCAGAGATACCATTTTCCTGCTTGCTCTGGGTGAACAAATGAATATTTATGGAAATTCAAGGGCATTCTTGGTTCCTTATGCTGAGTTACTTTGTCCCTAAATTCCTGAGCTCTGGGATAAGAAGTTTGTGTAGTGAAGTCTGAAGCTATCAGACACTGTATTTTTCCCATCATTTTTATCCCTTCTGCATTATTTTGTTAGAATAGAAGGAAAAAAAAAATTACACAGTGAGATAAAAATTTAATTTGGAGGAAAAATACATGGAAAATTCAACAGTATAAAAACCTGCATTCAAATATTTCAACAGTAACATGAGAGAACTATACACTCTATAGAACCAGAGATAAAATTAAATGTGAAGACATGAGATAATTCATAGCAAAAGAAGAAATGCAGCACCAGAAGCAGACATCGAGCTTGAAATCTTTGAAGGAGGATGAGAGACCCCATGAATTTATCCCAGACCAGCCAAAAGATCAATGTGGAAGACTAAAATAATGCTTTGCCTCAAAATCTGACAAGAGTATGCAAACCATACTCGTTTTTCTCTTTCTGACAGCTGCCGAGTGGAAGGCAGGGGAAGAAAAATAGAGGCAGTGGGTATCCTACTAATGGCACTGAGAGGCTGAAGACATCTTTTATGTCACCCAGGTTGGGTTGCAGAGGTCTCAGTTAAAGCACCACTCGTTTTGTTTGCCAAGAGCAAGAGCCAGCCCCTGCTGGGTTCCAGTGCTCACTGCCACACCAGGGGGCTGGGCTGCAGCGTCCCTGGGGACGTCTCCGGACACGATGGGCTTTGCAGGCAAAAGGACTGTTTGCTCTAGCATCCACTTTCTGTGACAAGCAGAGGGACCAACAGCTCCACCTGAAGCTGTCCCAGGAAGGACTGAGCCATCTGAGCCGGGAACAGCCCCAGCCAACCATCCCCTTCATCCAGGGATCCAGCTGCCGGACAGGGCAGAACACGTGTGAGCTACCAGGTGGCTCCCACCCTGGGATAACAAAGTCTTTGCTGCCTCCAGAACCTCCAGCCCTGCAAATCAATGGGCTGTATTAAAAAGAAACACCACAGAAAAAAGATTTTCATCAACAAAAATGATATTTAAGTCTTGAAATACTGGCACAAGGGCCAAAGTGTCATTCTTCACCCCAGTGCCTGGACCCTGTGTTGTCCAGAAATGGGCCCCAGATGTGCTCCATCATGGGAGAAGGATGTGGCAGAGCTGGTCCCTGCTCTGTTACTCCCTGGGGAGCTTCTAGGATCCAAGTGACATTTCCCCACTCCCCCCGCATGGCCCGGGGGAGCATTCTGGCTTTCATCAGAAACCCCAAACCCAGGACCACGACCATCCATCCCGTGAGCAGCACCAGCGAGTCCCAAGGAGGGAAATCACTCTCTCGCCTGACAAGTCGCAACCCGCCGGTGATGTGTTCACTCCCTCCTGCCACCTCAGACATGCCAACTCTCCCTGCGGTTGTTTATACGACAGCAGCACCAAGCCCTGCTCCGTTAGAGACTTAATGAGCCTAATGAGAGGCAGCTCAGCACTCAGCAGTTACAGTCTTGGGTCTCCCTGTTGCAGCTACCGCAGCAGCTTCCATAGAAAAGCAGAACCAGGAAAGTTTCCCGTTATTTTCACAGCCTTGGATGCAATGCAGCATCCCAAACCAAAGTCTCTCCTGGGTCCCCAACAGCAGTGGGTGCCAAGGCTGAAGTTCACTAACCTGCCTGTCTGAGCCCTCTTACAACAAGGTGGTTCCCTCCAGGCCCAGCAATGCGTAAGGACCACAGCTCCATCTCTGATGAAGATCTGAAGACATTCAGGGTCACTGCTGTGTCCAGGGAACTCAAGCGATGACTACTTTGGTCTTTTACAACTAATACTTCAGCATGTTTATCTGGAGACTCTCGAAGCCTGGAGGTGACTGAAGCTCGACTACAGAAATGAAAATAATCGAACTCAAGAATCTTTAGGGTGACCTTGTTTTCCTCTCTCTTTGATAAACCACTGCAGCTGCAAAACCCACTGCCCCATCCTTGGAGCTTTCCGCTCAGCACAACAGCGAGCAGAGGTCCTCAGGAGCCTCTCTAAGGGTGCAAGATGCAGTTCTCTCAGTGAAGCCACCTCTGCAAGGGCTTCCCTGACATCCAAGTTCAGCACAACTGAAATAAACCTCACTTCACCCCCCAGACACCGCTTGCATGTGCCCTGCGTTGCCCTGGTGGGTACCTGTAATGGTGACTCACACAAAGCTTTCAAGCAGGATGATGCTCTGAATGTTGCCATGGGTCTGACTTTACTCCTAGCTCAAAGGATGAGCTGCACAGACTTCCCCAAAACTAATAGTATTGCATAATGAATGCAAATTCCCTGTGCTGAAACAACACAGATAACTGATGAGGGCTCTCTCTGTTTCCCTGGACAGCAAACATGGGCTGCACTGACCTGGTTCAAAAGGCTTAAGACAACAAAGTGTTTGAAACTTTTATCAAATGATGGGCCTGACGCTGGAAGGGAGACACGTTCCATCAAAGACCAGCCAGGCTGAGCCTTGTGCCTGAACGAGGATCCTTCAGGGCTTCAGGATTTTGAACCTGCCCCCAGCATACAGAGCCCTGCCAAGGGAGTCAGTAAATAAACTGCTTATTATTCTGAAATCTGAGGGGCTCTGAATGCTTTTGTTTCAAGTAAAGGGTGCAGTACTCTCTGAGAGCTGGCTGGTTTTGGAGGATCCAGCCCTCCAGTCTGGACCAGAATGAGATCTCTGGATATCATGGGCCAACAATTCAGAAAGGAAGTGTTTCATTTTAAAGAACTGTTTTATCTATGGCTGCTTTATCTAATATTTTATTTAATTATCTATCAACTCTTATTTAATGCCACTACTTCAGATGGGTCTGTCCAGAACAAAATCCTGCTGAGTTGAGAGGTTGCAGAGGACAACAGATGGGAGGCTGAATGCCAGATGGGTTGGCAAGAAAGAAATTGCTTGAACTGCTCTGGCTGGAGCAATCTTTCCTAGTGACAGCTGTGAGGAAGGATTTCTTGGGGTACTATCACCAGAACATTGTCCTTGACATGTAAAGTGTCTGAAGCTCTTGTACCTTTGCGAAGAAGCAGCCTGCTAAGAAGACTCAAGATACACAAGCTCTCCAATAGTTCCACTTAGCACCTGCTATCATGCTTTCTCCTTCTTTTCTTGGAGCTAGTGGGAGTGGGAGTTGCATGGATTTTACTCCATGAGGCAGATGCAGGTCTTGGGTTTTGATGGATTTCACCCTTCCTGAGAAACTGAGGTTTGAGGACCAAGCTGCACACGAGAACACACCAGCATCCTAAATGGATGGCTTTACTGTATGTGAAAAGGCTGAAAGGGAAGAATCTCACTGTGGTTTGCAGGTTCCTCCTGCAAAGAATAAACCTCAACTACTCCGAGATGAAACAGCAAGTTTTCCAACGTGATGGCTGGGTAGAGCTCTCTCAGCAGCCCCAGGGATCCGGGGCTTGGGCTGAACAGATCTGATCTGACAGATCTAGCTGGGTGAATTCCGTGTTGGCAAATCTCCCTCTTCTACCGGAGGTTTGATGCCTCCATGATGCCTGAGTGGCCGATGTTAGATCACAAGTCAGTCTTGGAAATGAAAGGAAGATGCCAGGCTAGAGAAGCCAAGAGAAAAGAACTTTGGAACCTCCACATTTCCCAGATTAATGCATTCCTCTGTGACATACATTTCTGAAGGATAAATGGTGCTTCCATACCAGAAATACTTGTGGCTCATGGATAGCTGGATTTCAGCATCCACTTCAGCAGCATTTAGGGATTAGCAAGGAGTCCCACTGCTGCAAGGCCTTTAAGGAAAATGGCATAAAACAGCTGATGGGAATTCTGTGCAGATTCCCAACTTGCAGGAGCAGAAAGCTCATTCAGCTGTAGTTATCCAGGCAGCATGAGACCAGGGCTCCTCCTGTACACTCCTCACTTGCACAGCATAGCAGAGAGGTCACCCAAAAGTGGTTCCACTCAAGAGCACTATGGAAGCCACCTCGCAGCTTCCTTGATTGTGTGGTGGGACAGGAGAGCTCCCACCCAATGATCAAGCTACAGCAAATACACCATAAAATGGCTTCCTTATGCAGTTAAACAAACTTAACAGAAAAAGGAATCTCAAGTGTTAATGCTCGAGGTTGGATTTTTCTGAATCTGCTGGAGAAAAAGGAGCATCTCCCGCCCTCTCCTGGGAATGAATGAATGGCAAAGCCAGGGTAAATACAGGGCACAGGTACAGCCCTGCATTCTCTGAGCTTTCTGGGCTTTCACCCTTCCTTTGGGAACTTGCTTGCTCTTTTCTTCCTTGGTGCTCCAAGAGTCTGCTCAAATCCAGGAGAGAGAGATGGAAAACCACATGAAAAGCAACACTCACTCACCATGTAATGGGTTCCTGCCAGAGGCACAAAACAAAGGTCTCGTTGCTCGCTAGAGACCTTCACCCACTGCATTCCTGGGCAGAGTGCCATTTCACAAAACACAACTTTTCCAAACTTAAGAGCGCTGGTGAGTCTGTAAGTGTGGAAGATGCAGAACACAGCCATCCACGCACCAAGACGTGGTGCTGCAGAGGAGGGCATCCTACATAACCTGCACAAGCCTCTGTCATTTGGAGGCAGCGTGGCTGTTGAAGCTAGCGGGCAGCCTCCTATGAACATATAATCACTACAGTTTATAGCTTCTGGATCTAACTGAAAGTGCTGCTATTAGAAGCAATACAAGTTCTTTCAGAATTTTGCATAATAGCCCCATAACTGACTTGCAAGAGAAAGGGAAGTTCTCTAAAGGACTTCTGAAATGACTTCTCGGAAGTAGAAGGTTCTCCACTACCACCAGGAAAACACGCCAAGCATGCTGCAAGCACTGTCAGTATGGGCCCTGGCTGCACTGGTTAGATATGGCTCAAGACCTTCACTCAAAGGTTGCAATTTAGTCCCTGCCACACATTTAAAAGCACGTTAACCACCAGGTCCGGGTGGCTGACGGAGACTGCTTTAGCTAGGGGCTGTGAGATAGCCTAACCACTGGCTCTGGAAAGCAGCACTGGAAGAAACGTTTGCATGGCTCCTTGCTAATTGGGGATGTTTAATTCAGTAAGTGTGCAGTTAGAGGTGATTTTAAAAGACTAACTTTATAACATTTCACACTGGTGTTGTCAAAACATATTGTCTAATTACCTTCTCCTTTCTTGGCTGATTGATAAGCGAGGGCAGAGCAGTACCTCTCTGAAGTCGATGCCAATTCTGTGTCAGTAATTGGCTGGCAGGAGGTGCCAGAGTGTCTGAACTAAACTTCTATTCCCTGGAGAAAGACTAGAACTAACTCGACTTCTCAGTCCTCCGCTCCCATATAAATATGTGTCAAGATGCCTTTTTCCCTGGGACTTAAAATTACAGCACAGAACCCAATGGGAACAGTGGATGTTTCACAGAAAAATCCTTGTGAAGCATCTGTGTGTAGTTTAGGAAGAATATGTAACTCTAAAAGACTGTGTAGATAAGTAGGATAATATAAAAATTTATAAGCAGCAGGTGGCCAATTTAAACCTTGTTCCTCCTGCCCCCTCCCCCCCCCTCCTTTTTTTAACTGGTTTCCAAAAAGGTCGATAAAATTTAATGCTAAGTAAAACTAATTAGCCTGCAAGGAACTGCTGCTGGAATGACACTTATTCAGTTCAACAAAAGAAATGTTTGGCAGATGGAAGTTCGTTAAAGCAGAGCTCACTATACATATTTAATGCTCCATACTCTGAGTTTATAACCTGCAGTTCATCGAGGCATTGCCAGTGCACATGATCAACAGAAAGCCACTATTATTTTTATCCAAAAGGTAAAGCCACTGACAAGCTTTGAAGTCGGAGAATATTCACTCAGTAGTTCCCACTGTTGGGGGAACAGCATCAACAACAACAACAAAAAATAAAGGCCAAGCTTTCAAACTTCAACTCTAACAAAGCCATGCTTACAGTAAAAATGGCATCAAGTGAAATAAAAAGGCACCCAGCCAGCCTTTTCAACAGCGACCACACTGTGAAAGCAACTGTGTGAAAAGAGAGGTGACTGAGCAAGGATGGCTAGTGAGCGTCCTCAGCCAGGGCTTTTATTGTCAACCCAGTGATCAAAGCACAGGAGACCCTCTTAAATCTAAGGAAAATAATCTAATTTAAAAGGCAAAACAAAGAGTGGTGCTTTTTCTTTTTCTTTTTTTTTTTTAAAAATCAGATTAAAACAAGGGTGTATTTCTGCTGGTATTGTGCTGCTTTGAGCAGGCAGAATGAGAACAGCTGTGTCAAGTTTGAAGGCACTTCTGGAAAAAGCAGATGGAGGCTTTTTTTCTCTCTATTTGATTTGTGCTGGAGTCCAGCTGTCCAAAGGGGAAAGAAGCACCTTTATTCCCTGCTAGATATTAAATGTCACCTGTAACTCCTCACAAAAAGAAAATAATAATAAGCAGAGCTGCAGATGGTGCTGCAGAGCCCTAGCAGTTACGCTGATCTTCCAAAAGCTGTTTGCTTACCTGGAGCAACCGGGGAGACAGTATCAGCCAAATGAAACACTGACACCTGCACCTTTGCTCTCCTGCCTCGCATCCCCGGGCGGGCTTTGTCGAGTCCCTGAGAACAGGTTACAGCTCCCTTTGGCTCCCCAGTGCAGAAGCCCCGCTCGGGACAGCTGCATTTCTCCCCAGCTGACCTTGGCTGAGAGCTACATCAGCCTCTATGCCCAGTGGCCTCCTACACCTTCCACAAACACCTCCGGCTCACCTGAGGGCACATAATCTGCTTGCAGGTAGATGCCAGACAGCACTTCCATTCCCATCCGGGAGAAACAACTGGCTACTGACTGAACAGTTAAGAAAATATATGCATTCTGGGCAGCCCTGGATGATGAGTTTGGCAGAAGGCTACCAAGCCCTTTCTTAGCACAGTGGATTCCTGCCTTAAAACATCCCCCAAATGATACAGCACTAAGGGGGGGTTAAACTTGAGCAAGCAGAGCAACTGTATGCTAGAGATCTCACATATTTTGCATATTTACCTCTGGGGAAGGAGATAGTGCTACTTACAGGAATGTGAGGTAGTGGCACACGTCCATTTGCTTTGGCACTTTCTTGCATCTCTCTGCGATGCTGCTTGCGGAGTCTGTACGGTGGGATCCCATCTCTGCCGGAATAAAACAACAACATGCCCTGCTTTAGTGCCTTTCTCTGATACACCACGCTCATTTAAGTCTTACCAATGCAGAGTGGCAGGTAGGAAACCCCTTTATGTTTGAGAAAGGCTTTGCAAGCCCAGGGCAAGTGCAGCAGAGCAAGAGGGACCCACGTAGGGAATGATGCTTGCCCAGGTCCCCGTGCCAGCAGTGCTCCAGATTGGGGTGCAGGGGGGGACTTACATGGCATCGCCGGGAGCGGAGTGAGGCAGGGCTCTCCTGCGACCGCTGCCCTAGGCACAGGGTAGGGACAAGGACTTGGACCACATCCTGGTACCTTTTATAGTTGGTTGCTTTCTATAAAAGAGCCTGTAATGTACACAGTAAACCACAGGGCAGGCTAGGAGGGGGAGGAGGAGGAGGAGTGGGAGCTCACCGAGCATCTACACCAAGGGGAACTCGGTCAGTGAACAAGGTATGTATTTTTAAGAGAGCGTGACAACTTCTCAAATGGCTTATCAAAGTGAAGGGGTAGGCTCTGCTGCTCTTAAGACGATCTCTAGCTCAGTCAGAAATTACGGGCTTGGTACTGGAGTTACTGTGCGGAAGAACCGAGCCCCCTCCCCAGAGAAGGCTGGACAAGATCAGGGAGGGAAGCCATGGGCAGCAACACCCAAGTGAACCAGCTCCGCTCAGGTTTGTGCCTTTGCTGAGAAATCTGGTGACTGAGGTCCCTGCAGAGGGAAGTGACAGTGGTGGCAACGATCCCTAGTCCTGACAGATGGGGAACCAGGTCCGTGACCCTTCCGCGGGCTGGCGGAGGGTGCAGACCTGCCCTGCCCAGCCCCACACAGCCCTTGGGCAAGGACAGGGCCTGGGGGCGCATGGGCCCAGCAACAGGGGTCAGGGGGTCACCCCTAATGGTAAAGCATCACTGGCCGAGTATGACTTCAGGCAAAGAAAGGAAACACATTTTTGTTCTCACCATTCTGACCATCCTGCTTACACCTGGGGATGAGAAGAACGTGAGTGAAACAGAGCCCAGTTACAAGGTAAGGACACGGGCCCATCTCCTGGTGACATGAGGTTATTTTGAGAAAAAACAATGAATGCAAAACCAAATGCCAGCCTGGAGTTTGGCAATTTGGAGCTTTCCTTTTTTATTTTACACATTTCCCCGATTCAGTAAAAGCATCTGCTTGGGAAGGCTGTGCAGTGCCACAGAAACGGCTGGAAATGAATGGAGGGATTTGGTTTGTCCAAAGTACCAAATAACTTCCACGCACACACACACCATCTCCTTCCAGCCCCGCAAACGGGCCAGTCCCGAGGCATCTCACAAGGACAAGATGTTTGCACAAGCCAAATGTACTTAGCACCTACCCCCCTCCCCAACTGCCAAGCACAGCTGCTTCTCCAGAACGTAAACCAAACAGTTTAACCAGCAGATTTTTAAAGCCGAGATGCCATTTGGCGAGGGAAACACAATTTACTGAGGTGTTTTGCCTGCAAACCTCCCAAGTGACAAGCACCAGCTTGTGCAAGGATGGTCACCATCAGCTTTTCCCATTCCCATCGTGCCTGCTGCCCCGCTGGCTCCCTGGAAATGCGGGTGCAAGGCAGAATCGCCACCAAATTACATCAGAAGAATGCAATTTCATGCAGTAACCCGGGCATTCAAAATTAAACACCATTAAAAATAAAATAAAACCGGTGATTAATGATAAGTGCTTTTTAGTAGGAAGACAAATGAGAGAACAGAAAATTAGGCAGGGTAATTACAGCTCTGGCTAGTGGCTGCAGGTAATGCAGGAGGAGGAAGAGCACGTCTGGGAGCATCACCTCCGCTGCGCCGGCAGTGACACCTTACGGGAGCAGAGCAATTTCCCCAAGCGTTGCTATACCGACGGGCGGTTACGATAGCTTTCATTAGGTGCCTTCATTTTCTTTAATGACGAACCTCCATTTGAAAAATAATTTAAGAGTCGCAACGGTTAAAGAGTTTCATCGCATCGCAATGTGGCTTTTTTGCAGACTGGATGGCAACAAAACAACTGGCAATTTTTATATTAAAAAAATAATAATTTTAAAATCTAGGGGATTATTTTTGCCAACACTGGTCGGCATCAATAGACAACATTTCAGTTTAACTGCTGCACAAAACCCTGGTGCCAGAACACAACTCGCACACTAAAGCCGCATGGCCGTTCGCGGGAAAAACGGCATTATATTAGAAGGTGCAATTTTTCTTTCTTTCTCTCTCTCTCTTTTTTTTTTTTTCCTTAATTCTCCCCAGCAGCAGTCCCAGCGGAAAGAGCGACTTTTGTTCCCAGCACAGTAGCGAAAGGCTGATAATGGCCTCTAATCTATCCGGCTTCAAACACATGTTCAGCCCCGCTGTGCTGCCTTTGATGTCATTTTAACTAGATTCCCCAATGCCACCTCTGAACTTGGAACATTCCTTCGTTCAATGTACTGTGCCAACTCAACCAGAGGAAGCAAATTCAAAGATAAGCACTTTAATTTTATCCCAACAAAACCTTATTCAATAGATGGGGGAAAGCAAGGAAAACCAATACCATACTTTTGTTTTCCTTTTGTCAGGTAGCTTGCTTTGAGATATATTCAATAGATAGAGAAATAATATATATATATATATATATATATATATATATATATAAATCAAAACTTTTTTAGAGCACATCTACTTTTAAAATAAAACTTTCCCAAACTGTTTTTCCTTGTTTCATCACGTGTTTTTCTTTAGCACCATAAAGCTCTGCGCTGAAATGCAACGGCGGGAGAAAGAGTGTTTCTATTGTTTATTTAATTATAATGTGATTGGTTTGCTACTGGGGGGGGGACGGCTTCCGAACTGAACTGAACCGACCTGCAAGAGCCTCTGGTGAGCAGGGAGGTTTTGTTGTGGCTCTGCAGTTGTACAGGAGGGCTCATCCATAGACAGCCTTCAAACCTTTGCCTACCAAGTTGGAAATCACCATTTGGGATCTTTTAAATTAAAAAGCTGTTAAACTTGTTTAAATACAGCAGAACTCAAGGTCATTCTGGATCACAGGAAAGACAGGAAACAAATCCACAGCGAGACTGATATTTTCTACCAATTACTCTTATCAAAGCACCACCGTCACCGAGAGACCTTTCTCACATAAAGAAGCACGATGGGAAAACTGCCAGACATTTTGGCCAAAGGCCAGTCATCTGAGGAATAATATTTAATCTGCAAGGTTTTTTGAAGGAGTAACCACTGTCTTAAACCCCTTCGCTCCAGGGAATGGCCGTCCTTACTCTGGGGCAGGCTTGACTGCAACTGGGGAAGAAGGAGCATCCCTCCAGCCAAGCCCGTCATGCTCCAGCCAAGCCCACTGGAATCCAGGGCTTCCCAAGCGCCTGGGGGAAGGCAAAACTGTCTCTCAAACAAGATAAGCCAGGACACATGATGAGACCCAGAGGAAGGAGTATTTTTGTTTAGTTGGACCACAACACTGGGCTAAAGTGGAGACATTGCCTCTTGTTTACCCATGTAAGCTCTTGCAGAAATAAAGAAAAAAGGTATGGACCTAAGGCATTTCTGCATCTGAATGGGAATATCACATGGCAAGTTAAAGCATTTCAGCTTCTGCCTGTTGCCTTCCTATCTAGATTTGCCTTAATTTCCCTTGAGCATCTCTGTTGTGACAACCCCACCCACACAGAGGCTGTCTCCTCACTTGGGAAAGATGCTATCTGCATGCGGGAGTATCCCAGACATCAAGAGCAGTTCAGGACTGCACTGTAAATGCTGCTGCAAGCCTGGGGCAGGCTCTGAGCAGCCCGGGGGGGGCAGAGCCCCCAGGATCTGACCTACCATTCAACACCAGCACTGAGCAACTCAGCCCCACCTGTGGCCAGCAGCACGCTTGCCGGGCCAGCGCTCGCCAGAACCTTTCACTGTGTCCTCTCCGGACCTTGCCCCCACACAAACCAGCTAAAACAACACAGCTGCCACGCCGATTATAAAAACAGGTTTTAGCAGAGAGGACAGGAGCTGTTTTGCTTACAAAGGCAGAGGAATTCGTATGACACAGGAAGACTGAAAAATAATCAGCGGAGCACAGGCATGTAAGAGCAATGTTTTTAAGCCACTCAAAAAGCAAACTCCTCGAACAACAGGGACTGATAACATATTTGTTACATAAGTTCAGTCCATTACAATAATATTTACCAGTGCTTGGAAAGACATCCTGTTGCAAGTTTGTCTTTTAGGCAAGCGTGCTCGTAGCTGGTACCACAGACATGACTTTAAAACCACTTTGGTGAGCTGGGTGCTCCTGAAAAGCCTGTGCCTGCCTCCCTTTGCCCCAGCTCAGAGGCCAGATAGCCAGAGCATCGCCCAGGTCTTCACTAGTGGCTTTGAACAGCTGGGCTGTGCATGCAGGCACATCCAAACCCAGCTTTGCCGTGATCAATACAACATCAACGCTTGGAAGGGACCTGGTGACAACGCAATACACCCGAGCACAAGAGCGTCTGCCTTCTCCAACTGACGTGAGTTGGCCAGCACTGGAAGAACACGCCTTGCATCAAGTCATGCTCTCTGTGCCTGCTTTCCTGGTTTATTAGCACTCCTCAATACGCTATCCTGATTGTCTGGACACATTCTCCTCTGACAGAGGGTCACGGAGGTTTCCACCTTGGGATCACACCCCGTTCACGCGCTGCCTTGGAACAGAAGGCAGATTTCTTCATTATTGAGCTTGACTGCTGTATGTAAACAGTACACATAGGGAAGAACCTCGCTCATCAGCAAATGAGGCTTTTATTGCCATTTTCCTCAGAGGAGGCCTAAATTCAAAGCACCGAGACATGCAAGTCTTGTCAAGCAGCAGGAGTCCCTTCTTTAACTTGCGTCTGGTTGTTCTTCATTTTTGCTGCCTTGAGCAATTCTGCAAAAATTCCTTTGAAACTCAGGAGGCAGATAGGTTCAGCAATGCCATGTAAAAACTGAACAAAACCTAGTACTGGAGTTTTAAAGCATGTAATGAAGAGCAAGTGCTGAAAACAGACAAGTCTTTGTAAGCTAAAGGTCAAGGCTGTATGTCCAGAATCCCAATTTGGAGATCAATCTGCATGCATCCAGTTTGAGATGCACAGAAAGGAAGATCACTGGTTTACCCTTATGATTTTTAAGACCTAATTAAAACTAACTGCTGACATTGGGCTAGTTATTAGCACAAGACAGCACACATATCAGTAGTAATTAAAGTCCTAGAAGCAGCCTATGGTGGGCATCGGAGGGATAAAATGCCTAAAGGAAAAAGGAGCAAAGAAAAAAGAATGCACAGGATGGTCAAACTGAAATTATTCTGCCTAAGAAATAAATTATGGCTACTGAAATAAAAATCAGGAGGGTGAAGAACTCTGGCATAAATGATCACAACCTATCGCAGGTATAACCATCAGTGCAACCCCATGAGCCCACTGGACCTGTGGAAAAGGAAGTGCTAAAAGCTAATTAATTTTGAAGAGCTCTTACATCTGTCTCTCCTGATAAGAAGCTATGTGACCCCTGCTAGCTTCAGAGTACTCCTCCATATAAACTGATGAATATGAAGAATCACAGAAGGATGTGGCAAAGCAGCTGGATTTGTATCAAATGGAGCCTTTAATTAGTGGTCCTGCACAGCTTTCTGCCCCAGGGGCATCCTCCGCCTCCCATGCCCCTTTGGCCAGGGTCTGCCGCCTCCGTTTCGCAACATGGCATGGATAAGGCGTGAGGAGCTGGTGCCAGGGAGCAGAGCGCACTCAGTAGCTGCTCCTAAATGGCCCCAAACCCCTGCGGGGCCGCAGACAAGCAAGGTACCGGCTCCTGTAGAGCCACCACAGCCCACGCAGAAGCCCCCTTACCATGTCACACACTCACCAGCTCACTGCATGAACTGAGGGCAGGTGGGGAACTGCTGCAGCACCCATTAACAATATCCGTGACAGAGGCTGAAAAGTTTCTCCAACAAGGTCTGACAAGTCCTGACATTCACAGTGACATTAAACGAGCCACTTGGAGGACTGTGTGTTTACAGCACTGCTGTTAATAAAACCCTCTCCTAATTCTGTAAACCTGTCATCTTTCGCTTGAAAAATCAAAGGATTTCTGCTCTACAGAAAGACACTTTGCATTTGCACTACTAAAAAACAGACCAAACACTGAATATTTTCCCCCAAATCCTTGTTTTCCATCACAGAGATGCAGTCACAACAAAATCTCACAATTACTTTTTTCTCCCTTTGCAGACCCTCTTTAAGGAAGGTATCTCATGGGTGAGATACAGGGTACTGTCATGAGCTAGAAAAAAGCAGAAAATATTTGGTGGGAGCTTATTGGTACAAATTGTGTTAACGTGCAGTGGTCACCAGACAAACTAGAACTGGTCAGTCACCAATCCTACTGAAGAGCAATTGCAGACTGCACATGGTTTGGCAGCAAAAAAAAAATCAAGAGAAGTACCCAGGTAAGTAGAAAGCTCTGTCCGACATTCAGAAGTTACTGTATCTCAAATCACTTACTACAAAGCCATCCAGCATTTCCAATGCTTCTTGCATGTGGCAAGAAACATTGCAGGAACTGAGCATCATTTAGTTCACTCAAAGCATTTTTTGTTGCAAATGTTCCCAAGACCAGCAAGGCTGAGTGGCTTGCACAGTGACAAAACAACTCCGCTTGAAAAGAAAGCAAGAATGATCATGATCTAGTCAGATATTCCCCCCAACAAGGCTGTGGCGAAGCCTCCCCCGACCAACACAACAGCAGCACCACCACTGAGGAAGCCAATACACTATTGTCCCACTTATTGTCCCACCAGGTTGGAGCTACTTACACGCTGCTGTCCGTCAGCGACATCGTATCGGCATCACTGGACATGCTCTGCTGCTCGCTGTCGTTGGCACTGGTGGCTGGTGCCAAAGCGTAGCCTGTGTTGACATAGTAAGGGTTAACAGGCTCTCTCCACGATCCATGCCTGCGAGAAAAAATGAGAGTCAAATTAGAAGGACACAACCTTGACCACACTCTGCATCATTAGGCACGAGGACTCTGCCTGGAGCCCCAGCACCGGTGACAGGCCACGGAATAAGCTGTGTTCATACTAAGTTGCCCTGATAGATCCATGAACAATTTGACTCATAACTGGAAGCAAAAGGGAATTCATGGAGTAATGAAGATGATGGTGTTAGAGATGAAGGGAGGGAACAAGACTCCATGGAGAAAGTCCAGTTCCTGTCAGGATTTGGGGTGTCCATGGGTTAACTCCTCAGCATTGTCATTCTATGAGCAAGGCAGGACACCTAAAAGCAGTACCTAGATAATAAGACAGCACATTTCTCAGTCAAAACAGGCTTCTACTCGTCCAACGGCAAGGGATGTGTGGCATGGCTCATCCACTCCACGCTTGCTTTTACATCCCTCTTTACTTCACCATGTTTGCCAAGGGAGGGAGGTAAAGCAAGAAATGTCTGTTCCTCACAACACAGTACCTAAAGCCGATCTCAAATGTCACACCTGGGTACATCAAACACTTGTAAATGCCACCAGGAAGGACCATCTGATCACACCAGCTTTTCCAATGGACAATCTGTTTGTGGATCTACAGAAGCCAGTTTGTACACAACCACATGCCTTGTCCTGCAGACAGGTTATTCAAGTACACGTGCAAGCAGGCCAACCTCCTCCTCGGCAACAGAATGACAGGAGGAGAGACTGCCTGCCTGAGCTGACTTGGGAAGCGAGCTCCTTGGTCAGGGGGAGACCTGTGTCAATGGGGACCCGCCTGTCAAACGAGCAGGCGAGAGCCAGCTCCCTCACGCTGACTCTGCCACTGGCATAGAAAAACTGCCGCCGCCAACGCGCCTCCAGCCCTGCCCCGCCGCAGGACAGCCAGGCCACGCAGGCAACTTGTTGTCCCTGCAAGTTATTTTGCAATTTGCCAGAAGGAGGAACAAGCTGAAATGTTCACACCAACACGGCATCATTTAATCCTCTCTCCCTGCCTACCCCTCTGCATGCTGAATCCCTCTTGCCGCCTGAACAGGAGCCAGCAGTGTGCCCAGGGGGCCAAGGAGGGCAATGGCATCCTGGCTTGTGTCAGCACTGGCGTGGCCAGCAGGGACAGGGAAGGGATCTGAGCCCTGGGCTCGGCACTGGGGAGGCCGCCCCTCGCTGAGGGGGTTCAGTGTTGGGCCCCTCACCCCAAAAAGGCCATTGAATGACTCGAGCGTGGCCAGAGAAGGGCAACGGAGCTGGGGCAGGGTCTGGAGCACAGGTCTGCTGGGGAGCGGCTGGGGGAACTGGGGGGGTTCAGTCTGGAGAAGAGGAGGCTGAGGGGAGACCTCCTGGCCCTCTGCAACTCCCTGCCAGGAGGGGGCAGAGAGGGGGGATGAGTCTCTGGAGCCAAGGCCCCAGCGCCAGGCCCCGAGGGAATGGCCTCAAGCTGCCCAGGGCAGGGTCAGGCTGGCTCTGAGGAAGGATTTCTGTGCAGAAGGGGCTGTTGGGCCTTGGAATGGGCTGCCCAGGGCAGGGGGGAGTCCCCGGGATCCCTGGAGGGGTTGAAGAGTCGGGCTGAGCCAGCGCTGAGGGATCTGGGGGAGTTGGGAACGGTCAGGGGGAGGGTCATGGTTGGGCTGGAGGAGCTGCAGGGGCTTTTCCAACTGAGACAGTTCTGGGATTCTATAAAGAGCAGAATTTGTAAGATGAAGTTGATGAATTCCTGGGTTTTCCAAGCAGATATTGGCTCTGAAAATCAGAGTCCTGTTTTAATTCAAATCATGAAGCTCATCAGCATGATCTTTTATTTAGTAGTTCAGTAACCGGCACCTAGTTGATGTGGTTTGTAATGCACCTTGAGGAAACACCTCCAAGGAGGACTCATCACACAATTTCAGAATCACAGAACTGTCTCGGTTCTTCCCTGTTGTGCCATGAAAAGCCTTTCTGGCTGTGCTGCAGTGGTCAAAGTCCGACAGACAACAGAAAACAGTCCCTGCCCTTACATTTAGCTAAGACAAGGAAATCCATCAGAAATGCACAGCTGGAAGGACCAGAGGTGAGGAAGACACCAGCAAAGGGCAAAGTTGGCAGTTTCTGCATATTTGCACAAAGTATAAACGTGGGACAGCCACTACATGAACTGGGACTAGCAGACAACCCATTTAAGGTGGAGTTCTCCAGAATTATTTAGGTGTAACATGGTACTCGGTGTACAAGGATGGAAGCATGACCAAAGCACTGTAAAATCTGAATTCAAGAGGGCTATCCAGCCTTCAGCTAACCCGCTGCTCATACCGCTCCTTTTCACCCTGCCCTTCTGCTCCTAGACACAGAACTAATTTTCCTTGTAATACAAAGGGTCATGGATGTTCACTGTTCACTAAGAAAAATCATATTGTTTCAGGTCCATTGTGGGGTCAGTTACCAACAAATTGCCCTTCTATTTTCGCTAAGAGAAAACTAATATTTTGCTTGCCACAAACCAACAAAAACTCCAAGCTATTTCTCCTTGGATGACAAAGCTCAGTTTAGTTGCGGAGTGGTGTAAAGAGCATTCAAAACTGAGTCTGCTGAGGTTTTTCACGACTGTTTGAGGAAAAGGAAGCCTTGTGAAGTTTCTCCACACTTGGGTGCAATACAGTCAGTTGGGTACGAACGTTTACAGGCGCCCTGGGATGGCGAGTCACTACAGACATCTTCCAGCACACAAATGTTCCATCTGTCACTGTAAATGTGCACTGGAGCAACCTTATTTCTATATTCCATCAGATTTCAGAACAGCTTTCTAGGGCAAATATTTAAGCCTTAAAATAATTTGAAGAAGTTCACGCTAAAAAGCAAGGTATAATAAGTAATACCTTACCAGCCCCCCTTCAGCAGTTCTCCCCTTGCATAATGGTCAGTTCTGAACATGAAAGGAGCGCTGTGCAGTGCAACCCTTCTGTCAGATCTGATATGACAGTTGCGTGATGGAGCCTGATACAGCCTCTTAAATTGAGGCAGCAATGATGGATAGCTCAGGCCTTCCCTGTGGGCAAAGACAAGGATGCTTTTTGGATAACCCAATTAAATGATAGCACCAACTTCTAGTGGACCTTCTGCCAGGACTCTCTGGAAGAGGCATGGATTATTCTAGCAGTGTATTAAGAGAGCACTGTGACATATAGAATAAAATGCACAGACCAATCAATTTCTCCTTTTTATCTGCTGATACAAAGACAGAGCAGGAGAGAGCATCTGAAGAGTTTGTGGGGTGTGGATCTGAGATGGCTGAAGGAACCAATAACGAGCAGATGGCTGCTGGGTGGTCCCTGGCCCCTCCGGAGGAGTCGGGATGGATGGGCTCTCCTGCAGCCCTCCACGGCTGTGGGCTTCCCACTGAGGATGCAGGCAAGAGTTTGGTCACAACTGCTGTATTTAGCTAAAATTACACACTTAAGCATGTATACAACAGGGATTACTTCCATTTTAGCTCTGCCTCTAATACATCAATGCAAATGTAAACTTTTGGTGAGCGTAAGTAGATGGAAAGGGTATAGGATTTCAAAGCAATCATAACAGGTTAAATTACTTTTGAGGAATCCATCTGTATTCAATCCTTCTCCTAATGTTCCCTCTCCCTGACAACTCTCTTCAGCTGGCTCGTATCACTATTTGAATGTTTTGTGCCGTGCCTCTGAAGAACGCTTTCAACATCTATTAGGAGGAAAACATTAAAGGAACATGGAGTCTAACAAAAAAACCTGGTCACTTCTGATCCGGGAGGGGAGGCTGCTTTAAAGGGGATACAGGCACACTCAGAACGATTTGAAATGTCAGCTAAAAACCTCACATACTGAGCTCTATGTGCTGATAAGGGCGATAAAAGGAAAGGTGAGTATTTAAAGTTAGACTTCACAAAAATTCCTGCAGACTTCCGGAATTTTATTTTATTTTTTTAGACAGAAAGAGCAATGAACGTTTTTGAAATGAACACAGAACATTTCACACATCGTAGAAAGCAAGCTGCATGTCTCTTCTGCAGCTCTCAGTTGTTCAACCCTCAAAATAATCACATAGGGAACAATTATAATAGAGATCACAGCGACCCAAGTAAGTCAACCTGAGCAGCTGCCTTTCTTTGCATAAAGCCCTCCACTGATCACTGTAAATTCTGGTAATACTAACAAGGGCCAAAACTGTTGCAGAAAACCAGCAAGCATCTCCAGAGGGCTTCCTTCTACTTGTTCAGAGTTTATTTTGCACGTTGTCTAGCCTGTATCCTATCCTCAAATCTCCCACTCCTCCAACCAAGACCAGCATACGGCACTTTGGACATCAGCGCCGTCAGATCTTGGAGCTTCAGCGTGAGAAGAGAGGTGAGGTCCTCTGAGGTCCTCTTGCCCTAGCTAGAATTCCCACTGCATCACGAGTCCCTAAGGGTATCCTTTTCCTTCCAGCCTGGGATCCCCAGGCTCCTTCACACAACTTCACCTGATGGCTATTTCAGTTTTAAACCAAAGATGCGAAGTCCCCAGCTTTTGCCAAACATGCTACTCTTTGCTCTATGCAAAAAACATAGGGCTGGAATGCTCTGGGGAAGAACTGCATCACCTTCAGCATCCTCAGTGGGAGGAAGCACAAGTCAGAGGGACCTGGGGGGGGAGGATTGATAACGAGCCAGCAGTGTGCCCAGGGGGCCAAGGAGGGCAATGGCATCCTGGCTTGTGTCAGCACTGGCGTGGCCAGCAGGGACAGGGAAGGGATCTGAGCCCTGGGCTCGGCACTGGGGAGGCCGCCCCTCGCTGAGGGGGTTCAGTGTTGGGCCCCTCACCCCAAAAAGGCCATTGAATGACTCGAGCGTGGCCAGAGAAGGGCAACGGAGCTGGGGCAGGGTCTGGAGCACAGGTCTGCTGGGGAGCGGCTGGGGGAACTGGGGGGGTTCAGTCTGGAGCAGAGGAGGCTGAGGGGAGACCTCCTGGCCCTCTGCAACTCCCTGCCAGGAGGGGGCAGAGAGGGGGGATGAGTCTCTGGAGCCAAGGCCCCAGCGCCAGGCCCCGAGGGAATGGCCTCAAGCTGCCCAGGGCAGGGTCAGGCTGGCTCTGAGGAAGGATTTCTGTGCAGAAGGGGCTGTTGGGCGTTGGAATGGGCTGCCCAGGGCAGGGGGGAGTCCCCGGGATCCCTGGAGGGGTTGAAGAGTCGGGCTGAGCCAGCGCTGAGGGATCTGGGGGAGTTGGGAACGGTCAGGGGGAGGGTCATGGTTGGGCTGGAGGAGCTTCAGGGGCTTTTCCAACCAAGATGATTCTAGGGTTCTCTGAAGATCTCACAGATCCTGCCTGCAAAGCCAAATCCACACGGCACTCCCTTCAGTTCTCAGCAGTTATGTACCTCCTTCATTGATGTTCTTCATCAAGTGTGGTAGAAAAAAAAACAAACCTAAGGCAAGAAGGAAACTTCCTTGGAGATGAAAGGCCTTTAGGCAACTAATTTTTGTAAAATTTAAATTTTCACTAGAGGGAGTAATTTGCACAATGCTCTATTGGCAGGTCTGAGAGACATGGTCTTCCCAACTCTGCTGGCAGTTCCAGTGTGGCTGGAGCAGCTCCCAGTCTAACAAGGAAGCTGATCAGATCCATCAGTTTTCACTGCTACTATCTTCCCCAGCTCTAGCACTGAATTTTTATGATACTGACATTTTCTGGAAGAAAATTTTTACTCAAAAGAACTGATGTTGTGATAGAATCCAGACAGGCTGGCAGTTCTCCTCTTGTGAGAGACTCCCACTTGCCTGACCCCGAGAGAAGTGCCTCTCCAAACTCCCTGGTGGCACCTCCAAATCCCTGCACTATCAAGGAAGCAGCTGTTTGAGACACTAGATTGGTAAACCCAAGAGATAAAGATTCATAAAGCTGACAACCACAAAACCCCAATGCATTCTGCTTATGTTCCCCCTAAACAGCATTTCCAGATTTCCTCACATGACATACTACATACTCTTTGGACACTACGGTTTGGGTGAGGAAATAATTTTAATATGGGAAAAATCCCATTTTCTAGACAGCTTGAACCATGAGGCAGTTGATAATCACCCAAATTTCATGAGTTGCCTTGGAAAACTACGAGCTGCAGGAGGTGTGGGGATGTTGGCAAGTCCCAGGAAAAACACCCCAAAAGGGGCTCTGCAGAAACTCAAGACCTTTCACTACAGTCAATGGCAGGTCGAGCAGCTGCAATAGCCTTCCTCCTGCACCGCAGCGAGGAACCTCGCAGCAGGACACGATTCCTCCTTCCTTCTTTTGGTGGGTGGTGGTGGAGCTCAGGGCTGGTGCCCAGAGACCACAGACGGGGGCTGCGACCCGACGAGACCCAGTTACTGAGTCGCTGTGCTCCCACCCTGCTTCTTCACACCAACTTCTGACAACTCAGTTTCAAACTTTTGCAGTCCTGTGTTTTCGAAGATGACTACTTCTAGACCTAGATTTTCAGGAGGAAATCAGCACTAAGCATTACTCCTGTTTGGTGTTTCTGGTCACTCTGCCTTCGTGACTGGGAGGACACAGTCTAATGCTAAGGTATCTTTCCAGCTTATTATTTTGATATCTTCCACTTATTCAGTGTGAAAAATTATTTCTTTTCATGTAAAAAGTTACGTACTTCTAGCCAAGGGAAAAAAAAAAGCTTCCAAAATGACAGCTCACTGAGTCTCTAACTGGCCAGACACGATCAGAGCTCTCTTACTTCCCACCCTTACATCTACCAACAAGCGGGTGACTGTCTCATCCTTCACACAATACCCCATCGCATTATCACAACCAGTCAATCAAATTAAAAGGTGCACATGTTACATGTTAGCTTATGATGTACGAGCCGAAGCAAATCCCTTCAGCATATTTAAACAGCATGTGCTGACAAGGGTGTCCGAGTGGCAGGGTCACCTTTAACCAAGAGATTAGAACAGCATGCACCAAGGAGTCTGATTTACGAGATTACATCGATCTACCACCTGAACAGAAAAGTCTCCATTTCCAACCTATGGTAGCAACAATCATCACAGAAGTGCCACACTGGGTATAAAGCTATGAGAAATGTCCCAAAGCATTCACAGCACTCCCCAGTACATCCCCACGGGTACGTTTTGGAGCAAAGAACAAAATGTCTGTGAAGATGCAAAGCTCAGAACCTTTACTCCTGACTGGATTTAACCTGCGCTAAAGACGCAAAGTCTGCTCAAGAGGTTAAAATTGGGGATTTAGCTGATAATTTGATTGCAGATCCTCAGGGTTGCTTCACTTAAAACTCTTTCCAATTACTCCGGGTACTCAGACACTGCTGTGCATCTCAACTTTATCACTGCCAATGTCAAGCTAATCACATGTGTTCTAGGCAAGGGCAGCTTCTTCAAAGATCACATCAATTCTGGACAAGTTAATCTGTTCTTTGAGGTCTCCAGATGGCTCTTGCCAAGAAAGTTCACTTCCAGCCCTGCAGCCGGCGAGCACAGCAGCCCCAGCGCTCTGCAGAGCATTACAAAGGAACCAGATCAAAGTTGCTTCTTACAAAAAAATGAAATCTGAAGTTTGAAAAGCAACAGCAGCCTGTCACTTGTAGGCTTAAAGACGACTTCTGCATGCTCCAGCTATCAGGGAATTTATGATTACAGTCTGGCTTTTAAAAGCTGATGAAAAAAACGACGCTCTTTAGTGCTCCTTGCCTTTGCAAATCTGTATCTTCTTCTGTGCTTATTCATCCTCCCACGCTGGAGGAAGAAGGGAAATAAATAAAAACATAACTAAAAGTACAGATAAGGGCTGGTCTTCTCTTTTATTCTAAGGCATTCAATTCCATTTTAGGACTACGCAGAGATTATTTTATGGGGAGCTTCAGTAATTATTGTGAAGTATTAAAGTACAGTTACAAAAGCTAAATCCAAGATCTACCAGTCTGAGTTTGCAACTTCTCACTCCTTTGCATTTATCAAGGACATGCTGCTTCTCAGGCAGGACTAAGGTACAGAAGACACATTAATTAAACCCAGGAATTTAGGTCATAGGATAGAGCAAGGTGGGTCAGAAAAGTGGTTTAGAATTCGTCAGAATCTAGGAAGGAAGCTGAAATACAGGAAATAAATTGTTTGCCTTAGGAGGTAAATGAAGACTAGATAGGCTAAATATAGTGGCCGTATTGCCCTCTTGCCACCCTAACCTTCTTAGAAAAGGCTTTCACACAACAGGATGCAACCACCGTGTTCCAAGGAAACTGCAGAACAAGTCCCTCAAGATTTCATCTGACCGTGCATCTACAAGCCCTCCCAGCTCCTTCTTCTCAACAGAGGCAAGGCTGTCCTCATTCAACACCCCAATGTAATAGTATATTTTGTCCATTAGTTAAAATTTAATATCAAAACTGTAAAAATCCGATTTTGACACACAATGAAGTCAAGTCCTTCCTAAAAGCAACGTACATCTTCCTCCGAATAAGACCAAAAACCTAATTTATTTAATAGCTCAACGAACAAGAAACAAATTAAAATAAGAGAAAATATGAGCAACACAATGTCTGCACATCAATTAACAGGATGCTTGGATCATCTTCTTGAAATAAAGTGAATGTTGCAGAACATTTTGTTCCATATCTAACAATAACAGGTATCTGCTTAGATTAATTTCAACATATTAGACTGAATTTATACCATAATATAGTATGGTGGGGGTTTTTTTAAAAAATTAGGACACAGTTAATACAAATTCTTATCCATTATGAAAGGCTGACATTAAGAAGGGACATTTGCTGTAAAACATACAGGATATTTGGCTGCATTAACTGACTGAACAAGAGTCTTACTGCTTTGGAGAAGCCTGGCTCCATCAGTCAGTCCGTAGCCTCTGTAGTGACTGAAGAAGCTCTAAAACCAGGGCAAACTCAGCACCTACTGTGTGTTTTGGATATCCAGGGTACATTGCTCCCACCCATAAGCCACCCTGGCTTCAATGTCATGGCCTCTGTCAGACAATAAGCCACCGGAGAATAATTTTTAGTATTTTATTGGAATGGACAGAATCAAGCTTGCACAGGGATGTGCTGAACATCCACACCTTGCCAGAAAAAGTTGCCTTAATAACAAAGTTTGTGACTGACATCAAAACGCATCCTGAATGCAGTGAGAGGACTTTGAGCCTGAGGACAAAATCCTCCTGACACCTCCAGGACAGAAGGGTCCTGCCCAGGGTCACATGCATAAGGAGGAATTTCAGAGCAAAAGCTTTAAGTTCACCTTGTGCATTAAAATAAACACAAATCTTTACAAATTACAGGGCCTGTCTACACGATCCTTGCAGTGTGCCCAGGAGCTTGGGTCCCCATCCCCAGGCAGAGGATGTCATGCTCCCAGCACGCTCCCAGTGTGTTCCAGCTGCCCAAGGGTTCGGGTGAGAACAGCCCACAGCAAACACTCCTGAAACAAGTGGGAGACTCAAGTCCTCATCCCCACTCTTCGACCCTCCAAACGTGCTCTCCCTGGGTCACCGGGCTCGTAGTGTGGACGCAGGCACAGAGGGCTGATAATCAGTCTCCTTCCCTCTACATAAACTGAGAGCTGGGGAAAATTTGGCAACAGGCTGATAGGTGAGACCTTTCCACTCTGCTAACTGGCTTCTCAGACTGCAAGGACATCTACGTTTAATATGGCAAGTGATTGCCAGCTCCCAGCTCTCTGCTTTCCTGCGTGATTCTCCCAAGTAAATCTGAGCTGGTGGAGAGGGGGAATGCTCTGCAGAGAGCTACAGGGGTCTCTGTGTTGGCTCCTCTGCTTTTGCCCCATAGTTTCCCTTCACTGGGAAGGCAGGCAGGGCAGCTGGGAGGTATAAAGCAGTCGCAGAGGTAACAGTGCTTCCCAGAAGGAGCAACACAACTATCATGTCAAAGATGTAAAAACGCAACGCACCCCCCAACCATTCAGAGCTTTCCACATCACGCCAAGCAAGTGGCCATCCATCCCATTCTGCCCAGGATGCTGCTCCCTCTGTGGATGAAATAAACAGTCAGAAGCATGGCCCAGCTTTCCAGCCACCCATGCAACACAGCTTCCAGGCCAGAGCATCCCCCTCGCCTGTGTGGCGAGGGCCTTCGTCAAACAAATTACTTCCAAATGCCTGCCTCTGAGGTGTGGGGAGGAAGGCAAACCCAGGTTTATACCTGGGTCTGCTTATAACCTAAAGAAGGCAGCAGCTCCACGTAAAAACACCACTGCCTGCAAACTATCAAATTAATCCCAGGATTTCAACAGCTTTTCTTCATTATTTTTCAACTCAACCAAACCACAAATTTACTTAATGACTAAACCAGGCAAGTACGTACTTTGTTTTCCAGACAGCAGGAACCTTTCTAACGGGATCCAGGTTTCCAGAAATCACGTTTACCTAACGTCAGGCAAGGGAGAGGGTCCATTTCCGAGATAGGTTTGATGCTTTTTTTAACTTCCCCAAACCTGCCAGCATTGTGGTCGGGGTATCTCCGAGTGCTGAGCCCGAGGAGAGGCGCTGAGCGGGGTGAGGAGGAATACAATAAGAACACTGTGTTCCAGGAATGATTGAATAAAGGCAAGAGCATGCTTTTGGCTAGCAGGATTCAGCACTGGAACTCCGTCTGCTGCTTTTCTTCTCCGTCTGAAGCAACGTTGTTTGCCCATGCTTCTCTGAAATGGAAAGTATTTCCTCTTGCCTGCTTGTTCCAAGGAAAGATCTGAGGAGGCTTGGTATAACCAGGCAGAACCAGGGATTCTCCAGCGCCTCGACTCTTCTTCGCCAAATTTTCTGCTCAACAACAAAGGGCTTACAAGAAAGAAATTATGAGCAGATTTCTCTGCAAACTCAGTAACTTAAGACCAGAGCTTGTAGGATGAGTAAGTTTTTGGACGGCAACAAAGCATCCAGTTTTGGCCAATGACTCCAGACCATTCCCCTCCCTCCTACATTATCTAGAGAGCCTCTGGAGTGTTCACAAACATGGGACAGGGCAGGGACATCTACAGGTAGGTGGGCCAGACTGCGGAATGGGAGCCGTTGGAATCAAAGGGCACATAAAGCCACCTGGGCTCAGTCCTTCCTTAGATTACTGAACCTTAGCCGGAGGGCATAAACCCCAGCACTGCAATCTGTTGTCTGTATTGCTTTCAGGGATAAGTTCCCCGATTCTTAAATCACAGCAGTGGTATTGCTGATGGCTGAGTGAAAGGCAAAGATATGCAACTCAAGGGGGTTACATTTTACAAAGACTAGTCGCAGCTTTGACATTAAACTGCCTGCTTGTATCACTGGGCCATGTAATGTAAGCTGAGCTGCACAACCACAGACTCGCTAGCCTCACTCAAATCCTCATCAAAACAATGGCATGAAACTCAATACTCATAACCAATTTATTGCAAACAAACTTGGCATTTTAATGAAATTACAAATTTCGATGTCAGGAGAAACCAGTTGATATAATCGTTTGAACATCTAAGAGGCACCTGACTTAGCGCCTCAAAACCACACAGGTTTGTTCCTGAAAACTTTGAGGAAGCCCTACCAATGATGAGGTGGGTAGGATTAGCAATAATCCTGCACAGAAAAAAGATTTTATTTCACTGAATAAGGTCTGGCTCACCAACACACATGAAACGAAGAGGTCTGCCTCCAAGCAGAGTCACTCACTAGTGTCTTAACTCCTACAGAAAGGATCCAAGAAACTGCCCCAATTGAACAAGAACCTTTGAGGTGACCGAACTCTGACCTCAGCTGGTAACAAAACCAAAAACACGGAGGGCTGGCAAGACCTGGCAGAGATAAAGCTGAGAGTCAGGATTTAATAGTGCTCCCAGAGGGGAGATTCAGCTGATTAGAAACATCCTAATCTTCTCTTTCAGTGTATATTAAAGGTCAAGAAGTGGGCTAAGATATTGGCAGCACATGAAAAAACAACTCAGTTGAGCAAAAGACCTTCATGAAGGTGTTTCATACCTTCGCATTAAAAATTCCTGCAAAGCCTTATTTAACTTCACTTCTATCCGGGGAACACATTTAAGTTTAAAGTCAAGAGACCATTAGATTGGGACAGAAAAGAAGATCCCCCCCATAAGACTCCTGCCTCCCATCAGGATTTTATAATGAGCAGGAGTTCATAAGCATCACTTGGCAGCAACCGTGACAGATAAATAGGTCTCAGAAGTACAGCACCACGAAACAGAGCTTCTCTAGCAGTCCTCTGGAGCCTCACAAGCTCCCCAAATGGGGTCGTTAAAGGATACTTGTTGGATCATGTTAACAAACAGCAAGCTGTATCAACAACAAAGTACTGGCAAGCTACAAAAAGCTTTTAGACTTGCTCTGTCATTTACTGCTCAGCTCTAAAGAGATGTCAGCATCACAGCAAATGTATAAATCCAAACTCGGTCTCCTGGTCTCTTGGGAGCTTGTAATCTGACGTTCCCTTCTCATCTCAAGCAGACCTGGCCAATCTAAGGCAATGGTTGGGGCACGCTGAGGGTGGACTGAGTCATGCTATCCTTCTGACAAGGTCTGTTAGAGGTTGACAGCACTGACAAATCCCCTGAAGAACTGTAATAACAACAACCAGAAGGAATGAACCACGCAGAAACTGTGTCTGAGGGAGACAGATGGTGTTAAAAAGGATCTTTCCTTTTCTAGAGATACTTAGTTCTTTCCTCTTTTACGAGTTTAGCAGACTAACAGCAAATAACTTGCTGCTGTCCACAGAAAATAGGCACAGAGAGGGAAGTCAGTCCTGTGAAGATGCTACAGCCAGCCTTCCTTTTAAATAAGAACTAGAAGTAACTTTCCCTTAGATGGTACAGAATGAAGTCTTCTTCCACAGTGCTAGTTTTGGGACAGTCACCAAACCTTGCATCTCCAGCCAGACCTGGAAGCCAAACACCATCAATCGCTGCAACAAGGTCACAAAAAGTCACGTTTAAAAATGATGAATGAAAGCAGCGGATTCAGTTTCTCATTTCTTGTGGCTCTACTTTTACAATGGATCTAAGTTGGCTAACTGGCAAACCAAGAACAAAGAACTCAGCAGTGAGAAAGATGGAGATGAGCATCTGAAGCCAGCCAGCACAGGTTGGTTAGCAATGCTTATTTACTGCATATACCTTGACCTTTTAGTGAAGGACCCCACTGAGCATGCTCCACTCCTGAAGGTGACAACATCTCCAGAGGTATTCACTAAATAGTTCAAGGTTGAAGAACCAGTTCACCTCATTTAAATGGATATTAAAATGTAGTGAAAACAGCTAAAGGAGGCAGGGAAGGGAAAAAAAAAAGAAAAAAAAAAAAGAAAAAAAAGACTTGCTCACAGACAAATCGCACAGGAGCTCACAAGTAGCTCCTGGGACACTGCAATACCAGAAGGCCCAGCTAAACTCCAGACCAGAGGGGAGATGAAAAACTGTAGCAGAGGAGTGTTGGGGCAGCCACTGGGTGGTTTATGTATGCAGTCCATCCTGTTACCCTGTTTGGGCACTGCTCAGGGAACTCCCGTGCTTGTTTTTTCTCAGTGCACTTCACAGCCCGTGAAACTTGACTTCAAGCATGTTGGGGTTTGTTGTTATTTCTGCCTTACAGAATTTTTCTGTTTTGGTTTAAAACAGGCAGATATATGGGCTTTTACCTTTATTACGCAAATTCCACAGTATTGTTTCATCTGGTATGCATTATTGTGGGGATATATATGAAGTACCAGGTCCATTTCAAGTGCTGTAGAAGAGTTGCTTGAATTCTTCTTCCATTCCTATGAATCTTTATACAATTAAACTCATTTGACGGCTTGATTTAGGAAAAATAAGTGACAATGCAAACAATGTGCTTTTTGTTCTAAATAAATTAGCCACTGTTCAGATAAAAGACAGCTGTATTTATTTTTTTTTTTACCTTGGTTTCTTAAAGACAGAAGGCTAGGTGATGAAACTCTGTGTGCTTCTGCTGATCTCTTTTAACTCCCTCCAGAAATTCTGAGTACAAGCTATTTGCTGACACCCAACCAGATCCAACAGGGGAGGGAGGCCCCAAAGACGCTGCTATAATTAGTGAAAACGGGGAGGCACAGAGAGACTCTTCAGTACTCTGAATAACGATGAGGCTACAGCCAGACCTCAGCAGAAAACCTACATGGAGAAAAGATCTTATAACTGCCTCGAATGCTCCAGCTTCAGCTGACGCCTTCCCAGACACCGAAGTCAGCACAGGCCCATTCAAAAAGCCACATTTTGGGAGCCCCGGGGCTGAAATCTGGTTTAATTCTGCATTTTGGATGGCAGCAGATGGGCCCCAAATCCCCTCCAGTTGACATGATGTGTTGCTGCTGTTTTCTTCTATAGCAAGTGGAGCCCAGAGCAGAGCACCACGGCTAGTCTGACCCACTGCCACGTGCTGCAATCATCCCAGCTGCCGTAATTAAAAATGAAATCCTGTGGATGAAGGGAAAGGCTGTTTTCTGTGTAGGGCCTGAAGCACAAGAGCTGTGAAACACTGGAGCCCATCTGTGTGACACAAACATGCCATACCTGTTACAGAATGCGTATGTGCCATACCATACGTACAGGATTTCACTGACTAAGGAGGTGACACAAAAATGCCTCATTGCTTTAGATGTTTTCTCCTTAAGACAGCAGGGAAAAGCAATCCACAGTTTTGAAAAAAAATATCTTCTACTCACCTCTCTTGTGCCCCTGTATCACACTCTCTGTTACTGACCCCGCACTACTCTCTGCAGAACTTCACCTGCTCAGGGCACAGGATAAATGGATCGCTATCCTTCTTTTCCCCCTCTTTGTTCTTTTACATCACCCGAATCTTCACGCTGAATGCAGCATTATTCACCTTGTTGGAGATTCTTCTGTGGCAATTTTCATGAGTGAATCTCGTATTTATGTTTGCTGCTATTCTGGAGGAAGGAAAAGCTGTCATCCTCTTATGTACAAAAAGCCAACTGCAATGCTGAAATTGTCAAAATTTTCTCAAAATGTTGACGCTCAATTTGAAATGCTCTGGGCCTAATACTCAGCATTTTTGTAAGACTTGATGCATGCTCAGCACATCAGTGAGTCTGATCTGGGTCTTAGGTTGCATACGGAAAGCTAAGCATGCACGATGACTCTGTCCCAGGAAGAAGAGCTGTCTCTCAGGATGTCTCTGGCAGAAACCACCACAGAAGCACCTGTGTTTTCCTGCCTGCATCTTCTGCCTCTTCAAGTGCCAGGACTTTTGATGATGCAAGAGGTAATGCAGGTGCCCCGTGCACTTTCCTCCTGCCTGCCCTGTCAGTTCTGCTGGCACTAGCCATCCCATGCACTGAACAAGCAAGAGGCCTAAAGAAAAAGACTCTGATCACACATCAACAAGTAGCTACAAGAGTAGAGAAAGTTATGAAACACCATGTGATAGTACCGTGCATCAGACTTACACCATCCTACGTATATACACGGGGCAAACACCCTCAGCCCCTTTCTGCCATTTGCCTATGTGCGTTCAGTTATCCAGGTCACAGCCCTCCCCTTGGATGTGAACAGGGTTTCTCTCCTCTAACCTGCCATTCATTTGTGCAAAAGCAAACTCCACCCCATTACCGAAACTGGCTGCTGAGTGGGTCAGCACTATCTTCCTCCTGCATTAGGGACCTGAACTAAGGCTGAACAGGCAGCTTCAGCTACAGCGCCTGGGAACACTGGGAACCACTGGAAAACCCCCTTCCCGTTTCAGTACCCTGTACAGCCTCGTCTTGTGATGCTCCCAGCATTACCTGCTCACCACTGGAAGATCTCACCTTCCTCACCTCCTCCCTGTCACTGCCCAAAACCCCTTTCTTTTGTTGAGTGCCTTTTCTGGAGGATGTGAGAGGACAGCCAGCTCACCTAAGGACGAGTGTGGGGGATTCCAGAATCAGCAGCACCTGCAACAGAACTGCAGTCTCCAGTCTCTGAAGTCTTAGCCATGAGCATTGTCAGAGTAAATACACTTTTCAGTAGATATTCTGGCTGCCAAAATTTTAAACCATCTACAATTGTCACAAACTTATAATTCAATCAAATTGAACGGATTGTCACAGACAGCAAAAGGTACGCTCAAGCTGCCAGCACCGCTCCCACCTCCAGCAACCCACTTGCCAAACGATACACCCATGCTTCAAAGTAGGAAAGCTGGAAGGTTATCAATGAAAAGTAAATTGTAAGACTCTGACATGAGCAAAACAATGTAATTTCCTCCCCCTGTGTTTTTGCTAAAATTTGCCAAAATAATTCAGCCTTAGGCAGAATCTCAGCATGGAAGAATACCAAACAACACAGTCTGATGAAGATATGAGCAACTACAACAAAGTTTTATATAATGGGAAATGTTAGGCAACCATGACTACAGCCATCGCCGCCAGCTCTGCCTATACAGTAAATGAGTGATATTTTAACATTGCCATTACCCCCCCCCCAAACTACAAGCGAGTCTGTAATGAGTCATAATATCCTTGGCATACTTTTTGAGCGCAAAGTTGATGAAAGCACCCGTCCCCAAACCTGTGTGTGAAAACCTTAGATGAATTAATCAAAACATGCAGGAGCTTGTGACACCGAGGTCTGAGCCTGCACATTTGCATCTGCAGCTGTGAGACTCCTGCATGACGCGACGCGACAGCAGAGAGACTTGGCTGCCAACTTTTGCTGCCAGTGCCTTGTCACATCCAGGGAATAGAGAATATTTGCCAGCGGTTCTTATTCTAGGTCTGATCTTTCTGGACTATGCGTATGTCCACAGCACAATGCAAAATTCACACTGTCAAGTGAGCAAAGAGAAGCTCTTCTGTTTCGCATGTGCATGTTGCTAACAGAGCAACTGCTCAATGGCATCATCTTCTCTGCTCAAGATGATAACAGATGTCTGTGTATGCTGCAGACATGCATTTGTTGTGCAGCTTTAAGCAAATAATAAATTAGTTTATGAATTCCACTGCTGGCGACTTACGTGCAAGGATCACTTTGATGCTTGCCTGCGGGCAGCAGGTTGACTGCCTGGTGGGATTGCCTGCTGAAGGGCTGTAATTTCTGACCTCCAAATCTTCAACTTCACAGCTGCTCTCAGTCTCACCACTGGAAGTCTACCTCAGTCCAGACAAGCAATCAGAACAATTAATCAGGCTGCTTTATCCAGTAACAAGCAATAGGGCTTTCCCAAGCAGCTATTTCCCCGACATTAACCTTGCAGATCTCCCCCCAGGGTGACCTGTCCTCTGGGAACAGGTTGGGACAAAGAAATATCTGCACATTTCCTTGACTGGGGCCAAGCCCAGGATATCTGGAGGCCATGCATGTCTGTGAGTGACTGCCCCTGGGATCAGGAAGAAGAATCTTCATTCAGTTAGAAATGCAGTTGCACCCAAAAATACAGTTGGGGATTTTAATTCGTTGCTGCAGTCAGAGGGGATATGGGGCCACAACAGCTCTCAGGACACTGCTCACAAAGACTTGGGCTTATTTTCTGGGAAAAATGCCGTTGCTGAGTAAGACTTTTGTCTCCCTAGTAGTTTAGGGCAAGGTGACGAAGTGACAGAACTCTTGACAGTGACCTTCACTGGAAATGTGGTAAGAATCCAGAACAGTGAACATCCACCCCAGAGCAGCGTCTGCTCAGCTGCTCGTCTTAGAGATGTTTCCATCAGTCCTGAAGAGGACCAAGCACCATAATTTGATCAGCAGGAGAGGATGTGTTGGTGATCAACAGACCCCAGAAAATCTTTTCTGGTCCTGGTCAATGCCACCCTCCCCAAGTGATGAGAACTAGCAGGCCAAGGTCACCTGCCTGGCTGAAATTCAGCCCAGGGGGGCTGGCTGAGCAGCGATAAGAAAGAGCTCTCTTCAAACACAAGTCTGAAACATGTGGAACTTTTAGTTCTAGAGCAAGAAAAGATTTTGACCCAGTTTCAGATTTTAAGTCCATCTCCTAAACAAAAGCAGCTGAAGTTTAAATGAGCCAATTCTGTAGATCATTATGCTGCTATTACACAATTCCTTCTAATCCCTGAAGTGTGGAAGATGTGCCAACGCCAACCCAGGCACATCTTTGTCATTTCAGCTGGACTTCCATCCTTTCCACTAAAGATTTCATTCTGCTAAACCATTCTTGACAAATGCCAAACACTAAAATCTCCCAAATATTTATTGTAATTTCTTTGGCCACACTATCACAAGTGTCTAAATTCCCCTTCTCAGTTGGAGAGCTATCTAGACCAGAGGTCTCCAAATCTTGCAGCCTAATAAACATCACAAAGGCTCATGAGCCCCTACCAGTAGTAAGGGAGAGATTGTTTGTGCCACAAAAGGAACAAAAATGACCAGCCATCCCCTGCTGGCTATTCTCCTCCCCTAAGAACTTGGTCTAATCCCCTCCACCCTACAGCCCTTAAAAAACAATGTGCCAAGGAAAGGGAGCAACTGCTATGCATACTGATTGCCCCCCCAGCTTGGACGTGGCTCCTGGAGGACCACTGCCAGCCAACTGCTAAGAGCAGCCTCCTCTGAGATGCCGTGCTAAGGCAGAAGTTGATTTTCATCCCTCTGTCTTAGGGACTGCCCAAAGAAACCATCAGACTGGTTGCAGCTCTCCTGGGCTCATGCAGGAGCAGAGCTCTTCCCACATCCTCTTTGGGTCTCCGAAGCTCAGCAGATAAAAGCGCTGTGACACCTGCAGCCACTCTCGGACCCTCCCCGAGCCAGGCCAAGAAGCAACTCGGGCTCATCCAGGCATTCTGGGGAGAAGGCAGAGGATGCAGTGTCCAAGGAGCACGTTTCTGTTTCTTTTCCAACGATCAACATGCTAACACAGCACCCTTTAGGTGAGGGGGTACGCAGGCTCACTGACAAGGCATGCGGGGAGCAAGAGCCTAAGGTACCAAGGGAAAGGAGGAAGATTTACCAAAGATATGGGGTTATGGCAGCTCTCAGAGCCACCCCTGCGTGCTCAAGCGTACCAAGGCCAAGCCTGGAAGTACTGCTGTCTCTAAAAGAAGCCACAGTTGAGGAGGTAACATTATAAAGCTATAAAATCAGGTTTTACTGCTGCTGACTAGCTGGGACATGCAGACCATGTGTTGCAGGGAACATAACATGATTTTATTAGCAAACACAAAGCCATTCATGCAGAGTGGCCCAAATGGGGTGGGCTGAATTAAGAGAACAATAGCAGTTCATCAGATGGCCCTTTCTTTCACATATGTCTTCAACTTACTATGCTAGCAAATACTTAAAGCAACTTGGAAATGCATTTTCATCTGAAGAGCCTGATGTTATTAACACATTAGATTAAAATCAAAATAATTGAGAATGTAACGTATTCCTGATGCTGTTTCTTAACTGACTAAATCTAAACCATCAGCCCTCAGCCAGCCTCCCCCTTTTGGAAACTCACTTGCAATCAAGTGACTATTTGCCCGATTTAGCCCAAGCCAGCACCCTGCAGCTCTGCTGAGACTGAACAGGATGGTCTTTCGGCACTGAACACAGTGCTGCCTCACTGCCCGAGCGGGCGGGTCACAGGAGAGCTGTGGACCCCTCGAGTAGTCCAGGGGAAGATGTGCTCAGGCCAAGACCAGTCTGAAAGGAAAAAAATCCCAACCCGTTGCGTCAGAGACTAATGCTAACCACGTTTCAAATTTGATCATGGATTCCAGTTCCCCAAATAACAAAACAATAGACACCAAAGAGGAAAAGTGGAAACTGCTGCTTGGGGAAGCTTGCCACGGCATGCTGGCTGGAAGTGTGCTGGGACTAAATCCTGCTGCAGCTGGGCTGGGGCTCAGCATGCCACGGCAGTCCGCAGGAAAGGCAAGGCTGGTTTCCCCTCTCGGAGCTGCCTGCTGGTCTGTCTGCCTCCCTGCCCGTTTCATCTCCAGCTCTCCTTGCAGCACCTGGTATTATTTATGCTGCCTGCTCACCCCAGGGTGGGATGGATGAGAAGAGATGAGCAGAAGAGTCAGGGGACAGCACGGAGCTGGGCTTGGGAAGGAGAGACATCACACAGCAGGCTCCAGCTCTGAATGTCTTTGCAATGGGCACCCCTGCGGTGACCTCGGGATCTAGAGTCGCCTTGGTCTTGTTTTATGCCTAACCATTTTTAAGACTTTGCTTTGCAAAACAACCAGGTAGGCGAGCAGAGATGCTGCTGCTTTAAAGCTAGCGTGAGGAACAGCCTGCCTACTGCTGATGGCTTAAATTACAGATTTGCCACGGGACACCAGTACAAATGGTAAGGCGGCAGGGCCTTGGCTTAACCTTTGTCAAAGAATTCCTCATCTTCTCCAAGATTAGACTTTTGTTCTTCTTAACTGCCAGCCCAACACACCACCTAGACTGCAGGGGGCCAGGCCCACAAACACAAATTAATTACATCAGCTGTAATTCACACCTCTGGATGCTTTTGAAGCAACTCGTTAAGTGCTTTTGCATAAAACAATTGAGGGGAAAAAAAGCCGAGTAGTGTATCACATTGAAATACAGATTTCTGTTGTGGAAGGAAGGCTGCACAGATTAAACCCGAATACCCCAACCGGTGAGCTGAAGCAGATGCAGTCCGTGTCAGCGCTGCTGTGTCTGTCAGCTCGCAGAGTCCAACCCGACGCCTCTAAGAGCTGCAAAAGCAGCGATGAAACGGCCATAAAGCAAGCTCAGCTCATCATTTCATCAGCCTGCACCCCAGAAGTCAGTCCCTTTCCCCCACAAGGGCTCAGAGACAGAGGAGCTTCCCAGGTGCTGCAGACAGACACCCCTGTCCACCATCCAGCCACGCCGGACGGATGCCGAGATGTCACTAAGGAAGGTGCTGCTCCTCGAGGGCTGGAAAATCCCCTGTCCTAATGCTTCCCATAACGTTCCCCCCTACAACCAAGCAAGTGGTGGCCCCCAAAAACCACGACTGTGCAAACAATAAACAAGAAGCGTTCCAGCTATGGCAACCTTTGCCATACGGCCTTGAGGTGAGCAACGTGGCACTGGCAGCGAGTCTCCGGAGCGAGCTGAGCGTCGCGGCCGGCAGCCGCGGACCTGGGGCAGGACCTGCCAGGTGACCCTGCCGCCATTCCCACTGCTCGGCCCCCCAGGGAAACCACGGGGCACGGAGTCAAGCCCATGTTGGTGCTGCACAGTTTTCAAGGAAGAAGGACAAGCTCATTTTCCTCTAATTCACCGGAAAAATTGCAGAGCGGCTCGGTTTGCTCAGACAAAGACAATTCCCCGTGGCACCGGGTGGTGGCTGCAGCAAGGAGACCTGGCCGTGCCTCAACGGCTGGCACTGCTGAAGCCATGCACGTCCCGACCCCAACCCAAATCACAACACCACCCAAAGGGAAATCTCCATGCTTCGCTTGGGTTCTCTCTCCGCTTGCTTCCTGCTCCTTCAACCTGGGGACTACAGACAGAGAAAACCACCAGCAGCGTAATTATGGGTGGGCAAAGGCCTTACAAGTATCAGATGATCACTACCTGGAGGCTGATGGGGAGATAGTGGCCCTAAGCTCATCCTGCTGGAATGGCACGTCGAAAATGCCAGTGGCTTTCTGCTTCTCAGCAGGCTGCGTGGCAGGGGCAGGATGGGATGGAGGAAACGAGTTTTAGCCATTTTTGCAAGTTTAATATTCCTACAGCGACCACATGCTGCAAAAGAACAACTTCCAAACCAATTAGAAAATTTAAAAAAAAAACAAACAAAACAACAAACCAACAATAAGGACTAATTGCTTAAGATAAAAACACCACTTATCTCCCAAATGATTTTCCCTGACCCTTTGGCGCATGGCAGTTCTCCGCTGAATAAAAACGTGAGCTATTTACCCAGGGTGGGATTTTCATGAGGGCCTGTAGGTATGTCAAGGCAAGGTCAGTAAGGAGAGAAGGTTTTTTTAATTTTGTTTTTACTTTTTTTTAAAGCCAACAGCAGCCACAGGTTGGAAAAGCAAGCAAGCTTTCAGGCCCTCAGATTACCCTTCGGTCTGCAAGAGAAGCAAGAAACTGAAAGTCAAACACAGGCTGAGAACAAATGTTCCAAGTTAAATACGTTAATCAGTTAGATAATTGGAGTGAAAATGCTGTTCAGTGCCCCCAAAGCACTGGGAGAGGTTAGCAGGGTGAGACATGGCAAAGCTGCAGAGGACAACCGTCCTCCCCGAAGCGCTGGTGGCGGTGAAGCATTAAGACATGTCAGAAAATAATTTACTGAATTTGAGATCTTTAGGATCAAGGAGAGTAACGCAGCTCCTCAGTGCTTATCCCCCAGAAATGCACAGTTTGCACCCTGGAGCAACAGTCAGGTGGGTCCCTGTGGTCTACCTCCTCCAGACCTTCCAAAAACAAGCTGCTTTTGACAGAGGGGTTATTTTGGGATGGCAAAGCCCTCCACACGCGCGGGGCTCCTGCAGCACCAAGCCTGGGCAAGGACGGCGACCACCTCTCCCCACAGACCCTGCCTGTGGACCATCGCAGCTAGGACAACACCAGGATGCCACGCAAAGCCCAACTCTTTCTTTGCATAGCCTGGAAAGAATTCCAGCAATTTCAACGACAGCAGTCTCCCTGCCTGCCATCTCCCGCAGATTTTCAGTGCGGCTCCTCCACGCTGCCGCATGCCGGCTGGACCCCACAGGGGCAAGTTATTTCAAACATTTTCAGCCCGTGTTGTTGTGTGCCGAGGTAGAGTTGGGCGTGAAGAAAGCATTCGTTGAGTTAACTCTGTTTTACTCGGCAAGTGGAACAAATTTCATCACCCCCTACAAGTCCATTCTGTTTTCTATTTATACCGCAGCCATTTGGTGCAGGACTTGGGAGCAGCAGGAACAGGTGATGTAATGCACTGTACAAACAGCATTCTGTTCATACAGTGGGAAAATAAAGTGCATTCTCTTGGTTTCTTTGATCATGCTTAAAACAATCAGATTAGAAGTCACAGATAACCCAATACATGCTGGAGATGAAAGGACTCTGGAGAAATAAATCACCCAAAGTTAGATATTAAGCAAGATTTCTCTCTCAACAATCAACTTATCTGCAGAGAGAGGAGGAATGACCATGTGGTTTCAAAATCCTGCCAGGCATTTTATTTATTTTTATAATACCATAAATCTACTCCACCCACTTTTTCAGAATGAACGTTGCATTACACAACACATCAAAGGGACTTTATGGCCTAAATTAAGCAATAAAATAGTTGAGATTGTGCGTTATGCTGAAAATTGGCTGGCTCCTGGTGCCTGGTGAGATGGGAGGTGAACACCACGTGTTCAGAGCACCTGAAGAAAGCTCGGGGCAGCATGGCCTGAGGTATCAAAGTGTGTGGCACTTGCATTTAATAGACCAAAGTGAAGTTTAAGGCCTTCAGTGCCCGCTGTAACCCTCTCTTACCCAGCAGATGGTACCAACCCAAGGCATGGCATGGGATACTGGTGCTGGCAACAGGATAATAGGATATGGTCCTTCATGCCCATGACTTTCAAGGTTTGGTTTATAGGCAAGGCTCTGTTGGAAGCTGTGGGCTTCATGGATGTGGTTGCCCACCTTTTACAGCAAGCCGTGCCTTGGGAAAAGGAGATGGGAGAACCCAGCCAGTGCACAGCTGCACTCCCCACCACTGGCCATCCCCTACCTCTCCTACCTTGACCAAAATTATACAAAAAATCCAGAATTAATTAAAGCCCCTCTTGACATGTTTTCTGGCTTGTATGCATTTTTAATTGAAAAATAATCAGAAGATGGGATACATAGGTGTGCTGGTGCTAAGAGTTTATTTTCCAGCTCTGCCTTGTTCCTTACACAGAAAAGTGAGAAATGAGATGATATCAAGAGAGGAGAAAGTTGGCAGGTCCCTCGCTTTGGAGCAGAGCAGGGACTAGGCAGAGTTTCCACTGGAGAAGCTTGGGAGGCACAAGAAAAGTCAACTTGCAATGACACATGAGCTGGTGGGTCCCACACAGCCTGGTGCGTGCGTGTCCTTTCCTTCTCCCTCTCAAAACAGTGTTTAAAAAAAAAAAAAGTTTAATTAATTTGGGCCCTATCATGATTTTCTGTGCCTGACTCATAGCGTTTGATCTCCCAAGGCTGGCGAGAGGTGTTTGAGCCTGCCCTCGGAGCCCCCGGCGCTCCAGCCAAGCACCAACAATGACTAGACAGACTTCAGTGCCACTCCTTCCATCTATCAATAGAGTCACTGTTGGGCGAGCTGACTCACTGCTTTCCCTGAGAACTGTTCGGCACCGGTTCTCCATCAAAAGAGTAAAAATAAAACTAAATAATCCTATGTTTGCGGAGAGTTAGTTTAGCAAGAGGGTTTTAATTTTAAGGTTTTGTTTTTAGGAGGTGCCTCCAAAGGAAGCTTGTGCTGCTGCTTTTGGGTGGTAGAATTGGCCAGGAGCTCCTGGAGGACACTCTCAAGTGGCTCTTACTTCTCAATCATGCTCTAAAGGCACAGTGGGGAGGATATTTAAACCTACAGAGTGCATGCAAGGAAAATACACATACACAGAAGTTCTGGAAACCCGCAGGTATGGGACCAGAGCCGTTCATAAACCAGCCTGCCTTGGCACAGAACCTCTCAGGGCTGCAGAGGGCAATGAAAGGGCTCTTAATTTTCTCTTTATGTCTCTCCACCCCCTTACGCCAAACGTAAAACCCCAGACTGGCCGCATCAATCTATGTTACATGTTCCCCCACCGCTCCCCAGAGCTGTGCTTGGGCTCAGCACAGCCAAGCCTGGGTGGAGATGAAGGAGGAGTGAACATACCTAGCCTGATGATTCTATTGCTGCTCTAAAACATGAAAACCACCCAGAACTACAACAAAGAACTTCCCAGTAACGTCTCAGTTCGATTACGTAATAACATTTAATGTCCCACCTAGGACAGATGCAGCTTGGGAGGATGATGACAATGAAAGCTTCAGCAAAAGCAAGCACGACATGAACCCAGGGAGACAGAAGTTTATAGACAGACCTTGGCCATGCAAAATACCCCCCAACCAAGTCGCCTGAGCGTCCCAGACCCTCATTCTCACACATGCCCTGGTCCTAGAGGAAGGCCAGCACGGCTGGGTCAAGGGCAGCTGAGTAGCAGTAACAAATGGGACATGAGGACCAACCCCCTGTGCAGACATGTCGGACTGGGACAAGACATGCTTTTGGTCCACAGCAGATCCACGCGCAGTATGGCCCTATTCTGTCTGCTCTACGTCCGGGTACCATCATACACCAATGAAAACTGGGATTCTCTGTGTATCGGCTTCCTTCAGGCTGCTAACCTTTAATTAACTGACTTCTCATGAACGTCAGCAAGCTCTACCACATCTTCTGATTAACTGCATTTAAGCAATTAATTCCAATCCAGCCTATTCCTCCTGAAACTTCACGCAATATGTCAGAATAAAGAGATGCCACTACCTTGCTAACGAGACGGTAGCTGTCTGAAGTGTTTTAGGAAAGTACAGCCAGACTTCTGCACAACAACACATAACGATGGTATTTAAGGCTGCTAGGTTCTTTGAAGGCCTCCAGAACTTTACAGGAGAGACCAGTCCCAGTACAAACAACCTACCTGGTGCAATTACAAGTCATGGTGGAGTCCCCAAACTTATCTCAATCAGACACTCTTGATTTCCTGTTTGTGGCATTGACAAATAAAAAGCTCTACATTACAGGTAATTATACTTCACAGAGGACAACAATTAAGAAATAGCCAATTACATTTTACAAGCTCAGGATAATCAAAAGCTTCCTCAAATATCTACAGTTGCAATAAGCGCTTAGAAATGGCAACTCCCAACAAATTGCAGGTAATTTAGAGCAATTTACACAGATGACATATTTCCCTATCTGTGTTTAAAACTTTCAAACTCAGTTCTGAAAAACACTGCAGGAGTTCCTGGAACGTATCACTGCTGATTTCTAAAAATAGGGAATTGCCCATTTCCACCTTAGCTGGCCTCAGACGCAAGATGCAGGACCTCTGGTCACCACGGTGCAAGGAGAAATCCACCATCAGGAGAACAGATTTTAGATCAGATATTTTAAAAATGGAAGGATCATAATGTGCCCACCAGGTCTAAACAACAACAAAACCAAAATCCATTCCTTCTATTTCTGTTATTTGAAAAATATGCTCGATTTTAATACAGCCCTACAGTTGTTAAAGGAACACTCACCTGCTTTATTTGTAAGCCAGTGCTGTAGCTCCCATGCAGTCAATGCATGAGAACTAAGATCAAACAGCAAACTAAAAATCATTAAATGATTGACAGGAAGGGGAACATACCTTTCTCCCTTTTAAAGCCTAACCTTTCAGACAGTAGATGGCTGTTAGAGTATAGCAGTCTCATCCATCACTTTTGATGCATTATTTTTGAGGGGAAAAAAATGCTTTTCTTTGCTCTTGTGGCTTGGGTTGCTGGAACTGCACTTTCACCTCAGAGCAGGGCTCTCATATTCTATTCTCACTGTTCTTTGCAGTAATGGCTCCCTGTCTCCTGGTCACCAATCCAGCTCTCAGTGCCATTACTGCAACTATATGAGCATATAAATTTCTGCAGGGCTCGTTGTTGCATAAAAGCTGATGGAGTCCTTCAGACATGCACGTGACAGAGGATGATCTGCTTGGCAGTTAATTAAAAACTAAAATCACAGAGGTGTTGGTTGGAAGGTCCTCTGGAGGAGCGGAGTAGTCCAACTTCCAGCTTGAAGCGGGACTACTGTCAGCACCAGGTAGGGTGGTCATGGCTGATGTACCTACTGACAGCATGAGTGTTTTAAGAAATCCAGTGAGAGGTAAAATCATGATCAGCTATGGTGAGATACTGAGATAGTTTTTTCTGATCTTGCATCACAGGAACCATGGAAAGAGCAAGGAGGAAGGATTAACCCAAGGAAAGCCAACAACATGCTCAAAAGAGCCTGGGACAAGGTTTAACACACTTCTCTCGGAGAAGTGACGCACACCTGTGTTGTCTATAAGGGGAGCAGGAGATAGGAAGAAGAGCAAAGCCCTCCTGAGGCACTCCTCCAGGCCTTGGAGGGCACTCTGACCTCGCACAGCTGCTGACGGCTCGCACATCAGCAGGTCCCCGGCCAGCGCAGGGCCACACCATCCACACTCCTCTCTATTCCAGCAAATCGTGCCTGGATCACTGCAGGTGGCAGAGTGCAGGCGATACTTGCCCATCACCCTCCCCTCCTCAGCACTGCCACTCCGTGCTCCCCCCTCACCCGAGAAGGATTTCCCACCCCTGAGGTCCCAACCACTGAAATCCTGCTCTCTGTTTCCAAATTCACGCTCGAAACAGGGTAACACAGAGGGAACTGATGCATGGAGCCCTAAGAGAGTAAAGGTGAAATCCAGCAGCCTAGCACAAACATAAACCACGGCTGCAGCTCAGCTGGGGAGGGGACTTGGTACAGAAGGGTCCCTGTATGGAACAGAGAGGTTGTGAAAACCTTTTTAAGGCCTGAAGAGGTTGACTGTTTAATACAGAGTTTAGATCTGCAACATTAGAAAAGGAGGAAAAAATGATTTTCAAACTATCTCCACCATAACTGCATTGGTAACGGTATGTTAGAAAAGACCTCTCTACCATATTCCAGGACTGGTTTACTTGTCCTCTGTGAAAAAAGGCAGAGTAAACCCAATGTCATAGATCCTATTCATACTCAGCTATCACTCAGGACTAAATACAATCCTGTTTGACACATCTGCCTGTTTTTTAAGTTGCAAACTACATGATAGATAATTTCTGATGCTTGCTCTTACAATCCTGATTTTGCCTACTTGACATATCAATGTGTGTACACTCAATTTAAAAAGAAAAACTATTTTTAAAATTCAAATTTTAAAGGAAACACATTTTTCTTCCCTGCTAATTGCGTTCTGTGGCTTGGCAACACTTTTGTGGACAATAGGTGTTCCTGCCACTACTGTCCCATCTGGAAGGAGAGGTTTGGCTCCAGTCCCACCCTCTTTCTTCAGCTCAGGCTTCCAGGATGATTTCCAAAGCAGGGAAGTGAGAGCATTAGGCTACTCCACACCACCCGAGGCAACACACTACACCCAAGTCCACAGCCCAAGATGGGCTACCTGGGAGGGTTTCTGACACGGCTGGTGCCAAGCCACAGGCAGCAATTAAAGAAAAAGGGTTGCTCGTAGCTTGACTGCTGGCAATGTGGTTGATGGCTCCAGACAGAAGAACCTCCATGAGGTGAGAAAGAGAGCAATCCATGCAGAGCTGACTCAGGGCGTCTCGTCAGGGACCAAAACCCAGATGACCTTGTGGAGTCCAAGCAACTGCTGCCTCTCAAGCATATCCTACCATCGGTGAGGCAAATCCAGCGAGCTGTAGGATGCATCTACCCTTCTGAGCATATGGAAGAGCTGCGGGCAGGCGCTGGAGGACTGCAAGGCCAGCATCTTCACTCTAAAACCAGTGGGACATCAGCTTACTTGCTACAGCTCTAACAAGCCACCTTTCCCAGGCTGGGAGTGCCCAAGTCAATGACACATGCAAGGGATAGCTGGCTCTCAAGGAGAGGAGCTCCAACACTGCAGCAAGAAAGAAAACAGATCAACATGGGGCCAGCTGACTTTCCTGCCACGGCTGTTGCAAGATCAAAAAAGCCTCCTTGAGCTCTTGACTAAAGCTGCAGCTGCAGGCAGCGGGGCTCAGCAGGAGAGGGGCTAGAACAAGCACCCGGGTTTCTGCTTTCCTTAAATTTGCTCGTCTCTTCCAGCCAAGCAGCACGCTGGAGCAGTGGAGCTTGACTGGTGAGCTGTCCCCGGGGACCGAGGGCACCCTCCTGATGTCTGGATCAGCTCGAGATGTCAGGTCTCGGAAATCCTTCCCCTCCTCTCCCCGCTCTGCTGCAGCGGGGACAGGCGAGAGGCGGCGCAGGCTGCGGCAGGCACCCGCGCCTCTCGCTGCAGGAACATCGCTCCCAGAACCTGACGAAACTGCAAGGCGTTGGTTGCTGGCAGTGACACCCACTGCTGTGCCGGCTGCCCTCCCGGCCACGTGGGCCAGAGCCCTACCCTGCGCGGATGCTTATCTAGGCCGGTGAGTCGGGCCAGTGCTATGTTAGCATAAAAACAACAACAACCCCCAACAATTTTCAGCCAGTTGTGTAGCACATTTCCAACTTCTTGGCAATCACCGAGAGAGAAGCATGTGAAAAATGCCCCTCTCTCAGCGCAGGCTACCTTCTCCTGAATACCACAGAGTTGAAAATAAAAACACTGCGTTTTGCCCAGTTGGGCAAAAAAAGCACCAGCACATGGAATGACACGCCAGAAGGAAAAGCGCTGTACCTTCCAACACCCCTAAAATCAGATGTGGCCAGCCATTCAAGAGGGACCATCCAAAGGAACTTCCCTCCCTTCCTCCCCAGAGCGCTCCAGTCCATACAACAGACCCTGTGGAAGGACGTAAAGAGAGGAGCACAGATACAGCCCACAGCTTGGCTGTCGCGGCTGTGGGCACACGAAGCTGCTCCCCAACCACTTCTACACCAGTCCTATCAGTGTATTTGTGTCATCTAGCTGCTACAGCCTTTGCCACCTGAACCTACAGAGAGCAAATCTGCATGAAACAGTTATTAAAATGGTGTGAGCCCCAGCACCCTGCCTATGCTAGTGCCAGCCACTGCTAGGACTGGTTCTACCTCACCAGTGAAAACTCTGGAGACAGAAAGGCCAGCAGAGACAAAGGTGTGCTGGGTTTACCTTTGAAGGGATTTAGATCTGGAGCACTCAACACCAACAAACTGCTGAGACAGACATTTACTCAGGTGTATAAACATCACGGACAGCAAACGCCAGCCTTGCAAGAATTCTCCTCCAAAGCTTAAGAATAAATTCAACATGTTTTTAAATAATTATGGATGAATCATTCAAGAAAACTTTCTACATTTTATCTTCAGCTGCTGACACTGATCGTGCAGCTATTTTGTTTTTAATATAATTATATATTCCCACCTACTTGCACTCTTAGTGTGTAGCAGAGCACCTCGGGTAGCAGAAAACCTAAAACACAGGCTGACATTTCTTTTGCCCTTTGGAAGTGACAGAACAGTTAACACAAAATTTATTTGAGGTGGGAGGGGGAAAGAGAGGCCACAAGTTAATTTCCCTTAGAAGCCCGATGGTCCCCACCCAGAAACCTGCACACAAAAGAATACTGCCTTTTAAACTGGTAGGTTAGGTCTGAGACCAGAACGAAGGTTTGTCAACCATGACAAGCTACAGCTTGTTTAACAGTCGACCGGAGCGTTGAAAAGTCTAATAAAACCAAAGGGCCTTCCATAACAAGGCTGCTGCCACTTAAGGAGAACATTCACACCCATTCAGTAGGTTGGTTGTTTTTTTTTTTTTCAAACATGCAAAGGTATTTGGGGCTCCTAAAGCCAGCAAAGACACACCAAAACCAAGGAGCAAGAAACTGAAGCTAGAAAAAACTCAAGTGAGCAATAAGGAACACACTGGAACAGTGAGAGTAACTAACCAGCCACGAGAAGAGATAACAAAAATGCTGCGTGACCTCCCATCACTTGGATGCCTTTCTAAAATAGACACTTCAGCCTGACCACAAGTTATTGTGCAAGAATCACTGGGTGAAGCTGCGTGACCTGTTATCTCCAGGATTACCAAAGGAAAGTTTTTCCCATGCCCATTTGGAAAGCCTCCTCTCTTCAGAAGGAGGAAGGTTTATGGATCAATTTTTGCAGGCTCCTCCAGCCACTTCTGGGAAAGACCCAAAACCACTGCTCAGGGACAGCAGGATAAACCACTGCCCAGGGCAAGCGGGATGTCCTGCCCTCCCAAATGCTTCCAGTTGGGCTAATTTCCCCAGTCAGCATCACTCAAATCACCCCGGGGTCACAAACTTCACTGCATATATCTGGAGGGGAAAACCACAGCGCTGTTTTACAATGTGACAAATCCTAGCTGCAGTGACACATCCACACGTCCTTCACTGCCCATTCCCATCTCATTTCAAGCTCATCTGTTTTGGCCAGCACTGGTCCATCTTGAAGAAAAGAAGGTCAAGTGAGCCTTTTGGAAGTAGCTTTTCCCAAGAGAGGAAAACAAAGTTTCCCTGAACGTGCAGATGTTCAAAGTCACATTAAATATAAATACTTCCACAATAAAGAAGGCAGCTTCTGCTCTTTCTTTTCATGGCAGAACCGTGGACCAAGGCCAGAGGACTCGGGGTGACGGTCTCAGCCAAGCGCTGGCAGATCAGCGGACGACACATGCTGCACACACCTGAGGCTGCCAGCGTACCCGACAGTTTGCTTCTGTGGCTTTGCTCAAGAAGGAACATTTTTCATTTCCTAAGAAATAAATGTTATGACAGTCACATGGACTGAATTAAAAGTACAAAGACAAGGCTTCTTAGCCAAAGACCCCGGCTTTCTATTAAAAAAATAAAAAATACATGGCCTGTGGAAATCCAATCTGGATAGGGCCATAAGGAGAGCAAGAAGGTTCCAAGGTCATGTTTTATAATCTTTTGAAGCAGGAATAAAGCTGATGTCCAAAGGAGGCATTTCGTGCTGCAATCTGTACAGAGCTTCCCTTTCTTCAGCATGCTGCAAATGGTACAGTGCAAGAACTTGCTGTCTTTGCTCGGGCACTCTCTTATTTATACACAATAAAGCCCTTGTGCAGCAGATCAAGGCTGTATTTCATTGATTTGACACGATGGTTAACCTGTGAACTTTGCCCCTGCTAATAGAATAATTTCTATTTGTTGATTCCTCTTTTGGGATCCTCGAGGGTAACAGTCACTTCATCTCGGCTCTCATTTGCATGTCTGGTGCCAAATGGTTTTACAACTCTTACTTCCGTGGGGCAAAGCCAGGACAGAGTTAATCAAACCCAGTAGCTACAGCTGGATACAGAGTCCCCACACCACACAAGCTCTGGATCCTACCTGTAATTCCCAGGAGCTCTCCTGCCACTTGGCTCCGATTTGTACTTTGCTTGTGAAAGCCGGGAGAGATCCTCAGCTACAAAATGATCGATCTCACGTGAATACATGTGCTTGAGGGAGGTCCCAAAGCAACCGCCTGGACCAGGCTGGCAGCAGTGGCAGAACAGAGCAGCTCCTCTTCCAGATAAATCTCACCTAGTCTGAAATCCCGATTGCCAGACAAGGAAAAGACGGAAATTCATGATTGAATAGGGTAAATCTGTTGAACACGGAGGGCATGGTTTTCCGGCAGAGCTAACCCACCCTAAACATGGACTGCTGGAAAGAAGGCAATCCCAACTCCTACCACTCTCCTCCTTCCAGCACCAGCATTTCTCTGAACACTGGAGATAAATAACAAAAAACTAAACCTGCAGAAAAAAGGAACATGAAAATGGAGAGAGGGAGAGGACCAAGACTCTCCAGTCTACAACAGGACAGGTAGTATGTGGGGGGTCAAAGGAAGAACAAAACCCTGCAGCTTCTGGTTATTAGCTCTGGAGGTAGGTCCAGGGACTATCATAAGGTCTAATCGGGGTATTTCAAAGAGTTTTTCTCCACTAGCTATAGTTTCCCCTCCCTCCACTGTTTTTCATCAGGACAGATGAAAGCTGTTCATCTATTAGCTATTTAGATCAGCTAAAGACCTTCTAAAAGCTGCTGCTTTAAGGACAGGTTGTATCTTGGGGGCCACAGGACCAAAACAATTCCAGGTCTTACCACAAAGGTGTACTCTGGAGTCTTCAAAGGTAAAAATCCAATTTCCACGTGGGTTTTATAGAATTTGGATAATCTGACTTAAAACTGCAACGGTTCTGCTTAAATTCATTGGACTTACCTTACAACAATGAAGGACCCAGACCAGGGCTGCCAGGAACGATGGTTTTGCTTTTACACGCAAGCGTGACCTGCTACAATTTAATTTCTGAGCGTGACTTCAGGCAAAGCAGCTTGCTCTGGCACACGGCGGAGGGGGACAAGAAGATGCGTGTCTCCAGAAGAGTCAGACCTGTCCTGAAGTGCCCGGAGCTGGGTATACAGGGCTGCACCAGCAGAGCGGCAGCTCTGCCCCTGAGGAGCAGAGACGGAGCAGTTCACACCTGAGCCATGTGTGTCCTGCAGTGGCAGGAAAACACGGAGCCTTTTAACAAACAAATCACCCCCAAACCAGTGACTGCTGTGGGATGGTGTATTTCCAAGAGCTTCGTCTTCTTTGTAGAGTCTGAAGCTGCACTTCCAAGCAAAGCAGGCAGTAATTAGCTAATTACTGGCGTTAGGATGGATGGTGTCAGACTCGTTTTACATATCGTACAAAGGCACAGCTCTCCTCTGGTACGGTACCTCCGCTGACCTAGAGCAGAGCTTTGACATCCCACAGCCATGGAAGAGGTTGATAAAGATGCCCCAAGGACACGTGGCACAACACTGGCTGCCCCACGCTGCCCAGCAGAGCCAACCCCTGCTCTCAACCAAGTGTCAAATCTTTCCAGAAAGATGCTCAGAATCATATTCACCAGCAATTTGACTTTTTAATCATTTCAATTACTGTGACTAAAACCCTTCAATCAGAACAAAACTGGGAAAAATAACCCCTCTCTGCCTGAAACAGTCTGCCTAGCTTAACAGACCATATCAAATTGTGAAGGTTTTTGCTTTTGTGATCTTCACATATTTCGTTTAATGCAGATAATTAACCTCAGTTTCTAATTTCAAATCCTCCACATAAGGAAGCGAAGTGATTGAATACATTCACTGACAGATGGAAAATTAAAATATTACTACAGCTTCTGCATGTGGCTCAAAAGACGGGGCCTTGCAAAAGATCTCTCTTCTTTTATTTGACTGATTAACTGTAATTTGCTTAATGGATTTAAGGATGAGCCTAATAATCCAATGATATTTCCAGGAACTGATTTAGGGTATCAGCACCTCCGTTCTGAGATTTTTTTAGAAAACAGCAGTTTTCTGCACTACACACAGCGAAACCAGATCTTTTCACCCATTTAATAAAACCAGGTCCGTGATTTGTTTCAAATGCCTGGCCTTGCACCATGCAGCCACAGTGCTGTAACTTCCTGGAGCACCTTCTGAAGCCCCAAACCTAGGGATGACCCCCAGCCAGGGTGTGCTCCGGCAGCCCCCGACCCAGCCCAGCGGGCAGGGAGGGCTTCTTCACGGCTCGGGAAGGTGGGGAGGTCAACAGCTCTACCCTAACATGAGGCCAGCGTGTGTTCACCCAGCAGCCTCACACCCTCCTCAGTCCCTTTTCCACCAAGAAAGCCTGGCGTAACAGGATTTCACAGTCTGTCTCAATAAATCCAGGATCTAACAGACTATTAAAGAAAAAACATCCAAGAGACAGTCATTTTTGAAACATCGAATGGTAGCTAATTATTCAAGGGATTAGTCTATTATAGCAACAACAAAGAAACTCTTAAAAACATAAAGCCAAGTTGAAGAGCAGATCAAAACCAAGGTGTACCACATCATGGCCCACCTCCTGGAGGCACTTCTCAGCATCCTGGGATCTTCAGCTCCCATTCAGCCTTTTAGCACCCAATTCTTTCGAAACCAGGCAGCACCCAAACCAGCCCACCTTCCAATCTGGTTCTCAAAACACAGTATTTCCTGATTTGTGCCACCGCTGTGAGCGCACATCACAACAGGACCGTTACCAACACTGGACCAGACAGACCGCGGCTCTGGCTAAGCCAGCCGTGAAGCCCCCCAAGGATGGAGATCCCCTCCCCTCTGGTGACATATTCCTGGGCTGCACTATACTCCTCATGAAGATTTTTTTTTTCTGCCATGTCCAACCTGAACCTCCCCAGCTCCAAAAAAGAGGGTGATATAACTCTCCTTTTGTCCTTTTAAGAGAAAAGATTCTGTAACCCAAATAAAACCTGATCACAACAAAGTAAGGTAGTTGTTTGCTGGAGGAGGGGAGAAAACGCTATTCATTTATCAAAAGAGAGTGCTAAAAGCTTAACTACCTGTCTTTAAAAAGAAGCCAAAGCACTGATCCATAACCAAACAACAAATACACTTCTTCATCTTGATTTGTGTAGAGGCAAAGCTATGGGCACAAAAGGTATTCTTCTTCAAATAAAACCCATTTTAAAACTTGGCAACCGCCAGCATAAATACTTTACACTGTTAATATAAGCACTTCTACGCAGAAGTTTCATCAGCTTAACACTGTATTTAAAAAAGCTGGCGTAACTTCTGTGCAAAACCATCATCAGTCTTTGTCTTGTATATTTTACAGTGCTCCAGTCACTAAATTACCACTTACCGCTACTGGCATCAGACCCCACCTCCCCGTTAGACTAACTTCACTCGAGCAATGCAGAACGAAAACTATTCTTCTATAACTTATTTTCTTTAAAATTGGAAATAGCCACTGCGCTACACAGACTCCAATTAGGGTTGTATTGATTACAAGTGATGTTATGGGCCCAGCTATTTTAATTCAAGCTAAGCACCCAAAACTTTCCGCATCTCCATATGGGTGTAACATTCGGTAGCTCCTTTTTTTCCATCAAACAAAGTCTCATGAAGCTTCAGTAGCCTAACTCCAAGGTGCACATGCTGCCTTCTCCAGTTAAAAGAAGCGTCAGTAAGGCAGTAACACACGACTTAAACTTTCTAAGCACAGACTGCTCCTGCATCAGCGCTTGTGATTTGGCACCCCCAGTTTTTCAGCCGCTCGGTACAATTACCACCGATGCCTTCACCACGCAGTCTTGAGTCAGAAGCGTGCAATTTAATATTTAATTACGAACGAAGCAGCAAATCTCAAAATTAGGTCTGCCAGCTAAATTTCAGCTTCTTCCTGACGCAGGCCCAGCTTCTGACCGCTGGACCGTTTATGCTGCTTAAACAGGGGAGAGATCCTGCAACTTCCCTGAACCTGCCTACACCACTCCTCTCCGTGTGACTACCTGTCATCGCCTTGTCTCAGACCAGAGGTTGTCACATCCCATTTAATGCACCTTCAGCTTTTCTCCACTTGCTTTCTCTGCATACCCCGACAGGAAGAAGCGCTGGCTGTATGTGCTGGGGAGAGCTGCCCTCACACGTGTCCAGAGAGGCTGCCAGTGCGCGGGGACAAGCATAAGGGCTCTCCTGGTGGTTTCTGCCAGCCCTGGTGGAGAACACATCATCAATCCTTTTCATCTGAACCACCAACACTTGTGAAACGCCATCAGCTGAGCACTGTGGAAATTAAAGCTTGGATCATGCAGTCACCTTCCTTTAAAAAAAACAAACCCATGGGTATATTAAAGCCCTCTTTGCAAAATTTCTCCACCTGTGCATAGCAGCTCCACCACAACACTCCTCAATATCCAACAACTGGACACTGCACCCACCACCGTGCGTCCTCTCATCACCATCACCCAGGGTTCCCTTTCCTCACGCTGTGCACTTCAGGACACGGGTCAAAACCCAAGAGGATGGGCAGAACTAACCCGAATCTCCCAGTTTGCTCGGCTTTCCAAGAGACGCAGGCAGAGCTGCTCGCAGGTAACACCATATGTTCTTCTCACTTCCCACCACGCGGAGAAAGCGAAGGCAAGGGCTGTGAGTGCTGCTCTCCCATGCTTTGGGAGCAGGAGGGGAGCCCCTCCCGACGCCGAGCTAAAGAGGCAGCAGAGGAAACCCCGACAAAAGACACGACTGTGATCTTCCCCCATCAAACACCAAATTCCCGATTTTTTTAAGATGTGGGCGTTTTTCTGGAGCGCTCGAAAACCAAGCTGCAGGGTGGTTCTCAGGCACGGGTTTAATTTCTGCTCATGGGACCCGAGGAACGCCGTCGCAGCGCGTCAGAAGGTTAATGAACGATTTAGCCGCCCTCACAACCACGTTAGTGTCACTTTCGGAAGCTGCGAGTTAATGCCGGAGATCTTCGGGGGTTGCCCTCTTTGAAGTTCACTGATCCATGACCAATGTCCAATTAATTTGCAGGAGCCTAACTATAATGACTATTGGCCTTTTCCTATGCATACAAAAACACAGTGGGTAACAGCGATGCTTTTGGCTTCAGGACATTCTCAAACACGCACGCACGTTTGCACACCTTCAAAATATCCAACACTAATAACGGGTTGTCTTCTGCCATTTGAGGAATTTTTTATGTTTGCTCTCCCGAGAGCAGAGCTACTGCATCAAGATTTATGAACTTTCCGTTGGAAAAAAAAAAATTTGGAGCTGATTCAAGATGCTCATTTGCTAACAGAGAAACACTTCCATTGCATTTGCTCAGATTCCTCTTTATTTAGGGTTTCCATGGAAGTCAAGGAATGGAAGTTCAATCTTGGGAAGATTAAACAGGCCCTCAGATATAATGCAAAACAGCTTATTTCAACATTCCCTCAAGAACAGAAATAAGAAATTCTCCCACACATGCGCAAAAATAAAAAAAGGTTTGTGGAAATTTTGAAAGTAAATTGGGACCCAGCCTTTGAAATGCTGCACGCAGCTATTGCTTCTTGCTGCAAGCAGTTCCACCAGCTTCCAGCACAGTTACTCAGGTGAAAGTACACGAACAAAAAAGTCTGCAGGATAAAGATGATACAGCTTAAGAAACAACTTATTCAAGACAGCTATTGCTGTAAAACATCCATGAATAAGTTAATTCAACCACAAGGTCTGGCACAAAGAGTAATGATCACCTCATAAATTAGCATCTCAGCAGAATTTTTAGAATAAAAAAAATGCAGAGATTACGCAGCTCAGCATCATCTTCCACAGCGATGCTCTGGACGCTACTAGAGATGACATACCAACGTTCAAAAAAATAAATCACTTATCTTCAGCTACTCCAGGCTGAGAAATGACTCCTGCTCTAGTGACAACGGTGAACGTTTCTGTGCCTCCCTAACCCACAGGTCAACGGCGCGTCAGTAGCCACAATGACAGGCTGCTGGTCACTACAAATTAACAGCAATGCATTGCTTCTGACCTCCATCCCCCAGGTAAAGAGTTATTTCAGGTTGTTCCAATCTGGTATGAAAACGCCCAAGACAGAGGAACTCCACTCCAAAATGCTTCTATTTCACAGCACATTTCTTAAAGCGCCTTAAAATCTGGCCCAGATATATTCAGATCATGGGTAAAGTGTATTTTTTTCTGAAGCTGGAGATGAGAAGTGTAGTCTTGCGTTCAGGTTTTTGCTAACTGCTCTAGGAAGGAAACTAAACACATCTGAACCTCAAATAAGCTATCTGCAATCTTAAAGTCATTATCGCTTAAATAAAAAGATACTTAAACCATAGACTTTTCCAATCCTTTGCTTATGGTGAGTGCCCGACTGCCCAGTGAAAACGCACTTCAAGAGACATTCAAGGTTTTTATTAACTCCACGGGTAAGTCCCAAGACCCTGGGATTTTTTTTTTTTTCCCCAACTCCTGATTAAAACAGTGGGAGTCCACATGAATTCCCACCCCCCCCCACTTTTTTTTTTTATCCCTGCAAGAGTTTCACATGCAACAAACACCCCCTCCTCAAAATCTATAAGAAAGCAAGAATCAAACCGAAAACATTTTGCCAGCTGAAAGGCGCCGAGACCTTGCACGGGGCGGGATGCGTTTCCAGCTGCCAGCCTAAAGGGACGGCCGGGGACGATTAAACACAGAAATGCTTTTCATGAGGCAGGCGGCTTTGAAGAGGACAGTTCAGCTACTTCATTTCGTAATCTTCACAAAGCGTCAGATTTTAGTCTAAGCAGGTCTTAAAACAAGGAGATTTTATTTAAAAAAAAAAAAAAAAAAAGTAGGAATGTGTTCTGGCCGGGTTCTGTTGATTCAGCAAGGGTTAGACACACACACGCTTATTGATCCCAGAGAGCTCCCTGCTAAGTTAATTGTCTGGAATTTTAACTGAGCTCTCAGCAAGTTTCAAAATCCATGTTGGCTGGAAGTGGGTGGGGGACCCAGAAAAAAAACAGGCTGCAAAACTGTGCAATTCCTCCAGTTCAGAAAAACAGCAATTACTTTGATGAAGGGAAAAGCTGCAGCGGGGAATGGTTTGAACTGGATTCGGTGATTCTGACTTTGACACCGCCACGATTCAGCGCCGGGAATCTCGTGTAAAGCAGCACCATTATCAGGGAGCACTGTGAACCCCATTTCACTCGTATATCGAGGTGAGAGCATCTCCTGCACGTTCCCTGCAGCTTCTAGTTGTGGCTCATCACAACAATTTCCCGGGGCATTTACAATTTACGGAGAGAAGTCTAACGACAAGCTGTACTCGCCCGCATCACCGTAACTGAGTGTGGACCTTCTGCTGGTGTGGGCTACGGCCAACCTCAAACTGCAGCTTGCTCAGCGGCCTGGGCGAGCACGAGGGCTGCCCATGGCCCCGCGCTGCCCACCGAGCCCTACCTGCCTCCGGCCCACGTCCAGTGAGGAACACGCTGCGGGGATGATTCCGAGCAATCACCGGGAACGGCCCAAGACACCCTTACAACCACCCGCGACTACCTTCAAATAAAGCTCTGCATTCCACCGAAGCACGCGCGACGCCATCCCGTACGGACGTGGATGCTCCCCACCCCCAAGGTCCTCCAAGGCTTCCCATCACCCCCATGCCCCCGGCGGCTCCCCGATGCCCCCCGGGACACGCCGCAGAGGGGACGCTGCCCCGCGCTCACCTACCTGAACTCCCTCCCCTCGCTGTAGCGCCGAGCCGAGGCGGCGCGCTGGGTGGCCGTCTCCAGAAGCAGCTTCTGCGTGAGCCTGCTGGCAGGCGCCGAGTCCCTGTTGGCCTCGGGCTCGGCCTCTTGGTCACACTTCCACTCCTCATCCTCGTTCAGAGTCGGCAGATAACCGGGTAGCCCTTTACCTGTCCCAGAGCCTGAGCTCGGATCGCTATAAATTTTTGGACTTTCCCCACCTGTCCTCGTGTATTCCAAATAAATATCCGACTTAAGGAACAAAGGGTAGGTATTGTCTTCTATCATGCACTGAATCTCCGTTTGGGCCTGGTCAAACATGTCGGGGTCAATCTGCAGTTTCGTGACGCAGTCTTTGATGAAGCTTTTCGTGGCCGGTTTGATCTGCCGGGACACAATGCCGTTGTTGTCAAGGATGTATTTTTTGTAAATAGCTTTTGCCAGCTTGAGTCTTTTCTCCTCATTAGACGCGCACGGCTCCAGCTTCCTGAAGCCGCTGCAGGCAAACCAGAAGTCCAGCAGATCCGCACAGTCCTCCTGTTTCAGGAAAGTCCTGAAGAGGTTGATACCGTCTTGATCATCCAGCAAGGAGTGCAGCGACTCGGCCCACTTCAGGTAGGGTGGAGTTGGCGAAGCACTCCCCTCGGGCTCGTACCCCAAATCCAAATCGGAGCGCCTCGGTGTTGCTGTGGACGTCTCATTTCTAACCACATCGCTTTTACCGGAGTAGAAACCATGGCTAACTGGCCTTGGATCCGTGGACACGAGTTCTCCCTCCTCACCAGGAACCGGTGGCCTTGGAGCATCTTCGGTGAAGCTTCCTCCAAGGTCCAGGGGGAAGCCTTTCCCCTGGATATTCATTTTTCTGGCCCTTGCTTGCACAGGAACAGCAGCCGATGAGCTCAGATCTCAAATCACCAATATTTGTAGCTCCAAGGTGAACAAGTTTGTTTGGCTGAAAGAGATGGGAAAAAAATAAGCGAGTATCACCGTAAATAAACACTCTAAGAATACAAAGCACCGATTTTGCTCTGCACCGTTACTGTATTAACGTCTCTTTTTCACCAGAATCAATGGCAAAGCTCTCGGCGACTTCAGAGAGTGCAGAACCGGGCTCAAATCAGGAACGGTCTAAAAACGAGTTACAGAATATCCCAAAACTTCACATTCAACATTCAGCATTGCCGATACAGCTGGCGCTACGCTAAAACAGTGGCAAATTTCCCCAACACCGGTGGTTTTACAGGGCCTTTGGATCTGGCAGTCCCCACATCCAAGATGCTCAGGTACCACGGGGTGCCACGGGACACGTGCCACCTTCTGCACAGCCCACCTGGACAGCACACGTCATGCTAAGGTCAGCGTGATATTATCTGGCTACTGATCTAGGAAATTTTCATCCCAAACAGGAATTTAAGGCTTGAGAAAAATATTTTGAAAGAATATCCAGTTAGTCCTGAAAGCCAGACTGCACCTTAATCAAACACAGGTGGCTTTCGTACACTCAAGTGACATACCAGCGCCACATTCCTCGCAAATCTCTGCGTTTCAGAAATACGCTGCGTCGCCTCATCTAGCTCTAGGGGAATCCAGATGCATTGCTGACCCCAATATTTTGGGCATCTGGACAGCATTCTTGCTTCAGATGAGCACGTTAGCACAGGAGCTGAGTTCTGGCACTGCTTACTGTAGACAGGCCATTGAGAAAAGGTTCATTCGCGCTAACAACGCTGCGCGCTGCGAGCCTGGGAAAATTTCAGGTCATCAAAGGAAGATGAGAAAACCACCTCGAGAAGGAAATCTGATCGCGTACAGCGTTTTTAAAGGAGAGCAACGAGTCAATATGGAGGATGGGAGGTGTGGGGAAGGAGGGGAAGGCAGAGAACGGCAATCCCCGGGTTGCTACTTCTGCCGCTCGACAAGACAACTTCATCATTTCCAGGCAGCAGCAGAAGTCTTGTTCCACAGAACGGCATCAGCCTCGAAGCCCCGAGTGCTGCAGAGCACCAGCCGCCTGACGACTTACTCCTTGCGCTGGATTAACTCAGTTGCATGTGAAAAACGCACCAGGCAAGATATTTCAGCTCGGCCTCCCTGTCCAAGCTCACCCCACCCCAACCTGCACGTCTTTGGGATGCTTTGCCCTTTCTCTCCCCGGCTGAGCCCAGAACCGCCGCCCCGGCCGTGCCCGGCCTCGCAGCCCCCCGCTCACCGCCCCGGCAGGGCCAGGGGGGGCCGGCGGGCAGGGCCAGGCCCCGTGTGCTCGGCCCGGGGCCGGGACCGCCGGAGCCAGCGGGGGCCTCGCCCCCAGCCCCCCGCAGCGGGCGGCCCCTGCCCCGGCACCGCGGGACGCGGCCGCTTTTTCGCCCCGTGCTGCGTTTTTCGGTCGTTTCCAGCCCGGTTCCGGACGCGAGCGCTGGAGCCGCTCCCAGCTCCCCGGGGAGGGTCCCCGCTCACCGCTGCCTGGGCGCTGGGGACCCCCCGGGGCAGCGGCCCCGCGCCCGGGTCCGGTCATTGTTGCGGCGAGGCGGCGCTCGCTGCTCGCCCCGGCCGGGGGGAGCCCCGCGGGGGCCCCGCCGAGAGCGGCCGGGCGCGGGCGAGCAGCCCGCCCGAGGGACGCCGGCGCCCGGCCGCCCCTCTCCCCCGGAGGGGGGTCGACCCCCCCCGCCCCGCTCCGCCGCCCCCCGGCCCGGCCGGGCCCCCGCCGCCCCGAGCTGCCCCGCGGGAGGCGCCGGGCCGGGGCAGAGCTCCGCGGGCAGCCCCGGCGCTGACAGGACGCCGCGCGGGGCCCCCCGCCGCCCCCGGGCAACTTCGGGGAACGGCGACCCAGGCGCCCCCCCCCCCCCGCGCCGCCGCCCCCGGCCCCGCTCGCCCTCCGCGGCGCGGCCCGGCCCGCGGCCGCCCGCCCCCCCCCGCCCCTCCGCGCCCAGGGCGGCCTAGTGCCGGCTCGGCGGCGCCCGGCGCGGCCCCGCGCCTCCCGCCCGCCGGCGGCCTCCGGCGCGGCCTCGGCGCAGGGCCTGGGCTCGGGGCCGCCTCCCCGCCCGCTCACTCACCCGCACGGAGCAGCGGCGGCGGCGGCGCGGGGCCCGGCCCATGCGGCTCAGCAGCGGCGGCCCGGGGCGGCGGGCGGCGGCGGGGCGGCGGCGGCACAAAGCGGGCGGCCCGGGACGCCCATGGCCGCGGCCGCTGGCTTGTGGCGGCGACAGGGAGAGAGCAGCAGCGAGCCCCGCACCGCTCCGCTCCGCCTGCGCCGCTGCCTCCCAGCGCCGGGCAGAGCGGCTCAGCCGCGCCCCCCGCGCCCCCGGCCGGTACTGCGGGCCCGGCAGCCCGCGCCGGCAGCCGGCCGCGGGGGCGGAGCGGGCCCGGCCCGGCCCGGGGGAAGGCGGCGCTCGGGGCCCGGGGACGCGGCGGCGGCGCCTCCCGCGCTCGCTGCCGGGCCGGCGCGGAGGCCTGGCCCGGGGAGGCCGCCGGCCCCGGTCAGGGCGCGGGGGGAGCCGCGGCGGAGCCCCGGCCGGGCCGGCGCCTCGCTCAGGGGCCGAGCAGCGCCAGGGCTCCGGCCCGCCCCGGCCAGGAGGAGCCGGCGGAGCGGCCCCCGGGGCAGGACGGCGCGGGAGCGGGGCGCGGCCGGGGACCTGCGGGGCCCGGCGGGGGGCAGAGGCAGCACCCGCAAAGCCACCGGCGGCCTCTGCGGCGTCTTGAGCCGGAGGCGGCGGGCCGGGGGCTGGCGGGGCGCGGTGGCCGCCCCGCAGCGGCTCCTGCCCCCGGCACCCGGCGGAGCTGCTGTGGAACCGCAGCGGGCGGCCCGCGGGGCGGCCCCAGGAACTCGCCAGGAGGCGGCCCTGCGCGGGCTGGAGGGGCCACACAACATGGAGACTCCGGGAGAGGCGGCGAGTCCCAGCCGAGGCGGTCGGTTACCGGGAGAGGCCGCGGCGCCGCCCGCCCCGGGGGTGACCGGCCGCAGGGCCCGAAGGAGCGTGGCGCGGCGGGGAAGGGCGAAGCTTCTCCCCTGGGGAGCGGCGACGTGCCCCGAGCCCGGGGCCCGGGCCGGGCAGAGCTCGGGACCATCCCGAAAGCTGAACGTGCCAACAAGCCACAGGGCAGCGCTCCCCAGAATCACGAACTACTCTGAAAGGTTCCTCGTAGGGCTGCTGCCCGGGCCTCGATGCAGTCAGTCTGCTGCACGTGCCTGTTGCCCTGCATTTAGGGAACGCTTTCACAAACGGACAGCATTTTTTTTTTTCCAGCTTTCTGAAACGCACAGAATTCCAGCCCGGGCAGCGGGTCCTTGTGCTCCTTCATGTGAATGATGCTCGGAGCTGATTTACATGTAGCACCGCAACACAGATCTTGGGCATAATAATAGAAAAGCTGATGTGGGATTCAGCTGGTAAAGAATTAAAGGATGGGAATATAATTAATGCAATCAGCCTAGTTTCTGGAAAATAGCTCTTGTCAAAACTCTGATGTCATCCTTTGAAGAGATTACAAGTTTGGCTGATAAAGGTTATGGCACAGAAATAATAGACCTGGACTCTGTTCGGGCATGTGACTTAATCCATATAGTATTCTGATTAAAAATTAGCACAATACAGCATCAAGAGAGACACCTTAAAGGGACTGGGAGCTGGCAAACCAGCAGACATCAATGGGGAATCCCTGCAGAATGGGAGTGCTCTCAGTGGGTGTCCGGGGCTTGGATGGGAAGCCCGGTGCTATTCAGCATCTCCATCAATGGTCTAGAAATAGATTAAAAAGCCCTGCTGAGAAAAACGGCGGGACCGGGGAAATGAGAGGGGCAGGAGACATGGACGAGGTCAAGACAGCTGTAGAAAACTTCATAAACTGAGTCCAGGCAAATAAAACGTGGTTGAATGTAAGCAGCTGTGAAAGGATCAAGGATCCCTCCTCAGCGCAGGGCCGTGCTGCTGGAACCCCGCGCTCCGCCGAGGAGGGACTCGGGAGGGGTTTAGGGGGCAGGAGGGACAGTGCGGAGCAGCAGGCTCCCCGCGGGGGATATCCTGGCCGGGACGGGGCTGGGTGCTGCAGCAGGAGAGGTTCCAACATCTGTGTTGCAGAAAGGACGCTGAGAAATTAGAGAGAAGGTGGAGAAGAGTTAAAACTGACCCCTGCTTCGCAGGGGGATGCCTGGGAACTGCAGCCTCCTCAGCTAGTTCAAAGGAACCCCAGAGGTGCCTTGATTACAGCGCTTACGCAACTTCATGGGTGAGAGACGATGAGGTGTGAGAGAGCTTTTCATCTCCCAGAGAAAGGCCCAGCAAGATCTCACGGCCCGCACTGAGCTTGCGTGAGAAACCGGAGACAGACTTGGCCATGGCAAGGGGGGGATTGAGGGGGCAGGGGTGAGGAGTTCGGGTGCACCAGGTGGCTGAAGTGCCGGGGCTCGGCGTGCCCTGGGGCCGCTCACTGCTCCTCGGGGACAGCTTCTCTTGCACCCACCAGCTCCTGGCCACCACCCCTGGCTCCAGGGACACAGCCCGGGGTGAGGAGTCAGCACCCATCCCACTTAGGGCTTCAGGGAGGCACGGAGGGCTCCAGCCCAGCCAGCAGGTCCCTTCCAGCAGCACAGGGTCACTGTGTGCGTGCTCCGGCCTCCTGCCCCGAGAAAGCGGAGCCGGCGCTGCCCTGCTCCAGCAAATGCAGCCAGGCAGCTGCCCCTTTGGAGGTTGGAAGAGGTGAATTCCCCACAGGCTGATGCTGAGCTGTCCCAGTGCCTCACCATTTTCTGCTCCTCTAGCAGGGCTGGGAGAGCCATGGGCTCCCTCTGGAGCCCCCTCTCTGCCTTTTATACCGTGGTTCATCCCTGCACTTTGCCAGGGGCCAACAGCTACTTCCAGATTTGTCTGGGGATGTCAAATAGGTAAAAAACCAAACCCAGCGTCCCTGGCTATGCAGGGGAGGACTCAGCTTACAAGGTCTTTAAACAAACGGCAGAGGCCAGTGAACCAGACGGGGTCATTTCTCCCTTCTTCATCAGCTGATGGTGTGTCCCTGCCTTATACCTCCCTAAAACTGCCACAGCCGAGACGCCAGCGGTGCTCTGGGGCACAGCTGGTGTGAGCCTGCAGCCGAGGCTGGTCCCCGCGCAAGCCTGGGGTGCTGTACCCTTCCCAGCTCCCCGCGCACACATTCACCTCTGCCGGGAAGAGCCAGCAAATGCCAGTGACACAGGAATTGCTCTCAGCCTGTGGGCTAAAGGGTGTGGGGCTGTGTCCGAGCAGCCCGGCACTGTGCACGCATCTCTTCTGCGGTGCAATTTGTCCCTGTAAGCCCTTCACTCCCATCTCAGAGCTGCAAAGGGATGTTTTCTGGTTGCACCATTAGTTCCCTGCCAGGTTGGCTTGGGGACCGCGAGCCTTTCAAGCATCACTGCTGCAGAGGCTGAGAGCGTGTGGTTCAGCTTCAGCGCTGACAATATTAATTTCAAATTAATTCTCCTTGTTGTAGTGACTCACCAGCTCCCCCAGAGCAAGGCGGGCCAGCCCTGGCGCTGATGTCTGCGGCTGGTGGGCTGTAGCCCCCAGCGTACCCTCCCAACGGCGGAGATGCGTGTGGGTGAGAGCCGGTGTCCCTCCGGCCTGGGCAGTTTCGGGATGAAGCGCACTAGATGGTGCTGTTCAACCTTTGGCTGCGATTTAAAAGGACCCTGCAAGGTCATCGGTGGTGCCTAATTTCGGTTTTATTAAAAAAAAAACCTTTTCGAAACTGGAGGACAGATAGAAATACCCTGAAGTATGAGGCCCTACACCGATTGCTGGTGGAGGCAAAGGGCAGCTCACCCCTAGACGGACTCGTACTGCCCCCCCCGCGCCTGGAGCGCCCTCGTTTCCGAGGCAGGAGTCGGGGTTTGGCTACATGAGCAGGGATGGTAGAAGCAGCTGCCAAGAAAAAAAACCAAAACATCCTGGGGTGGAAGAGGAGGCTGATAGCTCTCTCCTGGACTGCTGCCAAGATGACACTTGCAGAGCAGGAGGAAGAAAATGTATTAGCAGTCAAGATAAAAGTATTGGCGTTGCGGCACCAGGAACCTAGAGCACCCTGACGAGCCCAGCTGAACCAAGGCAACTGCAGCCCAGCGGCACTGCCGTGGAGGGGACGGGCGAGCGGGGCCACAGGACGTGGCTGCCAGGAGAACAAAGCAGAGATGCTGCCACAGATGCAGCCAGGCTGGGAGCTGGAAGTCAGCTCCTGTCCCGCCGGGCTGGAGGGATGAAGCACCTCCCTGCATGGGCAGTGAGGATGCCCACGGGCAGACGAGCTGAAGCAGTGTCACAACCCTCACAGCATCCCTTCTCGCAGACGGTGCTGGTCTAAAGGTCCCTCCCCACCCTGGCGACGTCAGCCCCCCAAAGCACCCATGGCCCAGCAGAAGCAGCTTTCTGGTCCCTGTGGTGCAGGTCCCACAGGCAGCCTGAGATACCTCCTCCTTTAGATTCCCCACCTCAGGAGAGGCAAACGCACCCCAGTTTGCCAGCTTGCCTTGGATTTGCTTCCAGTGCTGGGCAAAAAGGATGGAATGCCTTTTGGACACCAAGCTTATGCCTTTTTGCTCAGATTCCGCTCTCTTATAAAGCCCACGCCTGATGCTGTTCCAGGCAGGTCAGAAGGCTGCAGGGCTCAGCTGCTCTGAGCGCTCGGGTCCTTCCCTTCCAGCAAAATCATCCCAGTTTCCCAGTTCACTCCTGTTCCCACCAACTGGGTGCTCGCTTGCAAATCCCCAGGGTGTGCCGGTGGTCCTCAGGCCATCGCCTCTCAGGTACAGGGCTGCAGTGGGTAGATGGGGCAAAGGTTTTACTGCTCACATCAAAAATAAGAAAAACTCCAGCCCTCCAGCTGGGGTGGCCTCCTTCCAGCAATGCAAGGGCAGGAGGGCCTGGATCAGCTCAGGCAGAGTCTGAAATGATTTTTGCAGCTGCTGGTGCTTGACCATGGAGGTGCAGGTGCCTGTAAGGCAGAGGGAAGCCCCCGCAGCGTCCCAGCACTCTGGCCTGTTCTCCCCAGGGTCTCATTCTGCCTTCAGCTCCGGGAGCATCCCTGCTTGGTGACTCCCCTCGTGCCTGCCCTGGCATCAGCCTCCTCCCCCCAGCTCTGCTTCATCTGCTTCACCTTTCCCTGCTGGATTACAGAGCCCTCAGACTTGGTGTTTTCAAAAAAAAAAACCCCACCCCATTACTGATGAACTCATGAACTCATGCTGTGCCTTGGGAAGCTGCTCAGGATCAGCTGATCACCCTGTGGCTCTCCTGCCACCAGCCCTCAGACCACCCCCAGCTCTTCTGGCTACCAGCCACCTCTAATGATGCCAGATACATTTTGGGCTTAGTACTGGAGTTTTGGTCAAAGCTTTCCCCATCCTTCTTCCCCTTCCTTCTGACTGGCCAGGGAGAGTCACAGCAGCTCGCGGCTGCTCTCCTCTGCACCTTCCATGATGCCATCGAGTTAATATCAGTAACAGCTTTCGTTCCTCCACCCCTGGCTGCATCAGTTTGTTCGCTCGGGCTTCTCCTCTCACCTCTTCTGTACCAGCTGCCCTAGAAAACCTCTGGGCTTCTGCCCCAGCTTTCTGCTTAGAAATTTCGCTCTCCCAGTTTTTGCTCAGGTCTGGAAACGCAGTCCACGTGCAGCAGCACGTTATGGGTTACCTGCCCACTGACAGGAGGTTGATGGCTGCCCCTGATCACTGATCAGCTCTTTCTCTTACACAGTGATACCTTGGGGAAGCTACAACCTCCTGCCAGAAAATCATCTGTAATTGATGAACGGTCCAATGATGCTCTAGGGGCTGCATAAAACCTGTGGCAAAAGCTATGGGACTGAGGCTACAAGGGAGATTTAAAGTTGAAATTCAAGTCCTTAAACCTTGAAATCTCCTGGGCAGGGACCTAGCTGCTTCTGGGACCTCGCTCAGGGCAGGAGCGGGCAGCGGGCGGCCGCTGAGCCCGTCCCTGCTGAGTGGTGAGGGCGCAGCACGTACCCCAGCCCTGCCCGGGGCCATGCGCAGGGGAGGAGCACAGGAACCGATGTGGGTGCCAGGACCTCAGTGTCACCCCGTCCCTCCCCACCTGGCCCCTGTGCTGCTTTTGGGGAAGGGTTCCCCATGTCTGGCAGAGCAAAGAGAACCTGCCAGACCCCTCCCTGTATCTGAGACCCCGTGACTCCCCTGGTCTTGATCTCTGCCAAAAGGCACTTGCACACACCCTCGGCCAGCACCGCCAGCGCCCAGCGCTCTCCATCACCGTCTGGTGAAGGTGAGCACCCCGCGGAGACATCCCGCCCCACGCGCCTTCCTGCACCCACCTTTGGGGCCCACCCCGGGCCTGCGCCCCGCACACCTGCGTCTCCATGCTCCGGACCACCAGGCTCGCTGCTCCTCTCGGGGGGCCGGGGGTGGGACACCATCCACACGCGTCCCAGCAGTGCCGCTCTGCAGAGAGAAAAGATGTCAGCTCGTCCCTGCCGGGACCACCCTGCCCAGGAGATGCTTGCAGGGCAGCTGGGCCAGACAGGGACACCCTCCAGTCCCCACTTGCAGGAGAGGATCCTGCTGCCACGCTCCTGAAGGACACGCTTCATATCTTCGCTCTCCATGGGATGGAGATGTCTGGAGAGGGCTCTGCTCTGCCCTGAGCCATGCTGGGACTGTCCCGTCCCTGAGCACGGGGGCTCTGGAGCAGTTGTCGCTACAGAAATGGTCCCACCTCACAGAGCGTGGGCAGGAGGGAACAGCAGTGTTGGGAGGACATCCCTGTCCCTCATCCCCAAGCCCCACTGCAGACCCAGGGCTCACCCACCCGCCCCAGGACATCCCTCGCTCGCCCTCTGCGCCTGCTGCTCCGCTGTCCCCGTGGAGGGATGGGACGAGGTGGGCACGTGGGGGGCATCGTCCCCGCGGAGGAGCACGGGGCCTGGCTGGTGGCTCACATCATTGACAGCTGCGTTGAGACAGCTGGTCCCTGCTGGCAGAGCTGTCCCAGAGCAGCTTGTGCTAATTCAACCCGTCTGATCCTGGTGGCAGAGGCAGATCTCCTTTATCCAGCCACCATGATCCCGACCAGCTGGGCTACTGGCAGGTAAGGGAAGGCCGATGTCAAGAGCACTGCTGGAAATATCGGTTGCTCCACTTTTGCAGATCTGTTTTGCAACACTGGGCAGGATCTTCTGGCTTAGATGTGGTCTCTAGCCTGGCTAGCAAAAGCAAGCTCAGCGCTCAGCGATGCCGCGATGTCTGTCCGACAGCCCTGCAGACTTCCAGCCTGACTGTTTTGATACGATGATCCCTATCAGCAGTCCAGCCTGGAAAGCAAGTGCTTGTCCCCACCCTCCTAGATCACCCATCCTGGAGGGATCAGCTCTGCCAGGCAGCTGGCAAAAACTTTTGTGGTAGTAAGGTCTGTTGGCCATGTTTTGGCCAACATCTGGTGACCAGGTGGTGGCCAGTTGGATGCACTCTGCTGGCTTTTCAGTTCTTGCCTGGGACAAGGCTCACTGGCTGCATCTGCTTCGATGAGGTTCTTCCCAGAAATGCGGACGATGATCAACGAGCTCTCTATCAAGCAATTTTGGTTTATTGTGAGTCCACCCAGTGGCCCGTGGGTTTCTGGTCAGCTTTGCTTGGTAGGGTGAGGCTTTTGAAGACATCTCAGAAACACTCACGCACCCAGGACAAGCTCTGGAAATAATTTTATCTGCACGCATACCCGTCGGGTACAGTTCAGGTCTCAACTCGCTGTTGTCCCTCTCCAGGAGAGCTCCCAGCCCATGAAGTGAGAATGGCAGCTGAGGTTGTGGCTGGTTTGCTCAGGCCCCAAACCCAGCCAGACCTGGGCTAGGGCAAAAGGACCTCGTGATCACATCGGGAGCTGCTAAGGGAAGCTCCATCGCATTTTCACCCTTTATTTCTCCTGCAGAGTGGTTTTCCTCACTGCCTCATGCATCCCAGATGCTCCTCGGAGAGATGCTGTGCTCTGGCAAACATTGACCCATGGTGCCCAGGCAGGGCAGCAGCCAGGCTGGGAAGCCGTTTGCAGCTAATTGCCGGTGACAGGCTCCTGGTGTCTGCCCACCGTCGGGCAGGATGGCCACGCTCGTGAGAAGTCACAGCCTGCCAGCCAGAGCCCTCGCTGGGCTCTTCTGCGGCGTGACATGCTGCACCAAGGGAGCGGGTCTGCTCCGGGCCAGGGGGACGAGCCAGCCGTGGCTGGGGGAGCCCTAGTCCTGGGAGGGCACTTCTGGGAGCCCCCTGCTCTTTCAGCTCTCTGGTAACACAGCCACAGACCCCCCAGGATCTCTCCCTACCCTTGCTGAGTCTCCAGCCTCCACCACCCCTTTCCCAACCTTCTGCATCCCAGCAGCACATCCAAAACCTCCAGCCCCAGGTCGGGGTTGCCTTCCTTTGCCATCTCCCCTGTGAGGTGGCCCTTCCACAGAGCACCCATCCTGCACCCATCTCCCCAGTGACGGCCAACCCTCCCGGCTGAGCTGGTGGACAGGACCCCCGTGCTGCTGTGTCACCAGCACCCGGCCAGGGCAGCTGGGGCTTGGCACAGGCAAATCCTGGACCCCTCCACCCCTGGTGACCTGCCCAAGGGCTGCATCACCTCTGGGAAAGGAGGTTTCTCTGCAGGGTTCCTCTTCTATGATGGGAGCAAAGTCTTAGGAAAAGGACCAGGAAAGGCTCTGCACTGAGCCAAGACACTGGACCCAGCCCAGCAGTGACCCTGGGGTTTACCTGCTTCCTTCTGCGGAGAAGAGCAGAAGTGCACAAAGACGTGATGAGAACAAGGCCCTCCTGCTGCACCATCTCTGACGTGGCTGGAGACCTGCAGCCTGGCTGAGGACACCCACGTGTGCCGCGGTGAGTGGGGCTGTGCGAGGAGGCTGCATGGGTGGGCAGGCAGGGGTAGGCTCTGCTGCTCCTCGTTAGCAAACTGGTGCTGCACTGAGCCACGGCTGATGAGCTGGGGGTGCTCAGTGAGGGCTATTTATTCATGCACTTATGGAAGAGTCTCCAAACTCTTCTGCTGCTTTAGCTGCCCCAGCACAAGCCCAGTCCAGAAGATCATCTTGGTGCTGACTTTTCTCAGAGCTTTCCAGCATCAGGTGAAGACGTGGAGAATATTAGTCTCGTCCTGACACACTGGAGAGATTGCCCACAAAATCATTCACTGTGGGAGGAAACTTAGAGAAGTGGATGGTCTCTGTCTTCGGAGGGGTCCAAGACTTGCTCCACAGCTTAGGCAAACCTGCCCTGACACTGGATGTCAGCCGTGAGATTCCCCATCCCCTTCTGCTGGCACTCCTGGGGCTGTCAGTGGCCCCTTTCTGCTCATGCTCACCACTTGGTAGCTCTTCCCTGGTGTGAAAGCCCAGGCCGCTTCTCTCCTAAAATCCCCTCCTCTTCCTGTGCCAGGGTGGGAGGGTGAACCACAGCAGATCCAAGTCCTCTCCGGGACAGGATGGCTGGGAGGAGACATGGACTAGCGATCATGAGCATCCCACGGTTCTCTCCTTCCCTGGGGAGGAGACATCAGAGATGTAAGCACGAGGCTAGGCAGGTGTCCCAAGCTTTGCTGTGTCCCATCTCTTCCAGAGACCAAGCTTTGGGCCATCTTCCATAAAGCTGTGCTGCTTCACAGCCCTGTGGCCCCTGAGCCCATCAGGACACGGAGGCTGCTGCCACCCCACCCTGCTCTGCAGGGCTCAGCCACCTTCTCGTGTCCAGCCTCCCCCTCTGCAGGCATTTCACACCACTCAAGCTCGTGCCAGCTGTGTCCTTCAGCCTACGCAGCTCTTCTCCCCCGTGGTGGGAGCAGACAGCAGCCCAATTCCTGCAGCCTTGGTCTTTCTGACCTCAGGGTGCTGAACTTTCCTGGTCTTCTCCCAGAGGATATATTCCCCGCTTTGACAGTCCTGCTGGGCCTTCTCTTATTAATGCACCTCCTCTGTCAGAAGTCCTTCCATGGACAGATGTTGGTTGGCATGGCGACCAGCCTCAGGAGAACCCACAGCTGGCAAACACGAGCAACTCCAGCCTCATACTGTGTTTCATCCTGATCCTTTATAGTTACAACTCACCAAAGCATGAGAAATCGTGTGGCAGTGGATGCACACCATCAGATCTCGACAGACCTTGGGCTCGGCATCTTCCCGTGGCAGCAGCTTCCCTGGCGTGACAAGGACATGTCATGGAGAGGGTCTCTCAGGAGGTTGGCATGATCTTTGGTCAGTCTTCCCACACTTCCCTGGGGAGTTCTCTGGGAAGTTCTCCCAAGGCCATGAGGTGGGGTGAGTGCCCGTGGTCTGGAGATGACCATCCTGTGGGCAGCCGTACCACGACACCCCAGCCCACAGGCCATCCCAGCCCATCCGAGACTCCTCCTGCAACGGGACGTGGAGCAGAGGGGCCTGCCCAGGAGGTCCATGGCTCCCTTTTCCCAGTGGAGAGGTACTTTCAGATCTCCAGTGCTTGAACATCTTTAACTCAGCTTACTTAGCTCAGTCTCGCATTTAACAGCTGCCAGGAGCCTGGCACTTCTGCAGCTCCTGCCATTCAACTTCTGCCTGATGAAAACGGATGATTGAGCCTGAATTCTCATCCTCTGTCTCCCAGATGGTTTGTGCTCCTTATATGTCCGTTTAGCCTGGCAGCTCCTGTGCTGGGTGGACCTCTGGATGGACCGTGCAGGGCAGCCAGGAGCTCTGGGGACGCCTTGGTGACGCTCAGAGCAATGGGCTGTGTCGGGCAGCGAGGCCTGGGGAGCCCCCATTGCACTCCAGTCTTTGGAAGAGCAGCTGCTTTCACAGGTGGCATCCACATCCCTGACCCCCATCCCTTGCCCCCTGGTGGGTCTCAGGATGGTGGATCCAGGGCCGGTGACTCACAGCTTTGTGCTTAACCACTCTGTACGTGCATCTGGTCCCTGCAGAAACTTCTGAGCACTGGCCAGTTTAACCACATTCGAGGAAGACACTAGTTCTGGAGGACTCCGAGTACCTGTCGGCGTGGTGAAAGTGGAAAAGCTTGACCCTGGACTTGCAGTAACAACCACATCCCTTGGAGATGGTTTTCTCCCTGGGTCACTCCCATCAGCGCTCTGTTAGCACGACCCCAGTGGCTGGACGCTCTGTGCCTACTTCAGGAGAGGGCTCCTCTTCTCTGCTGTCCCTTGTCATGAGGACCATACCCTGGGCAAGCTCTCTGGGCTCTTGAAGCAAATCCTTTTGGTCCCTTCACAGCTGTGTCTCCTTTCCATAGTCTTACTGAAGCCCCTCATGGCCATATCTGAGCCGCTGGCCTGGGACGGCACTGAGCTACCCAGGGTGGGAATAAGGACATTTTTGACTCTGTGGCATCCTGGGAGGACCACAAACTCCTGAGCAAGCTCACCCTCACCAGAGACCCTGGTTCCTTGCTGTGTGGAGTTCTCTGCTGGCTCAGTCCCACCCTCACCCCATGTTTCACACACATTTTCAATCGCCAGCTCAGCCCACGGACCCGGCCTGGCCATCCCATCTGTCCCCTCCCGTGCCGCTGTGAACCAGGCACAGGCGCCCACCCGGCCCTGCCCCGGGAGAGCCCAGTGCTCAGGACGGGCTGCACCCGAGGCCTGGGGGACCTGGGTGCCCGGTGTCCCCTGCCCACCTCCAGCATCTGCAGCTGCCACCTCCACCCATCCCAGCTCAGACCCACCAGCTCCCCCCTCCTCCTGCCCGAGGCTGTGTCCACGTGGTCCCCGCTCGAGTCCCACCTGCCCTTTGCCACCGCTGGTTTCTATTTGCTTTTCAGGTTCCTTGGCTCGGGTCTCTGCTTCTCTGGGGTTGGAGGACAAGGTCTCCCCCCGCGCCGCTCCCCCCGTCACCGCCCTGGCAGCGCTGGCCCTTCGCAGTGCAGGCAGCTCGTTCCCGCATCCATTCCCACATCCCTGCAGGAAGGTGACTCCCCCCCATCCCAGGACAATGGAACCTTCCCAGGGTAAAGCCCAGGGGACCCTGTCAGCCCGGGACGGCCGTTTCAGGGGGGAGCCACCCCAACTGCTAACTCCCCACGGGAACCATCACCCCAAAACCAGGCTCGGGCCAAACCTGCCCTTGGAGCCTTCTCTGCTGCCACTGCCCTGGTGCAGCCCCAGCCCTGGGGGGAGGCAAGGGCTGGGGTCCCAGTGGGGTCCCAGTGGGGTTCTGGGACCAGCCAGAGCTGGGAACATCCCTGTGCTCTTTGTGCTCCCCCTGGTAAGCGTCGCAGTGCAAATATCTGCCGGGTTCTTTGAAATGAAAATAAAACTGATAAAAGTCGGGCAAATCCTCCACCCCGGCCCCCGCTGCTGGCCCAAGCAGTGGCTCTTTCTGCCGCCGAGCCGGCTCCCGCAGTTATAAATACATTATGTATGCCGGTGTCCGTCGGCCAGAGCCTTTTGTTGATGCTGAATATGTCCTGGCCAACAAAAGTGGACTGGATTAGCCACAGTGGATTAAAAGATTTTCTTCTTGGAGTTTACCTAATAATATAACAATTGACATAGAAGGTCTCTTTGAACCCTACACGACTCTCTTATTTTACCATCTGTGAGTTTGCTTTCCGTGCCGCTGATGGGGCGCCCGTCTGCCGGTGGTGCTGGTGGTGGGAACGCTGCCTGGAGCTGAATTTGTCTCTGAGCAGAAGAAAGCAGCCCGTGTTTGAAGGGAGGCAACGGGAAGGGCAAAGTGGCACAACTTCTGTCCTCCTGCCTTTGTCCTCGGCCCTTCTGCTGGTGGCACCAGGCTGGCGCTGCTGCGGCGCGGGGAGGGAAGAGACCCAAGGAGTGGGCTCAAGCGGTGGGGAAACCACTCGCTCATCTGCAATTCGAGGTGTCCGGAGAGGTCCCGGCTGGAATAAGCTCCTTTATTAAACATGAATTTTGGGAGAGTTGCCGAACTGTGAGCCAACGGAGTTTGCTCGTCTCGGTTTCAGCCATTGGGCTCCGGCCGCCGTCCCTGGTCTCCATTGCAAGATGGGTCAGGCAGCGGCAGCAGCGACACCGGGAAACATGGAGGGCAGCGGCAGCAGGGGAGGAAGACTCCCCCCACCATCCTGCGGCGCCGCCACCGCTCGCCCCCTCCTCCGGCACACCCCGGCGTCCCGGCCCTCGGGCTTTGATCTCATACGGGGGGGCTCCATTCACAAGTCTTTCATAGCAGCCTTTGGAAATACCCGTCCTCAGAAGTCGCGAGTAATGAGATGGGGAAGACGACGAGCAATTTAGGCGCCGCTCTCTCGCTTGCATTTTTTTTTTTATCTCCATCTCCCCCCCTTTTTTCCTTTTTCCCCCCCTCTTTTTCTTTTTTTTTTTTTTTTTTTTTTTTCAAAGACACTTCTGGAGCAGCGCCGACTTTGTGTGGGATTGCCGCACCACCCCAGACCTGCTGGGGGGGGGGGGCAGGAATATGGGGCTCGTGCCTCCCAGCTGGGGGCCTTTGATGAAGCTGCTTTGCGAAATTTGATTTGAAAGGCCTACGATGGCAATTTGGGGAGAATGGTGGAGCCTTTCTCCACCCGCGTCTCTTTGTCTCTTGCCCGAAGGGGGGTTTCATTGTGGGTGCCGGGGCGAGGGGGTCGGGGCGGCGGCGTGGGTGGGGTGGGGCGCTGGAGGGGACCGCGGCGCGGGAGAACAATAAGCGGGGAGATGGGGAGAGTTGGGATTTCTCACCTGCCCGGGCGTTCGCAGTCCGCCATGACGGGAGCAGCCGCCCTGCTTGCCGCCGGCCGGAGCACTTTTTTTCCCCAGACTCTTGAACCTATTTCCCTTTCTTGGCAAGTGCGTGGCTGGAAGATGGGAATCTTTACTTTATATTGCAGCTTGGGCTTCCCAGCCTGATTGGCTGCAGCCAGGACCAAATGCTGGTCCTTCCATCCCATCGTCACTATGGCAACCGGCCCCGTTAGGCACCACCGATTTACTTATAATTGCTGGGTAAATAGTCAAGACAGGCCGCTTTCATCCCGCACCGAGAGATTGCTCTTCCTTGTTGCCTATTTTTCCCTTCTTTTTTTTCCTTTGGAGGAGGAAGCCCTAAAGAGCAGCGACACTTAAGGAAAACTCTTTGAAGGCTGTTGCAGAAAGCAGTGCCTCCCCCTTGGCCAGCCTTTCCCCGTTGCTCCCGCTGCACAATGCCTCGATGCCAGGGCTCTCCTGCACTGTTGTGCAGCCCTCACCATCCTCCTCCTCCTCCAAGGCACAGCGCTGGGTGGGGGCACATGACGCCTCATGGGTGCAATGATCTGGCCATGGTGGGCTCTTGGACCAGGCTGCCAGCCACCACTTCTGCCTTTCATGGGGATTTCACGCCGGTTCATCCAGAGAGCCAGGACGGGGCTGGACGTTCCTCCATCGCCTCTGCCCTCCCTTCCCCACTGCTGCCACTAACGATTTGTGTTCACAGCGTGTGGGGTTTCTGCCAGGGCACCAGCACTGCCCGGCTTGGCCGGGTTGTGCCCCAGCTCTGCAGGACCTGCTGGCGCTGCTGGCTGGATGAGGAAGCTCATCCCTCCGGCCACGCTCGCCCCTGGACGCTGGGATGCTGGGGCACCCGCTCTGCCTCGCTGCCTTCATGCCTAGCCGCTCCTTGCCGGGTCTGTGAGGCACGGAGCCTCTCGTTACTCCTGGACGGTGTTTAATGATGATGGACACAGTGATACGTGGGGTCTTCTTGCCAGACCCGTGAGCGTGGACCAGGATTCGTGCTCAGGGCTGGGTAGGTCCCACTGAGGAGAGACAAGTGGGAGCGTGGTCCTGGCCCTGACCTCATGGTCCAGGGATGGATGCTGCAGCCAGAGAACAGTAATGGGTGCTCAGCCCAGCCTCGTCGACTGAAACATCTGCACAAAACCCACAGGTGCTTCTGTCCCCACCCGTCATCACGGGCACTGGAGAGCAATTCCAGAAAAATGGGAAAAAAGGGTCTTTGGGAGAATCTAAGGGTGGGAGAGATCTGGGGAAACTCTCATGGGCGGCAGGGTGAGCTTGAAGGAAAGGAAGCCAAAGCCATCTTCCCATTCCCTCCTCACAGCCATCCAGAGGGAGGAGTCCATCAAGGTGGCTGCAGGAGGGGCACTGGGAGCCGCTGCCTGAGTCCTTGCTTTGGTGGGAGAACCAGGGGAATCCCACCCTGCTTGCTGGGGAGCACAAAGACCACAGATAACACCGTGAAACCCGCTGACGAGGGAGCAGCAAGGAGCCGTGGCGCTAGGAGGCATCTCCAGGGCTTCTGAAGGAACCGGGGGATGAACCAGCTGATCCTCAAACAGCCCAACCTACCTGCTCCCGGAACGGGCCGTTTGGAGCGTGGCAGATACAACAACATCTTCCTTTTCACCTATTCCAAGGAAGCCAGGAAAGGACAGACCACTCACTCCGAGAGCTGTACCAGCAGAGATGCTCCTGAAAACAGACTTTGTGGGGAGCTGAGTAAATACACCCTACATGGGAAACGGAGCTGCCTCGCCAAGGGAGGGCCTGGAAGGTGTCAGCAGCAACGTATGTGGGTGGTGCATGCAATACAGCCCTGGCGCCTGTGCAAAGGGCCGGTGACAGGCTTGTCACCGAAGGCTGCCAGAGAAGTGGCGCAGCCTGCGTGAAGGGGCTGGCCGGTGCCTGGAGCAGCTGACGCAGCCGGTCCCGGTGCTGGGCCAGCGGGCAAACAGCCCGCCTGGGTGCCGGGGGCTCCTGCCCCACTCCTGCTTTCTCCATTTTAAAGGCAGCTTCTCTGTGAAGTGCTTCGGAGCTTGGCTGAAAGGGGATCGCTCGCTTTCTGCTGAAGACAAGCCGGTACCTCTCCAGGTATCCACGGGCCAGGGGCCCACCCGGCCCCGTTGCCACCGCTTGGGGCTGGGGACAGGGGCGCAGGCGCTGAGGCCGTGGAGCCGCGGCAGAGCTGCGCTGCCCTCCCGAGCATCCTCCGGTGGTTCCCATGGTAACTCCTGGCTCACAGGCTCCCGAGCCAGCAAGGTTTTAGCCGCACGCCATCACGGCTTTAGCCACATGTGCCCACCGGCTCGCTCTGTGCCACCATCCCAGCTCCCGTGCCAGGGTCTCATCACCCTCCACCCGCCCTCCCGCTGCTGCCACCCGGGACACCCTGGTCCCCTGCAAGGTGCTCCACAAGCCCCCATAAGTACCTTCACCAGAGCCCTGCAAAGGCCTTAATTTTCCTTTTTTTCTGCAGCATATCATACAGAAAGCAAGGAAAAACTGATAGCAGGGGAGAGGAGCACAGCATTCATGGGAGAGAGGGGAGCTAAGCAGGACAAGGGGTCTGTGTATGGGCGAGTTCCCACCTCCACACTGTGCTGGCTCTGCACACCCCAGGACAGCCTGGCCAGGCAGAAGCCTGCTAGCCCAGCGCCTGCATTCGCGGAGATTTCCCCCAGTTTTTGCTGCCAGTGCCCAGCTCCAGTCCCATGCTTTAAAATCAGTAGTAGAGAACTTTTGCAAAAAGAAAAGGCCACAATTAATGATTTCTAGAAAGAAAACCTTGCAGCAAGACTTGAAATTTGATGTCAAAGAGACCGAGAAGTTACAATGTGAAAAAGAAGAGAAAGTACCAGGTACAGCAAAGTCTTGCTCTGGGAGTCAGAGTGTGACAAGGCTCAAGTCCCAGAGTTGGAGCAACGCAGCTTAAAGACTTTCAACCACTTGAAACCACCCAAATCCATGCACGGCTTACAGGAGGAAGGATTTAACCAAACTCAGGTCCTCAACCAGGCTCAGAAGCCAACGGACAACATTCTAAGGTATAAAACGAGCAGACACACAGATAGTGATGGGCTACTGGGGATACTGGGGCAGAGTCACCCCACATCCTGCTGGGTGGGTGAGACTCAGCTGTGAAGGTCCACCCGGGTCTCACGGCACAGTCAGGAGGGGTCCGTCATCTCAAGGAAATTAAGATGCCTTGGAATGAGTGGGCAAGTCCCCGTGTGGATAGATACCTGGTTAAAGCACAAAGCGGGTGTTCTGCAGCGGCGCGAAGGGCAGGGCAGCTCCCCAGGGCACTCTGCACAGTTCAGCATTCCTCCAGCTGCTGGGAAAAGGAAGCTGATCGGGTTTGCTGATGATACCACCTTGATCAGGGCGAGAAAATGAGGGTTTATGAGGAGGAGCTGCACGAGCACCTTACAGGACTGCCTGGAGGATTAAACAGCAGGCAGAGTTCAGCCTCTGTAATGAAACAGAGGGAAAAATCCAGCCTGAGCGTACGACAGTGAGCTGTCCTCGCAAAAAGGAACAGACTACTTCTTGCATGGATGAATAATCCAGCACTAGCTAGGAAACACCAGCACGGTGCTGGATGGCTCTGACACGTGGGGTGAGGATGGAGCTCTGTGAAATGCCTGTCCCATCCCTCGTGCCAGCCCCAGGCTGCCCCGGACCCTGAGGCCGTCCCAGGGATGAGCTCGGTCAGTCCCAGCCCCGGCCGTGCCAGGAGCGCTGCCGGAGAAGCCCAGTTTGTGGCTGTTCCCTTTTCCCTTCCATCTCTCATCCCACAGGCTCCCTCCAGCACTTTTTGCCCCAGCATGGGACACACATTCCTGGGGACACGGTGTCCTGAAAGGACCTTCTCCAAGCAACCATGTCCCAGCGTACCTGGAGGCCCTGCGAGCACAGCTGGGCTCCCATCTCAGGAATGCCATTTTCTGCATTTGTCAGAGTGCTCTAACTGGCCTGAAACAGCACCATTTTCAGTGTTACCATGGCGATGGCTGCCTGGTGAATGTGTGCAGTGGAGATGCACATGAAGGGCAGAGTCCAGCCAGGCAAAGGTGTCCGTGGCCAGTCCCCAGCTGGCACGGCTGCCCTCGCACCCCGCAGCACTCCCCCCTGCAGCCAAGGAGCCCAGCCTGAGCCCGTGATGCGCAGCAGGAGCTGTGGGTGCAGGTAACCCCACATCCTGGCCTGTGCTCCGTGTGCCCAGCACCCCTGGTCCAGCATCCCCGTCCCAGCTCAGCCCCCTGCTGTAGGAGAGATTGCAGCAGAACGTATCAGGGAATAGATGCTTTTGGCAATTAATGCGTATGCGTATATAGGTTTTCTGAGGTGTTTTTTTTTCCTTATGACTCCTTACAGCACAAACTAAGCTCCCCTACAGATCTGCCCATGTTCCTCTCCACCAGGCTCCAGCCAGGAGCCTGTGTCTGGCCGCAGGCTGGTCTCGGTGGGCTGCCCCGAGCCCTGCCCGCAGCAGAGCTCTCCGCCGCGCCGGGAGCCGCGGGTCTGCCGGGACATCGGTGGCTGTGCCAGGGCCAGGACGAGCTGGGAGTTGGGAACCAGCAGCACTAGAAAACCCAGCAGTCACCCAAAGAGAGCTGCCGGGTCCTTCTGGTGGGCACAGCCAACTGCCACCCAGGGCCAGGGGCCCCCCGGGCCCCCCCAGGGATGCTCAGGCAGAGCCAGGCTGTTTCCCACTGCGCTGGGCTCCCAGTGATCCAGTGTGTGGCCAATGGCTCCATCCCACCATTCCTGCCCACAGCCACTTCTGGGGGCAACGGCTTGGTGCACGAGACACTTCCCTGGGTGGATGGGAGAAGAGGGAGCACGGCACACGGCCGCAGGGCTCCCCGCGGGGTGGGGACCATGCACACCCCGCGGGAGGCAGCGGGGAGCAGGGCGGTTTCTCCTGCCCAGACAGGGCCCTTCCCCTCCAGCCAGCACTTGGTAGCTGGTTTTCTTCAGTTCATTACTCATCCCCTCTCCTCAGGCTGATGGCCGTTCTGCAGGGAGCTTCCCAAGGTGGAGGAACTACTAGAAACTGCATCACAGAAAAAGTGAGGCTGGGAGGAGCTCCGGAGGGCTCCAGCCCCTCCTGCTCTGAGCAGGGCTGGCCGCAAAGCTAGAGCAAGTTGCTCAGGACCTTGCCCTGCCCTTTTGAAAACCTCCAAGGGTGGAGGTGACACCACTCCTCCAGACCCTGTCCCACTGCTGCAACACCCTCCTGGGGAAGTTTGCCTTACACCCAACGAGCATTTCCCACAGCACTGCCCGTGGCCTCCCGCCCTTGCCCGTGTCTCTCCGAGATGAGCCTGGCTCCATCCTGATCCCAAAACTGCAGAGTGACTTGTCACAGACGTTACTCACCGGCAGAGCCAGGAGGATGTTTGCCGTCGTTTCCCTGTCGCCTCGAAACATCCCAAAGCAAATCCCAAGCAGCGAGCAAAGCTGTAGGAGCGAGCACAGCGTGTACCCCACAGCCACAACCGCCCTCAGCACCCGAGTCCGGAGTTTTGGGAGAAACGGGGTCCTGCTGATTTGAAAGCAAACCGCAGTGATATTTGAAAGGCATTTGCTGGAATTGCACAAGTGTGTTTCTAAATCTCATTTCTTCTTGAGAAATGTCACAGGACCGGGGCGGGGGTGACTTTCAGGCTAAGTTTTGGTGTTTGCTGACCAGGTTCCTGATGATTCACAGAGCTCCTAAAAACCACGTCCCTCTGCAACAGCCTCTCCAAACCAAGAGCCTCAGAGCCACAGGGGAAAACACAGGCTTGGCTTCGAGAGCAGGGAGAGAGGCAGGGACACGCTGCTTTTGCTAATACTCCCAAAATATTACTTCTGTTTGAGGAGAGACTTTTTTTTTTTTTTAATTTACAAGTAAAACACTATCTAATTCCTGAACGTAAACGAGTGAGAAAATAAGTTTGTTGAGAAACATGGCCTTAACCTCAACTCTGTTTTGGATCAGTGACCACAACTTGCTGGGAGTCACGAGCCAGGCAGACAAAATTCAAATGCTGCTTCGACACCAGCTAACACTGACTGTGGAATTCCCAGCTGTGACATCAGTATACATGTCCTGCTGCTGCAGAACAGAATTAGTCCCGCCATCCCTACCAAGGCTTTTCCAGTTAATCAGAAGATTTGTTATTTTGGGAGGGATTGCCAATCCCCCTCCACAACCAGCACATGGGCCCAATTTGCATGTTTCAAGGGGCACTTTCATTTTTGTGGCAGGCTTGCTGCGACTACAAAAGAGCATATTTTTGTTACCCGTGGAATGAATTAAGCGGGAATTTCTCAGTCCTGGATTGATCACCAATCATGATGATATGTGCATGCGTGCACCTCCCAGCCCGCCATTCCATGGCTTTGTCCACCAACACCTGGAAAACTGCCAAGGCTGGAGATCCCCCTCGCCACTGACCCGTCCTGGGCTGCAGCACCCTCTGGGGGAAGGTTTTCCTCATCTCCAACCCCAGCCTGACACTTTGTGGCCATGTCCACTCCTCGTTTCGTCTGCCACAGCCATCCCTCCCGCTCCTCTGTTTGACCAGTGAAGAGACGAACACGGGGCCAAGCTGTGGGGCTGCGGGTGGGTGATGGGACACTTTGCACCTCTCCTTGGGCCCCCCCGGCCGCGGGGACACAGGGAGGGGCTGTCACCGCTGACATGCCTGCGGCAGGCGGCCTCCCCGGCTGTGACTCCGCAGGGCAGCTCTGGGGAGCTGAGGGCTTTGCAGCCAGTGGGGAGCCGTGGCACGACGCCCGGGGTGCTCCAATCCCTCCCCTGTTTGTGCTTGCAGATGTGCCGCTGAGCAGGGCTCCCCTGCCACGGGCAGGGAAACGCGGGGCTTGAGGGAAAGCCTCGGGCAGAGCGCTATGGTTGGGTCTGGGTGACCAGCCCCCTTGTCCTGCCCCATCAGAAGTCCTCCCGGCACTGGCTGCAGCCCCTGCGCAGGAGAATAAAACAACCAAGCGATTCTGCAGCCAAGATGTCAGCTAGCAGCCATCTCACCCAGAAAGCATCAAGAGACCAGCCTGCTGGTTTGCCTTGGGATTTTTTCCTTTCATTGCTGCCTTGCTGAGATAATTTTTCACCGTTCCCCCTTCCGAGCAGTCTCCACTGCTACCCCAGCTTTATCTTCAAATTCAAGGTGACCCCGGGCAGGGCTCGCTGGCATGCTGGGACTTGCTGTGCACGCCTGCTGTGGTGCTCAGGATCCTCATGGTGGTTGGCATTAGGCACAAGCGGTGCCTGGCCTCAGGCCAAGGCTGGGGGCTGGTGACCTCTGCTGCAGCCCGAGGCAGGGCTTGAGTCTGAGCTGTGCTCAGCAGCCAGGCCCTTCCCCGGCCCGAGGTGGATTTGCAGCCTCAGGCCAAGAGCACCCAACTGCACCTGTGGGTTTGTGGCCTGTGGCTTCCTGGGAACACGTTGTCATGGCAAGCTACCAGCTCCTCTGATTGCCCTTGCTAGGGCAGCGAAGGAACCCGGTATCTCCAGATTGAGCCGACCTAGACAGGTTTCCCACCACCACCCCCCTACAAGCAGAATCAAGCTCTCTGTGGTCAGAGCTGCAAGTGAACAGGTGTAAAAGCCAGACAGGTCTAACACGGGGCCTTGAGCTACTCCTCCACCTCCTCAAGGTGACCTGGCTGGCACTATCACAGTCCAACTACCCCGAATGCTGCGTGGGGACTCCCTCCCCTCCTCGAGACAGTTGCCACTCCGCCCAGCTGAAGGGTGAGCCAGCCCTGCACGCTTGCAACTTGGCTTTCTCTGAAGCTGCAGCACCCCTGGTCCGCAAACAGTTTCCAGTTTTCCTCAAGTCAGCAGAGTATCTCCATGAGAGCGTGTCCTTCGTGGGAAGCTCCCAGCCACATCCTGCAGAGGTGTAGGGAAAGGAGCAAAGGGAAGGTTTCTCAGCAGAGGCAGGATGAAAGAACGGAAGGCTCCAACTCAGAAGTCAGCATTAACCACATCTCCAGTAGCTTTTCCCCTTGGAAACACTTGCAGTGCCCCTGTCAGCACCCCCAGCGGGACAGGAGCTCTCCCCCAAGTCTGGCCAAAAGCTCCTGCTACCCCTCATCACCCACAAACCTTCCCGAGGCAGCAGATCCTGCAGGCCGGGAACGCGTGAGGGGCAGCACTGAAGAACAGAGTCAACTCCGAGGACAGGCAATACCAGCCGCGCAGCCAGAGCTCTCCCCAAGAGATACGGCACCACGCAACTGGAAGATAATTTTACATAACTAAAACCTACTAGCCCCACAGACAGAGACGGAGCTGGTAATTGCCCGCTCAGCCAGCCCAAACAGCCCCCTCACTGCCGAGGGGCTGCGAGGCACCCAGGGACCCCCAGCCAGACCCACACCGGCACATTCCAGTAAAGCCACGGAGGGGGGCCGGGACAGAGGCACAGTGTGGGGCTTCGCTCAGAGCTGCATTAAAATGCATGAGCTGTGCTAGCCCTTAATGATGAGCAGAGCTGTCAAACAAGGAGCTTGTCCTAGCTAATTATCTCTAACGAGGGCAGAGTGTCAGGGTCCCTGAGGAGCTGGGCAGCAGCTTCCCACTCAGCTCAGTTGCAGAAGAGGGAGAAGATAAGCAAATGTCATTGTGCTGGCCCAGCTACAAAACCATTAATTAGGCAAATGTGACCTTCTGTGCCAGTTTGCTCTTGAGAGCCTGGACTCGCCTGAGCCAAGACATACAGGCAGGCTGGAAACACACCAGCTTTTGACACCCAACCCATCCCCTGCAGCACGGAGCCTCCTGTGCCTGTGCAGAGCCAGCGCAGCCCCAGTCTGGCAGCCCCTGACCAACCAGCCCTACGAGCCAGGGGCTGCACAGCTGTGCCACACTCACCTGGGGGCTCAAATACTCCTTGCAAGGGCTCCAAACCATTCCCAGACCCAAAAAGCAGCAGTCTGGTCTTCACGAAGCACCACCATTTAAATCGCATTCACCTCAACTACCTCCCTCGTCCCTGGCCACCATTACTGCCCTGCAACGGCTCTGTGCCCACCCAGCGACCACCTCCGCAGCACCCCATCCCCAAATATTTAAGGCAGACATTAAGGCACTGAGAATTTCCACTCCCCTGTGGTCCTGCTCCATTCCAGTGCAGAGGGGACCAGCTGCACACTGCTCTACAAGCCCAGTTTCTCTCTCATCACGGGTCTTGTGGCTCAGAATCAGACACTACACGTGCTAGCGAGGGGGAGCACGTCTCATCCCAAGACACGGTGAAGGCAAAGTCTCTTCTGGGGGCAAGTGTCAATCCAAAGATAGGGCTCACACGAGGTCCAGACTGCAAGCCCTGTGCTTGTCCCTCACCTCAGCACTGAGGGGAAAGGGAGGAGAAGGCTGGTTTTACTCCAGCCAGAAACCCACTGCAGGAGCATGAAACTTAAGGACGACAGCAGTGACACACAGCACCGTTCGTTAGCGTGTAATTATGGTAAATGCCTCCCTTGTTGCCAGACAGGAGCAAAGGCTTCAACACCCACTTCAACTACATTTTTACTAAAAAGATTTCAAAGTCACCAATTTCAAACAGAAACAGTGCTGGAAGCACCCAAGGGGTCAGGGTGAGCTGTAGGGCCAGTGACTGCAGCGGGGGAGCTCAGCCCCACGTGCTGGCAGGCACTGCCTGATGCTGGGGGCTCGGGGTCACGCTCTGGGGGCACAGTCACCTCTGCTGCAGAAGGCTGGGGATTGATCTAAGTTACACCATCACTGTGTCTCACAGGCCCTGCTATAACACACTAATGAGCAATGAGTATCAGAGAAAACTTTTCTGATATTCATTCCCAGAAAGCATGTTCATTTTACATCATGACCAAGCTCTCAACAGCAGCCAACTACTCGTACAGGCAGAAGAACGATATGAAGTCAGTCTTACAGGAACACTTTGAGGCCACAGGCCAGAAATTCTTCCCTCAACCCACAGGAACGGTTCCTCACTGAATTTAGGCTGTTGTTAGATTTCAATAACTGCAATATGCTCCTGGGCATGCTCTTCATGCATCCCCTTCCACACAAGCGTGGTTCAGACAGAAGACTCACTGAACCCCATAGCCTGATCTGCAGCAGGGCTTTTGCTCCAAAGGTTTCTTTCCTTCTACTGCTTCTGCAGTTCCTGTTCTTTCAGTTGGTTGACGAGCTCTTCAGCATACACCTTAAAGAGTGGGACAGGGTCCTGAAACAAAGCAGAGGATAAGCCACTTAAAAGGAGTGAACCTGAGCAGCATCAAGGGGTGAAGCCTAGCGGAGAGCCCAGGGACCTAGTGCTGAGGGCGTGCTAACAGTTAAAACCAGAGGAAGATGCAGCCGGGTTTTTTTCAGTGGCTGAACAAGTCAACCTGCTTTGCTGCTCCTCAGCTCTGTAACACTGCCTCAAAGATGACCGGCACCTGCGTGGGACATTCATCAGCTTTCTCAGTTCTGCCTGCAGATGAGAATCATCAGTAGCTCCCAGGGATCCCTTTCCTTCTAAAAATGCTTCCCTCCCTCCTCACACTGCCCTCAATGAGAGCTGCACCGAAGCACGTTGAGGGAACGTACCCCCTGATGAAGCTGGAGCCCCACAGGGTTCAGGGCCCAGCACTGCCTCATGCAGTCAGTGCTCCGGACCTTTCGTTCCTGCTGCAGCCAAAACAGGAGCAAACAGATCTGGGGGAAACGTCATCAAGCGACCCCAGGAAAGCCTTTTGCCCCAGCAGCTCTCTGGTGCACCCTCCTCTGCACGTCGCTTCTAACAAGGGAGCTGCAGTGACAGAGGGTCATGGACTGCGTGGGCCCTCGGCTTGTAGCCACGTGTCCCACAGCACAAGTACAGCAGGTGGCGACCAAAGGCAAAGATGTTCGCACAGCACCAGTTATGAGCCACCCCCCTAAATAGCGCTCTCCTGATTGGGGGATCGAGTTTACAGTGCACTTTAACCTAGTCCCAGGTTTTGGGCTCCCAATTTTAACCAGGTTCATGTGGCTGTCCGGAGTTCCAGGGCACCACTTCCATCACCCTGCAGTGCTCAGGCTGTTCACATCAGCTGGACGTGCAGCCTAATACAGCTAAAGACACCTCGGTGCTAAGCACTGTCTCAGAAACTCACCTTTTTTTCTAGAAGCCTCTGTTTTTCTATTGCTTCTTCTAAACTCAAGCCAACCCACTCAGCTTCTTCTTCTGGGATTGTAAATTCCTGTGATAAAAGAAGGAGCAGACGGTAGAGTCTTTCCAGGTGACTAAGATGCAAATCCTCTCCACACTCAACTCTCACAAACACGTGATCTAGTGCAAACGTTACTATAAACAAATCTTAAAACACTGTTCCCTCTTTTCTGGCAACCAAAGTCCACTTCCCTTCTCTCCTCTTTCCTTAGCCAGGGTCCTGTTTTCTTCGATCAGCCACGTGTGTTGCTGTGTTTCTCCTCTGTGTAGTTCTGGGGTCGTTTCTCCACACAACTCCACGGACCATGGATGCTGGTGGTGTTTCTACGTTGGCCACCACCACCAGCTGCACAGAACTAAACCACACACAGGCAGTCTGGACTCCTTGCTGCAGTATCAGCACAAATGCTCGCTGCTGTCAACAGTGCCAGCTCCTACCAAGTGCTTATTGCAGACCCTTGCTAACCTCGATCACAGCAATACGTGCTTTTGTCTCCCTAAATGAGCAGGACAGAAATTAGCAGCCCACGGAGAGACAAGAAAAACCCGATAAATGATGTTCAGATCTTTACCTACACCCTTAACACAGGAGCATTAACACCGGTTTGTGTTGTGACAGGGTGATCAGGGCATTATAGTCTGCACAACCAGCAAACCTCACTGCAGGCACCAGGGCAAGAACTGCAGGCCAGGCACCCACCTGGTACTTATTGTAGATGGCCTCTCTTCTGGCTGGATCATCAGGATGCAGTTTAGGATCCCGCCGTGCAAGACGAAGCAACATCGTTCGCTTCAAATCCATCCCAAGCTTCGAGCACATATTGGCTTTTGGAGTCTGGAGAGATAAAGTCTGATGTTCAGTTGCACCAAGAGACCCGCTGCCAGAGAGCACACGAGTCTATCAGCACGCAGACAACACTGGCAGTTTATCCACACGCTGTAGAGGCTCTCGTAGGGCCACACGTTATGAAAGGAAAAGGTCTCTTGGATTTATCCTACAATTTATCTGAGTGTAGTTCTGGTCTTTAATACCAAGGGCTCCAGTCAAGCTTTGGCCAGGCACTAATACATTAACAGCAGCCCCTGGGCGAGGGCAGCGTGGGGCCGGACCTGCCCCACGGCACCTGCTGCTCAGCGAGTCCCGCTGGGCCTCACCTTGAGGATGTAGAAGTCAAAGCCGTAGGCCTCGTCGATGAGGTCCAGCGTCCGCATGGTGACGGTGATGGTCAGCGTAGCGTCGAGGATCTCGCTGTAGAACTGCCGCCTGAAGAGCTGCGGCTTCCACGTCTTGGGCAGCCTGGTGGAGAGCTGGGCAGGGCCCGGCCGTCAGGGCCCGCGGACGCGGCCCTCCCCGGGGGGTGCTGCTGCCCGCCCGAGCGGGCCGAGGCTGCACCAGGAGCCGCCCGGGACGCGCCCCGGTGCCGCAGGGGTAAGAGGGTGGCCGCTGCCGGCAGGCCCTGCTCGCCCGGGGTCCCCCCCCCCCCGGGCTCCATAACACCGGCCCGGGGTAAGGAAAGCCCGCAGCGCTCACCTTGTCGTTGCGCGCATATCGGAAGCCGCGGATCCAGCCCTCGCCGCCCCAGAGCCCCTCGTCGGCGGCGGGCGGCATATACACCGGCACCGGCACGTCCTGCACGCGCTCCCGCTCGCCGGTGCGCGGGTTCCGCCGGTAGCGCACTCCCAGCGGCCGCCAGTGCACGGGCGTGGGCGGCGTCTCGTCCTGCAGCGCCGCCAGGTAGTGCTGCGGCAGCCGCGCGCACAGCCCCTCCCGCAGCCGCAGCGCGGGCCAGAGCCGCGGCGCGTACCGGTGCAGCGGCATCGCCCGCCCGCTCCTCGCCTCCGCCCCCCGCTTCCGCTTCCGCTCCCAGCGGCCACCGCGGCCGGAAGCGGGGCAGGAGCCGCCGCTGATTGGCTGGCGCGGAGGGGCCGTGGCGACGGCGGCCGGCAGGAGCCGCACCGCGCCCGCGTTTCGCCCGCTGCTCCCGCCCCGGCCCCATCGGCACCAACTCCAGCCGCTACCTCTTTGCCCTCAAATACCATTACCTTTATTAAATTATAAAACTGTAAGCTTTAAAATTTACCATATAAAATAATCACAGGTATGAACAGCAAAGAAAAACAAAAACAACCCACAACCTTTTTGTTTTTTCCCCCCCCAGACACAGGAATTCGCTCAGATTTAACCCAAAATAATTAACACCGCCCCCCTTCCCCCCTCCTAGGCACCTAACACAACCTTGTGTCAGGACCAACAGCCGCAGGGGTGGAGGACAAAAGCAGAATTTCGACAATCAAACACAAAATAAACAATCACGTTCGCGGGATTTCTCGCCCCGAAGCTTCTCCTGCTTGGCAGCGCAGAAGCCCCTTGAAGGGAAAGGAATTATTGCTTTCTCTGGGAACCGGCAGCACCTGGGCTGCAACACCACTGTGCAAACTGAGATGGGGTCGGGGGAAAAAGTGCCTAAAAGTGATAAAAGTTTGAGGAAGCCCTGAGGGCCCCGCGTCCCCCCTTCCCGCCATGCTGTCCATGCTGTCGTGGGACGTGGGGACGACAGCGCTGGGCACAGGCCAGTGCTCTTCGCTTGTCCTGCATCTGTTTAAAAAGTCGGAGTTTGCAGAGGAAGGGGAGGCAGAGGGATAAAGTGCAGAGCTGAACAGAAGGCTGGGCGCTCCTCAAAGCAAAGAAATAACCTGGAGGCAAATCCTTCATTAATAGCTCATTCCTCCCCAAAGCCACCTGAGGAGGGGCTCCCAGCAGCGCACACCAGACCAACCACAGCTGGAATAAGCCAGCAAGAAACGATGTATGTGAGCCCTTATCTATAGGCTGAGGACGGGCAAAGACAACTTTCCTGGTTGCCAAGTTTCTGTCCTTGCTTTCTGATGCCTGTGTGCCCTATAGTAAGGCTAAGGTGAGACAGATGCTGCGAGGGAGACTGTGGCCATCTGGGGAGCCTGCGGTGATGCTCCTGGCTGAGGTGGGACATCACTGGTGGCCTCAGATCGGCCAGGACTCCACAGCACATTCAGCCTTTGAGGCACAGCAGGCTGGAGGAGCAGGGGGTGGGCAGCTGGGTCGCCATCCCGGACCACCTACACTGCCCCAGGCAGATCTGTACACGTGCCAAACCCACAAAAGGGAGGAAGACAGTCAATACCTGAACATTGAGAGAGGAAGAGGACAGCACAGCAGCCTGGATCCTGCCAGATGAGCTAAGAGGGCTAAAGTTAAACTTAAACTAAACCCTGCACTGCTGTGGGCTTCACAGCTCTGGGCAAGATGCTACTGATGCCTCTTGCATGTCCCCACACGGGGCTTTTTCACATTCCTGCCAAGTCTGATCCTGAACACAGGGCCCAAGTCCAAGTCTCATTTTCCTCCCCGGCTCCCACCCCCCACCCTGAATCAGGAACAGGTAAGAACAGCACCGCCTGTTTCACAGGGAGAGGCTCCAGCCCCCCATGGAGACAGTGGCCAAGGTCCCAGCACACGCCAAGATCAGCTCCTTCCCTCCCCACCAGCACCAAGGGCATGCAGCATCACTTGCCCCCTCAGATCAGAAGAAACCCGTTCTCTTCGGTTCGAATGCTGATTGCAGGATGGCAGGGGAAATCCCCATCCCAGAGCCCTCTGCTAGGACAGGGCGTGCAGGGAAGAGCCCAGCAGCCAAAGCCCTGGATCCAGCTCAGCATGGGCTATGCCCAAGCCTCACGGACGCAGCAGGAGGGGAAGAAGGGTTGGCGATTTCCCCCAGGGCCATGTGGAGCTGGGGGACAGGCTATTCCTTGATCTAGAACCATGAAGAGCCTGACCCATCCCAGCAGAAAAGCAGAGGTGGCCTCAAACTTGCCTTCACAAGATAAGGGCACCATCTTCATCTTTAAACCCGGTCGATACTGCGCTCTCCCAGTCAGTGAATGAGCACGGAAGAGGATTGCCAACGTGCGAGAGCGGGGCAGCCCAGGCAAAGAGCAACCTCAGCAGCCCTCCACCTCTGCGGCCGGGAGCCAAGCAGTTCAGGTCACAGCATAGAGCTCCTCACGGTCGTTCTGGCAGATCTGATAGCGACAAGTGAGCTTCTGTGACCAGGCCCAGGGCTTCTTATGCTTGTCCCGGGGAGGAAGCAGGAAAGCAACGCTGCAAGCCACCAGCACGTGCCAGATGCTGTGGGTGTAGTAGTAGTTCTCATTGGTTTCCATGAATGCATATACTGAGATGGCAATGAAAGCCAAGGTGATCCCTGGGAGGAGGTAGAAAACCCAGCGCTTCCACGAGGAGGGGTAGCAGTGTCTGCGCTTCACTCCGTGGTAAACCTGAAGGTATGAAAGCACAGAAGGGTTAAGGGGCCAACCAGAAGCTCAGGCAGGAGGAAAGAGGCAGCGCTGCCTGACCCGGGAGCACCTGCCAACCTCAGAGCAAGAGGCTGTGCCTGCTGCCCCTGAGAAATTCAGCCTCCCCCCTTCTTGGGCCCATCTCTGCTATGCAAGAGCCCCTGCCCAGCTGGGGCACCAAAGCCCAGCACGCAGAGGGCTGTGGTGATGCCACGGCTCCTGCCCAGGGCACAGGCAACAGCCAGCCATTCTGGGACAACACTCCAGCCACAGGCACGCCCTCGACTGCAGCTGCAGCAGACAGACTCTGCCGAGACCCTTAACTGAGGGATTTCTCAGCTACTGGAGGGATGGAAGGTGAATCCCTTGTCCTGCCCTCCCTCTACCTTGGTGTTTGAAGGAGATCAAGCCCTGCCTGTGGATCAGCTGGAGCCTGGGGTCTGCTCTGCTAGCATCATTCCCTGGAGGGGAGCTAAGGGCAGCAGGTCCTGTCTGGCTGCCCTCACTTACCCACGCTGCAATCATGATGACGAGGGCAAAGAGGCAGGGCCCCATCATGTTCCACACCCCTCTGCGGTCCAGCTGCAGGGACATGGCAATTAACAGGGTCCCCAAGACGAAAAGGACCTGGGAATGAGACACCACCGGTACTATCAGCACCTCATCTGCTGCCAGAGCACGGCCAACCATGCCAGAGGCAGGGAGGGCCTCGCCTCCTGGCCACCCAGCCCCACGTGCATGCAGGGCTCAGGAGCAGCACCTTCAGAAGGAGAAACCAGAGGACCCACAAACCTTTCCCACAAATCTCAGTCCCTTCAGGCCCAGTCCCTACAAGCACCCAGGTTCATGATCCTGGGACAAAACAACCCACTGGTTTAAAAATCAGGGTGGTATTAAGTGACAAACAGGCGTTGTCACCAGGCTGGGCTGTGTCATTAAAATACAGCTGTGAGAGGGCTCATCACAGCCACCCGTGGCTTGGCTGGCTCCGGTCTGGCCCTGCTGCACAGGGTTACCCAACACTCACGTATTTCAGGATCTTCTTCACTCGGGACATGCACAGGATCGTCACCCAGATGGACACCACAGAGCCCAAAAAGTCACAGTACTGTAGTGTGTCGTAGTCCATGATGCACATCACTGCAACACCTGGCTGGTCACACGCGTGGTAGAACTAGAGGTGGGGACAAAAGCAAAGGCTAGCATGAATCCAGCAGCACCACACGGCTTTCTGGGAAGGAGAGGCAGGAAAAGGCTCAGCCTGTGCCACCAGGAAGCTCCACCAAACCACCGTGCCATTAGAGAAAGCAGAGAGCAGCCATCAACCTGCACCCTTCTGTCAGCAGCTGAGAGCTCCTAGGACAGCACCCATCAGGTGCTCAGTGCTCCAACACCATCTCCCCTCCCTGGGGTCCCACCCCCAAATACGAGCACTCGCGGTGTGGGTGAAAGAGCCCAGTGACAATAATATTTTTGCCAAACTCCAAAGGGGGAGAACATGGAGGTGCTTGTCCAATGGTCCTAGAAGCATCTTGTGGAGCTTCAGGATGGACTGCTCCACTAAAGACTTCAGTCTGATGCAGCATTTGTGACGCTCAGGGGAGGCTTGCAGGGGACCCAACAAAAGGCAATCCCTACCGTGGAGAAGAACATGGTGTAGGTGTAGACGGAGGCCTCCACCAGGTAGTAGCGATAAATAGCAACTGCTATTGCTGGCAGGAACATGAGGTTGCTCAGGGTTAGCAGGAGGGTGGCCAGGTTCTGTGCACCAACAGACTGGGCCTTGGTATCGTCCGTGCAGCTCCACCCGCCCCAACCTGTGGAGCGGAGAGGATCGTGTGGATCTCCACGCCCGGCGTTGTCCTCCTGCAGCACCCGGCAGGAGCCTGGGATGCCTCAGAAACAGCAATCACAACCCAGGACTATCCCTGAGCCTCCTCTCCCTTGCTCCATCAGCCACTCACACTCCTGTTCTCAGGATGGTCTCATTACTCGTTGCGTGCTCTGCTGTGGAGACTCCTGGGGAACCCCAGCAGAGCCCCATGTCTGCTCTGAGGACATCCCCCAGGTTGTTGCCACATAGCAGGGGCCATCCTATGTACCGTACGGGTCTGTCCAGCCTGGTACTTCTGCTCCCTACAGTAACTCAACACACATGCTGCTTGAGGGTGATACATCAAGTGTTTGAGGCTCAGGTGCTGCGGATTGATGCTGTAAGCTGGGTGCAAGATCCCCAGAGATCCCAGGAACCAGGGTGGAGCATGGTCCACAGCACTGAGGAAGCCACTGGGCTCCTGTCACAGCAGGGCAAACTGCAGAGCCAGGGCAGGTAGCTCTGGGCCTGGTCCAACTGAGTTGTGAAGATCTCCAAGGATGGAGACCTGGATACTGTGCAAAGCTGAACAGTTCTGCTGGAGGAAAATTTGTCCTCTTCGATTTAGCTGGAAGTTTCCTTGCTGCAACCTGTGTCTGGCCTCTTGACCTTTCCCTGTGCTCCCAGAGAAGAGCCCAGCTCCAGGGTCCCTGTAACCCCTGGGGGCAGTGAGAGGTGTGATTCGATCCCCCTCCAACTCTTCTCCTCCTCATGGTGACATTCACATCTGCACAGAACAGTGGGAGTGAAAATTTCCTAGAGGACAATGCATGACACAGGACACAATGCTCAGTCTGCTGACGCGATACTAAGAACTGAGACAGTCTCCTATGAACATAAACCTGCCTTTTTCAAAAAAATTTAAATTATTTTAATTCAACATTAGGATGCCCATGCCCTCCTTTTGGGGAAAGGAGTCAGTCGCAGGCAGACAGGGTATGTGCAGGCCCTCCACGGTCAACAAGCAGAGTTCAAAGTAGCATCCATCCTACTACAGTGCCACCAGAAACCAAGGCAGCATCTTGGCCCCTTCTGCCAGCTCCTGCCAGGCAGGGCCCAGGGAAGCTGCTCTCTCCAGTTTATTTCTGGGTCACAAATATGCAGATGGGGCATTTTGCTCCAAGCAATTCAGCAGAAAGCTGTCCTCAGCCTGATTTCCCAGTTCCCTTGGGGTGCTCTGTGCTTCCCAGAACCTGGCACCCCTCGGGGAAATTAGGATGCTGTTCTCCATCTCACTCCTCGCCCAGCATCAGACAGCAGGGACGTCCTGGCTCAGGCCCAAAGCAGCAATGAGCCACATTTCGCCTTGTCCTTCTGCTGAGAACAGGTACGCGGACCCACCCAAGCACAGCAGAGCCATCATCTTCCCTGTGCCACTGACTCTCACCCGGTCTTCTCATCCCATTAAGATAATTAGCAGCTGACTAGATGTTCCTCCTCCAGGGGCATCTCTGAGTCTAAGGGCTGGCCTGCATGCTGGCTCTTGGCAGGAGATAGAGCACCATGGCAAAGCACGGACAGGGACCGCAGCCCGGCCTGTCGCATCCTGTGTCAGGACCCTGCGTAACAAACTGCCCCGACAGGCAGAGGCTCTTCAGGCAGCCCTGCCAACACCCTGATCTCTCTAGGGATGCTCAGATGCACCTCTCCAAGCCTTGGGGGACTCCAAGCTGGAAGCAAAACAGCCATCTGAGCAGAAAGTTGTCCTCAGCCTGATTCCCCATTTCCCCTGGGGCACTCTGTGCTCCCCAGAACCCGGCCCCCCCTGGGAGTCAGGGTGCTCTCAGAGAGGCCACCACAGGTGCCGAGGGCTCTCTGGGTAGGCGCTGCGACCCCCGGCTGCTCCTGGCAGCTGCAGCAGAGCCCAGGCTCCTTCTATACCCAAACACCACTGAAAAATGTGGCCCCCCCTTGGGGACGACAGGAAAAGGCCCTCACCAGCCTTGCAGCTGCAGCCAGCATAGAGGTAGCCGTGTCTTCTCAGGAGGCTGCACTGCCCGTACGGCCCACAGTCGTTGAAGCAGGGGGTGAGGTATGCGAAGACGGTCACTTTGGCTTCTGCGGCGTTACATTCACTGCAAGGAGAGCAGGTCGTGCTGGCAGCCCGGCCCCTCGGGGAGCCCTGCGCCCAGGGAGCATTGCTCCAGCGGGTCAGGCCGCGCTCGTGCACGCAAGCTCCCTGCTATTTTGGGATCTGCTCCGTCCCTCCTGAGAGCTGGGAGCAGCCGTCTCCCTCTCCGCTCGGACTGCCAAACCCATGTGCAGGTGGGTGTCAGCTCTCCCCAGATCCCCAGAGCAGACCCCTGTACCCAGGACCAGCACCACCAGCGCTGTTTTACAACGTGCTTGGCCCCTTATGCAAGGAACCCTCAGGAAGACAAAGCACAGGAGTACGGGCAGGGCTGCCTGCATCTCAGAGACCCCTCGAAGGAGTAACAGCAGCATTTTCATTGACCCATTTATCACCTCAAAAATCCACCTGGGGAAGGAGAAGCCCATCCAGGCAGGCTCTGCCATCTGCAGTCTGCACGAGACGTGCCAGCTCGGCAGCAGACATGCTGCTTGGGTGCTTGTGAGAGAGAAGTCAGCACTGCCACCCCCCCTCTGCAGCCACAGTTCCACTGTTGCCAGGTGAGACAAGCCCACGGCACGGCAGTGAGGACGGGGGTTCAGTTTTGCTCATGCTAGCCAAGGGCAGAGGGATGCTCTGAACCGGCCCCAGGGCAGGACGACACACCAGACTCACCCCTGGCCCTTCGGGCAGATGAGCTGCAGGGAGAGGAACCAGTCATCCGTCTGCGGGTACAGGACAATCAGCATCGCTTCTGCAGAGGACGTGCTCACGCTCAGAGGGTAGCCCTGGAAGAAAGCTTAAAGAAAAGAGGGTGCTGTGCTGTGCCAAGACTAGGGAAGGAGGGCCCACAGCAATCCCAGGCTGAGACCACTTGCACAGGAATCAGATGCTCCTGTGGCTCCTTGCTTCCATCCTCAGGAGGCACCAGGGGGACAGAGAGGACCCTTGCTCCTGAGACCCTTGGGTTTTCTTTCATCTCAGCTCTTGGTACCTGCCTTGACAGTACAGGGCACCTGGAACAGCCTGTTTGCTTGGCTATTTCTCCAGTCCAGAGCTTAGCTTCTCTGCAATACACTGACCAATCCCAAACCTCCTGCCCACGAGGCTGGAAGAGCCCCAGCTGGTAAGCAGACCTTCCTTTGGTGGAGGCTAACTCCTGGTGCCAGACTAGCACCTGCACTTCAGCCCCTCTGGGCACATGCCAGCACAAGGACTTCAGGAGGGTTCGTGCCAAAATCGGTTTCCCTGGGACATCCCACAAAGCCCCGAGTCAGTTAACAGCTGACAAGGTCTAAAAGCAAAGCCCCAAGCTGGTGTAGCCGAGCTGGCAGCGGGTGCCAGCGTCTCTCATACCTGTGCTGCAGTTCTGTGTGGCAGTGAGGGACAGCACCGGCGAAGCAGCACTCACACACGCTACCACGGTGGCGTTGCCCAGGCTCACGGACGTCTGTGCAAACAGAGCAGTGACCCACGTCAGAGCGCCCTGATGCCACCCCCCTGCACAATTCATCTCCTGCCCACAGTATACAGGAACAGCAGGTGAGAATAAACCCTGCAGATCAAGATCACCCATCAATTCACCAGCTCTTCCTGGGCAAACCCACCTTCACCTCACCCTACCCCGTCGCTGCAGCGTGAGCACAGGGCGGCAGAAGTCAGAGGCAACAGGACATGAGGGCTGAGCCCTGCTCCAGCCCTCGGGAAGGCAATAACCAGCCCTGGCGACAAGCTTCACTGTCAGAATTTCAGAAGGATGATTTCTGGGTGTCACTGAAGGAGTCTGGGAATCAGCAACTCGGGCAGGAACATCCCTGGGTTTCCCTGCTCAGCCTCCTCTCCTGCTGGCAAGACACCAGGCTCCCATGGAGGAGATGGCATTGCAACTGCTTCCCACTTCATCTCCTCCGTGTCACTGCCACCACATGCCAACAAGCTGTGGCATTTGGGTTGGAGTTAGCAGGTGGGACACACTGGAATTGGCTAGAACAGGCTCAGAGTGTTTTGTAACAACGAAAAAGAAAGGGAAATAGTCCCACTGGTACCTACAACCCCTGGAGTTTGCTGCCAAACGAGCCCAGTAGCAGGGACAAAGCCCTGCAAAGGAAAGACAATCCCATCCATCAGCCTCCGCACCTTGTTAAGGAGGAGACTGACCACGAGGGAACCCCCGCTGTCCATGCCAGTGTTCAGGTTGAGGAGGAGAAGGGTGGGGGAGATGGAGTGCACGGGCACGCTGGGACCGTTCAAGAGCCTGTAGCGCACAGACACGACGTCCAGGTCCTCACGAACAACAGGCTGGTTCTGCAGACAGAAGCTCCTCTTGCTGGACACATTGCGTGAGGCTCCTGTGGGCAGAGTGGAGCTCCCTGCTGCTCCTGCACTACCTGGTCGGGGACCAGCTTGGCTCTGGTTTAGACTGCTGAAGTTAAGGAATGAACTTGTACTACCTGGTCTGCAAGCTGTGAAGGGAAAAAGGAGAGGAGTCAGCACAGCCAGGACTAGCACCTCATCCAGGCAGGGCCCCAGCAGCTCCAGACCTTCAAGTGATAGCACAAACTGGGGGTATTTCAGCTGGGTCAGGCCATAGTGTTGGCCACAGCCCCTGAAAGGCACCAGGAACTCTAGCATCAGCATCTGCAGGTTGGGACACCGATGAAAGCCAGTGGGTGGAAGCAACCAGGAGCTGTGGGGAAGCGGAGTGGGAACAGAGGAAGGGACAACACACAGTGACCTAACACATCAGTGTACCCAGGGAGTATTCACTGGCTAGTGGCAGAGCACAGCACGTAGCTGTCCCACAACCACAGACTGCACAAAAGTCTCTACCGGCTCCCCAGATATAAGCAGACAAGGCTGAGCAGAAAAGAGAAGCTCATCCAATACAGCTACAGGCACAAGCCATCATGTCATGGCAGCTGGAGTCAAATGTGACACTTGGGAGTCCCACAGCTGGAGCCTCCCAGAGACTCTAGTGGTCCCCTCGAACACCTGAGCTACCAGTGCCAGGCCCTCAAGCACATGGAAGGAGGCTCTCCTTTGAGGAAGAGATGGTAGAAACCCCAGTAGAATAAAATTTTTTTAAATGTACCTAGTTGGTGAGTTTCCAAGGCTCCAAGAGCCAAACAGGAATCATGGTCATGTAATAAGAGGATGCAAAGGTGCCTATCACAGCCACGAGGACCTTGTGACCTCCTGAGTCACAAGGTGCCACCTGAAATGGTGACATTGCCTCGCTACAACCCAAGACATTACCCCAAGTAAACCTCCCTGAGATGGTTTCTTGTCTGCAGCCTGCTTATGGCCAATCAACAGTCAACATATCATTAGTTTAGTGCATCTACACAAAACTATCATCCCCGTAAGATTTCAGGCCAGCCACTGCTTCCCAAACAGCTTTCAGAAAACACTATTGCTTCAGAGATCCTGAAATTTTCAGGCATTTCCCTTGGGTGGACACTGGAGCCTTCACTTCTGATCCCAAAGCAACAACTAGGTCTCAGCCCCCAAGGTTGTGCCCAGGCAACCAGCGCTCTCGGGAACGCAGGCCACTACAGCTGGCCACCCAAAGGCCCGAGAGAGACAGCAGACACAACGTTCTCTCTGCTCCTTCCCACAGGGCTGGACAAAGTGGAAGCCCACCTGTGAAGGAAGCCACCATCTCCACCGACACATTCGCGCCGGCCGCGCCAAGACTCTCCAGCATGATCTGCAGCCACTTCTCCCAGGGAGGCGAATCCAGGGTCAGGCTGCAGTTTACGTTCCCCGTGCAGGTGATGATCCTCTGGAAGGACTGAGGCAGCATGATGGAGCCCAGCACCACCCGCACAGTGCATGATTTTTTCTCGCTTGTCACGCAGCTTCGCAGCTCAAACCGCATCCCTGCGGCGTGCTTGGGAACAAAGACCCTGCAGGAGGAGGGACCAGCATTTTGTAGAGCTTGTGCTCTCAACACAAGCCAGCCATGACCCATCACAGTCCCCAGGGCTTTCTGGCAAGAACTAGTGTCATGGTTTAACCCCAGAATATCGGTTGGGGTCAGCTGCCCCGGCTGTGTCCCCTCCCAGCCCCTGGTGCACCCCCAGCCCACTCACTGCCGGGGTGAGAAGCAGATCACTCTGTATAAGCACTGCTGAGCAATAACAAAAACACCCTGGTGTTATCAACACTGTTTTCAGCACAGATCCAAAACATGGCCCCATACTAGCTACTGTGAAGAAAAATTAACTCTAACCCAACCCGAACCAGCACAAGTAGATTGCCCTGGCTGGTGGTGTAAAAATCCTTCCCAAGGGAAACATCTCAAAGACCTAAAATTCCTGCAGCTGAACCTCTAAGAGGGAAGAGTCGAAGAAGGGTGCTCACGTGCTCCCCCTGCACACCCCACCACCGCAGGGAGCTCAGAAACAGGCTTGGAGACCCCCCAGCTCCAGCCCCACACGGGAACAACAGCGGCTTCCCCCAGGCAGCACCCATGGAAGATCCCACCCCAGCGTGGCCCCAAGCCTTCCCATCCGCTGCTCTCACTTACTTGACATGCAGTGGCTTAGCAGGTGAGACGATGGTTTGTGGCATGGGAACACCAGGCTCCAGAACAGGCATATCAGTGAGTCTGAGCACAAACATATCTGCCTGGAACATATAGGGGCACGGAGTAGAGAAACCCTGCAGGAGGGGAGAGCAGACGGGTCAGCTGTGACGAGACACCCTGGGCAGAGTACAATGGCCAAGACCCTCACGAGGAGCCTGACCTTCACTTCAATCCTGCCAGCAGTCTCAGGGAGATGGGCAGCGATGAACCAGTCTCCGGCAGCAGGGGTGGTGATGTTCACAAAGGTGGTGTTCTGCACAGCACTGCTCAGAGTGATGCTTATGTTATAGGAAGGACGGACGGTCGCATTTGCAGGAAAACGAGTGCCCAGTGGATTGATCACAGGAGGGGCTCCGTAGCGAAAGTGCCTGTGACACAGAATGCCAATAAATTGAGGGATGTAAAGACACTGGCAAGATAAACTGGGATACAAACTCATCAGTGGGCACCCAGGCTGGCCTAGGATCGGAGAGGAAGCAGGCTGGAAAACCCCCACATTTCCAAGCGAACCACAAGAGCCATCATCTTCATCTGGTGATGACTGGCTTCTATTAGCCTATCCGGGATTTACTTGGCGATTGGTTTAACTTGACTGCTTATTAAGATAAGGATTTACATGGTTCCATCAGCCCTGAAAGCAAATTTCCACACTTAGTGAGGTTAAGCCCCAGCTGCAAGACCACTCCTTTTTCATTACCATCAGCAAATTCCCCATATAGACTAAATCATCAATGAAGAGCTCTCATTTTCTAGCTAAGATCTGCATCTTCCCTATTTCCTCTTGCAAGGAGGGTGGGCAGACAGACTAGAAAGATACTTACCATGTGACTGACTTCAGTACACCAGCACTTCTGCTTTCCAGATAAGCAGCCCAATGTTTGAAGTAGCAGAAAAGCAGGCAGCTAAGTAACAGGCGAGATATTTATTTGGGCAGCCAATTTGGCGTTTAATTTGCTCGCTTTTGGACTACACTGCAACAGAACATAACAGGCCCAGCAAGCAAATGTGACAGGTGATCTGTTATTAACCCATTTGAGCTTAGCCTAAGAAATGAAGACTATCGTTTAGCTCTTGGCTTGTCCCTCACATCCCCAAACTACTGGAAACCTTTCTGGGAAGCAGAAAGTGGAAGATCTTCTGTGACAGGCTGCTCTGGAACAACTAAGAGCACCAGTCTGTGTCCAGGACACACCAGGGAAGTGCAAGCCAAGCAGCTTCAGTCACTTCTGAGACCTCTGTGGGGTGGGTGCCAGAGAGCCACGTGTCTCTACGGGCACAACTTGCCCAGGAAACTTGGTACCCTCCCAAGAGACAGCTCAAAGTCTTGCAAGTTTTTGACTTCAAATCCTCCAGCAACTCAAGTACTGCTTTAAGCAGCATTTCTTTCACTGGCATTGAGTTTGCAATCTTCTCACATTCTTGTGTCTGCAGGACTCAGCATTCCTCTCCTATCTCTGCTCCACACAGAGCCACGTCTCTCACAAAGTGTCCCCAGTCTCTTCAGTTCCTCTGTACTGGGGAATCTGTCCGTCTCCAATCGGTTTGGGTCTTCTCAAGTCCCTTGCAGTCCTGCCACATCCTTTGGTACCAGGCGCAGGATCCTGCCAGGCACAGGAAGGTCTGGGAACACCTTTGCTCATGAGCAGCAACACCAGCCTTGCTGTGCAACTCTCTCCAGTGTTTCTAAGGTGTCTCTTTGACACCACATCTGATAGACAACCCCACAGCCACTGGTGAACACAAAGTACTCCTACAGGTTTAAACACAGATTTAGTGCTAGTACATTAAGAAACCGGCTGCTGCAACTGGGGAACAGATGCCCTGCCTCCTACACCCAACCAACCACAGGCATAAGCAACAAGGACAAGAGAAGGACAGGAAGCCCCCCTGGGCAAGCACCGGCACAGGGACATACGCACACTGTGATCTCCATGCTGGTGCACTCAGGTCCTTTCCCCCGGGACGCTTGCAGGAGCCAGCGAAGCAGCACAGTGTCTTCTGGCACATGGAAGTGGAAGAGCTTGGCGTTCCCATACCAGCTGTAGAAGGACAGCTTCTGTGCGCTCTGAGAGAAGTACTCGGAGACATACAGGGAGTCTGAAAGGGAGAGAGCACAGGAATTGCTGGGGTGGCTGCTGGGGGCAGGCTACATCCACCCACAGAAGCACAGAGGAGTTCTAAGGCTGCTGGAGAGGACCCTGTGTGTCCCTGATTTCTCATCCCAGTCTCACTAGATACGTGGTGATCCACGCTGTTCCTCCAGCCAGAACCATCCACAACTCCACTACAAAAGCATCACCTGGAGCCAGCAAGAACGAAAAGATGCCTTAACTACACTCTGGGATGTGCTCTGAAGATCACAGATCACTGGAGACACAGAGGAGGAGGAAAAGGTCAGGAGGAAAAGTTGATGGCACAGGAAAAAGCAACAGAGTAGACAGCAGCAAACACTGGGGCAAATGGTGCAGAGCAGATGGGTGCTGGTAGCGCAGGGGTGCTCTGGGCTCCAGCAGCAGTTTAGGGTGTCAAAAGGCAAGAGCTGTGCCCTTGTCTGTCTCTGCTGAACGCACGGCTGATGTCTTACCCAGCTCAGGATACACGTACCACGCAACGTGCCGCCTCCCTGTGACACGCAACGCGATGAAAATCCATGTGCTGCAAACCTAACTGTGCGTTCGGATGTGCCTTCCAAAGGCTACAGATTTTCCTACCTGGAAGAAAGGCTGCTGGGATAGAGAGAACAGCCCTAGGGCAGGCTGAAACCTCATGCAAGAGGACAACAGGTCATCAGTCAAAGTGCCATCAGGGCTAGCTAGACTCTCCACGCATCCCTCTGCCCAGCTATGCCTACAGATCACCACCAGCCTGCTGATAGTGTCACCTGCAAAATTACATATTGGTGTTATTGTTAGCAAGAAACGAGCCAGACTGCAACTCAAGGGTGGGAAAGAAACATCACACCAGGGTTGAGAAGGGGGCAAAACTGCACAGAGAGAGCGGAGCCAAGGCATGCCACCCTCCCAAAAACAAGGTTCATAAAGCTCAGCAAGGGGGTAGAAGAATGTCTTCACATCGCTGCCGAGTCCTCCCAATGCTCCTTTCCTACTCTGGAATTCCCTGGAGTGGGGAGAAACCGTGGCAATTTTCAGACACAGATTCCTCATTTCTATCATGAATAAAGCAGCAAGTGTGGTTTAACTTTCCTTCCTCCAACGCTGCACAGGGTCTTGCTGGAAACACAGAGGACCCAATCGAGTTTAAGAAAGATGCCAAAGAAAGAGGAAAGCAGTCTTCAGGCAGGACCAGAGCCTTGGGACGTACTTCATGCCAAGAGGAACCTAATCCTAGCAGGAACTACGATTCATGCCCCAAAGGAGGATGCATGCTGGCCTGCACCCACGGTGCTGCAAAGACACAGGAATGGTAATCATGGCTTTAATTCCCTGGCAAATTACCAAGCCAAAGCCTCCGGGCATCCTGCAAACCCAACAGAGAAAGGAGGAAACAGGAAAGCAAGAAATACCAGCCATGCAAGCCAACTGGAGGATTCGCTGGTGGAGGAAGAGCGTGGCTGCCTTGCCTCACCGCAGGGGCTGCCCCGGCCGGGCGCCCACAGGGTCCAGCCAGGGAAGCAGCACTTGCAGCTCCTTCATGCACGGGGCCAGGCGAGGTCACCGGGAAGGCTGAGCCCCAGGCAGGATGGCAGTAAGTCCACAGCCCGTGGGCAGAGCCGTCCCGCTGCAGTCCCCGCGCCGGGGTTACGCTGCTCTCTAGGCCAGCGAGGAGCAGAGACCACAAAAGGGGCTTTTCAAGCAAATGCTCCCTGGCTGCAATGCCAGCGCAGCGCATGGGCTACTACAGCGGAGAGCTGGCTGCCATCCCCTACAAGCCCGGTGACATCTCACGCCCAGGAGGCTCAGAGGGGAGCAGCCTTTGGCCAGCAGTGTCCATACCCCAGCCGCACTCCGCACGCACACGGCACGTTCGTTTCCGGAAATCCGTGGAGATGTTTGGGCACAGGATGAGGGTAGACAGGGACACAAAGCATAATTAGAGCCCGGTCCTGCTCGGCGCAACAGATCCCATCAGACAACCTGCACGGGGATGAGCCCTCCTGCCTTGATACAAGCTGCTCCAACCCCATGGACTGTCAGGCTCTGCACGGCCAACAGCCACAGTCACCACCCACCCAACACGTCCTCATGAAGCTGAAGCACAATTTGTGTGGTTTTTGGGGGGGAGAGGGCAGGCAGGCTGTAAAATTAACTCAAGCAATCAGCAGTGCTATTTAAGGACTGGTCAATTATATGGAGCAAGCTTAAGCGCAGTGACAGGCCGAGGGCACGCCGGCAGACCTGCTCTGCCCACACACTGCCTGCGACCAGGTTAGCAGCAGCTGTGGCTGTACCAACAAAACACCAGCGCGGACAAAGTCCGCTCGCAAACAGCTTCTCGTGACAACCACCGGCCAAAGCCCAGCTCGGAGGCTTCGCTGTGCTGGGCACCCGAGAGCAGGACCCGGGGAGTGGGTAAGCTGAGCCCTGGGCACCCTCTGCCTCGGCTGACAAGGAAATACCACAGGCAGATAAAGTGAATATCGGCAGAGAAAAGCCAGAAAGACAGGTCACCGCAGGCGAGGCGTGTGCTCCCGCAGCCCATTTGCATCGGGAGAGCGTACTCTAGTCCTTGCTGTGCTCTGTGTGTCTGTCTCTATTCAGTATGCTCTGCACCAGCGTGGCAACACCTGGAAAGTCCCAATCAGCTGTCCCATGACGTTAAACAAGCCTTTAAACTGAGAAAGGGAGTTGTCCAATGGATGTTGTTTCTATCCTCTCCCATACAGATTTCACACAAGCAGATCTCCAACATATTATGCTAAAAACCAGAAATGTTTTTGTGACGAGAAACAAAACACAGTAGAATCACAGATGCAGAGAGGAGACACGTAATTTGAATTTCAGAATAAAGAGCCACCTGCGATAGCTTGGATGTGTTGGTCCAAAGATGATCTCATGGTAGTTTTAGGAAATGATACCTTGCCTGCTGGTTTCAGGGCTTCCCACCAAAAGGGTGAAGCCCTCATTTCAAAGCAGATGCCGTCTACAGCTACAGAGAGGGTGATCAGCCCGACTCAAGCAAAGCCATGGCTACGTGGCAGGACGTTTGGCTGTTTATAATGTAACAGAAACCCTGTTCCCTTAGCCCAGGCCAAAAATCTGTCTGTAGATGTTCCAGGAAGAGGACACCTCGCCCCTCCAGGGCTGATGTTCCCCGGGTCCCAGCCCTACCCCTCCGGAGGCATCTTCCCACCGGCGGGACGGGCGCCAAGACAAACCGAGCACCACACCTCGGGCGGAGGGGAGCTCCCCGGGGCCGGGAACCCAGCGAGCAGGATGCCAGGGGAGGGTGGGCCTGGGCCAAAGGCCATGTCACCCACCGGCTCCCCGGGGCTGCCTCCCTGCTCCGCCGACGGTGGAAGTGACAGCCAAGAGCCAGCAGCCTCGCCAGCGCAAGCCAACCTCCGCGACGGGGCCAAGCTGGCGAAGAACTTCACCTTCACCTTCCACCACGGGCCCCCCTCCCCGGCTGCCCCTCAGGAAGGGGGGGCGCGGGCCTCGGGGACCCCCGGCATCACCACGGAGAGCAGCCCAGCGCGCTGCCAAAACCCCGGCCCCCGCCCCGATGCGCTGGGAAGAAAGTCACCTGAAAACAAAGCAAAACCAACCAAAACAACCGCCGCGGCCACAGATCCAGCAGAAACCCCTCCGGGGCCGGCCCGACCTCCCGCTGCTCCGCCGCACCGGGGCTGCGGAGGGTCCAGAGCCCCCCCGAGCACCCAAACCGCTCGGGAAATCACGAAGCCACCTCAAAGCCCCCCCCCGGCAGGAGCTGCGGGACTCGGAGCGGCTCCGGGGCTGCGCGGCAGACGAGTCCCCGCTCACTTTAACGTTAAGCCGGTTGGTTTCCCACCGGCGCCTCCACTCTCCGGGACCCCGCCGGCCCCCGGGCGGGCCCCGACCCCCCCCCAGCCCGGCCCCTCTGCCCGCCGCGCCCCCTCTGTCCCAGCCCTGCTCCCCGCGGAGCGTCCCCGAGCATCTCCGCGGAGCATCCCCGAGCTGCCCCCGAGCCCCCCCCCCGCCCGGCCGGCACTCACCGGGGCCGGTGCGGTTGCCGCGGCCGGCGGGGAGCGCCAGGAGCTGGAGGAGCAGCAGCAGGAGCAGGCGCAGCGGCGGGCCGGCTCCCCCCGCCATGGCCGCCCGGCGCTATCCCGGCATCGCCGCCCGCCGCCCGCCCCGCAGCGCCATCGCCGCCGCCGCCCGCTTCCGCCGGTCCGCCCCGCCCCGGCCCGCCCCCGGCGGAACCGCCGGCCCCGGGGCAGGCGCTGGGACCCCCGCGGTGACCCCGGGGGAGCCGGGGCTGTCCGCAGAGCGGGGGGTGCGCGGGGACAAGCCTGGGGCTGGCGGGTGCTCAGATCCTGGGGGACACCCGGCACTGACCTGGGGGACCACCCCCCGACCCCCGTCCTGGGACAAGTTTGGGGCCCCCCGTGATCCTGGGGAAGTCCTGTCAGCACCCCAAGACCCCAGGGAGCCCTGTGACCCAGAGAGCTGAGACAGTCCTGGGGTTCCCCGGCACCCCGATAGTCCAGGAGGTCCCTGAGAGCCCCGGGACTGTGACCCTGGGAGCGGCTCAAAGCCCCGGGGGCACCCCGGTCCCGCGGGGAGTGCCCTGGGGAAACGGGGGGTGCTGGCACCAGGCTGCTGCCACGGCGGGCAGGAGCCTCCTCAGACTGCTTCTCAGCGCCGTGAAGGCGCGGTAACGTGGCAATCTGAGCTCATAACCTGAAATCCCAAACATTAATGTGCCTCAGTCAGCCAGGCAGCCCACCGTACCCCAGCTCAGCGCAGGAATTTTTGGGGAGGCTCAGCCCTTCCATCTGCATCTGGTCGTAGAAAGTCCAGTTGCCTTCTCAGGCCTCGCCTGTCTGCCCCGTTCAGGGGAGCCACAGGGGGTGGATGTGGCTTTCACAGGAACGGGCAACTCAGTCTCTGATTTTGACTTCAGAAGAGCCAAGGATCTTCCCCCTTACACACCTTTTCTTTGGGATGCCTGCCGATGCCTTTGTGCTCTCCACGGCCTGGACACGGCTTCCGAGTCCTTGCTCAGGCCAAAATCCCAGCGCTCACTTACAGGTCGCCCTGACTGAGGAGTCCAGACCTACTTCCAGTCGACCCCAAGCTCCCTAAAGATGGACTTTCTACTTCAGAAGCTCAAAATCTTTTCTTCTTCCTCTCACAGACCCGATAACATTTCTGATAAGTTTATTTGGTGTGGGAAGGAAATCCCCAAGGGAAGAGACGGTCATTTTCAAGGGGCTCTGACATCACCAAAAGCCCGGTCAGATCAATAGCCAGCACTGTCCTCATCGAATTTATGAGAAGACTTCCCTGAAGTCAGCCCGAGAGCCAGAGCACCTAAAGCATGGGATGGGAAGGGACTATTCTAACTCCCAGCTAGATTTGTTCACTGCCTGTTCGTTTCCATGTGCCCCTGTGTAATATGTTCAGAGCTCTCCTTCTGGAACGCGTCCTGCCTAACAACAGCATCAGCTTCCTCACCACCTTTTTGCTGGGCATGAGGGTATCATCCCCTTTCTGCTATGTTGATCCTTGATGTCATGCAAGTATCCTGTAATATCCTGGTCCTCCTCTATTGTGACAGTACACACATCTTTTTTTTTTAAATATTTTGGCCATTAATGAAAATTTCAAGGCCAGATCCATTGTCAGATTCCATCAGTAGTATCCCTCCAGTCTGATAATTCCCTTTCAACACTCCTGTTATCTTCTCCCTATTTTCTTGAGTTCCATCTTAGAAATCTTCCACTAATTGATAATTTCTCCAGTTTAAATCACATGGTCCCAGCACCACATGGTGCTGCTGTAACACGGCTCATGACTTACGACAAAGCTTATGACTGAGCTTTGAGATCTTGACCCACAACTTGATGGATTTGACTGCCCTCACTTCACTCACGCATATTGCAAACATCAATCAAAGCCTTCTTTAACAGCTAGTCCTCTCCATTTTTCATAATCTGCTTATTCCCAATAGCCTTTTGATACTAGGAAATCAAATTCCATCTAGGTATTAAACTCTTTTCCTCTAGTTTTTTTCCTGATTCTTTGGGATATAAAGTCATTTTACAATGTTTTCCCCAAGGAATGGCAAGCGTCTTCCACATGAGCTTTGAGTTCTCCCGGTTGATTGTGCTGTTGCTCAAAAATTTTTCTTCTGAAAGAAGAACAAACAAAGTCTTCTATTCTCATTCTACATTGATTTAGCCTTCAGCTCCACTTTAAAGGTAGTAGCTCATCATCAATCAGTCCTTATGAATGACTTCCCTGCAACGTTGTCTCTACTTATTTTCCTCTTAAAGGACAACAAAGGTGATTCAAAGTCAAAGATCTGAGAGTTCTGAGCATAAATCAAACTCCCCTAACGTAATGCAGAATCAGATCCCCGACACGTTACAATACCTGTTTTCTCACAACTCGGGCCCCTTGGGCTTGCTCCTGTTCCCTAAGAAAAGCATTCCAGTGTTCACTGACAGTTTGGGGTGGTGGATGCTGTAGGACATGTCACCTCCAGCCTGCCAGCTGCTCCAAACGCGAGGACACTCAAATGTTGTCGTTGGCTTAGTAACTCTGTGGGTTGCTCCTTTCCCTTTTGGCTAAGCAGCCTTGCAGTCTCAGAGGAAGGGGTGAGTTTGAATTAGGGAGGATCTCCCTTTAGCTGCAGAGCTGGAGCTGAAGCTCCCTCCTCTTCCACAGGCTGCACCGCAGGTGGACTCGAGCAGATCACCATGACCTGCAGCCAGGCAGAAGATCCAGCTGCAGTGGTATCTGCCTCCTCTTGTGGTGGCAACAAAAATTGCAAGGTTTAGAAGACTGGTGAGCTTCTGTCGATGCTGAAATCTGAGGAAGCATGGTGATGCTCAGGCCAGGGCTTCTGTCTGGCTTAGTGACACACTTGGCTCAGAGTAAGGCGCAGGTGCCTGTGTAATGGTTTGGGCTCACCACACCTGCTTCTTGCTCTTTGGTCCATGAGCCCTCAAGCGCAGCCCCTCCCCAGAAAGTCAGACACAGATGGAAGACCCTGTTCCGGAAAGTGTATTTCCTACCGTGTTTTAAACTGGCCCGAGAAGAAATCTGGACTATGCACTGAAAATATCCCTGTTTGAAGCTATGATCTGGAAAAGTAAATAATGGTGAGCTGTCCAAATGGAATCTATGGAGCTTTAACAATGCTGACCCATGAATTTTGATAAATATACTTCTACTATTAATAAAGGCACTCAGCTGCTCAACCATTGCAGGAGGTATAAAACCTTTCTGGTTGAGCAGCTGCAATGCACATTTTGCTGTATTGCTTTCCATAAATCCCTAGTTGGGATCTTCTTGGCCATGTGCAAATGTCTCTGGAGAGCACAGAGCTGGCAGAGTCTGCTCCTGTATCTCTGTCTGGGCCTGGTACAAGGAGTAAAAAAGCAGTGCTGGCTGGAAATCCCTATGTTTTAACCAGAGGATTCTGTTGTGAGCATCTGCAAGGATGGGGGATTCATGCTGCTTAATGCCTTTTCAGTCACGAGGGCTCAAAGAGCAAGACCCGAGTTTTTCACAGGTCAGCTTTGAGGTGGATCAGCAAAAAAGGTTTTCTAAGATGTTGCTTGCAATGTTGAACTTCTTGTGATGGCAAAGGGGAGCTGACAGGGTTTTAAGTTTTGTGGAATACTTGTTTTTATCAGCCCTGTCCTGTCTGGAGGGGTTTGTGCAGCTGTGCTTGAGGTGGCTGCTCTGCTGGGAACAGTTTCTGCTTTTAGGAAAAGAAGGAGAGAAAGTATTTGAAGTCCTTCATCAAAATGGGCATTTTAGTGAAGGCAGAGTCTATTTTCTGTCTTCTGTGACCACTCTTCCTTTTTCCACTGGCAAAACAGCCAGTGGAGAAGGTGGAAGGATCCTAAAAACTGTGGATTAAAATGTATTTCAATATTCCTGTATTTTCAGGCTGCTTGACTGGAAAAAAATCCCCTTTAGCTCAGTGACTGATTGAAGCCGTCTCCAAACAGACAGTATCTTTGGAAAGTGATGGAGGGTGATGGGGTCACAGAAATGAGACAATAGGGTCTCATGATTAGCAGGGTAAAAGGAGGAAACTAAAGAACTTTAAATCAGTTAACTTCAAATCACAAAAAAAAGAGTGGGACATTTAATTGAAGAGAGAGGTGAAAATAACCATGGCCATTGCCAAGAATGAATAATTTCAGATGAGTCTGTTTTCCTTCTGTGACAGATTCCAGTCCTTGGTTCAACATTATTATTCACTGTCCTTTCGTCAATAACTTATGAGTTGTAATGGAGAAGGTGCTTATTAAATTCTCAGATGTTTCTGGGCTACAGAGGCTGTGAGCACCCTGGGTTAAAAAATCAAACATCTGGACAAATCAGAGATCAGTTCAGTATGGAAAACAGGGATTTAGGAAAGAGTAACTGTCCAAATGCATGGCAAACTGCTTACGCAGCAGCTTTTCAACATAAGAACTATAGGTTGCACCAATCATGAGTTATTCTATTGGCACATTGAGTGCCAATATGGGATGTATAAACAGAAGAACAGTTTGTAAAATGTGTGACATTTCCCTTCCTCTTTCCAGCAAGAGCATCTCTCAGCCGGGGTCCCAAGATCAGCTTCCGGTAAGAAATTAATTCTGTATCTTCCCGCTGCTTCTCTGCAATGGGAGATTGCTGGTAAACTCCCCTAGGATGATGCTTACCCCAGAAGTATGTACTTCTGTCTCCATGTCCAGGACACTCTCCCTAGGGCCGTCGCTTTCTTATGCTAGCCAAGCTACCCGGACAACGCTGTTTGCACCCCCTCAAGAGACCGGTAAAAGTGTTGTGATCAGGTAAGTCATAACTCTCAAGCTTGTTTCCTAATGTCACTTCAGCTCCTCTTTCAATAAAAACAAGCTTGGAGATGCCATTTGCCTTGGTGACTATCAGATAACACAACACTGTGTTGTTCTGTGAGTATCTTTGAACCACAGATGCTTTGTCCATCAAGGATAAATGTTGACAAGAGGCGAGAAAGGCCTCCAGGTAGTGAAGATATCAGAACAGGCTTTTGTCTCACCTGAAGATGTTCATCTTCCTTCTTCCACTGAAGCTGCTAACTGGGACTCTGCCTCCTGAGCACCGCCATGGTCCCCAAAGTCCACCTCCCTCATGTCACCTCGTGCCATTTTGGGCTGCCGCTGCCCTGGCAGTGCAGAGATTGCTGCCGCCTCTCTCCTCAGCACCGGAGCTGCAACAATACGAGCTGCAAACCAACGCAGGGCAGCAGTGGGGTGGGTGTTTGACCTGCTCCACTCCAACCACCCTGCCCGGCGGCCTGTGCAGCTGGGCAGGAACACTGCCTCAGGCTGTAGGAAGCTGCTGCCAGCGTGTCTGGCCCATGGGGCAGGCTGTGTCCTGGGGCACACGAAGCCACAGCCACCAAGGGATGCCCAGTGAAAGGAGCCTGGGGCTCACATGGCCCTGTGCTGTGAGCCAGGAGCCATGGGGTGCCTGACTGACTGCTGGGGCACCCAGCACTGGAAATGGGCTGCTGGGGAGGGTTCCTGCACCTCTCCGAGCTGGCACCCGTGTCCCCAGTGTGCTCAGGACCTGGGGCTGGCTGGCAGCCCATCCCTGCTCCTCCAGCTCAGCCCTGCAGGCAGGACCAAGGCTTGGCCCTCTGCACCCTCTGCCTGGCCCCGATAAAGCACCACGGCTGGAGGTCCCCATCTTGTGGCAGCGGGGACATATGACCGGGACAGAACTCATCCCGGCTCTTTGGAGCTCAGCGGTTCTTTGGCCAGACAGAGCCCTGGGAAAGCGCTGCAGAGCCAGGACACTGCCCAGGGCCACACGCAGGGTCCTGCCTCAGGACACAGCACGGCATGGGAGCAGCTGGAAGCGAAAGCCTGGCAGAGGCAGTGGGGACAACTGCCAACCCCGTCCCCTCCACACACACACGTACCGTCCCCTGCGTTGCTCTTACGCCTTGTCTCATGCACACACCGCGCTCAGGACCACAAGGGTCCTTCGGGCTGGGTTTGGAGGAACCCAAGTGTGTGCAGAATTTGATGCTGGCTCTTCCCAGTGCTTTACACGCTAGCCCACACTGCCTCGCACACCTGTGTGCCATGGCCCCCCGCTACACCCCTGCTCTCCCTGGGCTCCCCGGGGAGCAGAGGCTCTCGGCAGAGCAGACTGTGCCCTCTGGGTGATGTCAGCTGCAAGGGTGCACCCTGCCCCAACACCCTGCTCCATGCAAAGGTAGATCAGGACGGTCAGTGATGCCCTGACCAGCTTTCTCTTCCTCTCCTCACCGTGCCCAGGTGTGGTGGGCATGTGGGGTCATGATGCCTGTGGTGCTCTGCAGGAGAAACCCCAGGGGCTAGAGAGCCTCCCTCTTTCTCTCTCTCTCCAGAGTCATTTGGGGTCTCTCCTGCCTCTGGTGCATTCATTGATGATGACTGGAGGCCATGGGGCTAGGGCAAGCGTCCACCCTTGCAAGCGTCAGGGAGCAAAGGGGCCCATGGCAAGCTTGGCTTAGCCCCATGCTGTGGCTGCGCCACCCCTCAGGGCTTTTCTGAATCTTCACCCCGAGCACCTCCCAGCCCTGGCAGGGACCAGGAAGCCTTACTCAGCACCTGGCAGGTTGTAGCCCCTTGGGACTATCTGCTGCCCCATCTCCCACCACACCCACAGCTGGAGGAGAGCCCACACTCTCCTTTATCAGCCACCTGCCGTGCGTGTGTGTGTCCCCCTGTCCCCCCCCCCAGTGGCTGCCCAGCTGTGGGCCGCGATAAGGGCCAGGGCTGTGCAGACACCAGCACTGCAGCACCCAGCACCACTTTGCTGCCTCTGCTCATGTTCCTGCCCTGACACCCCTACCCCGCTGCGGTTCAGGGCCCAAAGAGCAGGATCTGGGGCTGAGCTCTGTCCGCTGCCCTTGCAGTTCCTCATGCTTGCTGTCTCCCCGAGCCTGCCAGCCCCCCAGGACCCCTCCAAAGTGACTCCCCGGCAATGCAGCGTTAGGTGGAAACAGAAGCCCTACGATGCCACACAGCCCTGCGTGCTAGGGATGCACAGAAAGATGCCCATGCACTTGGGAGTCCTCAGGGTGCCCTCACTGTGCCACCACGCAGGGGCTCACAGGCACCAGGAGCCCCTGTACCCCACTGCCTCCCACAAGAAATACCAGAAGCAGATGATCTCCAACAATTTGGCCTGAACAGGGGCAGGGAGTGCACAGGGCTAGTGGGGCAGGAGGGGATCCCGGCACAGGCTGGGGCTGCAGGGACCCCCAAGGGCCAGACTCTGGCCACTCTCTGTGATTCTTCCCCCTCCACTGGTGCCTGGAAACACTCTGCTCACCCCCAGAGCCCCACGGCTGGCCGAGCAGCATCTGCCTGCCAGGCACTGCCGCCCAGATGCTGCTTCCTCTCAGAGACAGCAAAACCAGAACCCCTCTCCTCCACCTGCCCACCTGGCACTGGGAGTCCCCAGAGCACATCCCTCCCACTCCTTCCCTGCAGACAGCAGTCAGAGCAGGACACCAGGGCTGGAGCACAAATGTCAAAGATTTTATTTCAGATCATTTGTCTGCTTGCTGTCGGAAGGCTGGCAGTGTGTTGGGTCCAGCTCTAGCCACGGTCCCGTCTTAACGGTACTTGGCAGTCAGCACGCTGCCCACGGCACACAGGAACTTGTCCAGGGAAGCGTGGACCTCCGGGGTCAGGGCAGCGGGGTGGTGGATGGCCATCACCACCAGGAAGCAATGGCCCAGCAGCTGAAAGGCAAAAGGAGATGGTGAGCAAGGGGGTGAGGTGAGGGGGTGGCCAGGGGGGTGCAGGAGGGCGGCGGGGCTGGTCACCGCTTCCCAGACGCTCACTTTGAAGTTGACGGGATCCACGCGGAGCTTTTGGGCGTGGAGGTCACTGAGCTTGGAGAGGGCACCCGCGATGTCATCGATGTGGTTGACAGCCTCAACCAGTGCAGCCGCCACCTTCTTGCCGTGCGCCTTGATCTGAGCGGAGCCGTGGCTCAGGTCGAAGTGGGGGAAGTAGGTCTTGGTCTGGGGGTAGGTGGCAAACATCCTGGGGGACAGAGGGGGCCAGGGACAGGTGAGACTGGGACTCAGAGGATAGGGAGAGGATGGGGGCAGATGGACGGAAGCGGGGACAGACAGACAGACAGAAGAGGGGGTGACGGCAGGGAGGGACACATACCTCTCCAGGGTCTCAGCGCCATACTCCTCGGCATGGCCGCCGATCTTGGCGAAGACGCCCTTCACGTTGGTCTTGTCGTTGGCAGACAGCACCATGGTGTCACCTCCGCGTTGGCAGCCCCCAGCACGGGTGTCCCCGCCGGCCGCCGCCGCCCTTATATGCGGTGCCGGGGCCCGGCCCGCCCCGGCCCGCCCCGCTCCGCCCGGCCCCGGCAGCGCTGGACCCCGGCCAGGGCCGCGCCCCGCTCCGCCCCCCGGCCCCGGCCCCGGGCCCGCCTGGGGGGTCGCAGCCCCCGGCACCAGCGGGCCGGGGGTCGGGACTGGGGTCAGGGCGGCGTCAGCGCAGGCGGGGTGGCCCGTCCCCTCGGGCACAGGCTGGGTTAGGCTTCGGTTTAGGTTTAGGCTTCGGTTTAGGCTGTGCTGCCGTGGGCTGAGGTTAGGGTTCGGTCCGGGTGTCCCCTCCCGGCACAGGCTGGCTCGGGGCTCGGCGCGGGGCAGGGGCTGAGGTCCCGGGGGCGCACAGGGCGCTGGGGCAGCGGCGGGGGATTGTAACTTCAGTGGCGTGGTGGGAGTCCGTGTCCCCCAGACGGGGGCTGCCCAGCGCCCCCAGCACCCCCAGCACCCACTCGTGGCCCCCGCAGGCACGTTCGGGCTGGGACCTGCCCCGGGACCTGCCGTGCCCCGACACGCACCGCTAACGCGGCCCCTGCACCACCCCGGCACCCACACGCTGCCCCCGCGCACAGCCGCCGTCCCCCACAGCCCCCATCACACACCCCCACTGCACCCACGGCTCCCGTCCCCCCAGGGCACCCCAAACCGGTGTACCCCCACAGTATGTGCCCTCCTCACCCCCTGCTCCCCGAACTGCACCCGCACCCCTCTGCACGCAGACCCCGGAGCTCCCTGCCCCATCCCTCTCTCTGTGGGATGATGTGCTTGGCCCCAGTGCCGCGGGGTTCTGGGTGACCCCGACTCCTGGGAAGGGGGGACACTCGGCAGAGCCACGGGGATCAGCGCCGGCCTGCGGCGACAGGAGCTCACAGCCAGGGAAGGAAGGTGTGCAGGGCCACAGTGGCCCATGGCAAGTCCCGTGTGGCCCAAATGATGAAAGCAAGGAAGGCAAGAGGGGCAAGAAGATGAGGAGGGTGAGTAAGGCGAGGAGGGTGAGGAGGGAGGGGGGGGCTGTGGTGCTTCGAGTAGGTTCGAGAGCTGGCGCAGGCAGGCAGGGGACAGTTCACACCCGTGTTTCCTCCACGGCCGATGGGCCTTATCGTTTGTGTTCGGGGGAGATTAGGTCGAGCTGGCACCGTTTCAGGGCAGGGAAGGAGGGGAGGATGGAGGGGCTGATCTTCTGGGAAGCAGAGCCCTGGGAAACTGTCGGGGGAGTGTGTCTGCTGCCTGTACGTGCATCAGGGAGCAAACTGCAAAGGCAGAAGAGCCCTGCAAACTGGTGGCACAAGAACAAATGGGTGTAAATGCAGCCAAGGAAAACGCCGGGACGTAGACTGGGATGCGTCTGAGCACGGAGGGAAAGCGCTGTGCGTTCGTGAGCTCACCTGCAGGAGCAGGGGCCGTGGTGGCCCGGGGATCCCGGCCCTGGATCTCTGCAGGCAGGGTCCCCGCATGCCCAGCACCCGGCAGCCGCCTGTACTGGGCCAGTGCAGGCACTGCTCTCCTCATACACCCTCTCCCACCCCTCACGAATGCTCATCTCCTTCTGGTGTCACCGCACAGAGCAAACCCAGGGCTAGTTTACTATCTTACAACCCATCACCTGTGACCTGAAGACAATGACTTATTTTAAATTTAGGCTCCAACCCCCTGAAACCAGTGGCCGTGTGCTGGGCTGCAGCTCTGCCTGTCCCACTCCCACCCTGCCCAGGTGCCAGGGGACCAGACACCCAGGGCAAGTGTGGGGGCACTTCCCTGGCAGTCAGCAGGGATTTGTGGCTCAGGGGCTTGAGCCCAAGAGCAGTGTTTGTGCTTAATGGTCTCTGGTGGATTTTTTTCATTCCATGAACTCGTTTGATTGCCTCTGGAGCTCATGCAGGCACTCGGCTCCTACAGCATCCTCAGTAAAGTCCTAAGCAGCCGTTGTGATAGACGGACCCTGGAGGGATTCATCCTACCCCATCAGAGAATCCTTCAGGGGGATGCCAGCACCAAGTTTGGCTTGGCACACTCTTCCCCCTGCTCCCCAGAGGGATGCAGGCACAGCAGGGTGACGGCCTGAGCTCCATTCCCCTGGTCCTGCTGCCAGCATCAGCCGCATCCCAAGCGGGGGCAGGGTGGAAGCAGGCAGGGCCCGGGGGGCACCCAGGGTGCCCGTGGCCGGTGCTGCCTCCTGTACCATGGCTGGCCTCACCAGCCGCTCCCTCCTTCCCCCCCTCCAGCAGGAGCACCATGAGGCTCCAGCCCACCCCAGCCCCGGCACAGACAGACACGGTGCTGTGGCAAAAGAGTCTTTATTGATGGCATCCAGGCACGGGTGGCAGCTTATCTGTACTTCTCAGCCAGCACGGCAGCCACGGCTGACAGGAACTTGTCGAAGGCAGCGTGCACCTCAGGGGTGTAGTCCTTGCCCAGGTTCACAGCCAGCACCACCTGGAAGCACTGCGACAGCAGCTGCAAGGCAAAAAGAGGACTCAGCACCACTGTTATGGCCCTCTTACCCCCAGCCTGGTCCCTGTCCCTCATCCCACATCCCACATCCCCCTCCTGCCTTGAAGTTGACGGGGTCGACACGCAGGTTGTAGGCGTGGAGGTTGCTGAGCTCAGACAGGGCCTGGCTGAGGTTGTCCATGTTCTTGACGGCACTAGTCAAGGCGTTCACCACCTTCTTGCCATGGTTGCGGACCTGGTCGGAGCCACGGGTCAGGTCGAAGTGGGGGAAGTAGGTCTTGGTCTGGGGGTAGGTGATGAACAACCTGCCGGAGCGGGACGGTCAGTGCTGGTGACCCTCAGCTGGACACCCCCCCCCCAGCCCCCCGTGGGGCTCCCACCCGCTTGCCCCCCTCGCCCTGGGGTCCCCAGGCCGGCCTGCACCTCCACAGGGCTTCTTCTCCTATGACCTCTGCGTGGCCTGACACCTTGTCCCAGGTCTGCTGGATCATCTTCTTGTCTTCGGCGGTCAGCATGGTGGCAGCTGGCAGTGGCGAGCAGGTCTTGGTGGCAGCTGGCAGTGGCAGACAGGTCTTGGTGGCAGCAGTACCCACGAGGACGCTCTCTTATAGCAGCCAGCACCTCCATCCCGGCCTTATCTTATCGTCTGTGCAGTGCCGGGCCCAGGGAGTGGCTGCTGTGTGGCCTTGGGGGGCCCCGACTGCCTCGGGGGGCCCAGCCCTGAGGAGGCCCCGAGGGACCCGGCTGCCCTGCCCTGTCCCGCCCCACTGCACCAGCCCCACACCAGGCGGAGGGTGGGGGGCAGCACCCGGCTGGGCTGTCCCGTGGTCAACAGCAGCCACAGGCACGTCCTGGGGGTGCCACAGCCTTGGGCTCACCGCCCGGCACGTCCTCAAGCCTCCTGTCGGGACCCACATTCCCCCTCACCGGGCCCGGGTCCTCCCTGGCCCCACGGGTGTCAGAGCAGGTCCCACACGTGTCCCTGGTCCCTCACGTCCTCCAGCCCCCGGCACATCCAGCCCCTCTCTGCCTGAAGAGCCCCTGGGTCTCTGAGCAGGAGCCATGGACAAACTCTCCTGGGCTGTGCTGGGCATCTGCCATGAGAAACACCATCTCTCCAGCAGCCTGAAGAAATCTGGGTGGGGAAGAACATCCTTTTTGGGCACATGGTCTTCCCAAAGTCCATCCCGGGATGCCTGTCAGGCCTGTGCTTCTTTCCCTTCCTCTCAGCCCAGCGTGTGCTCCTGCCTCTCCCCGCACACACTGGGACATCCTGCAGGGCATATGGTGGTTGGTGACAGTCACATCCTTCGCTCAGCCTCTCCACAAAGTCATTGGGACAAATTTGGGGTTAGGGATGCACCAGATGCTGACCTACCTAAGTTGTGGACTTAAATGCTCAGGTTATCTGAGATCCACAAACGTAGAAGGTTTTAAAAACTGCTGTGGTACAATGTGTGACACGTTCAGGGGAATTTGGTGGCTTCAGAGCTTCCTCGCTGTCTCTCTCTCCCCCTTGACCAAACACGGTCCCAAAATTTTGTAAATAAGCTGAGGACCACAGCTTGCCATGCGAGTTCAGGCTGTCAATCAGAGTGTGCTTGAGACTTGGCACCAACCTTTTCATGCCAGAAGTCCTCAGAGAGAGGCATGGGCAAAGAATGCAACCTGATAATTCTTTTCACAGCAGTTCACATGGTGCCGTGTTACAGGTTTTTGACCAAGCCAGCCCTGATAACACGCTGATGTTCTGGTTTTGCTGAGCAGTGTTTGCACAGCATCAGGGCCATCTCTGCTTCTCAGTCTGGCCCCCCCTCTTCCTCCTGAGAATAGATTTGGGGGTGTATGATATGCAACTGGGCAGATAGCCCCAACTAACCATGGAGGTATTTCATACAATATAATGCCATGCTCAGCAATAAGAGGGGAAAGAGGGGGGTTCAGGGAGTTTTAGGAGGGTTACCCATCTTTCTTGATCAGGAACTGGCTGGGCATTGGTCTGCCCATGGGAAGCGGTGAGTGATTGCCTTTGTATCACCTGTTTTGTTTTGCTTTCTTCCCTCTTCTTCCACTTATCAAACAATTATTTCTGTTTGTTTGTTTGTTTGATCTTGACTCCCAATTTTTCTTACTTTTATTCTTCCTTTCCTCTCCTCCTCATCCCAGTGAAGGGGGGGGGGGGGGAAGTGTGTGAATGTCTGTGTAGTGCTTAGCTGCTCAGGGGGGTTAACCCACAGCAGGTATGTATGGAGGGTCCCTGCACTCCCCCCAGGGTGACCGTCAGTTCTGAACTCTTCCCTGTCGCTGCCTTCTAGAGAAACCCTGGGAATTTGTGGTCCCTCAGACACCATCAACACTGATCTCCAGTGGCCACTAGTATTCCCAAATTTCAAAGTTCCAAACTTTTACAAAAATGTGAAGTTCCCTGTATAAAAATAAGAGATGTCAAACCGAGTGGATGGTTCCTTTACCACACCTGTCTGGCACGTGTGACAGCCCAAGGTGTTAATGAAGCACATCAGATACTCTGTCCATACACCACGGAGAGGAGCATGAGAATACAATGCCCAGCATTGCTCTGGGCACGTCACAACACACAGCAGTGAAGGTTTTGTTCACAACAGGCCGTGACAGGTTTTGGATAGGCCGAACAAAAACTCTGGGTTCATTCAATATCCCAGCAGGGTAACAGACTGTTTCTGGTCAGCCTGGAAACAGGTTTCAGTGGCTGATACCTTTGGTGAGCAGTAGCAGTCGTAGGGCTTTAGCCTGTTCTGGGCTTCTGCTCACTGTTATGTTATTCCCACTGAATTTACCCAGCTTCTCACATGAATTAATACATGAATTCATTAGTACCAGAATCAGTACATAAATTCACACGGCTTAGAATTTTCTTCTCCATATTGCGTAGACATTTCAGAACACTCCTGCCTGAGCAGTAAGGTGTAGGTGGAACACATGGAGATGAAAACGCAGAGACCATAGCTCACATTTGAATTATTTATTGGGTTTTGCAGGTGACAGAGCCCCTGCATAGGGGATTTGAGAGGACTGCATCGGAAGGGATCAATACCCCAGAGCCTGGCAGCTGGGATGTGCCACGGATGTGCATTCCTCACCCTCTGTGGGGGACATTTATCTGTACTTCTCAGTCAGAACAGAGGAAACACTGGACAGGAATTTGTCCCACGCAGCATGAGCTTCTGGGGTGAAGTCACTGGGATAGCGGGCAGCCACAGAGCACAGGATACAGTGGGAAAGCAGCTGTAAGGGAAAACAGGATGAAATCCATCATAACCAGTAACAGACGTCAGTCTAGGGGTCTGCAATGGACCCTGGTCCCAGTGTTTTGGGGACGACAGCTCCGTGTCCCAAGCAGGTAACGCTGCTGCCTGGTGCTAATGGGAAGAAGCAGAGTTGCCTCTGGCATAGGGAAAAAGGCACTCCTTGATCCCACTCCCTCTTCCAAATGTCCCTTCCTTCCTCACCAAAGGGAAATGCAGCAAGGTGGAAATGTTTAGAATTTACCAAGACTTTGTTCAAGACAGGTGATATAACCTGATGTGTGAGGGAGATTCATAAATTACAACAAAGGCAGCAGAGACTCGAGTCCATCTAACACAACCCATAGGAGCCCCCTGAGTAGTACTTTGCTTGAGCAAGACCAGATCTTTCATTAAAAGATCCAATCTCAGGGTAAAAATCAGGTGGGGAACAAGGTGCGACATGAGTTGATGAGGCTGTGCGGTGCAGCCAGGGACCAGCGGGCCGTTAGCCAAAGTTATCTGTGGTCTCTAATTCTGTGATGGCAGTTTTCATCCCTGAAAGTCTCTGTGCTCACTCACCCTGAAGTTCACTGGGTCCACCCTGAGGATGTAAGCATGCAGCTCACTGAGTTTGGCCAAAGCGCCTCTGATGTCATCGATGTGCTTCACAGCTTCCCCGATGGCATTCATGACCTTGGAGCCATGACCACGGAGCTGAGCCGAGCCTTGGCTGAGATCAAAGTGAGGGAAGTAGGTTTTGGTTTGAGGGTAGGTGGAGAAAAGCCTGGAGGAGAACACGAGAATGAAATTCAGCAGTGGAAATGGTAAAACCTCAGAGCCAGTGCAGTGTAAACCTGCCAGCTGCAGAAGGGCACTCCTGCAGCAGCTGTAACAGAGCGTTGGGAGCTTGAGGAAAGCATCTGTCTGCTCTTAAACCTCCCCTGCAGTATGAGAGAAGAATGAAATAATAAAAATGATGTTAAACAATGTATTTGAAAAAAACCAACCAAACCAATAGTCCCAAATTGTCACTACACTTCCCGTATTACATTGCAAGCCATTTTGCAGGACCTTCAAACTAGTCTGAGCTGAACAAACCAGAATGGATATGAGTGGTACTCAGAGTTTTGGAAGGAGTGTCGCAATGCTTTATATTGAGCTGTAAACAACACTTAAATAACTTTGAATAACATCATCATTTCTGAACAGTTTCCAGACTATTATCCCTTTTGTGCCAGCTTGCTTCATTTGTATGAATTCTGGATTACTGTGCTTACTTCATGCAGGGGGTCCAGTTGTCTTGTTTCCTAACAGTTTGTTATTTATCAGCTGGAACAATGAAACATGAGTATCCGGTGAAATTAGTGGATATCTATTCTCTCAATGCCTAGAAACTGCAAAAGAAAGTGCATCACTTGTGCAATAAACCGCTTCAAGTTCATTTCCTAACAGTGATAAGCCTGTTTCAGGACACCGAGTATGAAAAACTTCGAATTCCTCACCAGGGCTCCTGGCTGTGAATTCTTCTGAATTGCTGTAATGAAAAATAAACCTATAGAATTGCTTAGAAAATTATGTTTCGCTATGAGAGTTTGAAGCATTTACTAGCACGGATATAATTACACACCAAACCACATAGAGGTCATCCATCAACTCTCACCAATCCCCCGTGGGCTCTCACTCGTGCAAGTTTTACATGAGATGCATCCTAATAGCAAAGCCAGAGGAGGGACCCTCTTTGGAGGGGTTCTGGGGGACTTACCTCTCCAGTGATTCTGCCCCGATGGCATCGGCTTGGGTGGCCACCTTTGCCCAGATGGCGACCACGGCGGCCTTCTCGGCTTGAGTCAGCGTCATCGTGCGGGAGGGTGCAGGCTCGGGCTCCTTGCAACGAGTGCTCAGGGCAGGTTTGGACTCATCGTCCTGACAGCCCTGGTTATAAAGGGGAAGGGGAGAGCGGACCCTGGCGCCTGTCCACGCTCATTGGTCACTCCGGAGGCCCACCCATGGAGGTGGGAGACTCTTATCTCCCCGGGAAACGATGCCTATTTCGGCAAGGGTCAGTGCACTGCCCTCCTCGCTTGCTGGTGTTATCAGCTTCTTGTTTCTTAACATAATGGCCGTGTGGCCAGCAGAAATTGTGTGAACACATATTGATACGTGAACAGAGAGATAATGCTGGAAAATTCCAGTCACGGAGCGTTAGGACACATCTTTAAGCTGAGGAGTGTATGGACTCCGAGCAGGATAAGGAGCTTGGAAAAAAAATCTGAATTTTCTGCCTTGCTTCACAGATGTGAACACAAGACAGGGCCTTTCTGTGTCATGTCGCACACTTCCAGTATATGTGGCTGCCACGTGGCCCAATATTTAATATAAAATGTTTTCTAAGTAGAACTAGGGACAGGCTGGGAGACGTGCAGTATAGTTCAGTGGGGGAGTGAGACCCTGATTTGGGGGGAATCAGTGGAAATTTTGCCATTTGCTTCAGCACTGCCAGGACTTCGCGTTGCCAGCCTCTGACAAAGAATTAGGGATGCACTCCACAATTGATGTTGCTTGTAACAGCACCAGCAGTACTGATTCCTATGGCTACAGGGAGAGGGAGCTTCTGAAATTGGTAAGGGTCCTACAAAAAAGCATGTGTATGTGAGAAAGCCCAGTCAGACTTTTTTTTTTTTCATCACTAAATGCCTCATATTGCACATCTGATTTCTAGCTGTGTGATCTTGCTGTTAATTAGCCTTTGAACAGTACAATAGCCCTCAGCACCCCAGGCAGAGCTGGCGCGTGCCGTGCTACGGGCTGGACATGCGCAGGAAAGCCCGGTCCCACCATAGGTGGCTTGTAGCTTCAGGGCATGGGCACACTTGGTGGGTGAAGGACCAAACAAGCAAAGGGAAGATGAGCACAAGTCTGTAATCACAGATAAATGGGCAAAGTGTCAAAGAAATACCCTAAGGGAGATGGTCCCTGCTTGAACCTCAGGGAATTAATATCCTGCCAGCGCATGAAGCGGGGGTGAATCTTTCTGCCACCCTGATAAACTACAGCAGTCGTACACACCACCGAGTGCTGGCACTGTGCACGGGAAGCTGCCTGGTACAGTCAGAGAGGTCAGATAGTGTTCTGTGCCGCAACAGCCTTGTGCTGAGAAGGTTTATATGTATAAGCCAGATTCCTTGCAAGACATGTCTGCATTTCACAGCAATGCTGCCAACTGCTCCAGGGGCTGCTCCCCAGACGTGGTTGTCCTGCGAAGAGGAAACCCTTCTAGGGATCTAATGATACTTGGGTCCAGCATACTGTTGGCTATCTGTACCAAAGTAGCAATGCCAGTGCAATCCCACCACCCAGCCTCCCTAAATATCTCACAGGAGCGTGCGCTGAACTTGGAGCCTCCCTTGGGGGCCGCGGTGCAGCTGTGTGATGCTGCCGGACAGGGGGACCCGTCTGCCAGGAGGCGTTGGGTCTGGGGTGGGAGCCAGGCTCTCACGTGCGCTGTGCTCGTGGTGGAGGTTTGCTCAGCACTTTCACGTGGGCATAGGCCTCTCCTCTTTGGGTAGACTCTGCAGCCTGTAGGGGTTGATGCATTGACTACAAATAGACGCCACTCTCCTGGGGCTGTGCTCTGCCACCGCATCCTGGGGTCAGGTGGGAATGAATCAGGGGTGCCAGAGAAGTGGTAGGGATGGGGTCAGACAGCTGCTGCGGTGTCCTCTGGTGTCCCCAGTGTTCTGGTGGCTGCAGTGGCACTCGCAGAAGGGCTCTGACCCACCCCCTGTGCTTTGCGCTGGGCTCTGACTTTAAGCCTTTCTGCGTGTGATCTGTTAGATGAAGCAGGAGAAACCTTGGGCTTTCCCGAAGGGCGGGCACAAAGCACTTGATGCTTCTTGGTCTGCAAGCCTGGCTGGGTTCAGTAATCCTGTATTATCACCCTCTCTGCAGAGGCCAACACCTTATGTGGGATTTCATTCAGACTGTGGCCAGTACCACCGCTCCCGCCCCAGCCCTCCTGCCCACTCCCTGGGCGCCCGGGTAATTCGCTTCTCTTGGTACCTCACTTTAAGAGGGGATACAAGAGGAGGCTCTCTTGACACCCAGTGAAGACAATCACTTTATAATAAGGAATATTATTAGAGTGCTTGTTGTATATCCCCCCTTTGATAAATGCCACGTGTCTACTGAAAACCCAGAGCTAAGTCTGTCTGGCTGCACGGATGCAGTGCAGAGCAGTCCCCCATTAACTAACACTGCCTCTGATGGGCTGAAGGGCAGCAGTCCTTCAGCCAGGGCCCAGGAAAAGGCAATTATTCAGTTTACACTGCTTATATGGATGGAAGTATCAAGACAGGCTGAATTCATCATCCCTTGCTACACGTATTTTGAAAAACTTGCAGTTCTCCCATTGCAAAATTGCTTTGAAAATGAAGATGTTGCTGTTGAATATACATTTATATAATGTTTTCATCTCCTCCCCGATGTGTTGCCTCTTGCATTGCCCACTGCATGGCTGTGCGCCAAGCTCTCCTCAGTGAGAGTGCTTTTAATCAGAGATCATCAGTCAAGGCATGAGGGAAGCGTCTGTGACCCAGATATATCTGGGGATAAGGCAGAGACCATCAGGATTCCTTCCTGTTTCGCTGCCCACTGTTCAGCCTGAACATTGATCCTCCAGGACTGTAGGATTAAGGTCTGTGTAGAGATGAGGATCAGAGCGATGCCCGCACAGGAGGGTTCAGCACCGCTGAAATCTTTATGGAATTTGAATTCATTTATTGAGAGCTACTCTTGCACTCTCACGAAAGCCAGAGCAGCCAAAAGATGACAGGGGTTTGCCAGGAACTCATGTCCTGCCCAGATGAGGGCTGCACTGGGGATGGCTGGGGACACTCCTCAGGAACATGCTGTGTCGAGAAGCGTGATCCTTGGCCACGCTGCAGTGTGACACGGAGAGTGGTGGTCTCTGTCCTTTCATGGACCTTCCAGCCAGGTTCCTCCCTCCCGGTGCTCCAGCTGCCCATGGGATGGTGAGACACGGAGGTTCTGGCCTGAGTGACACAAGGAGTTGAAAAATACGATTGCTGGTGTTGTCCTGGTCACAGGACCAATAATGAATAGTCCTATGGGAAACCCCACAGACCTGCCCTCCTCTCTTGCTGCTGCTTCTCATAGTTAGGATTCATAAGCCCCCAGCAGAATGACCACCCTTGAGCAGATGATGAATATTTGCCATGAACCTGGGAAATGTGATTTTTAGTATTTAAAAAGGTGATTTTTAGTATTGACGTAGGTCTTTCTTAATCCTGTTCCAAAAGCGGGTTGCCAGAGTTTCTCATTTTAAAAGGCAGAAGCAATCAACAGGTCTGTTTGCTCATTATAAAAGCGGGATTATAATTTTTGTGAGCCCTGACTGTAAATCCAGTGACCAATTGGATGGCACCACTGGGAGATCAGGGATAAGTTTCCCCACGCTCCTGTATTCTGTGCAGGGACAGCCTCCCCCTTAGAGGGAATTCCCATGGATACGGTGGCACATGCATCTACTCTAACTG